>NC_139837.1:6809091-7409091 GCF_963691815.1 Echiichthys vipera
AGGGACTTTCTGAGGAGGTTGCTAACACTCTAACTAATCAATATAAGTGGACATAATTCACATAAAGAC
This sequence comes from Echiichthys vipera, assembly GCF_963691815.1. Classification (NCBI taxonomy): domain Eukaryota; kingdom Metazoa; phylum Chordata; class Actinopteri; order Perciformes; family Trachinidae; genus Echiichthys; species Echiichthys vipera. Next base: position 6,809,161 of record NC_139837.1, read on the forward strand.
CAAAACGACTGATTGATGGACTTAGAGGGGGGTTGCCCTGCCTGTAAACTGTAAAATGTGTTAAAATCTACTAATCTTATAATCTACTTTTTGGTTACACAAACAGAAACTCAAGATGTGTTCCAGGAAGTGGAAGGGGTGAAGAGGGGACATGAGCACGGACCAAAATAAAAGCTAATACTCCTGTGTATGCCTCTGGACATCATTGACTCTCAGCATGTCTACTGAACCCCCAGGGTAAGGGGTAAAGGTCATGGGTCGCGGGGGTTATGACTGATCCTCCCAGTCTTCCCCCTGAAGGGACAGGCACAACATAACACATCTCTATTTATAACTTTTTATAACTCTCTTTGCAAGGGTCTTGTGTATTACTGCACTTCTCTGGAACTTGTTGGCTAGCAGCACCAGGCCGACGGTGTTTGGAGAATGTGAGGCTGCGAAATGTGTTTCTGTGTGTCCCTAATGACAGATAATAACAGTTTGGCGCTGTGTTTGTGAGTGATTACACCTTTGTGTGTTTGTTTGGGTGTGTGTGTGTGTGTGTGTGCGTGCGTGTGTGCGCGTGTGTGCGCGTGTGTGCGTGCGTGTGTGTGAGAGAGAGAAAGAGAGAGAGATAGAGAGTGGGATGTAAAGGGAGAAGTTTGCAGTGTGATAAAGTGACTGTCTAATTGCAGAGAGCCTTGCTGTGTGGCACGTCAGATTGTTCTTCCCCTGTGGCCTGAGGACTCCTGCAGGGGGAATGTGTGTGTTTGTGTGTGACTGCACTATGTGTGTGTGATGGATTTCAACTGCCTGCATCAAGTCTTGGCAGGCTGCCTTAGCACCAGAGACCCAGTCAACCATATTTCATGCTTACTCAAAAAAAAAAAACACACACACTATACGTTTTTACATTTATGTGGTTCGCTCAACTCTGTAGTCCATTACGACACTCTGAGCTTGTGTATGCTGAATGAGAGCGTTTCAGAGAGATGATGGAGAAAACTGCAGAGACTCCATGCTCGCTGCGCCACAATGGCTTGCATTGTTCTGGTGCTATAATCAGAGCGGACATGGAACTTGGCCTGGAGACCAAGAGGTCTCTGCAGCCCTGGACACAGGTGCTGGAGCTCACATTCACACCAAATCCTGGACTGGAGAGTGAACCCAGGGGGTGGAGGTGGAGGTGGAGGTGGTGTAAGGTTTATTTATTAGTTTTTTCTGTTAATCTAGTCTGGGTTCACCCAAATTACAACAACAAAAAGAAAATTCTCACTCACCCTGAGTGGTGCCAGGGTGCAGAGCTTTGAGATATGGTCTCTGTACTGTAGATGGTTGATAAAATATTGTTTTTGTTTTGATGAAATAAGCTCACAATGTTGAAAAATCTACAGCAACTTTCCAGAAAGAGTGTCCAGGTTAGTCTGAATAATCCACAGGCCTTGTTACGAACAGATTTAACTAGAACTTGGACTCCCGGTGGCTCAGTTGTTAGAGCAGGCGCCCAATGTACAGTACAGTTAGACTCCGACCCGCGGCCTTTTGTCTCATCTGAGTCCAGAGTCATCTTTTCTTGGTTCAGTCAAGTCAAGTCACAGGTTACATCAAGTCAAGTGGAGTCCCTTACCTGCAGTATCAGGTCTTTATAAAGAGAAAAGACAAGGTATTGGTACCTGTCTAATACTATTATTGGCCAATTTATCCAACCTGTTCATACATTTTGAAAAGGAATTGAATTTGGATTATAATTATTGATATGCAGTGAAATAAATGTAATCAAACAAAAATCAAATCATTTTATAATATTATATATAACTATATCATTTTTCTCAATCAAAGATATATCCCATCATTAAATACTGGCGATTTGGTTGATTAGTGATATTGTTATCAGGCTAATGTAAGCTAACATCTGCCCTCCCAGACAATTAAAACTAATGTACAGAGACGAGTAATTCTCGTCATCATGTCTGTGTCAAGTCATGTCACGAGTCCAAGTCCTATATTTTCTCTCAAATCAAGTTGCAAGTCCACATCTCTGCTGTCCATCACATGGATGGGACGGGAAAAAAGTTCACAGGAGTGGGAAGTCCACTTTTGTATCTAAATATGCAGTTCTACCCCCCCCCCCCCCTAAAAAACACAACACAGGATGGGAGGCGAGTCATTCTCCCAGGATTTGTGCAGGACAGGTAGTGAAATGGGACAGGAGGGAAAATGAACGCCTGCGTCACCCTCTAATTTGGTTAAACTGTCCCCTTAAGGCTGATATTCTTTGTATCGAGTCGTTGCAGTTTCTCAGACTCCTCCAGCATCACAGAACATTAAAATGTCTCATGTTGTTCAGTGTGTTTTTTTTTACTTTGGAGAGACCAGGTTAGCTAGTCCCCCCTGCTTCCAGTCCCCACCTCACAGCTCCAGGTCTATAGTTGGAGGGCAGACTTGAAAGTGGTACCTTCTCATCTAACACTTCAAAAAAGTGTATTTCCCAAAAATGCTAAACCAATCTATATCTTAGTAATCCTGTAAAGACATTTCTGGTGCAGTCTTTTTTATTTCAGAGCATCTGATTAAAAAGAAAATGTAAACATGGTTCAATATGTGTATGATGATGATTAGCAGAGGAAAACAGCACTGACTTGCCTTCATGCTACACCAGCCCCCACTACAAGCAGTCTGCAGATGGCCTAAAATATGATATGATTAAGGGCAACACAGTCATATTGTCTTCTGTGCTTCTTTGCATTTGTTTATTTATGGATGCTAACAGCACGTTCAAATGATTTGTTTGCTGTTCTGAATTTTTTTTTTAAGCAATCAGGTGGTTGAATTCTCATATTTTCTGAGCTGCCTCTTTCACCACAACTATTGCTGTTGTTGTTATTCTCTGACTTCCTTTGTCACTGCTGTTTCCTGTTCCCCTAGTTCGGGCAAAAGTTAATTCAACAAGCATGACGGTGCTTAAGGGATATTTGTACATTTGTCTTCTCTGGTTGAAGGTAAAATGACCTGGTTGAAATAAACGCCTGCAGACTTTTGGCCCACCACAGTTCTGAGACGGAGACCTCTTGACCTAAAACTTAAACACACAAATAACATGAAACCACAGAATTTACACACACATTTGTAAATTGCAACGTCTACTTTGGGTACTTCACTTCTAGTATTGTGGCATATAGGCTGGGCTCTGTGCAGTATATGACTTAAGACTTTAGCAAGTTTGAGCTGACGAAAGATTCAGCTTTCAGCAACAGCACAGAACGGTGAGAAAAAAAACCTGCGTCACTCTAACGACACCTCAACACCTTTTCGCCCCATACTTTTGCACCGTAATTCAGATGGGGCGCCATCAAAGCGGCGTTTTTCTAAGTGAGCTAAAAGTATAAAAAGTCCATTTACTACACGAGAGCAGCAGAAAACAAAACTGTGACTAATAAGCCGGTGGTAGAGCTACAGGGAGCGGGTGTTCAAAGTTTTATAAGATTAGACCACAAGTTCTCTGAGGAGCGTCGTCTAATAAGAGGCTTATGATGGGCCAACAGTCTCCCAGGAGTCCAACCATGTTAATGATACAGCTTTCTGTCTCTCTCTTTCATGGTGGATTAAGCTGTGGCGTAGTGCTGCTTGTTTTTTTTTAATGCAAGTTACTTTCTGGGGCTTGTTGTGCAAGGTGTGAAATTTATTCCTCTGGACTGGTTTTCTCCCACATTTGTTTTAGCTCTGTTATGTTGTGTGTTGTAACAATAAAGGTGTTTTAGAAATAAAATTCTTTCTTTTTTTCTCCCTCAGCCAGCTGTGAGGAGGTAGAGTTGAGTTAAGGCCCCTGGCTGGTGAGTCAGTGTTTCCACAGAGCTGCTGCTGGCCCTTCTGGTTCTGACTAGACCTGGCCAGGAGCCTCTCTTATACACTATCCAGACTGAGTCAGCACGAGAGTCAGTGCAAACTATGTGTATAGAGATTGAAGAAATAGTTTGACATTACAGGAAATACGGTCAATTGCTTTCTTGCTGAGAGTTAGATGAGAAGATCGGTTGAAGGGTTAGCTTAGCTTAGCACAAAGACTGGAAACGAGGAAACAGCTAGCCTGGGTCTGTCCACCATTCAAAATCCTGCCTACCAGCACCTACAAAGCTCACTAAAAAAACATGATATCATGTTTGTTTTAGGTAAAAGCAAGAGTAGTCGAGTACTCAGTTTGGATGTCAGTAGACATTCAGGGTATTGAGTACGCTTCTCGCTTCTTCTTTCTTTTTTCTGGCTTTCTAACTGTCAATGTGCCTTTGACAGTAACATGAGTAAACATGTCTGAACGTAACATAAAGCTTAATGTGCTACTACAACAAGTGGCTAATTCCAGCCAGCAAGCTAATCGAACCCTAACGTTATAACGCTACAACAACACTCAACAGGCCCATAAAGTTATTTTTAGTATGATTGTTTAGACCATGGATAACAGTGCTGGGCTACCCCACGACTGAAACACAACAGAAGGTAGCTGCACTACTTAACTCATCTAATGGTAAGTTAGCGTTACATTAGCTAACATTACTTGCGGCTAATGCATTATAATGAAATTACATAACATGGAGTGTAAAAGTGACAAGTTGTGTTTTTTATGTTATGTCCCATTTTATTTCATAGGAGAGAGTCTTGTCAAGGTTACTGTAAAGTCACTGCACCAGAAGAAATTGTTTGTTAGCCTACATAACCCCCTAAAAACACAACTTAAACAGACATAACATGTTAATTAGTGAGCTTTAGAAGTGCTGGTAGGCAGATTTTGCCACCAGGCTAGATTTCTCCCTCTGTTTCCAGTCTTTGTGTTAAGCTAAGCTAACCAGCTGCTGGCCGTAGCCTTGGACAAACATGATAGTCATAATGGTCTCTCTTCTCATCTCACTCTCAGCAAGAAATACAATTTCCCCCCAAATATCAAACTATTCCTTTAAGTTCTTTATTGCATGCTTTTGGAATAATGGTCAACTTAAGGCCCTTCATCAAAAGGAAGTGTTTGGAAAATTCCCTTTTCAGGCATCGGAAAACACAAGGAAAAGCCCTGTAATGATTTTGCCTAAGACATTTATGTCAAGGTATGTTTGATTCCACTGTGCAACTTCCAAGAAATAATCACCAGGATTACTAATGCATGTTATATAAAGGATGCATGAAGAAGGAGTTTGTCAGTGGCAGCTGCTGTTATGTCTCTCGTGTGTCTAATCACTTAAGTTACAGACGTAACAGGCTCCATTCTTGACACACTCATGAGGGGACCATCTCATGCGGGTTGTCAGCGCCGTGTTAAGTTGTAGTAGTTTCACCATAACTTCTTAAAATTGATTTGATTCTGGGTTGTGTTTATCTTGGCTGGGGCTCTGTCTTTGTGGTTGTGGTCTAAGAGTGGAAAGCGGAGGGCAGGAGAGGAGGAGGAGGAAGGCAGGTTGGAAAGACTGGATGGAGAGGGAAGGAGAAGAGGGTGGTATTCAGAGCATTATGTAAGACTTCAAACAGGTCCAGTCTGGCGAGGAGTGTTGATGTGAGAGTTGTGGGCCCCTTGGGTCAGGTGGCCTCTCACATAGTCACCCATATGGTCTGCATTTCCCCTCATTGCCTCCGCCCTTCATCTAATTGGCAGGTAATGTATCGTTGCTCTGGCCCATCTTCCTCTCCGTCACTGTTATTCTTCCCCGTTATTAATGGAAGGCGCAGCGTTGTGGTGGTGATGGCGGTGGAGGTGATAGTGGCTCCGGGTTTGGCACCGTGCCACAGAGAGGCCCCAACAGTGACACTTTATACTGCAGCAGGTTTTATCAAGGTGTTCATTTCAGGAGCGTCTCCTCTGCTTCAGCTTCTTCTCTTTCTTCTCCCCTCGGACACGGAAGGTAAATCAAAGCTGGAGCTGATACCTGAGACCTTATTCAATCTGTGGTTACAACCTACACCCATCCCATAGTTGCATTACATACATATGGACATACCACATGTATACAGACGCAGGCCTACAGGCTTGGTTGCATCCACACTGCTTCATATGTGTGTTCTCTACCATTCATCACTCCACCTCTCACCATGTTATCCTACAGTGCAGGCTTTTCTTTCCCTCTCCCACTCATAACCAGCCAGGCGGCTTATTTTACAGCCTCTCTGCTCAAGTCACTGCTAAGCATAACAATACACCAGCAGACATATGTTTGTCATAAACTGCAAGGCTCAAAATTACATTACAATCGTTTACACTTTGAACAGGCTTCAAAAAGAATCATTGTACACCACATTTAATCATGCGCTGTGCTTAATGTTCATAATTCTCTAGTGATTTTCCACTGCTGCTGGTCACTGGAAGCCTAACTACAGCAAAACAACATGGGCCAATCAACCTAAGTAGGCCTGTTAGTAGCAGTAAATGCCAAACCCTGTTTGTTATGCCTCACAGGCCAAGTCTCTCACTGCAGTGACTCCATGTATGGGCCTGGAGCTCCACTATATCCAGATTCTGGGTTAGCAAGCTGCTACAAACCTGACAGTAGCAACATGAGCCTAGCTGATTTCATCAGGCCTTTGTGAGGAACATAAATGTCCATAGGATTTCGCTAACATCCTGTGCTGCGGATCACGCCAACATTACCGTCTGGTGCACATGGAAGAGCTCAATTACATAACTTAAGACTTTCATTAGCCTCTCCGCTCCATTGAGTTCTCTGGGAAAGGTCCAGATGTGACTTCATGAACGGCCCTCTCTATGCTGAGCCTGTTCGCTCTGTTCCGCTATGCCCCCCTTCTCCATCCCTGCAGCTGTAAGCACTCAGAGGAAAAGCAGGGAGAGAGGGGAGGGAGTGCTTTATTAAAAAAATCAGACACCCTGTAGACCCCCCAACCTCCCTTCGAAACAGTTTCAGCCCCACCCAGAGCAGGCCTATGGTCCCCTTCCCTCCCATAGGTCTTCTAAAGTAGGCCAATAAGTCTTTTAGCATGTGGTCTCCCTGTCAGCCCGAGGTGGCTGACTAGACAGGCTGCTGCTCCAGGCGCAGGGACAGGAAGTGGGAGCCGGCCAGGAGACACTCTCTGAGAGGCTGCCCAAGTAAACAACCCTCCCCCTTTAGCACACATGCTCATACACATTCGTATGTGTTTGTATGCTCATACACATTCAGATGTGTTTACATATGCGGTGGACTGGTACATACACACACACACATACACACACACACACACACACGGTTGATGCGTCACCTCCAGAAACACTGACAACCTTTTACTGGGAAATACTATAAATCCGGATGGCACTGTCTTACTGTTAATGTCATGACGGTTTATGGATGAATTTATTTCAGGCTTTTGGTTTCGCTGCGGCCACATTGCCCTTTTAAGACTGAAAACGGGAAATCGTTAAGAGCCTTCTAATCAAATTAATAGCTGTGTTGGTTGGTTCCTTGTATGAATTTGTACAGCTGTGTGTGCGCCACTGTGGAACGTCATCCCAAAATCCTATGCCAAAACAACAATTTCTGCCTTAAAGGGGTAGTTTGTTCTACACATTGCTGGCTTTTGATATCCACTATGTGGGTTTCTGTCTGCGCATCGTGGTCATCATGGTTTTCCAGAGCAGAGCAGCTGTTTGTGTGACTGTGTTTCTGGGAAGACAGCGGACACAGGTGGGGAATCAGTTAGGGCTGTGATTTATAGAAATCTCCTTTGCCTCGCATTGTGCTGTGGCCTTCCTCTGGGCCTCTCACACATCATGTTCCCCTGTTGTTCGGCGTCTCCGATAACAATGATGCCTGATTCGAGTGGAAAACCCAAATGAGCTCCCCTCTGAGAACAAATGTATTATTTCCCCGTAAAGAGCTATTGGGTCAATGGTTTAGGTTTTTTCTTGGGTAGATGTAAAACCCTTTTGGGGCATGTCCAAATCTCAATCCTTGTCAAAACTTGTTTCAACCGACCAATGCCACGTCCCATCTGCTAACAAGGAGGGTGCAGGCTTTATGACATACGTTGCAGCCGGCCAGCAGGGGGTGATTGAAATATTTTGCCTTTGGGGAGCTATCAAGCCGTCCATCTTTATATACAGTCTATGTGCCAGACCAGGCTGTAGCAGTAAAACAAGTGTTTTGAGTTTGGCAATGGTGTGTTTTATTGCTCGTTGCTAACGCTCAACTGTAGAAGAAGAAGAAGAATTCCTTTATTAATCCCGTGAATGGTGAAATTCAATTTTCACTCTATTATTTTTCATTTTACACACACACAGGCCTGAAATACACACACATGCACAAACAGGACCTATATACATGCAACCAATGGAGAGATGTTAGAGCAAGGGGGCTGCCAGTGACCGGCGTCCCTAGCAGTTGGGGGTTCGGTGCCTTGCTCAACAGCACATCGGCAGTGCCCAGGAGATGAACTGGCACCTCTCCAGCCACCAGTCCACACTCCATTCATGGTCCACACAGGGACTCAAACCAGCAACCCTCCGGTTTCCAGCCCAGTCACCTATGGACTGAGCTACTAAGGGCTGCATCTAACAATTACTTACATTGTCGACGATTAATCTGTAAATTGTTTGGTCTATAAAATGTCAGAAAATGGAGAAAAATGTCAGTCATTGTTTCCCCAAACACAAAATTGTGCCCTTAAATATATTGTTTTGTGCAAAACTCAAAAGATATTCAGTTTACAGTTTTAGAGGTTGTCGACTTTCACCCTGGGAGGGACTGGTTTGAGTGTCCAGGCATTGTTCATGTCCCAGAAGTACTAAGCCCAACTACGACATTTTTCTAACCTTAACTAAGTCATTATGTTGCCTAAACGTAAACATCCCATTTCGTAAGGTATCGTACGAATCAGTCCCCGTCATATTTCATATGAGATATCATACGCATTGTTCTGCATAACTTTTTGTAAGATATCATACAAACCTGTTATGGTATGGTATATTGTGATAATAGATTACATTTTTTAGATTATATTGAATTGAACTTTATTGTGATTGCACAGTACAAGTACAAGTACAGACAACAATTGGGTTTCAACATTTAACCAGAAGTGCAAAATGCAGTTAATTGTAGAGTAATGTACAGCATACATAGAGAGAATAAATCGTAAGGCTGGATATAAATTTGCTAAGCCATAAAGTGTGAACATGAGCAGAAATGACCAAAATATAAAGTACAGTTATAAGTAAGTATAGACAGTAGTGTAAATAAATGTACGGGAAGAGCATATATAGTACATGTACGTGTATTCACAGTAGTGTAGCAGTAGTAGGTAGTGAGGTAGAACTGTGAGTGTAATTTAGTCATAAGACTCAAATCAAAAAGTTTCATCTCTCAAATCTTCACCCCTGGACCCAAGTCACAGCACAGGTCTAATATGAATATTCTTACTTCAGCTCTCTGTCACCCTCTGATAGAGTTTACGAAAAGTGTCAGATAGAGACGGTGTACTGCGGGCACACTGTGGTCTCATATCCTGACACCACCATCACTGAAAGCCTTTGTGTAAAGTTACGCTCTAATCCTTTTTTTCCAGCCTACCTGTGCGAGTGCGTGTCGCAGCAGGTTAGCAGGTAAGGCTCGAGGGTGAGCGTAGGACAGGTTTCAGCCAGGGCCTTATCTTCATGGAAGACTTGCCTTGAGAAATCTGAGCCAGACACTTCCAAATAATCTCTGTTGAGTTTTTACAGCTGAATTCCTCAATCATGAGGAGCCCCACGTATGTCCCTGAGGGAACCCAATATCATCTGTTAAATGTGCCTTTTCCCCAGCGCTGCTGCTTTGTGTGTTCATATACAAGCTGGAGCATGCATGCACGTATGCCTTGTGTGTGTGTATGTGTGAGTGAGTGAGTGAGTAAGTGTGTGTGTGTGTGCACTTGCATGTTCCTGTGTGTGCTTGTGTGTGTGTGTGTGTGTGTGTTTTCTGTGTGCTTTTTTTTTTTAGTGAGTGGGTGTGAGAGCTGCGGTTTCTCACAGTCAGTTCTTATCTTCGTCTCTCTGAGGCTCAGCCAGCAGATCATTGTGAAATAGACACACACACACACACACACGCACACACACACACACACACACACACACACACACACACACACACACACACACACACACACAGAGAAAGAGAGATGGAGATACAGAGTTCACTTTTAACTATTCCCTAACCTCCCAAGGCCAGATATCTAGGTTTTGTTTACAACTCAAACAAAAAAATGATACAGCCATGGTTATATTAGCAGGAGGCTGACTTTTGTCCAGTGATCCTCCCTAACCCCCTGTTTGTCTTTCAGGCATGAAGTGTCACCCTTTTTTTGTGGCCTTGGAGCAGATTGTACTTAATCCCCCTTTTTTTTTTTGTTTTACCATTTTGCAATTTTGATATTCATCAGCATCGTGTGACTGTGTTGAACGTTAGATCTCTCATACAAGATAAGATAATCTGTTTTTGGTGCAGACTTGGCCTCGGCACAAGACGGAGCAAGGACTTCCTGTCAAACTATCACTGATGTCATCTTCTGTCTGTCTTAAACCTCTAAAGGGCCTGAGTGACTCAGAGTGGCTTGTTAGTCAACTATACAGGTCTATCATGGTCCAGTGCATATCTGTAGGCGGGTAAGGAGCGTAGGAGTGTGTTTATTTCTAGGAGTGTGTGTGTGTGTGTGTGTGTCGGTGTGTGTGTGTGTGTGTGTGTGCGTGCCAAAGTCATAAAGAAGTCAATATTAAAATTGTGAGAAACTGAAAATGGCGTTCAAGAAGTGAGAAAGAGGTTGTTTTCCACCAGAGGAAACAGATGCTGCAAAATCATGTGGGAGGAAACGCTGTTTTTAGCTTTAGCATGGTTCACTGGCTTAATGCTAACCTCATTCACTATCATGCATCACACACACATAGGACATACGTGAAGAGATAGAGAAAGCTGTGTTGTCTCTCTTGGTGTCTCAGAAACTCAGAGAAAAGTTAAACTTATCTGGGGGGGTTAGTTCAACTTTAACCTACCATACTCTAGTTGTGAGCACAGTTTTCTTGCGCAAAAAGGGAACTTGTGTTTTGATCTCCAAATAAAGGGGTTTAGATTAGTTTAGATTGAATTAGTGCTTAATTACTGGGGTAGGAAATGAGAAAACAAAACAATATTCTGTTTCACAAATGTATTCTTTCTTTCATATTTGCCATTTTTTAATTGAAACTAAATGTCTAGCTTACTTCCTCATGCCTCTAGAAAGTATTGAGGGGTTGAAAATCACTCTTTGTGTGCATTGCTCATAACTACTACTGAAGAAAATAGACATGGCTTTGTATCAAGGTGTCACGAGCGAAACAGTAAGGGAATATGGATAAACATCAGGCTTCTTTACCACCTGTCTGATGATTTGTGTTTCACGTTACATGATGTTTCTGGATCTCTATAGTGTTATTATAAGAAATGGAAATGATGGTCAAAACCGCACAAATCACATCCAGCTTGTTATAAAGTGGAATTATCCTGTAAGGTTCCAATTAGAGCAGGAATATGTTGAAATGCACAGCAGGTGTTGCTCTGCTAATGGGGCCCACTTTCCTCCCACCGGGCCACAATGTTGGGAGTCATGAGACAGGAAGAGTTAAGTGGTTCAGTACTCGTGAGAGCTGAGGGAGAGACTCACTCGATCCAGTGGACCAGAAACCCAAAGCACAACAGTGTCAGGTTCGGGACGGGCTCTCCCATTGGCCAGTCCTCGCCTCCTGTTTCCATTGGGCCAGCGTGTTCGGAAAAAGTCATCGCTTGTCCATTAGCGTGGGGCTCAGAGAGAGTTTAGTGGCTCTGTGTTTGTTTTTCTGTCACACTAAGGAGTGGAAGGGTGTGTTTCCACAACCTGTCAGACGGCCATCACCAGCGCTCTCCTCTGAAGCCTCCTCACCTCTCTGCTCGTCTGCTCAACACATATGTGTTTTCTCTTCCTTTCTTTGACAGGTCAGGGGTTGCCACTTAGCCCACGGGCAGAAAAGCACATGTGACACTGGATCCTGGCAGGGCTAATGGTCATTACTCGGTAAGCAGTGTGTCATAGCCTCAGTCGCCTAGATAATAGGACTGCGGAGTGCCTGGGTTAAACCCACAGGATCAGGGAGTGGTTGTGACTGTTGTCTTTGTTGATCTGCAATCAGTCTCACTGTGACACATATGGCTGTGCAAAAAATAAGCCTGCCATTTTGCTGCAGGCACCAGAGAACAGTGTTACATACTCTGAGATTAAAGTGATGTGATTACTTACAAGTTAACTGTGCAGCCTGACAGTTGACTACTAAAGCTTCATAATCAGACAAGATATGTTATGAAATAGAGTATGTGATTAAGCAGAAATGTGAATGAAGGGGTTTAAAATAGGACAATGCTCATAATGAGAAGGCTAGTGCACAAGACAACTGCAATACGGTATATGACATTTTTACTTTCTATTCTGTTTCGAAAGCAAAGTTAGCAAAAAAGCAAAAAAAAGTGGCCACAGTTTTGAGGTATTCCACTTCCTCTGCACGTAAAAGTCAGTAAGCTTTATTGTTTTGTATCCAGAAAGTAAACTGCCCAAACAGTGATATATATATATATGCTACTGGCTAATGATAGTCAGGAAGGGATCAGAGATGGGATGTGAAGGCCCCTTGTTAACACAAATTATAAACCACATCCCCATAATTAAGTTAGGAATTTCATTATTTGGGAAAACAAGACTCTAACTCCCCACAATCCCACCTGTGAAGCCACAGACAAATGAACCACAGAGAAGAGTAAAAAGAGAAGGGAGATGATAAAGCTGCAGTTTCACTATTTCACTTGAAGATGAGATGAGATAAGCTAAAAGGGGTCCATTATAGTCATTGTGTCCTGTACCGGCAAGGTCGAAGGTTTAATCGCTGTGACAGACACAAGTCTTGTTGAGGAGTGTCGTAGCAAGACACTGAAGCCGGAAACCTGCCTCATGATCATATGTTGCTGTAATTAATGAAGGTAAACGTAAAAAATGTGACTTCATTTTCCATTGTTGTTGCTGTTTTTTTTTCCCAAAACAGATGAGTCATTATTACCACATATGTGAGGTATCATATCTGTGGTCGTATTTCTGTTGTTGCAGTATTATTCGTTTACATTAAATATGTCGCTTTGGTGGAAGCAGACTTAAAAACAAATATTTCAGTTCACCACAATACCCTTTCAGTTGGGTTAAAACTTTGTTTCCTTAATTCTGAACAGAGAAGAACAAGTTTTTCAAGAGGTGATGAGTGCAGATAGGATCAATACAACTCAGGTCTGTATGGTAGGCTGTGTAGCTGTAGGCACAGCCGGTCACTTTAGCTTAGCATAAAGAATGGAAACAGGAAGAAACAGCTAGTTTGTTTAATCCATACCAAAAGCTGCAAAAGTGACTGCTCATCATTTTACGGTTGGTTATGCGCCGGACTCTTTTCTAGGCGGGGATTAGTGAAGTCTTCACTGGTTGTCTGGCAACTGGTCCTGACCAAGAAATAGCTGTTTCCAGTCTGTGTGCTAAGCTACGCTAACCAGCGACTTGCTAAGGGCCTGTATCCATAAAAGCTGTGTAGCCACCTAGCTAACATTTATGTCGTTATTGTAGAAACAAGACCCAGCAACAAGTGCTCCCCATCGCCCTGCTGCACTCTGGTCTATGTGGGCACACATCCTAAAGCTTCATATTTACCATACACACACATACAAATGCTGTCAATCTTCTCATTTAACTTCCCACCAGAATGTCCCAAAATGTCAAACTTCTGCTGTAAGTTTAAGTTTAAGCTATGTTCTCAGCAGCATAGCTCTGTCGCTCTACAGAGGAACATCTAACCCCTCCTCTGACATTAAAAGTGCAGTTTTTACTTGGTAGACTGTTCTCATTGCAGGTTTTTGCGCTCTGGTATGTGTGTCTGAATGAGACACAATGCCTCTCTGTTTTCTACAAACAAAGCAGTGTCTAAATAGACTAACTTCATCACTCAGTGTTGACCTCAGCTCTTGTTTAGTTATTAATTATCCCTCCCACATCACCTGTCACGCTGCAGTGGTGCCGACACATGCACACATGCATGCATGCAGGGCTGCAGCTACTCTGCTCTCAGCTGTGAGTGTAGATAAGGGAAATAGCACAGTTAGCACATCCAGTCCTATTGGCTCACCTCTTTCTCAAACAAAGGGGTAAACCTGCTTCTGATAACACAATTACAAAGTGTACATGCCGCCACATTCTCTTGCTCAACCGTGAGGGTTAAAGGTGAATGAAGATACTGAGAGTAAAACTAAACACCTGCTTTATCCTGTTGCGCAGGAGGCAATGAATGAACCGCAAACCTGATCTGTGTCACCGTGCTGTTTCCATGCTGGAAAGCAACCTGCTGCAAAATGTGATGAAATCATGGAAGTTTTTTTTGTCTTTCTTTCGTGCCACATATCAAAGAGCTGACGACCCCCTCCCCTCCGCCACCCCCGAGACCTGATGCTGGAGGTTCAGAAACCCACTTCCTGGTACTTCGTCTAAAGGTGCCTCTATACACACACCACACAAACAGGAAACAGCCCTCTTTCATGTCCCTCAAACTGCAACCTTCTGAACAGGGTGTTGCAAGAGAAGAAGGTGCACTCGAGTCGATCTCACCTGGTTTAGTTTGACGAACGGAAATATTTCCTTTTTTATCTTTATCTCATTTAAACACAAAATGTCACGTTTGATGAAAGTGAAATATTTGAACATAAGCATTGTTAATTCACCAAATAAGAAAAATGTTTCTTGTTTAATGTGTTATATGGTCTATGCATTACCAAAAGCTCACCCATAGACAAAGACACGTAAAGAATGTTATCCTTTAAAGTGTATTGATGCTATTTATGTATGTTTGAGGTCAGTAAGATCTAACTCAACATGTCATCGATTCAAAGTCCTGTTTATAAGCAATTCTCAAAGAAGCCAGTATAAAAGTATAAATAAGAATGTTCTTTTTGTGTGTGAAAGAGGGCCTGTCGTCCCAAGGACCCCAAACAGAGCATCCATCAATTCTCTTGTGAAACATGGGCGATAGCATTAAGGCCTTTTTCCCCCCTCGCCACGCAGGTTATATTCTTGGGTTCATCTGTTTTTTTCAGAAGGATTATGGAAAAACTACTGGCAGGTGAGAACCCTTTAACATTTGGAGCTGATCCAAATCATGTAGTGGATATACAAGTTATTTTTCACTCTTGTTAATGGAGAGGTAGGGCATTTGTGCTGTATATTCAACTGATATCTTTCAAATACTGGAAACGGCTATCAACGTGTTTAAACGCTCTGAGCAATTTGAAGCATCCAGGTGTTTCCACATTACGACTTAAAACTCGTGAACACACCTAAGTCGGACTTCCCAACTTGGGAACATGGGACCATCCGAGGAGCATGTGAATGCAACGTCGGCCTAGGCGGCGGTCTACTTTCTAGTTCTACTTCAATTGCATTAAAAAGTTACACATTGTATTAATCGTTTTTAAAGGCAAACTAACTTCAAGTACACATGAAACATGTTGTTGCATCGTGGCTTCTTCTTCCAGGTTTGTTGTTGATCTCTGCTTTATAATGCAACCAGGATTTTATTTGCAGTATGTCATTAATTATGTTGGTATGCCGTTTGTTGTCCACATGCTTTGTTGATTTAAAAGAATGTGTGACTCAAACAGTAAAAGAAGCAAAAGCAAAAGAAACAGTATGTGAGTAATCAACTCAAGAGTATCAAAAATGCAATGTGTGCATGGCTTATTTGCTGTGCATAGCCTGGTGGTATGCAGGGAGGTAGGTGAAGTAACATTAAGTAAAATCAGGCTTGCAGCAGTCAGGCAGCTTGTTCAGAGAGGGGGCTGGGGTGGGTGGTTAAGGAGGGAGTATAGGAACAAGACAAGAATCCACCAGAGCCAGGCTCTCTGGAACAAAGAAACAACGAGGCCTCCACGGGTCAGCAGCGAAGGGTCAGCACCCGTCATTGTACAGAGGGAAGGGAGTTCCTGTTCCGGCTCGTTTTTTTTTTTGCAATCTGAGAGAATATAAACATGGACAGAAGGAAGTGTCCAGAGAGCGAGCGAAAGCAGAAGCAGTGTGGATGTTGAGTGGAGTGTTTGGAGGGGAAGCTACAGTGTGTTGTCCCTGAAACCAAACACCACTCTGCTTGTATTAATGGTTAAATAGCGATTGTTTATCTATCTGTGTAAAAATATATAAAGCCCACGCCATGTGGTGCTATGCTATTTTGACAAGCCTATGACTCAGTTATTTATCTCATACTTAAGTGAGTATCCTCAGTCGTGTATCGATCGGTTTACTTGTAACCTCCGGATCATTGATCAGGTGATAACCTCAGCGAATCAAACTTTTTTTTATTTTTTATTCTGGGAAACGTTAACAGTTACAGCCCCCCTGATCAATAGTTCTGCTGAAATCAGCGGTGTCTTGTCTTTGCGTAACCAAATCCGCTCAGAGTTTGATCACCCCCGGGTCAATACCCCTGACTGCTGTCTGTGCAGTTCACCAATCAACTTCCACCACAGTGAAACTCCCTTTAGTTCTGCGCTGACAGGGAAGCACAGCCAGCTCCATTTCCCATTTTTACCTTTGAACACAGCACTTGTAACAATATTCTGTCCGTGTTGATGTGCAGCAGGAGTTTTCAATGTCTGATATTTAATTGTTAGTTGCAACCCTATTTTTTTTTTTTTGCCTATATGCAAATTAGCATAATGGCATAATAATAAAGTATGCCAAATTCGCTGTTAGCAGTTCCTGTCCCACAGACAGCCATCACTGCATTACTTTGATACTGAATAAAACTTTAAAATGTGATGTTTCTCAGGCAGGTTCTGGAGTTATAAGGGAGTTTTTATTATTTCAAAGTGCATTTATGGGTTATCAGTTTGAAAACCTTTGATATAAAGCTTTGCCAACTTAATACCCTGTAACGAAGGCCATGCAAATGTTAAATGCCACCCAAAATGAGTCCCTTTGAAAACTCGGATATTCAGCAACCTGATTGTTTATATAATAAGCATTAGAAACATAATCGTCATTGATTTAATGAAAAAGGACCTTCTTCTGACCTTAATATTTCACAGATTTTGAGGCATCATGCATGTGCGACACAACTCATTACACAGTTTAACTTTTCCAAAAATATGGGGTTTATTGACTTAACTGCAATCAATACTTACAAAAGAGGGAGAAAAAAAAACAGGTTTTCATATAAACTCACAGAAATTACTGTAGTGAAAAAACATGGCTGAAAAAATACATTCAACTGTTTTACTTTCTTTGTGTCAAAAACATCTGGCCACCTCTTCCAAGAACGTGTGAAGGCAACGCAGAACAAGTGACTTTTTAAAATAAAAAAAAAACTTAATTGTCCTCCATTTATCAAATATAAAAAGGCAGAGAAGCCTTAGCTACCTGGAATGTATTCAGAGAGGCACTTCCAATGGTCGAGAGGGGGCCAAGCAGGTGCGTCAAGCATCCAATCAAATTAAAGAGAAACACAAAAGAAACTTTCCTCAACCCATTTGGTCACAGCTATTGCTTGTAATAACAGACTGGGTGTAAGACAGAAGACATTTCAACATAACCAGTCTTCTAACTTCACCTAAACCAGTGATGTGAGAGGTCTTACAGCACCCCTTTGCTTCTACCATCAACCCAAGAACACTCAGATCTGAGACTGAACCCGACGAGGTGAATTAATGTACTAACAGTTAGCTACCGTTACTGTCAGATTATTATAAGATGTGACGGGGGAAACATCAGGAATGAATACAAGCAAATCTAGTTCAGGTGGAATTGCAGTCCGATAAGAGGGAGTAAGAAAAAAAAAAAAAAAAGTACAATAAATAATCAAAACGCAAAACGTCCTTTTTTTTGCATCTTTTTTGCTTTAAATTAAGTTTCATTTGAACAAAGTGTAGTTGCAGAACAAAAGTCATTGAAGTACAATATATTAAACTGTGAAAAAAAAAAGGAAAACTGACAAAAACGTCTTCACAATCTTTAGATTAATATGGAAGATCATAATTTAACATAAAAGAAAATATATTCTATTGTTCATTATCCAGATAAATACAAAACAAAATTAACAAAAAAAATGCATATGATCAGCAATAAATATGTTCTGATAAGTTAAATAAGCAGTGACAAGCAAAACCTTCTGTCTGGAAAGTTTTTTTCAAACAATAATAACCGTAATAATAACATTAATAAAAAATAATTATCAAATAAAGAAAGCAAAAAAAAAAAGAAGGAGGATGTAATGAGTACAGAGGGCTCCTCGGAGCAGGTACTAAAGTGGGGGAGAAGTGAAGTAAAATAGCTTGGAGATCCGATCTCATCAAGTCGCAGGATGTACAACTGCACCATGGGAATGCTGGAATTCCCCAGATCGGCGAGGATAAAGGCGGGGAGGCAGGGTTGAGAGGCAGGACAAAGTCTTACAGGTTTAATGATCAGTTTGATATCAAGACTTCCTTCCCCAAAAAAAAGAGCCAGTGACCAGCAACAGGAGGAGAAAGCTCAGGAGCGAAGGGAGGATTGGGGTCGGGGGCGGGGGGGGGACATAACCAACTTCCAGTTCAAAGTCCTTCCTGCAGACTCACCCAGTCCACAATTACATAAGACGGGGCTTTGAGAAGAACCGTGACGTGGGGTGGAGAGGGGGCAAATGAGAAAGAACCAAAAACAATACGGTAGTCCATTCACCCTAAACACATGCAGAAACCGCCCCAGGCACTTTTTTCTTTTAAAAAGTATTCATATATTTTCAGGGTCTTTATTTTTTTCATTTTTTGTCTTAACTCAGTCTGTAAAAAATGGCTGCGGTAGATCTACAGTTACGTTAGTGAGCACCCTCTAGCTAGCTCAGGGGAAGTGGTATCATCAGGTAGGAGGGGGGAGGAGGAGGAGGAGGGAGGGGGCTAGTGCAATGCACTCCCCTTTCCAAGGCCACTTGTGCTGCTACACATTCATGAACAAATGAAGAAGAAAGAAAAAACAAGTGGCACCTGGCAAAACAGTCAATTCTTGTTCTTGTGATTTTCATAGTTCAATTTCCTCTCCTTTTTTTTGGCACTATGACACATGGCTGGGTACTTTTTGAAACTTGCTGTGCAGATTAACAGGGGTGAAATGATCATTTGAATAGAGAGAGAGAGAGAGAGAGAGTTCCCTTAACTGATCACATCTTTACAATGCTAACAAGGAACTAACACGGTGTTGTGTGAGGGAAGCTTAGGGAAAGGGGCAGAGGTAGAGGGGAGTGCCATGTTCTCTTTGTGTCATCGAACTTAAGTCACTGGTGGATGCGTGCAGTCTAGTCATCAGAGATGGAAAGGCGGCTAAAGATGGGAAGGCGGCGGGTGGTATCCAGCGTGGGGGACTCGGAGCCACTCAGGCTGCCTCCAGAGCTGCTCTGGTAGCCCTCTTGGTCTGACAGAGAGTCGGGAGGGCTGGATGGAGACTCGAACATCTGAGGGGACTCCAACATGGGTCTGAAATAGTAAGGTGTGCTTGTTGGAGAGGGAGGTGCAGGGGTGTTGGGCTCTGTGCCTACAGGGCCGACACTAAGGCTGGGCCCAAACAGGTTGGCCAGCTCCTGGCTGGAGTAGGTAAAGGGGTTACTGCTGGGCCAGTCCGGGACCTCATCAGGGAAGAACATGGGTGGAGGGGTGACGGAGGTGGGGCTGTCTCTCAGCCCAGCTGAGCTAGAGAAGCCTGCGAAGCTGTAGCTGTGCTGCAGTCGAGGCCTGTCCATCTTGTTGGAGGAGTTAAGAGGGGAGCACTGCTGGGGAGGTCCACGGCGCTCCTCAGCATTGTGGATGAAATGGCAGCGAGGCCCGTATGGGCAGAAACCGATGGTGTGGAAGGTGCGGCACAACTCCGTTTTGTATTTGGGGTGGCGGCTCAGGCTGCGCAGTTCATGGATTCCGTGAGCAAACTGGCATTTGTCACCGTACTTGCAGGAACCATTTTCCTCAAAGGGCCTGCAAAGCTCCGTCTTGTAACGGCTGGAGTTCACTTGGCTCCCACCGGTGGGACTGGCAGGGCCCAGGCACTTGTTGAGGAGCCTCTCACCCGTCTCAGAGAAGGAGCGGTCTCGCAGGCGGTTCTCCTTGTTGTTGCTGGCATTGCCAAGCCCTGAGATGAGTGAGCAGTGGTCCCCTGCCTTCAAGCTGTTCAGAAACTGGTTCTGGCTGAACTTTGTGCTGCTGACAGAGTGCCGCCGCTGGTACACGCCTCCCACCGAGGGTGATCCCACCGCCTTCCTGTCCAGCAGGGCTCCGGCGGGGCTGGAGATGGGCACATTAGTGCCAGTGCAAGGGACAGACATGGGATGGGGGGCACCCAGGTTGTTGTTGTAGCTGAGCAATTTGTTGTTCTGCAGGAACACAAAGAATACACGTCATTAGAAAAACATACTCTACATATTCACCAAGGCTGACAGTCAATGTGGTCCTGATTTTGAAGAAAGCTGGTGGGCTAGAGGGAGAAAACCCACAGCCTCCTCTTGCATGACTGTTCTTTTTGGCTCGGACAACATAAGCGGATACAGGCCTATAGAACAGCAGCTGGTTTGGCAAGTTGCCCTGGGTAGGAATGTGTGCCTGTTTAGTAAATGGAGCAGCAGCAGCAGCACATGAGAGGCCACAGGGCTGCTAGTGGCTACAAAGAGGCTGCATCATTTGAAAGATAATGAAAGTGGCAAAGCATCCAGCTGAATAACAAGAGAAAAAGTGATCTGCTTTGCAATACGCGTACAAACTAGAGGAGATGACTGGTTTAGTCACTAATTTACATGAGTATAGGAGCTACCAGGTAATAAACTTTAACAACCGAGAGAGGGGGGGGAAAAAAAGGCGCTCTTTGAAGCAAAAAAAAGAGAAATCTGACACTGAAAGCATGGAAATGTATGCAAACGAAAACAGTGCGGTGACGTGAACTGACCGCTGAGCCGTTAGGATATTTTGAAAACCACCTTATTTCCCCCCCCAACAAATATTAACGCGGTTAATCACAGAAGCGCGTTTATGGAGGCAATAACAGGCAAAAGTCAGACAAGTGTAGTCAATGATTGGCGAGCATGCGGCTGCTTTGTGAGGAGTATTAAAAGTGGCGCAAAAGTGCCCTCATTAACAGGGCGACAGCGTGAATGAGTTAACCGAGGCTGGGGCTCGAACATGCACCGAAACCGGTCAGAAAAACGACACATTTAAGGTGAACACGCGTGACACATGTTGCATATGAACACTTTAACATTTCAACAGTTGGTAACTCTTAATGCGAAGTATCCGGCACACTTTTTAAAGACACCCGTTAACGTAAATAACGCCCACGACTGTGTTTAGACAGGAAACAACAAGGTAGAAAAAAATAATAATAGCAAAACAGTCGAAGCGCAAAACAAAACAAGCGTCCGCACGGGCGCGTCACGGCGCAGGGCCGCGGGCATGCAGCCCATCATTCCTCCACAGCGGCTAACAGGCTAACCGCTACAGAGGACCAGAGGAAAAGTTTTTGAAGCTACCTTGTTCATGACTTCGAAGTCGAAGAAAGGCGACACCACGGCTGTGGTCATCTTTGCAGCGACCAGGGTTAAATCGGAAATAAAAAACAAAACAAAAAAAAAACAAAGTGTGCTCGTTGGGAAAAGTTGCGCAGGTCTGCCGAGTGTCTGATCCGCAGCTCCTGTGTATTTTTGACCCTGCAGAACTCCCCCTCTGCCCTGCACCAGCCCCGACATTTGCTTTATAATCCTTTTGCAGGAGGAGCCTCGAGCGCTGGGCGTTAACTTTCAGTGAACTTTTTTTTCTCTTCTTCTTCTTCTTCTTCTTCTCCTTCTTCCTCTTCTGAAGGGACAAACTTTCAGTGGGTTGTCAGTTTGTTTGAGATCACTACACAGTTGCACACAGTATGAACACTGGACAGTTTTTGGCTTTTATTCTTTGAGTAACTTGCAGTAAAAATAACCCTCTTTATCTCCATAATAAGCCTGTTTATTAGTGTGCCATAGTCGTTGGATTACACAAATACACCAACTTATTACAGGATACAGGGCATTCTGTATGTTCTGTCTGTTAACGTAGTCAAAGGAATGGATCTTCATGTACATGTTGAAGTACATGTTGTTACTATAAGTAGATTTCAAAGTCAGCGAGAGGCAGAAGCACACTACAACTTTATTTCCTTCCTTTTCTCATGGAAGTCTGGAGTTCAGTCTGGAGTTGTTTACTGGGAGGCACTGCACTATCCTCAGGGTTTCAGCTACCATCCACTACTCTGTAATTAATTTACTCTTAATTGCTGGACTGTAACGTCACTTGTGGGACTTTCCAGAGCTTTTAACTCTTTCCCCACCACAGTTTTTTCCCCCCATTAAACCCTTGTTTTCTATGACAGCCCCTCTTCCTTCCCGGCAGGTATAACTCTCCTGACTATGTGCATGCATGTAGGTGTCATTCCATCAGGTAGAGGCGATAACCTGATACACGAGTGATCTCACCAGATTCAACCACAGCCGGTGACAATGCAGCCACATATGAAAGAGCTGGGCTGCAGAGAGTGAAACCTATACAAATCTATTGTGGTCCATCACCTTCCCCTCTCTCTCTCTCTCTCTCTCTCTCTCTCTCTCTCTCTCTCTCTCTCTCCCCCTCCCGCTCTCGAAATCCATGACAGAGCAGCCATCGGCCATGTGCAGAGTCAATGTCAGGGTTGGGTTGCAATAGAAAAGAGAAGAAGGGAAAGAAAGGCTGGGTCGGGGGGGAGAAGAAAAGAAGCTGTTAACTAAAAAAAAAAAAGTTGGAGTTGGAGTTGGAGGAGGGGATGATGGCGTGAGGGGGAGATTTATGGGGGGCGTTTATTACTACACAGCGCTGCCCCAGGGAGGTGAGAGAAGAGGGGTGGAGAGAGAGAGAGAGGCAAAACATTCCCCTTTCCCTTCCTCTTCTTCTTTGCCTATACAGAAGCCACACAGGGGGTGGAGAGCTTTGTCTCGCAGCTAGCGGCCGCAGAGGAGGCATGGGAAGTTGTTTTTGAGCTGAAATGTTGAATATAGTCAGCCACATACACGGCTTGAATACGGCAACTTCACTTCATTTCTGATTTAGAGTCAGGCCTTTAGGGACTGCAATGTCTTCCTGCCCGTGCATTAAGAAAGGTAACTCTCTGACATATTCTGGAGCCCATCAGCGAAGAGCGAGGGTGTGTGTTTTAACATAAAAAGAGTTTTACGAGCCGGGGCTGTTTGGAGTAATCTCCCCCTGGAGTGTTTTCACAGACGACAGGGTGGGATGACAGACTTGCTTGAAATCACGTCTGCAGTTCAAAGGCCCTGTCACTGATTGATTAAGTAGATCAGATCGATCGTCTCTCCTCTGAGGAGTTACCACAGCAGGTTTTTTTATTCTTCAGCAAATACAAAAAACCCTGTCTAGCTGGTGTGAAATGATCTAAAAAAGACTCATAATATGTCACGCTTGGAACATAATCGGAGCAAGAGTTCATTTGAGTACAATACACAGAGGGCTGTGATGTCGGAGCAAAAAGGTTCTCGTAGGGATTTGAACTCCACAAGGTCAGCGGGGTACAAAACGCAACAACAAGCCACTTACTCTGATGTGAAATGTCTTCTTTACTGGAGCCCGGCCACCACAAGAAGCCTCACACAACCGCAGTTGTTTACTTTAATACTCTCAGATGCATTGTGCCCGCTTGATATTGTGTGGTGCAGTTGTCCTTCCAGGTTTAAGAGGAGGCACCTGTTTCCTGCCATAATGAAAAAATCTCTCAGGGGTATACTGTCAGATGTGTTCCTGTTTTAAACGTGCAGACGGCAAAGTGCATCATTTTGACACGAGGTGAGAGCTGAAATGCCTCTAGAAGACTTTTTTTGTATCTTTAATTCACACACAAGTGAAAACGTACTTAATATTTCTTACATGTGTAATATTAAGTATATATTTAGCAGTGTTTCGCCTTTAAAACATGTCTTTCTTGTTTAAAAAGTTGAGATCGAGTCCCTTAAATGGGAAAGGTGTAGGCTGAACTGCATACGTACGAAATAGGATATGCAGTATTCACTCAGAAGTTGACATTTGACAGCAAAACCGACATTTACTGTTAAATAAAGGCTGCAAATAAAGATTGTATTTGATTAATCACAAGTGTTTTTTGGATCAGATGTCAGAATCAATGATAGGCCAAGATGCTGTCTTCAAATAACCTGTTTTGTTCAACCAACAGCCCCAAATCCAAACATATTCATTGTGACATCACATATGTCAAAGAAAATAAGCAAAGTCTCACAAATTAAAAATATACAAGTAGAGAATGTTTGTCATTTATTGCTTGGAAAATGCCTGAAACGATGAACCGATTATCAAAGTAGTTTGCTTTTCTGTTGATTATCTAATCGATAAATGGAGCAAGTGTTTCAGCTCTAAATATACATTTCTATCGCAGCTTGTAAAAGTGAAATGTGGAATATTGACGAGGTTTTCCTGTCTAACCATCCCACTGACTTCCCAAGTGAAAAACACAAAAGGGACACACTCAGCTCTCCTCGGGCAGGAGTTTCCTCTCGCTATCTCTCCTGAGACTTGATTTCTGAGGATTTGTGCTCCTCGAGGTCAAAGCTGTCCTCCTTTCGGCGTGTAGGCCCCTATCAGTCTCTGTTGGAGCTGCAGTCAGTCACTCCTCAGCCTCTGCTGGATGGTTTGATTTCTGCCTCCTGCACTGATGACCCCCTCCTCAGAAGGGAGGATGAGGCTTGAGGTCACTGATAACGTTTAAGTGGGATGACTGGATGTTAAATATTTTATCTAACTGAGCAGGAGATGAAAGAAGTCATGGGGAAACTCAACAAATTGAAAGTTGTCTGTGGTGACAGTGTGTTAAAGCAACAGTTTACCGTAGTACCCCTTAAAGCCAACAGAGGGCAGAGTTCTTCCTTTGCTCTGTCCTCCTGTTGCAGCATTTCCTATTTACTCCATCTCTTTGTACAGTATTCAAAGCACCTCCGTGTTTGCCTAAAGCATAAATTTAGATTATCAGAGCACGGTGAGTGAGAATTTCTAAGATTAGACTCTTAGGTCAGCACAGACAAACACAGCTCTTTCCTTGTGTGTCTTTGGGGGGAATTAGGACTCAGCACAAGCCTCTGTGTTGTGTAATCATGCTTTCCACTGACACACTAACTTAGTGGCCTTATATGAAGCAAAGAGACTTATCAGCTACACAAAACACAAAAGCTCAGACTAGTTGTGCGGTAATCTCAAGCTGTGCTGAACCACATCCCACTTAGGGCGACCACAGGCTCATTAAACAACGTCTTAAAAGAGAAATAAGTAGTATTTATTACTGCCTCATGGTACATCGTGTGTATTCTTGGGATTGATAGGGTTGTTGATAAACACCAGTGACTTCACAATGCCACATACTGGCATTTATGATTTCTTATAAAGTTAATTTCCAGCTGAAGTATCTGTTTTGGAACAAACGCCACCCCCCCCCCCCCCCCACACACACACACACACACACACTCACTTGTATTTTCTATTCCGTAAAACTGAAGGTGATTATGAGTAAGTGTAAGTGGAACATCGCCGCTTCACTAGAAACGTATTTTGCATCTTGTACATTACGTACATTACGCATGTAGTGATGGAAGAGCAGATCTTTTGACTTTTTATACCTTTTTTAATACTTTTTACTGCTTATGTTTTGTTTATATTTGCAGTGTTGTTCTTCAAAGGCTGAACAACATCCCTTAAAATAAGTATTCTCTCTTTTAGGCACAAGCAGTATTACCATAATGTAAAAATACCTTGTTACAAGTCAAAGTCATGAAATCTGAAATGAGCACAGAAACGTGCTTTTATTTATAGCCAAATGTTCTTAAGATGTGTAAAATAAAAGTACTCCGTATGCAGATTTATGGGGGATCTTGTCATGTTCACTTTTATCGTCATTATTACGGACACTTTAAAGTACTAAGCTGCTGTAGTTGTTCATGTTTGAGTTGATTTTAACGGCTTGATATACTTTTAGTTGAATATTGCACTAATTTTATGTTTAAGTTAAAAAGATATTTTACGTAATATCTCGATATACAAAGTAACTAAAGCTGTGAGAGAAATGCGGCTGCGTGTTTGTATAAAGCAGCAGGAAATGGAAATACTCAAGTAAGGTCCAAGTACCTGTACTTAAGAAGAGTACTTGAGTAAATGTTCAAGTTCGTGCACTTTTCACCACTGGAAGTACGAGTTATAACAGAAAACTGTCCTATTAAAAGCCATGGATTACTTAACATCTCGCCTAACTTCCCATTTTTTCCCCCAGCATGTGAGCACATCTTTTGTAACACTGACAGGACAGATTGTTGAGCAATCAGCGGTCCAGGACAGTTAAGTTCGACCTAAACGGGCTTTGATTTCTTGAATATGTTGTTAGCCCCCGTTCTCCGTGAAGCTGTTTCCTTTCTGTATACATTCTCTTCCCCCGCGCCCCCAATTTGTGTGATCCGGTTCTTGTCTGTATGAGCTTTGACAGCCAGGACATCTAGGATTGCCTTCTTTCGTGTCTCATGGTATGTTTGCCAAATTCATATGGGAGGACTGTGGTCATCTTGCAGGGTGAAACTAGCCTCAGAGAAAGAGGTTGAGGGAAGGGGGGGGGGGGAAATAAGAACTAGCAGCGATTAATTGTCCATAAGAGTAGCCACAGCATTGTTAGTGGTGAACCGCCAGCTGCTCTTGCTGATGTTGTTCCCATGAATCGCTCCAGCGTGCCCATCCACTCCACTTCCACTGCCCTTCATCTCACACTGGGTGGGATGCGGCATCAGTGCGGCTCATTTGGATGTCTTCGACACGCCACGATATTACAATCACGACCGAGGTTCAAAACAAACACCATCTTGGAAATGGAAGTCTTTGGCCCTGTCAGTGCCAATTTGCAGCAAAATAGAATAATAATAAAGGATGATTTGGTTGAACTCGAGGTCACAAAAATAGTGAGTGAGTGAGTGAGTGAGGGGTCAGCGTTTAAAGGAGATTTACTGTCCAATTCTGTGCTGACAGGCCGGCTCTCTAGAGGAGGGTTGTATTTAGAACGAAAGGCCAGCTTCCTCCTCTGACTTCCTGACCCGTGTTTCCTGAGGAACAATCTTTCTGTCTGTCCGGGGGGCTCATGGGAAGGGAGAGTTTGGTTTTCCACTCGCACATTAGAGGTTGCATTGTAGGTCAAAGCCATCAAGCTATAGAAATGAGACGATGACCACAGCTTTATGACACACAATGCAGCACACTCAGAGATGGCAGATGATACGTATATACACTTAGGGAAGAAAGGGTTTAGGGACGTAGAGAGGAATCTAGTGCTTGTTGTGTCCAGTTCCCCCCCCTGGGCTCAGCGTGCCTCCGCTGGGGACTGGCCGGACCTGACCCTCGTCCAGGTGTCATGACCAATGCGGCGGTCACTGAAACGAGATATTCCTCAGCTCTTCACTCAGCGCAAGGGGAAAATCAATGGGCTTTGTATCGCGTAGGAACAGTGGAAAGCATTCTCTCACCCAAAAATCCTGCCCCTGTCCCATCTGTCTCCATTCTCCAGCACTCTCAGACCTCACAACCGGCCCTGTGTGGTCACTCCTGGACTAGAATTACACAGTCCATGTGTCCGGCTCTGGACAATACACAAAGCCAACCGTCCGTGTGACCCTGCCCACTTTTCTCACACTTTACCGCTCGCAGATTTATTGAATTGGACGTGTCTTGTCTCCAGTTATTGATATTCCTCCAGATGCTGCGGACGAGGACGCACGTCTGTCTTTTTTTTTGTTTGACAAACCTATCGTAAGTGAGACTTTTGGAAATTAGCTTTTGATGGTGTGAGAATTAACGGGAGCGTGGTTTTCGTTATTGACGTTGAGCTGTGAGAATAGGATCAGTTGTTTGCGCGTCGTCCTCAGTTGACCTAGAGCATATGGTGATGTCAAATTCCTTCTTGTTGTAGGCTTGTGATGAGTTATTGTGAAAAAAAACAACAGTATTTTATGTTTTACTGCAGCTCTAATTTGAACCTTTTTGCTGCCTGTCTTCATTGCCAGTAGTATGCTAC
Source organism: Echiichthys vipera (assembly GCF_963691815.1). NCBI lineage: Eukaryota > Metazoa > Chordata > Actinopteri > Perciformes > Trachinidae > Echiichthys > Echiichthys vipera. The sequence continues at coordinate 6,837,277 of NC_139837.1, forward strand.
AAATTATCTGCAGATAATTCAATGAACACACCACTGCAGGACATGTCTATTGTTTTCCATTACTACTCTCTATGTATGTTTTAGGAGGCCCTGAGAGCTCAACACACTGTTACTTAAATGCATTAAATATGGTAAAAAAGTGAGATTTCCATGTCGGTTTGGTAGAGGTGCTAAAAGTATCAAAACGCTCAATCCACAGAGAAATGCACGCAGACTTTATTTAGAAACTATGTCTTTATACGAGTCACCAGGACTTCTGTACGGTTGGGATTGTGCAGAGAGAGCTGATGCGGAAGAACAGGAAACACTGACCAATCAGAGCAGACTGGGCTTTTTGACAGGGGTTCTTAAAGAGACAGGCCCTAAAGCAGAGTGGGTGAATAGGGTGGATACAGGTATATTCAGACAGAAAGAGAAAAAGAACGTGTTTTTTGAACATTAAAGCAGGTAAACTTGTAAGTATGAACCTGAACATAAGCACAATATGTCCCCTTTAAGGAAAACACAAATAGAAAACAAACACAAACAACACATGCTCAACATTTAGAAAAAAATAGGCAAAAGATTAAAAAACAAAAAACACTTCAATACAAACAATACATCTTCATCTCATCTCATCTTCAGCCTCTTATCCGGGGTCGGGTCGCGGGGGCAGCAGCTTTAGCAGGGGACCCCAAACTTCCCTTTCCCGGGCCACATTAACCAGCTCTAACTGGGGGGTCCCGAGGCGTTCCCCAGCCAGTGTGGAGATATAAATCTCTCCACCTGGTCCTGGGTCTTCCCTGAGGCCTCCTCCCAGCTGGACGTGCCTGGAACACCTCCCTAGGGAGGCACCCAGGGGGCATCCTTACTAGATGCCCGAATCACCTCAACAACCATGTGAAATAAAAATATACAATACAGCACAACACATCATCACTGTACACTAAATACTGTATCTCATTCGGCTTCGACTATGAAGGATGTTAATAACTTCCTCTTCAACTTACATGTTATAGGCACTTATTTCCATCTATTATATAATTCAAAAATTGATCCCAGACTTAGAGTTCTCCTTTGCCTTCATTCAAGCTGGCTAACAGCAGTTCAGAGGAAGCATTATTCATCATCAGCTTAACGCAGTCAGTAAATCCTCAGTGCCAAACCAGATTCAGCTTCAGATATTCCAGGTATATTTGTTGTATTTGCAGCAACAACATGTGGAAAACGGTCAACCCATGTTCAGTATTGTGCCCACACTGCAAACCAATCACACTTAATCAGTTAATGAAGACGTTTTCTTCGTTAACTTGTGATTTGTCTGTCTGCATGTGTTTTCTTTAGTTGCAGTGTGCCGAACTAGGTAATGGTTTAGGACGTAGTGTAGCTGGTGTGTGGTGAACTCGGAGAGCTACAGGTGTTTCAGCTTCAGCAGCAGCAGATTATTCATCTGTTAAACTGCTTCATTGCCTGTCCTCCTGAGATGAAAGGTCCTTAACAGAAACGTCTGCTCTTTTCTTCTCCGTAACCTGCCGCCACTCCCGGAGAGTCACATGAGCTTATGAAGTGTTTCCGTCTTCAATTTAATGGAAAACGATGAGGAAATGAGCAAAACTCAAGCTATGTGGATAAAGATCAAGGAGTCTATGGCAGACGTATTTCCTCAGAGGAATACAGACAAGACTCAAACAGCATTTTATGTTCCCACAGGGACCAGAATACATCACCATCGCACTGCTTTGATTCTAATTTTGCAAAAGCGCTCCCAATCACTAAGGAAAACAACTCTGAGGGATTTTGTGTGATTGCCCACAGTCCAAACACAGCACAACCCCAGAAATAGAGTTTGATGTCCAAGATGAGTCTAAGCTGCTTCTTTTTCTTCTGTTTTTGTAAAGAAAACAGCCCTCTGGGTCTTTGGGGCTAGTCCAGTCCAAATGCCCCCAACTGTTCCCCACTCCGCCTCTCTTTCTCCTCGCCCTCTTTCAGACCGTCTTCTTCCCTGGCAGTGAAAGAAGGTGCAGCTGTGTGGAGTCCTTTGGGTTGAATGAGAAGAATCAGCCCATTTGGTTGACTTTCCTGGCCACAACTATCATTTTCTGCTGCCAGTCCAGGGCAGTTCCTGGGCTCCAGCCGCTGGTATCCAACAGGACAATGGGGATTGTCCTACAGCCATATACCACACAGGGGTCCAACTGCCTGTCTGCCAAAATGCTGAAGCATCTACGGGTCCAGACCAAACGACTACCTTCTTAACAAGTCAATTAGTCCATTTTTTCAGCCTTTCAAATTGCTTCTTGTAGTAGCAAAATGCTACTTGTTTCAAGAATTATGAGAACCAAATGTAATTTTTTTTCCATGATACTGTCGGATTATGTCTCATTTCAAGGTACTGCCACTCATTTCTAGAAGAATCCCTCAAACAAAAGGAACTTAATTGAGAACAAGTAGGATTACTTCACCCCATTGGTAGTTATTCTCTTGATTCAGGAACAATAAGACTAAAGACATTTTCTCAAGAACTCCAGACAAACTCAGATGAATCGGTTCGAAAATAGTTGAAAGTTTCCATTTCACACAACATGAGGTTATCTTTCACCTACTGGAAATACACCCTTTGGTTTAGGCAACTGGTGGCTCCTGGGAAGACAGGCGGACGATTACACCGTGGCCACGTAGCCAGTTTGGTCATTTGTATGATCAATTTGGCTTCGGCCCTTACCGACAAGTTTCCATATCCACTTATCTCTCCAGTTAGACTTTTCCGTTGGTGTCTTTGTGTAAATGACTCAATCAAATTACTTCACCCTCGTTTGTGTTCATCTTCCGGTTTCGCATAATAGAAACTTCACCAACATGCACAATCGCTGGCTGTGAATTCTCCGGTTAAGCGAACATTACATGGACTTTGTATTTGGAAGATGGAAAGTCTTGGTCATTTGCGTTCTCACATACAGCTCCTCCAGGTAATGTCAAGATCATTCCAGGTGTGAAAGGGGCTTAAATGATGTGTCAAAGCAAATGTTTATTGTAATATGACCGGCAACATGTGTATGCGAGTTTGCCTGTTTGGAGCTTTAACAAGCAGAAATGTTGTATGAATTATGCATTGAGGTTGGGTTCAGCTTATGCGAGTCTTTAATGTCATTAGCATGGAAACATATACAGCACTGCTTGTGTGTGTTTCCAGTAAACACTATTAGTGTCACATCAGGCCCAAGTGACTCTGTCATCCCAGGGGAGTACTCACATTATTGCCGTGTTGTGTGACAGCTGAATATGGAAACACTTTTTGCGCTTGTTAAATACTTTCTGGTTTGCCTTTTTTTTTCTTGCCTTGCACTCTCATAGGTTCTACAAAGTCTAGTAAAATGCAATGGCTTTCCCAGAAATGAAAGTTTATTGTCCCCATCAGCCCACCCGACTCGTAAATAAGGGCACATTTACCAAAAAACCCGAGCCGACAGCCCCCACCTTCATACCATTACCAGTACCAGTATACGCCAAAACCACTGCCAAAATACACCCAAACAATCCCCCTTTCTCCTCATTGAAACCTTCCAACTGTCTGTTAAGAGTGTTTACTCCATTGAAGCCCTCCAAGTCCACACTTAGATGGAAGAACAGTCCAAATGCTGTCTGTGGGAACTGTATGTACACCATTAAACTCCAATTTTCATTTTTAACTTTTGTTATCATAATAAAGAGCTTTAAGTACTTTACCAGGCGTGCACATGCATCATAGGACTGCCTTTTTTCTGTTCAACTAAAATCTCTGGTGCACCAGCTACAGTACGAGCAAGTTAGATCCAAGGTTAATAAAACTCACTTCAGGCTTTGCAGCTAGAACTTAGAATGTGTAATAAATGAGTCACAAAATGAGTGTTTGATGCTAATAACAAGTCTTTTTTTTAGTGCTTTTCAAACTAGAAAAAATCCTCTTACTTTGCTTTCATGCTGGCTTATGTCCCAACGTTCTCTTAAGAGAGGGATGCGGTCAATTTCTATGTGAGACCCTCAGTCAGATCTTCTGACAACGCCAACACGCAAGTCAGCACGATCCAATAAAATCAAAGATATTATTAAGAGGAGGATGAAATGAGTTCCACATGAGCACCATCCCTACGGGTATTAATGAGTTTAATATGGTGACCTCAATCATTTACTTTAATTTCATCAAATCGCCACAGCTGTTTCCAGGCATCTCGGGAGTTCACCTTGACCTGCTTTGATCATCCTCATTGGCTAAAAGTCCAAACAATCAAGCTTGAATGTCGTCTCATGAGTCTGCTTTGTGAATGGAGAGACAGAATGGAACAGAGTCAGCAGGTGTGGAGACAAAGAGCTGATGTGTAGGTGGGACCAGTACAGTACTGGAGCTTCCACTGTGGGCACTTTCTCGCTGCATGACTCACCACAGAGACAATTGAAATACCACCGAAAAGGACCTGAGAGATGTTCTCATATTGAACGCTGACATCAGTACTGACGTATAATTTGCGCCTTTTGTGTTTACATCGAAAATTTGTGACATTAGACCAATATCTCACCCCCGCGCTGAAGCTCAGAAGCTTTTTAGGATCACAGCTTTGAATTGAACTGACAAGGGCCAGAGGCTGTTTTTGTCTGACACACACAGGATATGAGTCTCTTCTGTTGACAAGCCTCTGCTTCCATCACATTGCTGTCATGTGAGATCGAAACTGCTTTCTGCTATCATGAGAATCTTAAATTTAAATAAGGGTTGAGTCATTTGATGGAGTTAGAGGATGAAGAGTTGTGAAATAATAATGTTGAAACCTTTTCTCTGAGGTCAAGAGAGAGAGAGGCAGAGGGTGGGTATTTGTAGAGCTCAGCATTCACTCATGATTTATCTCCACTGAGGTAATATCAAGGCCGGCGCCCTGAAAATGTATTTGCTTCAACAAGGTGTCTTGAGCTGGATAAGAAGCCCTAAAGCTCCCAGTTCACCAGCATGATGGATGAAAGTGTTCTATCTTGTTTATGCAACTTGACACAAGGCATCTGCTGGCCTCCGGAGTGCTCACTTCATGCTGTAACAGCCCTCCCTGCTCCCTGTTTCACAGTGAAACGGAGATTATCAAGGTATTTCAGATGTAGGAGATACAGTGGTGAGTGTAGCAGAATTACCCCTGGCTCAATTCATTCTTTTTTTGGAAAACATTATCGGCACTTAGTGGATTTTTTACATAGCATCGAACAATACCTATCTTAGATCTATTACTTACAATAATGTTATGCTTGCATATCAGATCTTCTAGGTGCAGCACATTCAAACTCACATTTGGGACGTTTTATTTTGAGTAAAATGTCTTGACAACTATCCGATAGATTGTCGTGAAATTAGGTACAAACATTTACACTTCCCTCAGGATGAATCCTAATGACTGATGATCACTAATGATCCCCTGACTGGATCTAGCACAATCATCACATCAACATTTTGATCCGTCCCAAGTTTAAGCCTCTGCTACTGCTGATTTGCAAGTGTTAGGCATGCTAACATACTAAACTAAGATTGTGAGCATGGTACACATCACACCTGTTCACATGTTATGTTCACACACATAGAGATGATCAGGAGATACAGTTTAGGAAGTAGGGGAACAACCACTCGCTCAAAGACTTTAAATGAATTTAATCTTTTTGAACTTTTGACAATTAGCTTTAAAGCGACTTCACACTTTTACATGTGGCTAAAGGGAGAGTTTAAGATCATATCAGATCTTCTACAGTAAAACAAACATTTGACCAAAGTACTGACCTTGATTTATTACATCTTCATGCCACATGTTTCAGCAAACAAACACCCATATAGAAGAAGAAGAAGAAGAATTACTTTATTAATCCCACACGGGGAAATTGGATTTTTTTTCACTCTTATTATTATACATGTAGCTGCATCAGCATATCCTGCCGAGCTATTGTGGATCTTTACAGTAAATGCAGGACTGTGCAGGTATTGTAAAAATGCTCATTAGATCTCATTGTGTACTCTATTATTCAGCTGTAACATTTAGGGCTTATTGCTCAGATTATTAAAGCATATCTCTTAATCCCCTGATCATTTTTTCTTGATGAAGGATGAAGATGAAGAATTCCCAGCCAACTATTTGAAGTTTTATGGCGTACAGATGCTGTTATGAATTCTGGGCGAGTTTCCTATTTTCCAGCATATCGAGCAGGAGAGAGTGGACGTGACCAAGGTGGAAAGTTTGGCAGATTAGCTCAGGTGTGGATAGATGTGCTAGAACTGCAGCTTTTTATGGTCCGAACTGCTTCAACGGAGCCAAATCATGTAACAAAACCCAACCTGCATTCACTGTTTATGCTTATGCGGTTTATGCCTTTTTTTAGGTTTTAGACAAATAAATAAGTACATATGGATACATTTGCCAAAACAATGTGCTCTCGGACACGCTGTAGCCATTATATAGTCATGTAATGTACCATAAATGTCATAGCATGAGGCAGTGATGGAGTGTGTTTGCTCTTGTGCGGGCTCGCTGTGTTTTTGAATTGTGCTCCATATGTGAAGAAGCTGTGGACCGCTGCTTCAATATCTCTCCCATCTGTCTTTGTCGTATGAACCAACTCAAACATAATCTCCTATTCAACCCCCCCCCTCTTACACCCTCAATACCCTCAGTCCAGCTCATTTTTAAAACATTTCTGCAGAATACAAATCCCCTCCAACAAACAGCTGCTTGCATAAACTTTACCCCTTTCTTTCTTTGCTAGTATTTAAATGGGAAAACAACAAGAGAGAAAGAAATAGAGACAGCTGAAGAAAGACAGAGGGATGTAGAGGGAGGGAGGCAGAGACAGGCCAAGCACCAGTATAGGGAGAAAGTGCGGAGTCATGCTGTAGGAATGCTGGAGGGGGGGGATTGCTGGCGTGACTGCCCCATTTTTCACAGCCATAATCAGAGCCAGCTGTCAGTGAGAGGGCCCATAAGATGAAGGGGGCAGGGGGAGTAGGGAGGACGGGGGATAGGGAGGGGAGGGAAGCAGTGGGAGTACAGGGTTTTTGGAAGTAGTTCGAAGGCTAGAAAGGAGGGGGAAGGCAAGTTTTCATAATTTATTTCCTCTTCATGTGTCACCGCCGGGTTCAAGAGTTGTTTCAAAGCAAATGCCTGTAAAGAATCATGTGTAAAACTATATGTGTGTGTTTTGTAAAGATGACTTTGCATGATAACAGTTAAAAGGAGGAGTGGATCAGACTGTGGCCTTCACTCGGCCCGTCTGAGCCAGGTTAAAGGAGGAGGCAGGGTGGAGCTTCCTGCCTTCCTGCTGTGTCTGGATCTCTGCAGCAACGAATGACAAAGCACAAGTTCTTAGGCTACATCCACAATAATACCTTTCTTAAACATTTAAGCGTCTAACTTTTGCTCCATTTACGATATGACCAAAATCTTCTATTCTGATAAAGGTCATCTTATATCTCCATAACGATATATATGACAATAGAGCATGTTTTCTGATATTGAATACTGGTATGACTTAAATGTACTGAGTATTTGCTCATTTTATTAAGAGCTTTAGTGCGAAATGAACAAAACGTGCAAGGATCACAACGCAAAGCCTCATCCAAATGATGTAAATACTACCGTGATGCAGTTCAGCCGCTGGTTTTTCATCATCCCGATAGAAACAATATAGAAAAATATGTAGTATAGACTTTTTTTTTATATCGTTTTGACCATATGTGTCTTCTTCCATGTCACCCAGCCCTACTGTGCGATATGGAAGAAGGACTTATCTCAATATACTGTATCAGGACATCTGCTCACTTATGTGAAATCACGGTTTCTCATTGAACTTTGGGAATGTCAAGTTTGACTATAAAACCAGAACTGCAATTTTCAAATGATATTCCCTCGAGTTTTTCGGATCATTTTCTCCGAGAAGTTTGAGATAATGGGCTTATTGTCTTATTCTTTTTTTATGATATCGAATCCATTGAAAGATGATGAATTAATATTACATTATAACCCAGCCCTGTGCTGCTGACCTCATTTTAGTTCCAAAACTGGACTTTTAGAAATGATGAAGCTTCCTTAACGGATCTTCTTATCAGTCACTGTCAGTAAGGGCGCACTCACACTGTCGTTCTGTCCCGGGCCAAAACCGGTTTTTCAGCTAAAGCCTAGTACGTTTAAGCAGTGTGAGTGCACCAGTTCCGCGCATAACAGCCGACAGCGACCTCTTTCAAGCGGGCCGTGGACGGCCCGCTTGAAAGAGGTCGCTGTCGTGGGCTTTAGCGGAGCCGTTTGCACATGTACGAGCACTAGCGTGCGCACTTGTACGAGCACGAGCACGAGCCCTACGGCAGTAGCGTTATGTGCGCCTGTTCGGACATGTAAATAGAAGGACGGACCATGCGCGGACATTTAACAACAACAACAATGGCGGTGAAAGGTTCACGTTGGTGTGATGCGGAGGTGGAGTGTTCACTGCAGATTTGGTTGGATGAAAATTTTCAAAAACAGTCGACAAGACGCACAAAAACTCCGAGGTCTACGGAAAGATTTGTAAACAAAGCCACACACACGCGATCAATGCGTGTGACGTGTTACGGCGTGATGTCATATGGACAGCAAGAAGCATTGGCCGAGGCCCAGGCAGTGTGAGTACAAACGAGGCTGGGTCGCGGGGGGAGAGGGAGGGGGGACAAGTACCCTAAAGCCCGGGTCGCGGTGTGGAAGGAGAGTGTGAGTGCGCCCTAAGTCTTATCAGTTAGCTAGGCTTTTGTGAGTTCATCCTTCTTGTGGGGGCTCCTTTCCCTTTGCCATGGCTTCTTCCTGCAAAGGCCAATGCTCCCGGTAGCGCGCTAATGTCTCGCTATATTTGCTTTGCAACAACTCCCAATCTGTGCTTTCCACAGCATTTACCCTTGTATGCTCCTGTTTCAGGAAAAGTTCCACCTTGCGGCCGGTTCAACAAAGAACTCTCTGGTCTTAGTCTACATCGAGACAATCCCACTCCCTGTTAACACCAGCGTTAATATGGAGGGATATTATTTCTAATACAGAGCTAAAACACTTGCACGGACAGTGAGATAGATGTTAATAGTTTTAAAATGAAAACGCATTAGTGTGGATGTAGCCTTAAACACTGTCAATCCCTTGTGTACCTATATAGAGCAGGGGAATAAAGAACAAAGACTAAACCCACATAAAATGTAATGAAATAACTTTATGACTTGCAATTTTGCAGATTTTCGGAGCATTATCGCAGATCAGGAACAGATGCATCTTTGACTAAGAATCAGCTTACAGTGCAGTATTTGTACTCTGCACATGTGCGGCTGTGGTAACGCTGCTGCCACCAGCCGTGCCAGTGCTTTCACAGTCCCCGGAGCTCTGAATGTAAACTCCTGCTCTGTTTATGTTTAGTCTACAGTCGTACGGTACATCTTCCTTCCACTATATGTGAGGTTCTGTTATGTTTTGTTCTGCGACAAATGTGTTCATCCTCCGTCTTTGTGATGTGTCAACACCAATTGCGGGTCACATTCATGAACCCGTTGCACCCTTATGTGATGAGTCATAAAAAGAGACGATGAAAAGGAGAAATCCTGATGACAACAACTCACAAAACACCCTTAGTAGGGAATGAAGTAAAGCTGATGTGAATTATATCCTGACGTAGGTCAAGGTATTAAGGTACTGTAGCCAGATATTTGTATGACCTATCTCCTTTATGCAGTGCACGTACTTTAAATGACCCTCAGTAGTTTGATGGAAAAAGGATTTAGTGGGAACGACTTGGCTTTTCTGGTGATTCATGGCTGTTAAAGAGGTGACCTCCTCGAAGTTGGAGTGCCGACTTTTCACGTCAAACCCAAATGCCTCTGACACAGACAGCACCCTCGAGACTTCCAAGAAATAGTGTCACTGGCTAATGAACTTTGCAGCCACTACACTGAAGTCTTTCTTTCCTAAGTGGGTTAAAATAAATTACCTTGTCGGTTGCATAAGGCTCTGCTCTAACTGTACAGCTACAGTTTTCTTGGAGAACTGGTTCTCTTCAATACAGAGGCCTCCTCCTCACCTGCTTTTAAAAATATCTCCCTTTATATGAGTACAATGAGCTGTTACTGAAGCACAATAGAGGACGCGCCCAAGCAGAACACTTTAGAAACATACATCTTGGTGTCTGACACGCTATTTTAGTCCTCTAACAGAACTCCCCTTTCTGCCCACTTCCTATGCTCAGGTCTTGATGTGATGCGATGGAGTTCAAACGCAACAGGCTCCGAAATCAACATAAAAATGCCCATGACTGTTTTTTACGATGCCCACAAACCTACAGATGCATGTGAAATCATGAGCAGTAAAAAGTCCACGGTAATGAGGTGGTATTTCAAGTATTCAGATGATAAAAAGATCATTTTTGTCCCCCGTCATGAGCCGACGAAAAATGATCCATCCACATAAATGGAAAAAAAGACGAGCTGTGTCCCGATTACATTACAAATACAAACTGTTAAGTATCCGATTAAATGGTATACAGCTTTTAAAGTTATTACAATAATAACAGGACACTATACAAGACAAGAGAACTGCTAGGACCATTTTAACCCCTCACTTCCTCCCACCCAGTGTGTCCAGTTATTCTATGCTGGACACACTCCCACATGTCCCACTTTTGTAAATTGGTCATTTGAGGAAAGCTCATGAGTAAAGCCATTAAGCCCCTTTTTCCTGTTTCAAGGTCCTGGTGTTGTGTGTGCACACTCACTGCTACGGCTTACTGGGACACTTGAATAGTAAGTAAGTAAGAAAGATTTTATTTACATAGAACCTTTTAAAACTCATTTTCAAAGTGCTTCATGCAGAACCATAAAAAAAAAGTACATCAGGTATACACGTACAGCTATAGACAGGGAGGACACATATACATTACAACCTGGATACAGGTATGGCATGTTGGTAGAGAATTTCTTCCGTTTAAAGCACTTTTAACCTTATACAAGTTTTTACGTGAGCCTCATCTAAATTATTGCAGTGTCATTTGGTGCAATACTTTTCCTAGTTATCTTGTGAAATTGCAGATTTTTCTGAATACCTGCTATATCATGGTCAAAGGTAAATGCTCCCCCGGACCCTCTTTCCCATCGCTACAGTCTTCTGAAGTTTGCTGAATGTAATATCTTTCAGAATGGCTGTATAATGTATAATAATGTAAATATGCGCAACGACAGACTCTAATTTATTCTCCCTTGGAAGGAAAGAGAATCGCATAAAGGGTAAATCATATGGTTGGGACTGCGCTTGATAAAACTATAAAAATGTCTCTGTCTGCCTTAGACAGCAGTTGTAAAACATGATAAAGCTTGAATACTACATCCAAACTAGTATCTCTTAAATTGTATTGTTATTTTCCATTGTTATACGTTTCTGTTTATTGTATCTTATTTATTTAACCAATGCTTCAACTGATGAAATAAATGTCTTGAGACCACTTAGTAGATCTTAGTAGGTCTTTTGTAGGTTGTTAATGCTATTGTATAATACAGGCTCTTATTTATCTAAATGTGTTTATTATCTGCTAGTGTCTGGGCCCCTATCCACACGCTTCAGATAGCTCACCAGGGTCCCATTGCACATATCTCCATTATGTTTTACTGTTTGATTGTTGTGACCTGACCCCAGATAAGCGGTTGAACATGAGGTGAGATGAGATTGTCGTTTTTTTTCTGACTTACCTGATATAATAGAGGTTTGGGAGGCCCTAGCGGCAAAAGCACCTTTGGATTTGCAGCGGGAGCGGGTAAGAATAAGACACCTTGGTCAGATGATCTGAGTGGCCTAGAGGTGGTATAGTGATGTAAGAGTTCAGTGATGTATGAAAAGGCCCGACCATGTAGGGCCTTGTTTTTGAAAAGCAGTATCTTGAAGTCTAATCTGTACTTGACAGGGAGTAAATGAAGGGATGCAAGGATTGGTGAGATGTTGGATCGATGGGTGGATTTATAGAGCAAAAATGTTATTAATGTCATGAGTAACATCGGTGCTTTTCCTGCTATGAAGTCGAAATAGCTGCATTTCACAGTTAATGTAGGGTCACAATAGACTTTTGTCCTGCTCCATCTCCCATCCACTTCTGCTGAAGCTGAATAAATTCACGAGTGTGTTTCCTCTTTCAGTGAGATTCACCTTTGTTCTACTTTGACCGTGGGGATGTGCATGGTCGGCCAATGGAAACACTCATGTGTGCTGTGTGTTATCAGCCATAGACTTCAAACAGCTGTATCTGTTGAAGAGTAATTCAACGATTAAAGGATTTAATACTTTATTTCCTTTCTGGAACTGTTTCACCACCATTTATAATTACCTTCTTTACATAGCTGTGAGGTACTCCTCCATTTCCTTTCTGCAGTGTGTTGTGATACAATAGTATTCATCAACAGTAAACTCAAAAATCAAGACAATTCAGTATTCCTTGTGACATCTTTGAGTAACTTCATTTTAACACTTTTCTCATGGGAATTCACCACATGAATGATTGAATGAATTGGGCAGCTATGCCACTTTGTCGGGCCTGTAAGATTTCCTGTTGTGGAAAATAGTGTAAACATATTAGAAATGAATATATTGAGTAGTTATTTGCCAGTGTGTAATTGCTCAAAAACAGATATCTGCATATGATACAGAATCTGTAGGCAACGGGCAACATTTTGGTATCGGACGTGTTCTGGTTTCTGTTTGTATTGTATTGTGTTTGATGGTATTGGCCAATCATGTTTGAGCGAGTTTCGGCTGCATGCACGTAACCAGTCCGTGCGGAGAGCAAAAGAAGCAGAACGCAATGGCCGAAATGCAATCTCTAAATCCATCGGCTATTGTCTTGAGAAGATTCAGCTTATTTAACGTACCTGCATTCATATATGCAGAGAAATCTGATCCTAGATATCGTCTCTCAACTCCAACTCGCATCTCAGACTGTAAACAATGACAGGTGCATGGAGCAGGCAGTCCAGGCCCGGATATCCGTCGGTTACATCGGAACCCCAGAAATACTGACCCTTGCTCCCAGAGTCTAAATCACCGTCAGAACGATAGCCGGTGGCTTCCTAGTTTGGCCAGTATGTAATGGATAATTTCATACGAACATTGTATACGCTGTGCTGAGCTCCCTCTCATTTCTCTGCCCAGGAGTTGTTTATCAGACTGAGAGTGAGTGGCCTGTAGCCTCTCTTGAGTTTCAGCCAAAGTGGAACGGGTTCAAACTCCGGACTTTTGACTCTGACAGTGTGTCTACTCGTTCATTATCAGAACTAGAGGGGCACGCTGACCCTTGCCAACCCCCAATTTTGGGAAAGCGCAGTATTTACTATGAGTCATTTGTCCATCACCCGCAGAACAAGAGGTGAAATGGATGGATTTCTTAAAAAACCCTCTCAGATGGTGAAGGGTCATGTTGAATCAAAGCTTGTTTAGTTGACTGCTGATGTAACTTTGACTGAAACAAATAACCTTTTTGGAAAAGTGGAGCAGTAGTTATTGACTCCTTGTATGCGTCTCTCAGTCTTGCTTATTGTTTTTGAACACAAACAAAGACACAAACACACTCAGCTTGCACGCAACCTTTTCTCTTAACTTTTGATCTGCAGGTTCTTCCTCAGCGTATATAGATAAAGTCCAGGCTGAGAGTGTCCCCTGTTATCAATTGGTTGTGGCTAACGATGGTTTTCCCCCCCCGCTACTGCACAGCGGAGCTTCTTCTTGGGTACTTTCCAGGACACTTTCTCCTCTTTGGCAATCATTGCCTTGTTTACCCAGCTTCTAAAACCCTGGCGATACCACAGACTGTGACTCACACTGTGAACCCGGCAGTCGCAAGATCAGGGTTCAGTTTACAAACAATTCGGCACAATGTGTCCTCTCTGGATGCATTCACAGTTGTGATGTGCTTTTTGAGATCTGACTCTGAAGATTTTCATGTCTGTGAATCACTGTAGTAAATCTTGTTCATTTAACGTAGTAAAAGTCTTGTTGATTTGAATTCCAAGCTGAGAGATCCACTGTTGCATTATAGCAGCACTGCTGTTAAAATGAATAATAATGAAGCCCGTTATGAGGTTAATATTTAAGTCACGAGTCACTCGGTGCTCTTTCTGTCCGTAATCTCATTAGAGTTTTAGAAATTTTGCCTGACTTGATCAAATTCAAGTAGAAAAAAACCCCAAAATGGCCTAGAGTCAAGATTATAAGAGGTTACTGTAGGACATTTTCTTATCTGTAGTCATCAGGTTCTGACTTATAGACTGTAGGTTACACACACACAATCTGGTTTATTATCGCAAACGGTTAAACGCATTTGTTTCACTACCAAGAAATCTTCAGCCGAGCAATGGGAGAGAACATTAAATAAGGGTTAAAGATGAAAGGATTAGAGATCATTTGCAGATTTGAATCGGTTCACGTTAGGCAGTGTCAGTTTTGTTCTGTGAACATAACACATGCAGCACACACTACCAGCCTCGTGCCGCTGCAGGAACTTATGTCACTTCCTTTCTTATCTTCTTGATGTGGAAAGAGGAAGCCCCCTACATTCCCCAGACCTACTTATCACAGCACCACAAAAAATGTGGTAATGTTATTTCAGAGCTGAAATAACCAGATTTTTTTTTTTAAATTTTCATTTGGTAGCCACTGAGCGAATGTTAGAATCAACACCTGCGTGCAGACATATCGAACAGGATGTTGGGGGATGTTCTGTGTGTCTTCTCTTGCAGACATCCGCGCCGCCCACCAGGCTTTTCTGTGCCGCGTACTGTATGAGTAAAAGTTGTGCTGCAGACTGTATGGAACATGCAGAGGAGGGGAAGAGCGCTGCGCTCTTTGATGCCTCTGTGTACATGTGAAGGTATGGAGCGTCTTACCGCTCAGCCGTTTAACCCGTTGTTACCCACACAAGAAAAAGTTAGAAGCATGAAAGGGCAAGAACAACAACAGCGTCTTCCTTTTGGAAACCCCCCCTCGTTGTTGTCTTTCATTTACTTAGGCACTTTGATATGCTTGTTATTTCCATGATGTCCGTGGATAATTAACCGGGTCAAAGGTTTTGTTATTTGGGTCAGACAGTTTGTTGTTCTGCAAGATGTCATTGCAATGGCAGCCAGCCCTGTCTTTCCTAAGAGGGCCCACAAGATAATGTCCCAACCCAAACACAACACTGAAAAAGCCTTAATGCTAACTGACCTAGTAAGAATGAACGGGCGATCTACAAGTCAAATGAGGATACAACCTGATTGAATTTGGTTTGAAGGGTTTTTAGACATCTCAGTTACATATGAGTGGTTGTTTCAAGAGCATTTCAGTTCTATATTCATGTTAATTAATACATGTTTTAAGAAAAGAACATCATTATGGGATGGTAACTGTGGATATTTGCTGTTTGTGTAACGCAAATTTACGGATAAAAGGCACACATCAGTTGCCCGGTCCATATTCCAACAGAGGGATCCAAGAGAAAAAAGCGTTAGCGAGCAGCTAACAGAATTACCGGGCTACCGCTGTCTGAAAATGAGTCTAGATCAGGTTGGTATTGCACGCGTTGCGTCACACTCAAACCCGCCTCAAAACAGACGACGATTGGTTCAGTCGCTTGGCAAACGGCTCCAAATTGTCTCCATCGCACATTACCAGACTGCTCTGTGAGTAAAATGCAATGGAGCTCGCAAGATCAGGATGGTCTCACGAGGCTAATTGAGGTATGGTTAGGGATATGAAACTGAAATGTTTGCTTAAAGAGTAACTTAACTCCAGGCTGAAAGGTTTCTCTGCCTTCTCTGGTTGAGCGATCTCAGTGTGCTTCAGTGCACCTGTAACCACACCCAACAGTGATGCACAGGTGTTCTGGAGTACACCTGTGCAACACTGCAAGGTGAGAGCTTCAACAGCTGGAGGAAGGCATAAACACGATTTTCAGGGGCTGTTAAGGTTAATTAAAAGGTGACTGTTAAATGCTAGTGTGTGAACTCCATCTCCTGCCTGAAACCTGGACTCGCTACATGCCCATACCTCTACTTTTGACTTTAGGGCACACTGCTTCCTGTATTCATACTAGACCAGTGGTTCACAAAACTTTTTCTTTTCCCCCTTTTGTAGATGAAAAAAATCTCATGACCCAGCAGTAGCAGTGGCAGACAGTAGTCTATTGAAATAGAGCAAGTGGTGAAGAGGTCAGTAGATCAATGGTGATCAAGTGACAAAGTGATAGAAAGTGGTAAAGTAGTAGTTGGGACATTTGGTGTAGATTCATGGTTCTGCTATTGGGTACCTGGCAGTCCTTTCACAAGTGAAAAACTTCAACTTTTCAACCCAATTGAGTCCAGTTTCAACCTCGCAGCCTACAGGACTTTGACCTGCAAAACACCAAATAAATTCCTACTTTATTTAGACATTCTCTATGTTATCAAAGGGGGCATGATTGTAGCTGATATACAAGAACCATTTGACCATTTCTACTCCAACCCAAACCTTTATTCAGCGTCTGTCACTTTGGGCCCTTGTTTGTCTAGGGAGGGCCAGGCTAAGTGGGTTTAAATAGTGCTGCATTACTTCCTCTGGGAACCTGTTAATGGCATAAACAGTCCCTCAAAAACCGCTGGATAGCAACACAAGCAAAGCCGCTAAAGCTCACTTGACCTCAGTTTTGTGTTGGAAAGTATTTGAAGAATTGGAGAAAGTGGTTTCTTATCAAATAATGTCATCAAAATGTTACAGAGGATCATTTCTTCTCTCTCGTTGCTTTATTCATTTCTTCTCATGTTACTGGGAATGTGCAGTCACAAATTATAGAGGAGATTGTGGAACACGGTCTCAAAAAAGTTTAGGTCTTACTAGAATGCAAATGCTATGAAAATAATGTCCCCAAATTATAGCAACAAGCCCAAATCATTTCCTGTAGTGGTGCTTAAACTCTGCTATTTCTGCTTGGCCCTGTTTATTTTTGGGGGGAGGACGGGGACTGTGGACATATTATCCTCCCAGAAAAGTGATTTATTTATGAATTCCAGTGCAGAGCCTCCCCTCCTGTGAGCCGGCCAGCCTGCCAGAAGTCACTGGCTGATGTTTACAGGACTGGATTGGCTAATTCCCATGGTGCAGTGTGCCTGCAGTGCTATCTTATTTATACAAGGCCTGATATGGGAGAACAGAGGGGTTTATTTTGGGATATTCCCCATAGATGGATCCGATTTCTCCAACTGGAGCGGTTTCCTCCATACGTGCTGCACTTCAGGTTCTGGTGGCGGGCTGCACGCTTGTGGACACAACTCACCGCTCGCTCATGGTTAAAAGGGCTGAATTGGCTCAGAAGAGGAAACCATGTCACAACATCTCAAGTTAGACTCGTGACAATTGACTGAGTTCAGAGACTACACAGGAAGTTGAATATTAGTCTCATAAAAAGTGCATTGTTTCTCTTGACGAAGCAGATTTCTCTTAATGTAGAGTTAATATGGCACCACAGGACAAAGAATCTAGTCCATCGTTTTATCAACCTTTAACTTGAATAACTTACAATCCTGTGAAAATAATTCATATACATATAGCTGACATTGTTTCAAATGACCGCCAAAGAGTAATTTCTCAACCAGCATCAAACTGAAACAGAGTTTTATCTGGTGTGAGTGGATTTAATGATGTGATCCTAGTGATAAAAAATGATTTTCTTACCTCAACAAATAATGAATCACAGTCACACTACTTAAATGTAAGCAAAACATGTAACTCATGTGTGCCTTTTGGAGAACAATTGCCCACAGACTGCGATATGCAAAAGCTTTGAGTGTTCGAATATTTCTCTCATGCACTCAACAAGTGCTAGATGAGTCATTTATGTCAGGGGTCGATGCTTCCTCAATTAGAAGCGCGGCTCTCACAGTCTGTAAATGTTTTAATAATGAGGCTCAAACACATGGAGGCACACAGTCATAACAACATATTTGCGATGTTAAAGCAACATCTGCCTTTTACAACACCTCACGTCATTATCTGCAGGTCGGACTTGCGCTCACTGACTCACGACGCCTGCAATGCCAGAAAAACACCTCGCACCTTCCTGTTTATTTCTTGTACGTCTTCATCTTCCTCTCTCCTCGTTCCCAGACCCCAACTGCTCCACTCTCACATCCGTCAGTGATGATTATATAAAAGAATGAAGGCATTATGGGAAGGAGTGCTGGATGTTGACACCCTGGCCCAGATGTTTTTTCTTCCTCGTTGTCGAGGTGTGTTAGTCGTCTGAAAGCTGCACAAGGCTGCTGGTGGAGCCGGTTTCTATTACCAAGTTAGGCAAAGGAAAGTCCAACAGGTCCCTCCCCGGTGTCATCGTATGCTACACGGAGGGGGCATCTCTGATCACGGAGACCTCCTTAACACTTATGATGTGACAGCGTTGGTGAAAAGAAACTATTTACTTAAGTGCTGTACTTTTAACTACAATTTGAGGAACTTGTAGTTAGTAGAAGTATTTCTAGTTCCTGCATTTCTTTATACTTCTACTGCACTATGGTTCAGAGGCAAATGTCAACACATTCTAAGTCCCAGTTCGTCTCATAGACACTTGGTCTTTGGTGTAATTCTTCATCGTGCAGGGTGCGGTTAGGTTTAAGCAATGAAACTACGTGGTTAGGTTTAGGACAAGATCATGAACTGGGGTAAAGTACCTAAGTTTGTTATGTACCTTACCTATGTTTGTTAAGCACATTGTGTTAGGAAGTGAACCCACGTAAGTCGACGTTGACGTTTAGTTTCACAGGGGACACGAACAACGGTCTCCTGGGTGAAAGTCCCGTGTTTGTTTGACCCGTCTATCCGCCCAGACCTCCTCCCTATGTGGCTCTTTATCCCTGATGACTTTCTCTTTCTGCTACGTCGTCTCACAGCGCCGCGCTCAAAGCCCTGTGTGTGAATATTGTACTTTTTATTGCACTGCATTTATTTACCAGCTAGTTACTTTGCAGATTAATAACACAAAAAAGTAAGAAAAGAGTAGTAGAGTAAAGAGGCCGAAGGTCTTCGAGGCAGCAGTCGCAGGTTCGATCCCGACTCGCGGTCCTTTGCTGCATGTCTCTCCCTCCCTCTCTCACCCCATTTCCTGTCTGTCCTATATAAAAAAAAGGTTTGAAAACTGCCCAAAAAAAATCTTCGTTTTGTCATAGGCTAAGATAAGCCTTTACTGATCCCCTTTTAATTTCATTTTAATTTAAAGTAATTGAAATTAATTTGACCTTTACCGGCTGTAACATAACATGTTAATGCATCAATACGTATTATACAATATTATGGGCTTTACTGAATGATGAGCAGTTTTACTTTTGGTAAAAAAAACCTTTTGAATGCAGGGCTTTTACTTGCTAGTAAAAGTATTTTGCATTTCTACGCTGTGGTATGGCTACTTAGACAAAGTAAAAGATCTTATTCAGTCTGCCCCCTCTGCAGCTCAGGACTTAATTTCCTCTGAACTCCTTCAGCACTCACCTTTTGTGATAGCTGATGATGTCATAAAGGTGTGCTCGTCTAACGTTACTGAACGACTGTGACACTCCGAGGAGACACTGGCGATGAAGCAGTTTGACGTTCTGGGGTAATAACATGACAAGCTTCCTCGTGCACTTTCTTTTGATGCCGTTTGCTGTTGGGTATTTTTCCACTCAGTGAAAGCTGTATGTAGTTTCAGGTGCACATGCAGCCACACACGTGCACCTACAGTGTGCAAGACATGAAGACATGAGATATCTTCGTCAGTTTCTGCAATCGTGTGCAAACCAAAATAGCCAGTTGGAGGATTACTTTGTTTTCCCCTCAAAGAAACATCTGTAATGGACAACAGACTTTCTAATCAGCTAGAGGAGAGGAAGCCAACTGGAATAAGAACATGACTAGACTCCCACCAAGCTGTGACCACTGTCCCAGGGGCATGACTGAAGGAAACCCAAACACTGTGATCATATTCTTGTAATCATTTGTTAGCTGTGTGTGCTGTGCTGTGCTATGGGATTAGCATGCCTGGAGAAGTCGGGAATTGAGTATCATCTTGAACAAAGACGGATGGAAACAGCATGAATTTCACTGTAATGACTTCAGCAAGAGTCAAGGTTACAGTTTTTTGCAAAGAAAATAGTTAACTGACATGTCAAGCTTTACCAATGATGGTTAGTGCATTAAATGTTGGATACTTTTGTACTTCTGCTGTACGACACAGAGCTCCAGTGAGAGATACATGAGAACCACTCATATCTGTATCTGTATCCATATCTGTGTTAAATGTAAAGCTCCAGGCTGTTTATCTTAGCTTAGCATAAGGACTAGAAACAGGGGGAAACTGGGGAAATCAGCCTAGTTCGATATCACTCTCGTGTCTTTATGTTAGATATGAAGCTGTCAGACAGTAAGCTTAGCAAAAAGACCACAATCATGGGGAAACAGTTAACCTCTTTGCCTCTAATTAACATGTCACATCGTGTTTGTTTAACCTGTACAAAAACTGTAAAGTATAACCTTGAGACAGAGCCAGGTTCGCTGATTCCCAGTGCTTCCGGTCTGTATGCTAATATAACATTCTGGCTCCAGCGTAGTATATTTTCGTAGTACAGTGTATTTCCCAATATGTTTAACTGTTGCTTCCATAGACTGAACTGCCGCTTTTCATTGTGACATTCATTATTTGCTTGTTTGATACAGCATGAGCTCTGTTTTAGCGATATTCAATAATCATAAACATGGGATTGGTTGTTATGAACGCTGGGGCAAACATCGAAGTTGTATTTAGAAAGTCCATTTGCAAGTTAAAGTCAGGGTTAGTCTAAACCCTAACTAACTTAATCCCTTTCTCTGGATATTATGAAACATGGTTCACAGTAACATTTAAAATGTATATTAGAGCGGTTTGGAGGACATTTCTGGGTGTTGTTGGGTGCTACAACAAACTTGTATCTTTTAAAGAGGGAAGCCATTTCTCCTTTTCACGAATGGAAATGGAAACCAGCTGTCCATATGGTTCATGTGCAGGTAAACCAGTAAAAATAGACTCTCCACATGTCCAGAGGAGAGGGAGAGATCAAGGAGAAATTGAACCACTTCATGCTTGAATTTAGGCTTCGGTATATCAAAAGTTTAGTCCAGGGTTGACTTATAGACAAGGAGGTGCTTGAGGAGGAACTTCTAAATCAGCTTCATCTTGTCTTTGTCATTTGAAGAAGCAGTGATTTTGCTTTTGTTTTTGCTACCTCGTGAAGACGCTGGTGATTCACTCGTTAGATCTGCACGTTTAATGGCTGTGTATTGTTGATGTCATGCGGGTAGAAGTCTAGTTTTCTTTTTTGTTTATGCAGTAATCACAGAGTTGACTAGATAAAGCTGCAGGCTGCTCCGGTTCTTGTTTCTACAGATGGAGGATGTTTGTGTCATGTTTGATGTAAAACCTCCATGTCTTCATAGTTAGGCATTTAACGGGCTGATCCCTTTCTGTTTGTCTTACTTTATTTTTCCACACCTCTTCTACAAACTATGAAACAGAACGCAACGTCAAGTGGTTCTTGATTCCAACCATAAAAATGTCAAAGATAAACTCAAAACACCAGGGTACACCCACGCACTTCTTGCAGCCATCAAGAATTGAGTATTGAGAAAGTTTCAAAAAAACACTTCCCCATTTTTTTCCTCTTCACTTTGCAAAAATGGCAATAATTCAACACAGGCTCAGAGTTGCTCAAGTATCAAGTGCTGAATGACTCAGATGAGCATAATGTCTCCATCCTACACGTCCGCAGAGGTTGTTTTTGTGCTGAAGTGGTTTAATGAAGAATGTTATAACCACTTGAGAGTCTTTCTTTTTAATTTTCTTATGACTTGGACTTGTAAAGTCATGTAAACTTTAGATTTTCATGAATGACCAATACATCCCATTTGGAGAAAATCCACTTTTTTTTCTTTTAGTTTTTCTTTAGGCCTCTTTCGGGAAAAGCAGCTGATGATTCACTATTTTCAAACACCACTCTCTCTCTTTCTTTCTCTCTCTCTCTCTCTCTCTCTCTCTCTCTCTCTCTCTCTCTCTCTTTTTCTCTCTCCCAGCATGAAAATATCTGACACATACTTGTTCTTCTCCTCCTTGGTTTCTGGTCTTACTTTGGTTGTGGAAAGCGGATTCATCAAGACATGCAGGCCCCGTGATCTTCTCTCCGTCAAGCCCCTCTCCTCTCTTGCTAACCCCAAACTCCTGTCAATGGTTTCCAGCTGGCCGTGGCATGGCAGTTTTCCTGGGAGAGGAGGAGCGCTCAGCTGGCTCCAGTCTCTGACTTGCACACCGTCCAAGAACACCCAACCCCCCACCCTTCTTACTCCTCTCTACTCCCTTGACCCTTCTTTATTTGTTTAATTTGTGGAAAAACCCATAAACATTGTGTATGATTTGTGGAAAGCGGCTGACAGGGAGTGTGCAAGCAGGAGGGCTGATGTGTTTGTATTTGTAGTCAAAATTTCACATGCTGATTCTGTCCGACGTCTTTAACGATACTGTGAGGTTATGAGGTAAAAAGACAAGAATGTGAGCTGTTAGCGTAGCTAGCATGGGGCTTTTTTTGGTGTTCAACATGTGTTTGGTGACGCTACTGTGAATCTGCTGAGAGGATAGACTTAAAGTGGGTTGTGGGGGGTATGTACTTAAGAGGACTCATTTTAGGTCCTTCATGTTATCTTGATGAGTGCAGCACTTTGGTCTGGTGGTGAGGAACTTCTAAATATAGCTGAGCGCGGTTCAATAGCAGGGCACTGCTTGCGTCACCTTGGGTAAATATTTCTTTTTTGGCAACAGTTGTGTGCCCTAAACCTTGCTTTTTTTTCCCTGAACATTCAGCAGAAAAATCAAAGAGTGTTTTGGCTCGAGCTGTGCTTAACATGCAGGTGGGCTGAACTTTGGAATCAGTTATTTAGAGGGCAGAGTAGATAAAACCAGAGCACATGACCATTTCATTAAAAAAAAGCAGGGTTAAAGGACAAACCAAAAACAAACCAGATGTTTAAAAGGGGACACAGGCATAAAAGTGAGCATACATACATAACACAAAGATACACACACACACACACAGACACACACACACACACACACTGCTTCAGTACGCCATTCTGTCTGATAGTTTTTGTAGGGCGCTGTGTTTACCTAGCAGGAGTGACCGTGATGACAGTGTGTTGTCATCAAGGTCGGAGGTCAAATGGGGAGTGGGAGTGAGTCGGCTGGCTGCTGATGGAGGGATGTGGTGCTTTGTCACTCCTCATGTCTGGTCGGAAGACTGAGTGTGTTTGGCTTGGCTTAAGGAGTGTGTGTGTGTGTGTGTGTGTGTGTGTGTGTGTGTGTGTGTGTGTGTGTGTGTGTGTGTGCGTGTGCGTGTGCATGTGCGTGTGAGTGTGTGCCTATGAGTGTGCATGCTTGTGTTACTTTGCAACAAGCCAACACACTGCTGGGAAGTGTGTGTGTGTGTGTTATGACTGTACAGTGTGACATTGTGCACAGACAGTCACAGATCTGCAACATCAGCATTCGTGCCTGCATGTTTGGTCTAATGGCAGTTTCTTTAATTCTTTTAGTTTATCACATTACTTCGAAGGTTTCTGAACACATACTTCCCAGAGTGAACCACCGTGCTGTGCCCTAGACAGCATAATGAATGCAAAAGTCATCCTTAAACCTTGTACTTCACCCTGAGTTTACGCAAAATATACTGTGGAAATCAAACTTAGAATTCACTCTCAGGAAGTAAAAGAAACGGCAAAGTTCGAAAATAATAAGCGTAATAATAAGCGTGTCAGAAAGCTCCTTTCTCCTCTTACTTACAGAAATCAGAAAGTTTGTTGATTTGCTGTTTTACTGTCCTTTGTAATTATTCTCTTCCATCAACTGAACCTCAACATATCTCGGAGAATGCATGCTGCAGTTTCGCACGAGCAGAAACATCAGAGCTTTGCATTTACACTGTGGTGTGACGCTGTTAAACTACTGCTTAGTCAGTTGTCCGGAGACCAGATTTGTCCCAGAGTGAACCCATGTAAAAAACCACAAGGTAAACATTAATAAGATCAACCGGGGCAGCTTAGTCAGAGCTTTACAAGAGTGAGCGGGGAAGGAAGAACAATCGTTATGTGTGTTAAAGTGGCCGCCGCCTCAAAGTCACGTGAAGGTGCCGCTTTGCAGGGTCTTGTTGGTGAAGTTAGGTTTGTGGTGAGAAGTGAACAACTCCAACTTTGATGATTTAGCAAGAATCCAGGGCGGCCCCTGGCTTACCGGGTAGAGCGTGTCATGCGTCCACATAGGCTCAGCCCTCTGCAGCAATCCCGGTTCAAATTCAGCTGCCCTTTGGGGCCGGTGGGACAGTGGTTAGAGCAGTCGCCCCATGTAAAGAGGCTGAAGGTCCTCGAGGCAGCGGCCGCGGGTTCGACTCTGACCTGCGGCCCTTTGCTGCATGTGTCCCCCTCTCTCTCTCACCCCATTTCCTGTCTGTCCTACCTAATAAAAAGATTTTAAAAACTGCATAAACTGCAAAAAAAAAAAATTCAGCTGCCCTTTACTGCGTACCCCCAACCCTCTTTCCTGTCGCTCTTTAGCTGCCCCAATTTTAAAAAAAGGAAATAATAGCTCTAAAAAATAATCTTTTAAAAAACTACATTTTGAATCCGTCTCACTGCTAGAGTTAATTATGAGGGGAACGTTCAGGAGTTCAGTCAGGAGATAGTACGAGACAACTATATAATTGATGAATTTGATTTTCTTTGTATGCTAATCCAAACACAACCTGATCGCAAAGCCAAGGACTGGTGCATACAGTCTACAGCTACATTACGTTTCCCTTTTGCTAAATCCAATGAAAACGTGATTTCATGATTTCTCTAAAACAAAACAAAAAACGACAACAACAAGTTAGCAAACATGCGCTAACATTAGCCACAATAAGCTACTGGCCATACCAGACCAAGTAACCCTGTAGCACCAAAACTCCTGAATTTGTAATGTTCAAAACTTTCAGAATTTGCATGCAGACAGTCTGACAAACCTTTAGCAGGCCTCTTATGCGCAGAAGACAGATCTTAAGAGAGATTGTAGCAGATACTTCGAAGGAGAAGGATGTAATACTCCTCATGCAGCGGCCAGCCTGGGAAATGGATCAGAAGGCACAGGGACGGATATAATTAAAGAAGGAGCATCACTGCAGCCTCCATGCAGACTCACTCTGACTTCTGCTCCCTCCTCTTGGATTTCTAGTTAATCCCAGGAAAACCCTTTAAAATGATACTTTATTTTGAATTGAATTATATTAAATTACATTTAAGTTAATTCATTATTATTTCAGGGTCTTTAGGTCACTCTATGTTTATATTGACGTCTTGGGAAATACTCCTATTTGCTTTCTTTCCGAGAGTTTGGTGAAACACATTAATACCACCATCATGTCTTTATAGTAAATATGCCGCAGTCGGCTAGCTTAGCTTAGCATAAAGACTAAACACAGGATGAACCAACTAGGCCTAAGAAAATGCCTAAGTATTCCTCACTTGACTAAAATTAATAACTATAGTGTCCACCTGTAATAATGAATCTCCTTACAAACTCTATTGCCCAAACTCTATCTTTTTATTATTTGGGGCAAATGGAAACTACAGCTGTAACTATAAATGACACCTTCCTTTAAAGTCCAGCTGAGATGCGTCTTTGTGCACAGATTGTCTCTGTGTGACAGGAGTCCTGTCTTGGACATCGGACAGGTGTCCCACCGGTTGCTCGGGCCGGCTAACCCCGAGCCCAGGGCCTGGCTCTGGTGCCGTAATGCTGGAGGTCAGAGGTTAATGGAGCAGAGTGGCGCCGGCCAGTCATCCCCCAGGATCTTGGGTGGATTTGGTAAACAGTGAAGCTGTCACTGCAGATTAATACTGAGAGGAGGTAGAACAGGGCCGAGCACACAGGGGGCTAATGGCTCCCAACTCAGCCATGAAAGTGCCTGTCTTCCCCATTCTCCTCTCTCCCTCATCCCCACACATAAGCCCCGCAGGCTTAGAGAGGGAGGGGAGGAAGGGGGAGGAGGGAAGGAGGAGAGGGAAGCAAAAGGTAGAAAAGGAGTAAACTCAGAAAAGAGGAACTAACGAGAGGGCAATAATCACAAGTGCACTTGAGCACTTGAAACTCTAAAGAGTAAAGAGAAAAGAGGGGGACATTTTAAAGCTATAAGACCTTTTAAGGCACTGAGAAGTTTTTGTTTCTTCCTATTGTGTGGATGTAGAACTCCACCTCAAGGTCATGCACTGGTTACAGCTGTGAGAACACAGCCCCAACCGCCAACTCCCCTCTGTGGGGGATCTTTGGGGACTTTTCTTTTTTTGATATTTGAAGCGTATGCAAGCCTGACACTCTTGTTTATCCGTCATTGTATCTTAGATTCGAGGGGGCGGCTCCCACCACTTCATTTGCAGCTTGTGTCAAGGCAAGATATTGTATGTCATGTCACTGCTTTGCTCGAGATTGTGGTTACACTCTCGCCACAAGTCATGCGGCGAGGAGAGAGTAAGAGAAAGATATGAATCCCCGTAAGGGTCTTACCTCAAAAGATAGCCATTAATTACATCACATGTGAATAATGTCTCTGGGTACTTTTTTTTTGTGTGTTTTTTCCCATTTACGTGATCTTTGGCAATTTGATCCCTCTTTGTTTTACAGTTAATGTTGTTATTTATTTATTTACACAGTAGTATTTGTGTTGATTTAAGTCAGAGTTTACATTTTATTTTCCTTCATGTTCCCAAAAATGTATTGATGTATTGGAAAGTGTCTTTTGGCACCCTTGTTTCCTATAAAATGTGTTTATATGGTACACATTTGCTTTGTTATATACGTTTTAGATGAAGGGAATGATACTTTCATTTATTATACAAGACTCATTAGGCTGAGCTTTGAGTTATGCACAACAATTCATATGATATTTACAAAATATGACGTTCTGTTTAACGCTGTGAAAATCAGCGAGCGTAAGTGGACAGTGATGGTTAGGTTTCAGCCACAAAAGGTGACGGTTAGGGTCAGTGTGTGTGTGTGTTACTGCATATTGTATTTGACTCAACCTGTTCTCATACACAACTCGTCACATCCGGACATTCAGCTTCACTTTTTAACGCACTGGGTAGCCCTACGTGTCAGACTATGACGCTTCACGTAATGCAGTTTTAGACACGTGGTTCAAGTTGTGAAGTCAAAGAAAACTACTTGGTACAGTTTAGGAAAAGATCATGGCTTGGGTTAAAATGAGTACATTTGTTATGTAACTTCTTGGAGGCTGCCTTGTGCGTCTGTATTTAATGACCTGGGAATGAGAAAGGTCTGATGTAAACATGTGCTCTAGGATTATAGGCTCCTAGGAATAATCTCCCACAGGTCACAGCACTCATACATATTTTACAACTTGACCAAAACATGATGAACAGTCATCCGCAAAACACGTCTTCCTAGTTCATCATTTTTTTAGTTTGTCTTTTTGACCTGGAACTCTGTTAATTCGTGATCTGATTATGTACACATACGTGCTTGTGTGTGTTATCTGAAATAACTGTACTTTACTGTACACAGTCCCACTCATTCCTCCAATTACCCCTGATGCTCCCTCCCAGCTATGTTGTCAGTTGGCCTGCGAGGGGGTCCAGAGCAGCGGAGGGGGGTTTTGTCTGAGCTTATTCCACGCAGTACTCCATTATACAGTCCTCACAATGAGGCCCTGCCTTTGATCTTAGAGGGGTGCACCTATCTCTCTCTCTCTCTCTCTCTCTCTCTCTCTCTCTCTCTCTCTCTCTCTCTCTCTCTCTCTCTCTCTCTCTCTCTCTCTCCTCCTCCTCCTTCTCTTCTTTCTTTCACTTTTTCTCCAGTATAAGCCTTCAGCCTCCACATACCGCCAAGAGGGCTGAGAGGAGAAAAAAGGAAATGAAACACTGATTGAAATGAATGAAAATGTAATGAAGTGAAAAGAAGGCCGGAGGACAGAATACAAAGCGAGGAGGGGAAAACAAAAATCAGTTGTTGTATTCCTCTTGTCCGTCCTTATTAAAAGGCCTGGGGGACGTACTGCAATGGCCCTTTGACAGATTGTTTGTGGTATATTGTTCAGCCCGCTCATCTCTCCGCTGACACTGAGCAGGTGCTGCCAGGGTGAGACTTGAGCTGGGGGGATATGGAGGCTCAGTGATGGGAGGGTTTGCTATAAGGGGTGAAGGATGGGAGTTTGGCGGGGGGGGGGGGGGGGGGGGGGCAGGACAGTAAGAGTTCTTTACATCCCTCGATGGAGTCTGTCAGGTCAATATTTTCTATACGTTGTGACTGCACTGTTAATTCTGCTGCATCAATTCCGCCACGCTCCCCTACCGGCTTCAGCCACCACAGTGCCCCATCATGTTCTCTGTGCTTGGCTTTGGAAAACAGCCCCCCCCCCCCCCTTTCCCCTAACCCTCCTTCCAATAGCCCAATGCTCCAGTAGGCGTCTATAGATTCCTGGATCCGCACAGCGTTGCATTGTCCCTTGTCCCTGGCCTTCTGCCAAGAACCGAGCCAGCTTTGGAAAAGTTGTCCTTCACCAGAGCCTAATCTTTTTTTCTTCGGCCCGCTTCTTTTTCTTGCTCCCCTCCCTCCTCTATTCTTTCTTTTCTTCTCCCCGCTCGGCTATTTTCTTTATGCCAGAGAGCCTGCGAGTATTCACCGATGCACTGGCATTGAGGTTTTGTTGTGTTCGAGACTGGATGGAGTGCACTACGCGGAGTAGAGGGGTGGTGCTGAGGCTGCTGAATAAACAGGGACATGCATATTTTACAGTAGAGGTCTGAGATGTGGTCAGTACTTTGTAATAAAGTAAGTTTCCCATATTCCTAGTGGTATCTAGTCATGCAGACAATTTCTCTTTTATTTCCCCCAAAAACATATATTAACCAATACAATGGAGGTGAGTGAAATTTAATCTGTGGTGCCTTAAACCTCCACAGCAACAACTCTCACTGTGAACAGTTTTCAATGGAACTATTCTACTGAAGAAATGCTCCCCATGCTAGCTGTTGACCACACAGTATTTAGTTTATCTAGTGCGTGGGGTTTAAGTGCAGTGTAAGTGCAGTGTAAGTATACTTGAAACTAAAGCTAAAGGTTTTGGAGGGCACTGAAAAACAATATTGTCTTGCTGGTAGGGATGATTTAGTAGCACTTTAATATGGGGAAGGGGGATGAAGTGGTCCATTTTGTGAGTGATGGCATATATATAAAAAAAAATAATAATCACAAAACAACACTGGTTAAACAAGGCTTATAGTGAAGGGATTTGAACTGTGTTTTTTTCATCCTCCCATAGTCAGGCTGTAACCTCTAACCAGCTAGGGATGGTGTGTTAGGATTTGATCTTTATTGTATCCATACTCTTAACAGTTCTTTTTTTTAATCACCATTGATGACTCTAAAATTGCCCGTAGGTATGAATGGTTGTCTGTCTCTGTTCGTCTCTATGTGTGCCCTGTGATAGACTGGCGTCCTGTCCAGGTTGTACCCCGCCTCACGCCCGATGTCAGCTGGGATCGGCTCCAGCACCCCCGCGACCCCGACCCCGGGATAAGCGGTTGAAGATGAATGATGATGTATGATGATGAATAAAGAATGGTTTGTTTTCTAATTATCTTTCTTTTAAAGAATAAATTCAGAACAGGAATTCATTTATATTTCAAATATAACTGTATATTCTTTCCACTGCAGCAACAGTAAAGTTCACAACAGCAAAGTCACCATATAAACTCCATAATATCTGGAAAGAGAAATTGCCAAATCTCAAGACTCATGGCAAACTAAGATGAACCGACTGCACGGAGACAGCTTTCATTTTAGCGTGTTCTTAACAAGCGCTTCATTTTTAGCTGAACAAGCACGGTGGTCGTGTGAAACGTGCCAGTGGAAATGTTGCTGTTTATGCTGAAATATAATGCACGTTTATGCTTGTCGAACAAATGGTACTTATGTTTGTTGACTTTCAACTCCTGAAGGTTTTAATGCACTTACAATAACGCATGTTTTCGTCTCCGCCTGGGTCACTTCTCTCCTCTCTGCTGCCCTGTCTCTCTCTCTCTCTCTCTCTCTCTCTCTCTCTCTCTCTCTCTCTCTCTCTCTCTCTCTCTCTCTCTCTCTCGCTCTCTCTCTCTCTCTCTTGTATTCTGTGTGTGTGAGGAGCAGCCCCAAACCCTCAGTGATCAGGGAGACAGAGAGCAGGGTAGGGGAGCAGGGAAGATGCAGTTTATGGCGCTGTGGAAAAAACTGCAGCCATCGGCCACTATCGGAGCCAAGATCAGCCAATTCTGATAGTTTGTAAAACGTACCATCTGCACCGATTAATCGTTTTAGACATCTATGGCAACATGATCCAAGTTTACAAACTCATCAACTAATTGGGTCCAGAACAAATGAACTATAGGTGTGAAAACGATCGTGTATACTTTCTTACCTCCGCACACCTGGTCTGTCGCACCTATGATGTGGGTGTGCTTGTTGGGAATGTTGGTCTCAGATTTTAAAACCTGACACCCACAGCCTCACCAATTCTGACAGCGTAGAGGTGATGTGCGGGGAGGGGATGTCAGATGCTGTTTGGCAATCCAACAAGCACCGTTTCTGGAAAGAGGCGCTGCTGTTAAATATCTTCTCATCTTTTCAATCCTTTGAGCACCGCAAATGAAATCCCATTCATCGTATTGCAGTGATCGCAGGTATCACGCCAATCTGCATGGCGAATACCATTGAAGTCCCTCATTTTTGGTGAACTGTACCTTTAAAAGTTAATCTCCCTCACTTATTGTGACTCACTCTACTATTCCGGTCACTCATTAACTTGCTCTACTTCTTTTTCCTCCCCCTCCGGGACACGATAAGACCTGTGTTTCCTTGAGGGCGGCCCAGAGGAGTCGGCCTGACTTCTCTGGTCTACCACCACCCCCCCCCCCCCCAGCTCACTCAGTGTCGCCTGTCCCAGCAGCACCCACACCCTCGAGGGCTTCCACAGCGGGGTGGGGAGCATCCTATCCTGACAGCACTCTTCATCCCAGACGTAAACAAAGGTGACAAATGGGCCACGATATCATGTATCAGGTGTCGGCGTGGAAGATTTATAAGGTGACAAGACAATGGGAGGCAGACACAAAAAGCCCCTATCTACCATCAACGCTTAGAAGGCCAGCTCCCCACCGCAGGAAAAACCACTTTGGTTTCAGCAGCCATGGAGAAAATGATTTCCCCTTTAATCCTCTCAGTATTTTCATCCATGTGGCGCAGATTAGCTGCTCTCACACAGTGGAATCAGATATTAGAGGCTCACCAGAAGGACATATTTTATTGGGCTCACTGAAGACAGAGCAGTCGACCAACAAGAGGACTCGTTGTGAAACGAAGGAAGTCCCCACTTATAGCGAGGAAAGTGCAGGGTGAGGTAGAGCCAGGTCGGGGACGGAGGATGCAGTTGTTTGTATCATCCCGTTTCACAATCAGCAACTGGTCGACTTACTTAGAACAGTCCTAGCAGGGAACTCTTCACGTGTCTTTGTGATTTGCAAGATTTCAAAACGCACATCTTGTTTTTGTTGGCGGATTTTATCTTTGTTAATAAAGCACAGTATGTGATCAGTCGGTGTAGGAGGAGGAAGCGTGTGCAGGGAGAGGTTAAAGCAGCAGACCACACAGACGTAATCAATCAAAGAGTATAAAAAAAGTTGCTTTAACACTCCCAGTCTGGAAGCTATAAAGTGCTATGATATACAGACAGTGTATACAGAGCTGAAATGGTAAAATATTGCTGTTATCTACATGCATCTGGTTCACCGTCACTCCCTTTTGGTGTGGGTTTCAACATAAGGCCTTTCATATTGTATATCTGGCCAAGCAATTGAGACTCCACTGACATCATATGTGTTGAATTAGTGCTTTATGGTGAATTAAATTACATATATGAATATATTATTACAGCATTTGGCAAGCAAGTTGTATATTGTATATACCGTATAGCACCTTTCATAGCATAAAATGCAGCTCAAAGTGCTTTACAAAAGAAACAAATCAACACTACAGGTATTAAATACAGGAGACACTTAAAGGAATACAATAAAGTTTTTTACAAAAAGATAAAAATAGGACTATACAAGTGACAAACACTAGTTACATTTGTTGATAGTGATACCATTTATGAGATATAGAAAGCTGTAAAACAAGTGAGAAATATAAAAAAACCATAGAGTGATAATAGTGATGTTAGTGTGTTTAATTCCTTAAAACTATTAAAATAACTCTTTCCAAGCCTTTGGTGCATAACAGCAAGAAGCTGCTTCACCATACTTACTTAGTGAATATGACGGACTTTATTAGCTGTTTATTCACACATCCAGCAGTTACAGAGCCACATTATCATTCATTTAGAGTCATTTCTCTGTCGCATACTCTCTTTTAGCTCTGTTTTTGGTGTTTTTACCAACTCCCGAGGGAATGATGTGTCTCTTCAGCTGCTTAATGCTCCACTGTGTTCACCAGCTACTTGCTAACTGTGTCTGTCGGCTAAGCAGGTAGTGTACAGTGGGTTATTAGAGCTCTTTTTTGTACTTCTGTGGACAGAAGATGACGCTGTGAGTGCCGTGACAATTAACCAAAACTGTTAAGTGGAACTACCGTTTGGGTGATAATTGTCTTTAGGTTCATGACTAAGGGCGACTCACATTGCCACATTATATGACTCTGTTATTATAAAAGCGGGTTGCAGCTACTATAAAATCAAATGACTTGTCTTGGATGTGCTCTTAAAGACATTTAGAATCAGAGGCTAAAATCTTACAGATAAACTCCGCAGCACAGACAGATCCTCTCATCCATCCCTGAGGCATCAAGGTGATGACAGGCGAAAGAGGAGATGAGTGTGTGCTGGGGATGAAGGGGACACTGGCGCCGCGTACCAATGCGATCCACACAGATTCTTGAAATGGTGTTTGTGACATGTGAAAATCCAGCATGCAGTGCGCAGGCCGCCCACTCCCCCCCGCTCACGAGACACAATCAGCCCCCATCTCCTCCTACACCGTGTGCCCACGGCCGCCCTCAGAGGACCTGAAACTGGAGACACATCCAACAGGAGTGAACCTCCACCCTGTCATCCCCACTCCCCGTCCTTTGTCTCCTCACAATGTGGAGCGGTACAGTGAACAGACTCCTCACACAGCTCCTCAGGTAGTGGCTGTGTGTACATTCAACCTCTTTTTGTGTGACTTTCCAGAAGTCACTAATACATATTTTCCTCATAAAGAAAGTACAGAAACAAGGGTGGATTCACCCAAATTACACATAAATACACAGTTTCAAGTGGCTTCATTTCTTAAGTAGAAAGTAATTCCTGAAAAATGCAGACACACTTAAAAAGAAGCCTGCATTTTATGTGTAATGCAAAAATACCCTCGGCTCTGTGGAGTGTTTTAAGTGTCTTTTAGCTCATTGTTTACAGCTGCGTTACTGTTTTGGTTGCCTGTCATAGCTACCATTGTCGCTTTCCAGCCGCAGCAGGCAGCTGTTTTCTGCAAAAAAGCTCTGAGCACCAAACGGCAGGCAGACAAAGTTAGCGACTAAATGGTGAACACGGTGGAGTGTTTAGCAGCTAAAGATTCAGTTATAAGAGTTGTTCATCCCCAAATCAATGCCAATGTCTGCTGGATGTGTAAACAGGCGTATGGTTTCCAATACATTCACTCTCAGTATGTAAAGTGAAAATATGTCACCGTTACATTTACAGCTGCCTTCGCTGCCCCTGAATAACCACAAAACCACTTGTTGCAGGTTTAAAACTCTTTAAAAAAAGGTTCATGGGAGCTTAAATGCTTTTTGAGCACCACAGACAAATATCCATCCACCTCCATTTGAGTTCTGACAGAAATCTCAGCGGTGGATGTCTCAAAACTGTGTTTATTGGCTAGACAGCACAGGAAGTAACTGAGAAAATATTTTTTGCAATATGCGTGAACTGGCCCTTGAACGGCTAACTGAGGCAAGTTATTTTAAGTTACAGAATATAAATCATAGTTTAATCCTCTAATTAGTCCACTGACTCAATGTGTTTATCTTACGCTATTTATTACAGAGGGTCATCAGACTTATGATTGCACTTCAGCAAAAGCCACTGAGCAACATTTTTTTCCATGACCGTCTAAACAAGGCTTCACACCAAATGCTTACGTCTTCTCCGTAGGCAGAGTTTTCCCAGAGGGTTGCCGGCATCGGGCCCTGATTGGTTGACGGAGACGGTTGAATTGAGTGACTGGCTGTCAGAGGGGATCCATCGGGGGACAATGTGCGCACTCAGAGGCTCAGAGGTCAGCCTGTTAACAACGGCTCCACTAGTGAAGTTTGTTTTCTACGGAGGAGCAAACCTTTCATGTGTGCCACTCATTATCAGAGCTTGTGCCCCCTGCTGCCCCAAACAAGGCTGTCTGTGTGTGTACGAGTGTGTGAGTGTGTATTTTACATCTTTCAGTGACCCTGTTTTGCCAGAACTGGAGCGCATACAATTGGGAATCTGACTCAGGTTGACCTGAGCTGATCGAGGCTCGAATGTGTTTTGTTTGGCATCAACGGGGGTCAGGAGGAATGGCCATTGAATATCTGTTTTATCTGGACAGCCTCTCACTTGCTGCAGTTTTACTCTGGCTTTCCCAAGCCTATAATAACCACAGCATCTTTTTCAGTTATTTCCAGCTATCTGTGCTCCAACCTTTTACATAATCGGCGTAGCAAAAGGACATGCATCTTGAAAAACGCTGTACAGATTTGAAATAGTTCCTGGAATGTGACTCCCCTCGGGGTGATGTCAACAGGGCCAGATTTTAGGAGTTGCTGGAGAGCACTAAAGTGAGCAGAAACAGTGGATGTCCTGTGGAGGAACAGACGAGTTAAGATCAATAGCTTGGAGATAGAGGAGTGTTATTTTGAGCAGAAGCCAAATAGACACAGGCCTTTTGTGTTTAAGATGAGAGAGGGACTGAGGCTGTGAGAATTCATGGAGTTTGCATGAGATAGTATGTGTGTGCGTCGATGTGCAAGAATGCAGGCGTACAAACACTGCATGTGTGAATGAGGATGTGTGCAGGCACTTCCGTGCGTGTGCGTGGGTTTGATTGCATGTGTATGTGTCCATTCTGGTATGCGTGTTGATCAGACGTGGCCTTTTCCCCGGAGAAGAAAGCATCTCACTGTCCTCATGCTGTCCTGGGTCTAAAGTCGGGCCC
Source organism: Echiichthys vipera (assembly GCF_963691815.1). Classification (NCBI taxonomy): domain Eukaryota; kingdom Metazoa; phylum Chordata; class Actinopteri; order Perciformes; family Trachinidae; genus Echiichthys; species Echiichthys vipera. Next base: position 6,872,586 of record NC_139837.1, read on the forward strand.
GGCCTGGTCTGAGACCGGGCCTGCATGGCTGGAGCTTTGTGTCTCTGTGCACTGAAGCCCGGCCTTGTTCACAGCTGTTTGTTCAGCTGGCCCACCAGCGGGGACACGGGGGACTCAAAACCCCCCTCTCAGGCCCAGTCGGACACCTCCACCGCTGCACCCACCCAGGTCACCAACCTCCTGACCCCCTCACCCGTGGGTTATTTGCTCCGAGGCCATCGTTTAAGAAGGGTGTTTTGTTCAGCCCTCATTTGGTCTGCAGTCTCCGTTTAGTCTCTTGTCATCAGTGCCATTGATCTGCTCCAAATGAGCTGATTAGGAGGCCTGCAGTTTGTCCTGTTGAGTGGGCCGACCTAAGCCAGGCTGAGCTTGGCAGGATGAGGAGGGGGTTATGAGGATGAGGGACAGGGGGTCAGAGTGCACACAGAGCAAACACAGTTGGGCATTCAAGCTCAAAGATGCAACATGAAATTAGTGGTTGTTTGAAGAGTATTGGATCAAGCCCGTTTGGTTGTGTTTGTTATGTCGTTTACGACCCCTGTGGCTGCGGTGATGCTGCAGCGCTCACATCAGTGTTCTGATGGCACTCTCTTTGAGTTTTGCACTAACGGACATCATAGAACCCTTCCACTCCATCTTTTTGCTTTGTCAAGCTTCTTTCAAAGCTCATGTTTGGGGCCATTTTCCTCACAGAGCCATAAAGGCTACGTGGGGGGGCAGGGGGCACATGCACACATATAGCTCAGAAACACAACATCTTTGTTTTTTTAACTTCTACATTACTTACGGCTTACAGGGTTGCATAATAAAAAACAGATTCTCATGCTGAGTCGTGATTTGACATTTATCGTTTAGTCTCTAAACCAATGTATTCAGCCAATTTTTTATTTATGTTATGACACTATTTACAAAAATATGTATTTTTACCCCCCCCCCGTGCTACCCCCATGTGCATACCTATCAAAGGTGTGTCACTGCATGTCACTACCAACATCAAGATGTTGTTTAATTGTCTTTACCAATATTTGAACTGATCTCAGACATCATGTTTATTTTAGCCCCGCATAGTGTTACAGAGAGTATCCTCGTGTGTGTGTTTTCTACAAAAACTGTGATATTTTGAGGGCGTGAGAAAAAGTGAGATAGGGGGAATAATCAGGAAACCCTCACATTTGGGGAATGATTCAAATGTCACAGAACCTTTTGAGACGAACCAACGTGTCAAGGCTATCTCAGGGGATCTTGCCCTTGATACCTGCAGCGCTGCATGTGTATCTGAGCGCGTGCACGTGTGTACATTAATGCATTAATTTGTGTTTGCATTTGCCCCTGTAGTTGTCAGTCTTGGGGCCTTATAATTAAGGTCTTAGTGTAATCTAACACTCCCACCACTCCCTGTATAAACTGAGAGTCCTTCCTCCTCCAGGTTCGGGGATTAAGAACGAGGCCCTGCTGAAAGAGCTGCACATTACTCTGAGACACCCTTAACACTTGTCAGGGAGATGTCAATAATATCAGAGGATTGGAGTTTGTCTGAGGCCCAGAGATAAGGAGACGGGGCAGTTAATGACAGACAAAGAGGGGCTACCTACAATTACTCACAGAATTGGTCGTGGAAGCATAAACAGAGAAGCAGTGATTTGACATAATGAACAGTATTGTATATCAGCGTAATGTGGACACATTGTGCACATGCGTGGTTCGAGACTCTCTTCATATATCTTGCCTGGGAGTTACAATGAGGCCTTTGTTTTCTTGCTTGTTTACTTGCAAGCTGATATTTTCCACAATTTGAGCTGGTTTATGGTGTGAAAACGTTTCTTCCAGTGGGATAGTGAAACTGCACATGTGTTGGAAGGATATCATGTAATTATCCAGCGCTAATGAAGCCGTCTTCTAATGCCAAAGCTCTCTTCTTTTTTTAGCTATAGGCCTCTGTGTTATGCTGTGTCATAGGTCAAAGTTTACAGGGTTAGAATGGACACTGTGTCCTTACATCCGTCTTCATTAGAGGTCTGGAAGTACTCAGTGACCAGACCTCCTCCTCCTCCTCCTCCTCTTTCTCCTCAAAACTATCTGTCCATTTCTGATAAACAGCTACATCAGAAGACGGGGCTTAGCAGTGTCAACACAGAGCTGCCTGACAAGATCCACCAGTGAGACGCACTCTGCAGTAAACAACAAGGAGATGCTATCTCTGTGGTGAATGAACGATTTAATTCATTCAGATTTAAATAAGTTTATCTTTGCCTTAAAACATATTTAGATTAGATTTGTGGGCGGTAGATGGAGATTGCAGCATACTTCAGCACTGTTTACACGCTGAAATTACACAGCCAAGTGTCCAACCAAAGGGTAAAGATACCGTAACTGCTAACAGCTGCTATATCACACTGGGAACTTTGCAACAGGTGAACCGTGTATTTCTGTTCTGTGCCAAGATGGATATCATGCATATGATAAGAGTCAGACATTGTGCAGATTACCAAATTACAAGTTTGATAGAAACAAAGTAATCTTAAGATGGGGGCATATGAGTACAGTTTAGGATAAAAAACACATTGCAAGCAATACCATACAACACAAGCGTTAAGTCACTGGCTCCAAACCTGGAAAATCTAAATTCTGCTACACACATTTGTGTACATTAGTCAGACTATTGTAATCTATGTTTTTTGTGTTATAGTTTAACCTCTTTGGACCTTAAACAAATCCTAAAATTAAATCAAAATAACTTAAGTCATTTGAAGTGCTCACAACTCATACAAGAGGCATCAAGGAGACTTTGCTTAGTATTAAAGGGTCACAAGCTGAAAAGTTTAGGAAGCCCTGCAAAATAGTGAGGATTTGAAAATAAGGTCAGACTCCGTAACTGCAGCTTGTTGCATAATTGGTGACCAACGGGCTGTTGAGCAAAGAAGAAAATCAGGCGATGAAGTATAAGGCCACTAAACTCTGCATAGGGAGGTGGGCCAAGGTGGGGGATGGGTCCCTGTATGCATGTAGGTGGATTTGGTCACAGAGCCAGGCTAACTACTTCCCCCTGTTTCCAGTCTTTATGCTAAGCTAATCTTACCAACTTCATATTTACTGGGGATATATGAGCGTGGTATCAATTTTCTCATCTAACTCTCAGCATGAGAGCAAATAAAAGTATTTCCCCAAAAATGTAAAAACTGTTCCTTTGGGACAAAAGCTTATTGAAAGAGTGAACTAAAACATGAGTTATTTTACTATGAAAGGCCATCAAAGAGCTTTAATCAGTTGCTGCTTTGGATTTCCGATCATTCCTGTTACATGCATGACTTCAAAACAGCTGCTGAGGAAATAGGATCACGTGCAGTTCTGAAATGTCAAAGTAGTCCTCCATACCCACTGAATGCAAAATGTATTCTCTAGTGAGTGACTCACTGAAACATGATTACTCTCGTCATATGGCTCCACTCTAGAGAACCTCCGAGGTTTTGATCCTAAAGTTTGGGAACTGAGGCGCAAAGTGGAGTGGTGCATCAAACTAGATCCAAACTAGACTCAACACTCAAACCAAAGCAGACCAGAAACATACGATGGGACTGCCCCCCCCCCCCCCCCCCCCCCTCCAAGGTCACTATCAGAACAATGACATCACTGTAGTGTCGTCTGTGTGTGACATTACCAAATCTATGGCAAGGACTTGATGGGGGGTAGCAGAGGCGAGATGAAGGGAATGAGAATGACGGGGATGGAAAGATGGATGCATTGACATAGAGTGCAGCAGTTTTCAGAAAGAGAGAGAGAGAGAGAGAGGAGAATAAGAGAGAGAAAGCCCCGAGCTGTGGCTTGGCTGAACTCACCGTGAACCTCGGCAGATTTATTTTCTCCGGAGCTCGTTGCTCTCTCAAAGGGGGCCAGATTTACATGCCTCTCCCTGGGCTGCTGTGAAGCTCGGCTAGGGGAGTGAGGATGGGATAAGTGGGCTGAAAGGACGGGATGGAGACAGGTTATGGAAACAGGGGACGAGGGTTTCACATGGACTCCAGCTTTTTAGTCCATCATTTGGCTGCTTAATAAACTGGCCTTCAGCTTCATGTGCCCTGGTGGAGCATTCCCTGCTTACCAGCCTGCCATCCTAATGAGAAACACTCCCTCCATTAACCGGGGTGTTTCATTTTAAACCCCGACGCTCTTATTGACAAGTTTGGTGTGAGCCGACGGATTCCTGCTCTCACAGCTCGCTCCCTGCATCCTTTTGATGGTTATGTAATTTTTTAACACGATCTGGTTTATGTAAGCTGTAACATAATGTGCTATTCTCACACATGTAGAGACGCAAACACATAGGAATGAATAGACATGTACACAAAGAGTAGTTCTAGTACAGGGATCATACGTAACTCAGGTTTTATATTACAGTGAATCCACAGCTTGGTTCTACCTGTGATGAACGTTTGTATTTTGTTTTCTGAAAGTGTTTTTTTTTTTCATTCTGTTAGATATTTGCAGAGGCAGTGGGACACCATGCTGAGATACTGTATTTAAAGCATAGGTTTGATAACAGAAGATTATATGGAACTAATAAATATTTTTTTGACAGTATATTTGAGTCAAAGCACAAGGACCCGTTTCCAGACACTTTTTTAACTATGTTCAATAAACCCAGTATGAAGCTATAGCAGTTTCTCTACTGAGAGTCGTCTCATTAGACCAGAAGACCGTAGAAACCACAAGATAAGATTCATTTTCAGAGTCACAATTCACTTATTCTGGAAAGCTAATTTTCTCTGCACCACTATCACTGTCCTGACTGTTCTACATAGCAGAGTGCCACTTCTGCACTTTTTGAGAGCAGACCAGGGGACAATTAATAAACAAACATGAATAATATTTATCGGATAAAAAGAAAAATCATGAGAAGGCCCATAACTCCTGCAAGTTCAGCATCCACAAATGGTTTGCCCTTTTTAGCTAGTTTAGCTAGATGACAAGAGGCGAAGCAGCAGTGGCTTCCTCAGCAGCAGTTGTTGCCGCTGTCAAGATCGTTGATGTGGCAGAACACGTCAACTTCAAAGTCGTTATCTGGTCTTTTCTTGCGCTGCTACCAGGCAGATGTTGGACTGGAGCTTGCATGTTTTGACTCCTGATTTTAGCAAACCCTACAGCAGTTGTCTTTTGGCAAATTAAACACAGTGGTTTAGGGTTGGTTGCAAAATAAATTAATCCAATTTTTAATGGAATTGCCTGCTTTCAAGCATTCAATGTTTGTCCTCACTCATCTTTGTCAGCGGGCCTGCACAGATTCACAGGATCTGAGGATATTCAGGGCTTAGCATGGACCTCCGTTGGGATGTCTGGGCTATCCTCCTCTGGTACTTTATATTTTTAAATAACAAGCTCCATTTGTTTTTGTTTTTTAATGCACTCTGGCACCTTATTCACATGCACAGTAAAAAAAAAAAATCTATTTTCCAGAGTATCACTGGGCTACAGTTTTACATACAACTGATGGCAAACAGAAGGGCTGAGCTTCAAGATGAAAGTACTACACTATTACTATTGCATTATGGGAAACGCAGGATCCAGTGTTTTTGGAGCCTGACCCGTACTAGTGACTTAAAGTCAGGATATCTCAGCCTCTGGTACCTCAAGTCTTTTGTTAATTCTAAAACGTTAAGAAAGTGCAGTACTAAATCACCGGAGTAGACCTTTCAGAGAGCAAGTCAACCGTGCTGCCAATGAGCTTCAGTGGCTAACCACCGTCCTGCAAGGCTGCAACTGGAAAAAAACATCTCTGCAAGCCCAAAAAGCATTTTTCTCATAGACCACCATTAAAACGGACATCTGTAAAACTGTTGACAGGACACCTCCAACTGCAGACATACTTGATTTGTGTTTGTGTTGTCAATTTTTGAAACTATAAAGTTTTCATATTTGTTCAACTTTCCCAGAGTCTGGAAAAACGATTGAAGGCTATGGGCTGAGGTCACGAACAGAGACGATAATGTTCATGTACAGTGGACCGCACAATATGGGACTAAGTCCGGTGGACGCTCAGCTCCCTCTAGAAGGAGCAGGTGCCATCTTGGAGTCAGGTATCTAGTTATTACCATACATCCATGGTTTACCACCTACAACATTTTGTTTGTTGCTGATAGCCATATAACTGAATACAGCTGAAGTTGAATGAGGAACCAATAACCAGTGAAGATGTGATGTGATAGCCAATAAAGGCGACCACACTGCCGAACAAAAACAATCTTTAAGGAAGTGAATCTAACAATTGAAACCTTATTTATTGTAACAGAGAATTTGGTTATTTTCCCAGACACATCAATACAGTCTTTGTTTTTGAAGACAGTTTTGAGTGGAACTGCAACCCAAAGTACTCCCACATTGGCTGCAGCATTAAAACGTGGTGGCAAGCCCTTGCAAATACAAAACAGAAGTGTGTCTCATCGACTAGATTGACGTTTCCACACCAGATAATTGAACTACTAAAACACAACTTTACAATATAACTCCCGTAATGCACTAAAGAGTTTAACATTTATCATCATATTATTCCTGTAGGGCATAGAAAAGAGCCAACAAATGAGGCCTTGGAACAGTTACAGCTGTCTATTTTGTATCCAAAGGTCAACTTCACTCTAATTTAAACAGGATTTCCTCTTTTCCTCCAGCTCTACCTCGCGTACTGTAATTGTAGAGGATAATACTGTATGCAAGCTCACACTGGAGCCCACTGAGGAAGAGAGGAATTAACTAGCTGCACTGCACCTCTGACTCAACTCTCTGTGAACTGCTTGTGGAACCAGGGGTCAGCGACTCCGGGTTTCGTATCATTTTTCCCTCCCCCCTTCTCTGCTGTTTTTGCTGGGGGTGAGTTAAGGGAGTGCTGGGGAGGCAGGAAAGGCTCTCAGCTCCTGATCCCACCAGAGAATTTTGGCTACTCGCTTTGTCTGACAGGTAACAGTCAACACGCCTGTCCGAGCAGCCCAGCTGTGACCCAGAGAGGGAGGAGGTGTGAGGGCAAAAGGGTAGACAAGAGATGGGTGTAAAGCATTAGACCTCAGCCCTGCTCACTTCTTTTTGCACGTTTTAGATTACAATTTAGTAAAGAGGATGTGGGAAAATTTAACGCATAAATGATCTTAGATGCAACAGATGTTCCCTGATAATGCTTACACTCAATACGTTATTTGTTTTTGCAGACGATTTCCTTTTCTTCCTCTAACAGTGCAATTTCTGTCTTCCTTCCTCTATCCAAAGAATCGAGTAGTGGACTCTGTAGGGGGAAGTTTTGATCCCATTTGTGATACAAACTTGCTAAATGTGTAGTTTTACTTCCCCCAGTTGCAAATGCTTGGCAACATTTCCTTTGCTGAATCAGATTCATTTGTGAGGATTTTCAACGTTGTGATTTTCAGCATCTGATGTGAAATCAAAAACAGAGAAGTAGGAGAGATTTGTTTTTAACCCCTCAACAAGCAGCTGCTTGCAGATGGGCCAAGGCATTACCATCTCCTGCTGTGCAGCCAAATACTTTCAAACATACATAACTTTATTTAAAATTCTAGTGGAGATCCAAATGTTTTCAAAGATACCAAAAATTTGGTGGAAAGGTGTTTCAAGCAAAACAAGCTGCAAGTACAGCATTGCCATATCATCATCTTATAAACTTGATGTAGCGAATGTGTTAGCAAGCGGTTGCCTATTTACACCTCCATCAGTTACGGAGCGACATTACAATTTATTTGGAGTGTTTTTTCTGGCAATCTGATGAATGTAAGTTATATATTCACTCCAGAAATTGCTCCCTTCTTAGTTGCTAAATGTTCGCCAGCTAGTCGCTAACTTTGTCCGTCTGCCGTTTGTTGCTGGGCAGTTAACGTACTGCTGATGAGAGCGGTGAGACTCACTTGTGGGCCTGAAAACCAAAACAAAGAGCTGAAAGTAAATGGTTAATGGACTTGTACTTATATAGCGCCTTTCTAGTCTTCTGACTACTCAAGGCGCTCTCAAAGTGTTTGTCACATTCACCTATTCACACAGACATTCACACTGATGGCAGTGGACATCTACATACCATCTAATCCATGCATACCACATTTACACACCCATGTGCAGCACGGGGAGCAATTCGGGGTTCAGTGTCTTGCCCAAGGACACTTCGACATGTGGATCGGGGGAGGTGGTCCGCCAATCTCTCGAATGGAGGACGACCCACTCTACTGATCTACAGTCACCCCATAGGTGTTAAAGCACTTTCTATAGTTGAGGGCAACAGTTTTTTGAACCATGTTAATTAAAAAATAGTATATCATAGTGTAGCTTTTTGTCTTTGTAGCCTAATTAGAACAAATCTATGGGAAAAAACTAGCAATAGTTTTAAGTCGCTTTAAAGCTTCATAAAAGAAAGCTAATAAAGGGAAATGGATGCCATGGGGTTAAAACATGAAGTATGCATCTGAGAATAACTATATACAAACTTTTTGCCATGCATGTACAGATGCAGTGGTATTCCCAGGTTTTAGAGGTACAGACTTGTGTGATCGTGTGTGAAGAGAGTAGGAGCAGATGGACGCTCATTTTTCAAGTGACATTTCAATTATAAAGTCGTCCCGCACCACATTATTACACCCCTGCGGATTCCCAATCCCACTGAAACCACTAACGTACTGCACTTACATTACAAGACACCAAACGTGAACACACACAGGCACAGACACACTAAAACCACACACGTGAAGATGGTGTAGTATTCTTTTTTTTTTTTTTTAGGCTTATCAGAAGTATGTGCACACGCTCACACTCCAGCACACTCGAGGCAAGAGGAGGAGGAGCAGATCAAAGAAAGTGTGGTTAAAAAAGAACACCCAGGGACACCCACCTCCACATAAACAGGGGATCTCCTTACCAAAAACAAAGAGGCCGGAGCTGCCAACCCACATCCAGCGGAACAGGGAGGGGTGAAAGGGGCTTCAGAAAAGAGGAGGAGGGGAGGATCAGAAAACATGTAACATGGGCAGAGAGGTAGAGCGAAATCATTCATTACTGTAATTACAACCTGAGCCCACGTACTCTTTCATTGAGAGGAGAAAAGAAAAGAGGGAGAGGAGAGATTAAACTTGCCCACCGAGGTGTTTACCTCGCGCTGGGAGATAACTCCTATTTCTGTATTCAGATGAACACACGTAACCCACACTGCAGGAGTTCCCTAATCAGTCAGAGCGATGCGGTTGATGTCAGTAAATGAAATGAGCTATGTAAGGCCTGTCTAAGTGTCTTCATCACTGTATTTATTTTCCCTCCCTGCTCTGAGTCAAGCTGTCCCTCCCCACCTCACTTTACTCATTATACCACCAAAGCAGAACAGTGTTTGACTGGAAGATAAACATTTCCTACTTTGTTGTTTTTGTCTTTGCGTTTCAATCAGGACATCTTAAAGGAATAGTCCAACATTTTAGGAGAGCTTATTTGCTTTCTTGCTGAGATATGATCAGAAGATTGACCGCAACTCATTCCTGTCTGTGTAAAATTAATATTTATAAGCGTCAATGCTGCTTTTTCACAATTTTACCATTTTGGTTCAATCTAATTGCTCTCATGTGAACTGTTTTTAGTCGCTGCAGGCGAATGGTTTTGTTTTTTTCTGCCAACCAACGAACTTACAAAGTGAGCACCTAGCTTGAAAATATAGCGGAGCACTTAGCAGCTAAAGATTCAGATATCTCCCTCAGGAGTCGGTAGAGACCAAAATCTGACATTCATTAGGCGGCCAGCAGCACGACCCAGATCATAAATAAATAGCTACTTGCTACCAAGTTAGCTATATCAACTTAAAGGTTAGCATATGAAGCTGATTAGCTTAGCATAAAGTCTGAAAAAAGGGGGAAACAATGAGCCTGGCTCAAAATCCACAAAGTTAGCACCTCTTTGCTCTTTGTGTGTTCACATCAGATGCGAAACAAACTTTTCACGTGCTACTTTAACATACAAAGCCAATGCAAAGACGCAAATAGATGCAAATTTGTGGCGCTGTGTTGCGAAAGCCTGTCAGCACTGAGTTTCTGCATAGCCCTGGGCGATCTAAACGCTTCAGGAAACAAGCATTTCCAAAGTTGTTTGCTTGTCGCCATGAATTCAGACTTTTTATCTACATCAAGATGTAGTTATTTCAGCACCTTTTTGTTCCGTTTATTGCAATTAAATCATAGCAAAAAATCTGTACCTCAAGCGGCGCTGAAAATGGCAGTCATCCACACATACCTCCTTGAGACGGTGTTGAAATTTGCCGATCATAAGGCGGGTGCTGGTATGAACCAAGACGCGACAGTGTTTGGTTTTCCTGTTTTTTTTCTGTATCTGGAACTTCAACAATCGTGTTCAAAGCAGCAGTAGTGGTTATTTCAGCCTTAGTTGATGATGGAGAGAATTGTTTTTGGTGCTACAGCTCCACACAGGCGCATGAGTAACGCAAATCAACAGAAACTAATTAACACTTTATATCGCACTTGTTAAATACCTACTGTAGAGCCAGTTTCCCCCTGATTCCAGTCTTTGTGCTAGGCTAAGCTAACCGACTGCCGGCTGTGGCTTATATTTAACAGATGGATATGAAAGATGGTATTGATCTTCTCATCTAACTCTTAGCAAAAAAAAAAAACAAGTATGTTTTTTACAAGATGTTGAGTGTGTTATGATAGGCTACACCTTTAAACAATACACACAAAACTAAGGAGAAGGTTTAAAAGTCCCTTGCCCTTATCACTTTTACATGACGATTACATTTCGGGCACTATCTCTGCATCTGCTATCTCTGTTTGTGGGAAATCTTCTGGAGTAAGTTGACTCTTTTTGTGACCGCAGCTTCCAGCCTCTTGTCTTTTTACAGCCTCCCCTCAATGTGTTTACCCTGCTCTCATCTCCGTGTCCCTCAGGACTTCTTACACACTGCCCTGGGTGTCCCTCTGGGCAAACAAAACGTGCTGGAGAGAGGGAGGGAAACAGTAGCTTAATGTGACCTGAGGACAACAGCAACAAAAAAAAACAATGCCTGGAAAGTTCACCTACTGGGCCACATTCTGCCGGGGTGTGTTTCCGGTTATTCAGGAGAGCTACAGGTGTTTCATCAGTGCCAGGAAGTAAGCCCCAGGCAGGCTGTAGCATTCATTCAGAAATACGATACTGTAAATGCATGGGAAAGTAAATAATACACATGATACTGGTATGTACATGTATATGCATGTGTGGGTGTTTGTGTGTTTCAGGTGATTCATGTACTGTGTGTGTGGTTTGTGCTGGGTCCTTACTCTAAGCATGTTTGTGAGACAGAAAGAAAATGAGAAACTTTTCTACTTTAAATATCCTTCGATCTCGTCACAGATGAAAAGCAGACTGTGTTTGGTTGGTGTTTTGGTGTTTGGCTCTAAGAGAGTTAATGGAGGTCATGAGTCTCAGTCTCAGGCAGAAATCTGATTTTTTTTTCTTTCTTTTATTCACATAGCACAGGTTTTTAAAAATCTGGAGAGGGTGAGTGAATCCCTGCTCTCAAGCGCTGCAGAGACAGAGCACAAGTGGCACCCAGTGGACAGAAGCAGTGCTGCACCCTGTGTGACGCAAAGGCTGTTTGAGGCCTTGCTTTATCACCCACTCATCTGGGAAGACATGACCTGAGCAATATGTCTTACTTTCCAAAACAAACTCTTTTGTTTTATTACTTTCCGTGTTTATGTTGACCTTCATTCATATAGAGGGCAGATGTAAAGCAGTCTGAAGCAATGTTTTGAAAGGTCCTACATAAATAAAGCTATAATACAGTAACGGCTTTGTAGAAAGCCACGTAGACAAAGGAAAGTTGATTCATTTATTTCTTTAGCACTTAAAAGTGTAACAAATCAAAAACAAGATATAAAAATAAAGTATACATCGCTTTCTCGCTGAGAGATATATGAGAAGAGTGATACCACTATAAAGCAGCAGACAGCAGCGTGTTAGCTTAGAACCAGGCTAGCCCTTTCCTCCAGTTTCCAGTTTTATGCTGAGCTAAGCTAACCTGTTGTTGGTTGTACCTTCACGTTTAATGGGCAGGAATCATTTCTTTCTCTCTGCTAAAAAGGAAACAAGCGTATTTACCCAAAAATGTATTTTGGTAACAGGTTCTTTTAGTCAAAGCACCAGCTGCAAAAGACTCACACTAATCAAATTAACGACAAAAATAACCACAGAAAATCTACGACTCGGTGACACGGACCCAAATAAAACTGTCGGAGCTCGACAAAAGCATAGACCGTATAAAATATGAAAGAAGTCTCCGTGAGCCAAAATGAAACTCAAAGGGGGTGGCTCCTGGTGGCTCCCTGTGTCCACCTTGGCAGTGCCTGATTCTCGGCAAATCCAAAAACGGGCCAAGAGGTGGAGAGTGGATGGAGTTGAGGGGGGGCGAACAAAGCCTAGTCTCCTGTGACGGCGCCCACAGTCACCCTGCAGAATCCCTGCACAAGGCAGTCATGCCCCTAATTATACATAACTTTAATTCAAGCCTTAAGGTAATTTAAAAATGTACAAACAAACAAACAAACAAACAACTGTCATGGATGATGAAAATTAGCTATAGAGTACCAGACTGTAAACGTGTATTTCTGCTGTAAAGCTCAGCGTTTTTACATGAGGGTCTATGGGGATGGACTTGCCAACCTCAAGTGGCCATTCAAGGAACTGCAGTTTTCGGCTCTTATGTGTCGGACGAAAGTAATATACAGTACGTAGCAGAGCTGCCATTCAGAAATGATAAAACATAACCCAACGTAAGGAGCACAAACATGCAGACTTAATCTGGTCTGAGTGACCTCCTCTCTTACGAAATTATGTTAATATTTGAAGACAGAAGAGTGACTCATGTCAACTCTTTAACATGAGAGTGATGCTATTGATTAGATCCTGATGTTGTTCCCCATAGTTGTATGACAGCCACTCCAGATGAATCCAATGCTGCTCTCCCATAGTCTCGTAAAAAAATTCAAAACAAATTCGAGTTGCTCCATGAACACCAGGATGAAGTAAGATGCCCTCAATGGCCTCCGCGTGCACCAGCTTTCCACAAATTGAAGACTTTCCTTGTTTAAGATCAGTCCAATATTACATCATGCATATTTTCAAGACTTGCTGTTATGATGGCACAGGGCGGACCTACTTTTTATTAGACATTTATTTGTAGGTGTTTCTGGTCTTTCCTTCGTTTGTTTTTAACAGAGAGTGTTTGTAGTGGTCAGAACATGTGTCCATCTGCGTCCATCCCTGTGTTTGTCTTCCACTGACCTGAAACAACTCCTCTTCCTTCGTAGATGTCGATCCTCCACACCTTTCTAAACACAATCCAGCTCTCAATGGCTGATTGTATCTTCTATGAACTTACGCCTCTGACCTTCTCTGCTTCCACCCGCCGAGCGGCTGCTTCAGCTACGGCCCATTTGGTTGTATACATAGACATACGTAGTACACGCCCTCTATATTGAAAACACGTACTGTGTCAATATGGATACACACAGTCACTCGTACACACCAGCATCCAAGCACGCATGCGGAACCGTACAGCAGCCTCTCACCTCTTTTCTGCTGACGGCACATCTGCGGCCCAGATGTGCGTTGTACTCTGAGGTGCTGCAGAGCGCAGGATGTTTTGCATTCCCCCTGTGGAACATGTGAGGCGTTCCTGTGGGCCGTCCGTCTGGCTGCATTAGTCTGTGTGTCATGGGGATCTGTTTGCCTCGGCCCCTTGTTGGCAGGCTCCGGGGGTTTGGGTACGACTGTTAGCATGCTAATTCAGGGCAGATGTTGGGTGCTGAATCAGGTGTTGAGAGGAAACTCCGGCCCCGGCAGGACGGAGACACTGGCTGCCCTGTGTGGCTGTCCAGCACTAATTAACAAAATATTCCCAGCTTTACCATCTCTGCTTCGGCATTTTGTCACATTTGGATATTCTGTGATATTCTGTATCCACCCGATAATTGATGAGTGCTGGTGACCTTTTATGAGACGTTTGGAGAAGCAAATGCATGTTAATCCATGTTGATGTTTTAATACGTTTCTATGGTATATTTCCAGTTTCTTACAACCTGGGCCTTATTTTGGTATTTTTGTCATTTGTTCTTTTTGCTAATACTAATATTATTGTCATGAAAATAATTCCTGACATCTTGAAATGTGATGACGTCATTCAAAATATGTCGGATAGGGCAAGAAACATGAGTCAGGTGATGAGACATATCTTAAATAAAACCAAAGCAAATAAAGGCAAACAGGTAAATTACAACCCTTATGTCCACACAACATCATCACACTTAATGCCCAACTTTGTCCTTCCTCAATAGAATTTCAATATAATTATACTCCATAAGGGACTATAGGGCTATCGATACTCAATACCTCCAAGGTAGGTAAGTAAGTAAGGAAAATATATTTACAAAGCACCTATTAAGACCAGAGTTACAAGGTGCCGAACAAAGTTAAAGAAAGTGCACATAAAACAAGAAAATGGAGTGCACAGAAAGCAAGATGAAGAAAGAATAAAAACAATAAGAACAATAATAGAATATAAACAACACGCAAGGTAAAAACACACCTTTCTGTACAAAGTGCTTACAGAAAAGGTGAGTTTTTATAAGCTAGATATGACCTGGTGCCAGTCCATGTAGTGCTTTTTACATGAATAAAATTATTTTAAAATCAATTCGACAATCAATAGGTAACGTGTTTCAATGTGTACCCTGAGCTGTGTGTTAGTTAACAGTCGCACGGCTGCATTTTGGACCAGCTACCTAAGGTATCAACCAAAATAACCTAAGTAATATTGAAACTTCTCTAGTCAAACAATACCTGCAGTCGATCCTTTTCGTACCCAGATTTTGAAAAACAAGACTATTTGTATGGTTGTGCTTACAGCCAATCACCGCAAGCACTCTTCAGTGTGATGCGACATGACACTGGCCCGTTACCGCAGCAGCTACAGCCCATACAGCCCTCGGTGTGAGGAAGTCGAGCGTGCTCTATTTGACTAAGTTGGCAGTTCAGCGTGTGGAGATGCTTCCTTTCACATGATGTGTATCGAAAGAGGTAGAAAAAAGGTATCAAATGAGGTACTCTACTGGTATCAGTATAACTTTAAGGGTACTGGTAGTGCAATGTTTTAGATGATACCCAGCCCTAATAAGGATACTGTAATTTAACAAAGTTTAAGTGCAAAGCATGAAACTGCTGCACAGAGAGTTTATAGAATGTATGTACAGTTTAAATAAAATATACAGCCAGTATCCGACAATGATTGTGTGTATATATAATAAAATTAATGTCTAGCATACTTTACAAATATGGAAATACCATTTTTCTCTTAAATGAGTGATTCATTTTAATATTTGGGTGCACTCGCAGTTGGTTTTACCTCCAGAAAAAGTCGTTTAGAAAATGTGACCAACCGTGGAGCTGTATTTCAAACATTGTAAATAAGACCCTGTTTTACTGGAAACTACCCAGCACATTTAAAATGTAGGTCATGACTAATTCAGCGATTGCATCACTTTGAACATTGAGCACCATGCCTGATTAGCTCCCTCTGTTCTGACATCAGTCTTGGTTGGTGTGGAAAACGTGCGGTTAATGCGGCACGAAGAGCTGCACAGGACCCCTATAGATGGCAGAATCCTAGATCGACATGAAAACATGAAACTCCAGTGTATTTGTAACAATGAAGAAATGGTAAATACGTGACCACATGTAGGCTCCTGCAGTGTGGCGTGGAGGTACTCCAGGGTTTTTAGAGCTGAAGTAATGTGTGATGATAGCCACGGTGCAGCGAGTAGAAATGGCTCTTTTCACAGCTCCGGCTGCAGTCGAAGTGGTGGGGGTGCAATAAATATAAATAACTGAGCATAAAGTTACACAGTTAATAATAAAGTTACAGTAGAATTACTGTAGAGGTACTTTCTCTAGAGGTCGTTCCATCAACAAGGCACTCGGGGAAGTCCACAGATTTCACCCATGAGAATCCGTTTCCCTGTCATGGCGAGTACTACTCCGCCTCAGAAGACAGCTTAATGTAGCTTAATGTTTTCTGTGGCTCTTGAGGAGTCAAGTGAAGAGAATAACCCGAGTGATGTCATCACAGGTATCTTGGCACAGGCTTAAAGGAAAACCCGTGTTGCAAACTGGGTCTGTACACCATGAAAGGCATAGAGGCAAGGCAGGGAAGATGTAATGAAATTATGCTATTGAGTTGCATGATGGGAGCTGTAGGATTTTGTGTTTTTGGAGCTTGACCCACACCAGATGACATAAAGTCAGGATATCTCTCAGTCTGCTGCATTTATCTGTCAAAAGTATACAACAGTTTTATCACATTACCAGAACAACATTTAAACACATTTTGAATCATCTACATCTATTTTTCCATTTAACCCTGGTTGTCCATCTCTTCCGATAAGACCTTCACTGCCCTTCTGACCTGGTGTACTGGACAAACCAGCTTTACCCTGCAGGAAGGAAGATACGCCACTGAAAAACAGAATTCAGGGAAACACCAAAACAAAGTTACTAACACATGTGAAAAGTGAAAAGTGCTTGTATTTCTGATCCCACTTAAGACCAACACCCAACTCTGCTTCAGGCACCTTATCTGACTTATATTTTCAAATAAAGTTTATATCAAGTAGCAGATGAAAAAAAACAAGCTTTCTCCATATAACCATGAATGGATTACTGAACGGGCAAAAGGGCACACGCCCAAGGGCCCAAAGTGTCATGGAAGCCCCCTGGCTAAAATATCACCTGAAGAGACACAAAGAAATGCAAAATGACCACAAATAAACAACACTGCAACAAAATACTAAAAAAAGGAGAAAAACCACCACAAAGACCCAAAGTGACAGCAAAGAGACACAAGACAACTACCAAGAGACATAAAACAACCATAATGAGACACAAACAAACCACAAAGATACACAAAATGACCACAAAGAGACACAAAATGACCACAAAGAGACACAAAATGACCACAAAGAGACACAAAATGACCATAGAGAAACAAAATGACATGCATAATAATGCATGATAATGTGGCTGCCATTTATTCGACTGCAGTCTATCTCTCCTACACCATCTATTTTGTCTTTTGAAACTTTCCCCCCAGAGCTAGTTTATCTTATCCATCCTTAGCTCGCTCCCTACTGTCCTCTTCCATGTTTCCCAGCCTCTATGATCTAATTCTGAATCCCTGAATTAGTCTTCCCAATGTTTCTCTTGACCCCTGTCCCATGACTACACACACTGGTCCACCAGGTCCCCAGTTTTTTCTCCGCAGTACCATTTCTTCAGGCCGTTGGCCGGCGTCTCCACAGCTGGCCGAGAACAGCAATTGTGGCCCTCACACCACCTGTCATAGGGTCATGGTCATAGAGTGATGTGTACTGTGTATGCGTGTGTGCATATAGAGGAGTAAAGGATGCTTTAACCCACACACATAACTGACACAGCATGGGGCTCCATTGTGTCCTAATCAGTATACCAGGAGGAACTGAATAACCAGTATGTCCTCCATCCTTTGCTCCAGTTGACTGAGTACGGCGTAGATAGGGAGAGCTAGGATTCGCCTTTGATCAGAGTGTCCGTTATTCAATGGGATGTGGCGTCGCAGGGGGTGTAGAGCGGCGGGAGGAGGCTAGTGGGCCTGAGCGCAGGGAGAGAGTGCTCAATTGTCTTGTCCCTTTCTTTTTCGGGATGCACACCCCCACAAAGAAGCCGATACCGAGGTTGTGACCTTTTGCCCCCCCCTTTTCTCCCGCGGCGTCGGGGCTCATACTTGAAGGATGCATTCTGTCCCGTGTAACTGCTGGACAACCCCCTTTTTAAGAAACGTATCCACTCGTAACTGTCTTACACAACTATTTGCCACCCTGCTTCTCTCAGGAGGTGGAGGTTGAGGCGTTGGCTGGGGGGGGGGTTGGAAGCTTTTAGATTAAAGACAAAAACTGGACAAAAGACAAATTGACTGTGTCACTATGTTTTAGTTATGGCAGCATCTGTTGCTGTAAGTACGGTGATAGTTTCTTTTTTTTTTTCAAAGAGGACCAAGAATGTTTTCTGAGAAATGGAGGAGGGGTGCAGCAGAAGGGGAGCTGTTTGTTTCAAGAGTCTGGTGTCATTTACGCTATTGTTTTATGTGTGTACAGCCAATGCCATCAAAGAGCAGAACATTTGGTCTTTAACAGAACTGTTGTGTTGGACAGCTGTATGACATATTGTCCAATCGGAAGTACATTGAGCAACGGGTCTGCACAGGGAAGCATCTGCAGTCCGTAAAAGATGACTGAGATGGCCCTAAACATTATTCTTTTCAATTTCCTCCTGTAAACTGAGGGTAATCACGAGCTCTATTCCGACGCAAGATATCCGGCGTGTGGAAAACACGATGCAGCGTGTTGCCAATTGAAAATAAATAAGAAGAAGATCCAATTATAGCCATGTTTCAAACACATAAGGTACAACGAGTCCTTGGCTCACAATAGTGTCATTGATTCGTCAGATAAATTAAGATGCTTAGTGGTCCGCTGGGACAAAAATAACATCAAAGTCCGTGACACGACACATTTCATTGTGAGACAAAAACAATTCTGTATTCGAATGTTTAATTGACTTAATATGAATCAGTCAGGAAGGTGACAAACACACATCTTACACATCTGAAGCCATTTATCTGATAAACGCTTGACGTGTTTTGATGAACCAATTCATCACTAAGTGAATGTCAAGCTGCATCTACGCTATTGGCTTGTTAATCCGTCCGTGTGCTTCCTGTACAGCATGCAAGGGGAACTCTGCAGATTTTACACATCAAAATCAGTTTTCTCGTCACGGCATGTGCCTGAGAAAGCAGTTGTATAGTGTCTTGTGTGGGTCTGGATGGAAATATGATATATATGTGTAATACAGAATGAGCCACTAATACAGTATTTAAACTGAAGGTGAAACCTAAATGATTTTGTCATCTTGAGGCCTTATCTTTTAAAGGGACCCTGAGTTCAAAATGTAGCTTCAAGGCCTCATTTTTTCAATTTAGTAAATAAATATGTGTTTGAATGTAACCATGGAGAGAGAGAGAGCAAAACAACGAGGCAATGCAAGTGTATTTGTAGGCTACAGCACCGATCAACAACAAGGCAATAAGTACTTTAACTTTTAAGACAGGAAGTCATAAAGATAATATATAAATGACACATACATAGGATTTTAAAAAGAGAAAAAGTAAATAAAGTAGAAGATAAAACCAGCTGGAATATAATAAAACAAATCAAACAGTAGTTTTTTAAAGTCAGTTTATAACAAGCAAAGATCGTATGAAATATGACAGGAAACATTTCCCC
Organism: Echiichthys vipera; assembly: GCF_963691815.1. Taxonomy (NCBI): domain Eukaryota; kingdom Metazoa; phylum Chordata; class Actinopteri; order Perciformes; family Trachinidae; genus Echiichthys; species Echiichthys vipera. The sequence goes on from NC_139837.1 coordinate 6,891,971, forward strand.
TTTTTTTACATCTTCCATCTCAGAAGAACAGTTTAGCTGGACACAAAGAGCATTATTAACGTTGATCCAGTAATATTGGTGCCCATATTCTAAAACGAGTACAGAATCTAACCTCTAATTGGATACTTAACCTCTTCAGTGGTGGAAGAAATGCTCACATCCCAAGTAAAATTACTCTGTTATAAGTAAAATCAATATAAAAGTACAAACGTCATAGCATCTGTTATTACCTAATAATACTGATGATGCTGTTCGGCCGTTTTCAGAATGATGTTCATTATAATTAGTTATGTTTTATCAATTAACCAATTAACAATACATTTATTTGTTGTTAATATTTGTATTATTAATCTGAATCTGCAAAGTAGGGGGAGAAGAAAATGGAAATACTCACGTAAAGTACAAATACCTTTAAAATTATACTCTGAGTAACTGAGTAAATTTACATTAATGCACACCTTTTGTTCTTCTGTCTCCATTGCACATATTCTATTTTCTATACTTCATACTGTGAGCTTCTGCTTGTCCCCTGGTTAATATTGTACATGTTCAATATTCATCTTCAACCGCTTATCCCGGGGGCCGGGGTCGCGGGGGGGCTGGAGCCGATCCCAGCTGACATCGGGCGTGAGGCGGGGTCCACCCTGGACAGGACGCCAGTCTATCACAGGGCACATAGAGACGAACAGACAGACAACCATTCACACCTACGGGTGATTTAGAGTCATCAATTAACCTGACACGTGCATGTCTTTGGACTGTGGGAGGAAACCGGAGAACCCGGAGGAAACCCACGCAGACACGGGGAGAACATTCAAACTCCACACAGAACCAAGAACCTTCTCACTGTGAGGAGACAGTGCTAACCACTACACCACCGTGCAGCTATTGTACATGTTTCTGCACAAAATGACTACTTATAAAACTGTGAAAAGTAATGCACTTGTGTGTAATCCATGTATTTATTACTGTAGAAATTATGTTCCACTGATTCTCTACTCAAAATCTAATTTTCATTTACTGCTGCTTCATTTGTCCTGAACATTTCATCCAAGTGAGTCTTTAGTGGTGTACCAGAGAGGCTGCAGCTCTGGCGGTACCTTGTGGTGAACATTTAAAGAAAAAAGACTGGACACAGATGACTGTACCTTTACTGTCCAGCAGAGAGCAGCATGCAACTAAAACAGCAAAGCTTCAGCTCCCTACATTGCTCTTTTCACTTTCTTTCAGTCCCACTTTCCCTCCCTCTGTCATCCCTCTTCATCTGTCTCTTTAATTCTCCGTCTTCCCTCTTGAGCTCTTTTACTGTCAGCTTTGCTAAATTTGCACACAGACAGACAACACCACACAGGCATGCAAACAAACCATATGGCGTGGTTCTTTAGCTGTTTTTCCTCTCCTCTCTATACTGCTGTCTGCTTCTGCCAGAGTCTGCTAAAACCATCACTCTGCCCCCCTCTAACCTACACCCTCTGTTTTTCTCCCTCCGTGAAAACAGCCTTTCTGCCTCCTTCTCCCTTTTCTCCTCACTCATCCGTCTTCCTTTACCACCTCCTCTACTTCTCTCTCTCTCTCTCTCTCTTCATTCTTCACCTCCAAATCTATCTTTTTCTCCCTCTCTGTGACCAAATGCTGTCAGAGTCATTGACTACATGACGTCAGCTCCTCGCTCACTGAGATGAAAGAAGCCGACGTATGAAAAGAAAGGCCAGGTGGGATGAGGCCAATGTCTGTGTGTGTCTTTGGATCCTTCTCACCAGATCTTATTCATATTTCTCACATTTTTCACTGTCAAAGAAGATGTAACACCGTCAGGATACGAACCATGAAACCTCATGGTTTTCACATTTACTCTTCTGAAGGAGGATCAGCACTCAGCTCCGTGCATGTGAAGTTCCACAAACTTCATTATTTTTACCAAATCATACAGTTTTTAATTGTTTAATTTGGTGTGTGTGTGTGTGTGTGTGTGTGTGTGTGGTCAGAATTACTGTCAACTGTTGAATTTTCATCTGATCTTTATGGGCATCTTAAATCCTTTTTGGGTATCTATAAAGGAATTAATTTCCTTATCAATCACTAAACACTGTGATGGAAGTGTCCGTTCGTCTGTTGGTCCAGACTGAAATATCTCAACAACTATTTGATGGATTGACATAAAATTTGCTACAGACATTCATGATAACTACCTGATTATCAACGATTATCAAACCTGTGACAGGTTTCAGCTGCTTGATAACGAGCACATCATTAGAATCAGGTGAGTAGAATCAGGAGCAGGGTTGAGCACACCTGATCTAGCGCCACCCTCAATTCGTCCAATAATTTATGACTAAATAGCTGCAGAACTAATGATATTCTCATTAGCCTCAGCTGTACTAATTAGCATGTTAGCATGCTACTCTAACATCTAAAGTAAGATAGTGAACATGGTCAATCACTGTTCATGCATATAACTAAGACAAGTAATGCACAGTAACTCATGTGTAATCCATGTGCGTATTTATTACTGTACAGGAACTCAGGCGGCATAGTATAAGACTGTTAAACTCTGCGCATTGAGGTAGGGTCGGAGTGGTGGATGGGTTCCAAACACAGGTATTTCACCCGGGGAATGAAGCCCAAACAAGGCATGTTTTCTAATTCTAACCAAGTTGTTTTGATACCTAACCTTAACCTCACCATAATTTGGTCACAGACAACCAAGGCTCTTGCCGTTCCTTAAATTTGTCTGTTTTGTCGTCGGCCCTCACCGACAGAAGTTCCCGAAATCTCATCGTCTCTCCATTTAGACACTTTTCGTTCTGTTCTCCTGCTCTACCACCTGCTCATTTCACACATGAGTTTACAGAAGACTTTGTTCTGAGCAGCCGGCGGGTAAAGTCTGTTTGATGTCCGATCCAACCGATCTGGACATATGTGTTCTCAAATACAGCTCCACGATGTCTAGATGGTTTCAGGTTTGCAGTCCATGTGTGAAAGAGGCTTTGAGTCAGCTGGGGTGGCCCAAAAGAGAGAATTCGCATCACCGCATGTTTATATGACGAGGGGTGCAGGGTATGGGTGTTTGTGGTGGGTTTAGGTTTACAAGCCTGTCACAGCTCTCTCTCTGTCCTGTTCCTTGTCCCTTGAAGTCCTGTGTGAACCTCTGGTTGGTCTCTTTAACAACAAAGCCAGTTTGGTATGTGTTTACACAAAGCCGCCCTCACTGTCTCCTCTCCTCCTCTGCAGAAGTTGGCTGGCAAATAACAAACACCTCTCAGCGCCGACTGACCAAGGGATTTATAGCTTCATAAACGTCTGGATTTGGGATGTGCTTAACAGTTTGCCTTCAGGAGGACAATTTTAGCTTTTTTTGCTCTGTCTACACGTCAAACCGCGACTGACGATGACCAGTCTGCAGCAACAGCATCTGGGAATGTGTGGCAAAGATGTTGCTCCCTAAAGTTGGCTACTAAAGTCGTGTGATGTGAGGCTTTCTTGCCAAATCAAGACATTGTCGGTGTATGTGTGTGGTAGGTTTGGTGCCCCTTGGAAAAACAAGGATGTGTCAGTGCTGATCCCTTTGTGGGGCATTCACACTCTTCTATCTCTTCTGCTGGGGGTGAAAAGACATCACGCTTTCAACAGATGTAAAATACAACGGCAAAGCAGCGCGTTCGTAGGTTGTATGAAAGTCTGTGTGGGCCTCACACCTTCTCTTTGAGCTCACCTCTCACTCTGCACCAACAACAGATGCATTCACACATTCACACAGGGATCCCCACAGGACCAGCAGAGGAAGTGAAGTTGGGGGAAAACAAAATCTGTTTTGCATCTTTAAAGCTCAGTGTAAAGTGTGAAAACACTAATTTGAAGTTTTAAGAGGGATTATGTGACTATTTCTGTACAGTAACAAGGCAACCAGCAGAGAGGAGGTTACTGTGTCAGGCACATTACCCCCCATAAATCAGCAAATTGCCATTTTATACTTTGGTTTCTCTTTTCGCCACAGGACAGAGAGAGGCTAGCTGTTTCCCTCCGTTTCCTGTCTTTGTGCTAAGCTAACTGTCTGCTGGCTGAAGCCTTATATTGAATTGACAAGCCTGAGAGTGGTAAGAGATCCCAACTCCCGCCCCTTTAGAGAGCAAATAAGCTTACGGCCAAAATAGCAAACTATTCCTTTAAATAACAGTTTGAGGGGCCAAAGACGTAAATTACCCTATATTCCACAAAAAATAAGGAAAGTTAGAGAATTGTTACAGATTTTTCTTCTTTCCTGCTCAATTAATCATGTCACAACCCGTCATTTTTATGTTTTGACCTTTTGAATGGGTCCGAACCCGGACTAAACTACCAAATTATACATAATGTATAAGAACTAGCTCCACCTTGAGCAGCTTATTGATGCTTAATCAAATAACACTGACATGGGCCATTTTTCTACCAAAACGAGAACTTTGCTCTTATATATATACTGTATATATATCATTTAACTATAACTATGCCTTCACTTTAGTTTGCTGATGATACTTTTACTTGAGTAGGATTTTAAGTACAGGACTTTTTCTTGCAATACATTGTTGTATTAGTACTTTTACTTGAGTAAAGGACCTGAACACGTCTTCCAATACTGGTGTGGTATAAAGTTAGAAGTTAAAAAGAAACATCACTGATGAAATTGCACTTTGAATCCATGTTTCTGCTTTTCTTTAAAACGATGGCACCCGATTTTCACATCCTGTCTGCTTGTGTCAAACGAGACGCTTATCAAAGCCGGATCTTATCATCTCTTCATGGAAAACACTCTCACTCTGGCGGCTGACAGAAGGCCAGTCGCGGAGCAGGACCGCGGCCAAAACCTCCCCAGAGGAGCGAAGCCTTCGGGCTGGAGAGTCACAGTTTACTATGCTGGGTTTTCTCCATTTCATGCTCTCATACTCTCCATTGTCCCCGAGCTTTCACAGCTCCCCATCCGCAGGGCTTCAAAAGATCATGTGACATTGCCTCATCCTCTGTTTGCAAAACGCCCTGGTTTTCTACCTCCACCCTGTTTTACTGTGTTTTTAAAAAATCTCCGAACACGAGATTATGCACGCTATCTTGCATTGCACTCTTTTTCTATCTTTCACTCCATCATTCTTCCTCTCCTTATGCTCTTTCCCACTTTAGTCATGATTTCCCACTGACTCTAAACAGAGAGTGTATTGTGCTCCGGACAGATCTTGTCTGTCCTCAGTGTTGACTGTTTTGTCTGTGGGAATCACCATGATGGATTGAGATCCCCTCGATCCCTGCAGTGTGTGCAAGCGGTCGTTTCCACACACTCTGCCTCGTTCTGTTTTGACAGTCCCAAACAACAACAGTGTTTGGTTTGGTTTGGTGTGCTATGTCTGATCTTCCTCCCCTTCAAGAAGGAACAATGAACGGAGTGACAAATTCTCATAAAATGTATGTTTCTTTCTAACCAAAGATTTAATATGTTTGTGCACGTAGGAGACAAACAGCCAAAAGGTCTTTTTGCAAAGATACTTTCTGTGAAGGCGTCTATACATTAAAGGAAGAGTTTGACAATAGTTTTAGAATAGGTGGAAAGTTGGATGAGAAGATTGATACCACTCATGGTATCATTTACTCACCGCCCAAAAGTGAATAAGCATACATCCCAAAATGTTGAACTGTTCCTTTTAGTATTCTGCCCTTTCACAGCTGCACACGGTAACATCTTCTTAGGATAGCATGATGGTAAATGAGACCACCCCCACGGCTGCAGGGTTAGAAGGTCACTCATCTAAATGCTCCTTAGCATCGATACTGAACTCTTCCCTCGGGTGCTCATGTATGTTTTCTTAAAGGGAAGTCAAACTCCCAATTGCATAATCCAATAAGAGGAAAGAGCTTTTAAAGTATCACACATGACACTAGGGGTTTCTCAGAGTAAATATCTTTTTCGACTAAAGCTGTGAATTTGTGACCGCGGGACGTGAACGTGGCTAGTTTCACAGCTTGACTCGAGGTGAAAAACTATATTCAACAATTGTGGTCTTGTGGTCTGTGGATTGGCCAACCCTCTGGCTGTATCACCTATGCTAAATCACTGTGACGCATGACCACGGGACTCCGCATTGTAATTTAGGTGTTTACAGGGCTTCATCCTGCACACAGACACGCATGCTTTTTGTTTACACACTGCATACCCACTTATGTCTTTCAGAGATACACACACACACACACAAACACACATGCAGTCTCACGTGCAGCTTTATGAAATGAGTGTTATTGTGAAGTGGCTAAACAGTCATCACTCCCTGGACCTGTGATTTAAGGATCACTGTCTGACCACACTCACGCTGTCTGCCTCCAAAGCCACCGTCACCAAGCACGCTGCTTTACATCTCACTCACTAGAGGTATTTTCTAATAGCTGCCGATGATGTTGACGATATGCACAATGCCAGCTTGCTTTAATGTCTATTACACACGACCAGTATGAAGTCAGATATTGTGCACTCTAAAAAAAATGGGTTGAAAGTAGCACAGATAGAATACTGGGGTAACTCAGTGGGTTGTTTTGAGCCAGTGTTAGTGTTCTTTTTTTTACATCGCTGTTGGATTGTTCAAGATAGACTGTATGAAATATGTACGTACTCTCCGTTACATCACCCATAGGTTTCCGAAGAGCCCAGATGAAGCTAAAAGCGTGCGCCTCCGCCCGTCGCCATCTTGGCAGTGCCTGACATCGCCTAACTCATGGAATGGACAAAGTGGTGGAGAGTGGATGAAGCTGAGAATGAAGCCCACACTTTTCTGTGACGGCTCCTACCTGTCACTCAAACCTGTCACTCAAACCTAATTATGTAGAACTTTAGGCTTAATTTAATTTATTTATGTGAGTTATAAAAAACTCAGAGAAAGCCCAAAAACGTTTTTTTTTGTACCAGGCAGTAAACATGTTTGCTTCTGCTGTAAAGATGGGTATTTTAACATGAGATTCTACGGGGAATGACTTGCTTTTGGAGCCAGCCTCAAGTTTGAAGAACTGTAGTTATTGGCACTTCCACATTGACTTCATTTTTCAGCAACAGAAGTTGTTTCTTGTTTTTTACCCAATCTAAAATATGCTTATTTTGAACCATTCGTAGACATAACAAGCTCAAATGTCACACGCTTCAGACGTTATCACTCAATTTAATGGCCGTAATCAGTGGTTATCAGCAATTTAGAGCCACGCTGATAGGTGATCTAACATTACAATAGATGATAACAGCCTAATAAGGCAACTACTGTAGGAGGAATAGTAGGGTCATACCGCCTCATATCTATGGTCATGATAAGCAACTGGTAATGCCCATTCAGTCATCTGAAAGCGATCGAATTGGCTGCTAGTTTCACCTTAAATTGAATGACAATGTTAAAACAATATGGCAACATGAAAGGGGTCACTCATATGCACCTATGGAGAATCATCACCTGAATCTGCAGCTCTCAGTGAATTTCTCAGTTTCTCAGTGAACTTTTTTTAGCTGTCCAGCTGCAATTTAACTGTTTTTGGATCAGTCTCACTGCTTCTTCATAGTGTTGTTTTCGGCGGCAGCAGGCAGCTGTTTTCAGGGAAAAAGCTCTAAAAACCAACTGTACTGTACACCACCTGCTCAGCACCAAACAGACACAATTAGAGACTATGGGGGGAACATAGTTGAGCATTTTGCAGCTAAAGAGACAGATATTCTGTGATTTGTAGAGTGTGGCGTTGGAGTGCAAACATCAGAATAGCTTTCTTCTATTTCCTTTCACAGCAGTGGCCAAAAGCGAGATGACCTCTACCTGCAACGATAGGTTTTGTTAACTTGAAGCCACACTGCAGCTCATCAAGCAGACCACACACGGAGTGAGGAGGAAGCACGCTGTTGAAAAAGAAATACAGAGGATAAATAGGCGGTCTTGTTATCACAGAGGGTGAAAAATGAAATGGTGAGTAGTTTTTTTCCGCCATAATGTACGTTCACCATCTCCCCTCATTGTCAAACATTTTAGTCTTTGCATCTCTGATCCTCAACGTTGTCTCTCTCACAATGTTGCTGTTAAAGTGAGTTTGGTTTATTTTCTTTTTATATGGAGTTTCCATCATGCTCCACTCCCTCTGTGGTTCCAGCGCGGCTGGCCAAATGGCAATAAAATGCTCAAAGGACATCAGAGAGGGAAAACGAGACCTATTTGTTAGCCTAACAAAATCTCCAGTGGTTAAATAGGCAGTCAACATGTGAAAAAAAGGGCCAATGCTCTGCTTCAGTGCTGTTGCGAGGGGTAAGACAAGTGGCCGAACAACAGCCGCAGAGAAGCATCTAAACCTGGTCGATTGTCAGTCAAACAACCTTTGACATTTGAATTCAGTCTTTATTTATGTTGTGGGAGGTTTCTTTTTATGTACAGGGTCAATTAAAGCGCTGAAAATAAGCACAATACAAGAAAATAAAGTAAACACATTTAACAAAACAAGAACATAACTCAAATAAAAAACAGCTTCGGTCAAATAAAAAATAAAATGCATGCAAAGTCATCAAAAAAGCAAGCACTTTCAACTGCTGTGTTTGCTAAAATGATGGCTTTAAAATGTGAGTGGAATGAGTCTATGTGGAGATTTTCCTGCAGTCTGCTCCATTTGGATGTGAAGTGAATGAAAACTGAAAGCAGATTTCCCTCGTTTTATTGTGGTGTGTGGGAACGTTGAAGACGAAACAGTCCTGACAGATTGATGTCAGCGTGTACCCTCCGTCGCTCACTCCTGAGGAAGACGTGTTATCTGAAACTGTATGTGCATTACTGTATAATGGTCCAGTCTATCACCTGAGATACAGCGGGAGACAGAGAGTCTGATATCAAAGTTATGGATCAAATATGGATGTTATAGTCTATTGCCTTATTTTAATGCAAGACAAATTTCAGTTCCTTTCAGTTCAATTGAATTTATATTGTTAAATCATGAAAAAAAGATACTTAACGTACAGTATAGAGTCTGATTTACAGAGACCCGGCAATTCTGAAAACCTCCCTTTTAACATGTAAGAACATAAGAACAAAGCCTATAAATAACACACTGTGTTACAATTGCATTCATATTCTGTATGACACAGCCAGGTTTCAGTTAGAGAAAAAAATTCTGATTATCTGATATTTAATAATTTACTAGTAAAGCTTTAGATGACAAAGATCACATGTAAAGAGTCCACAATTTAATTCTCCTCATCCTATTTAGTTGTATGCAGTGTTGCGACATCAAGTGTTGTTGATTTTTTTTGTGTGTGTGTGTGTAGTTCCTCTTCTGCTTACTTTTGATTTAATTCATTTAAATGGTTGGGGGACAGACACCTATTTCATAGGATCATGGGTGTGTTGCTGCTCTAATGTTCCTAAAACATCCAGGTTACTGAAACAAGAGTAAATAGTGCATTTTTAGTATCCTAACAAGTATTTACAGCAGGACAGTGTTCACGCTACCACTCATGGCACATTACAGCCAGTGCAACTTTGAAGAAAAAAAAAAGCTGTATTAGGCTTTAAAGAAAATACTTGTAGAATCAATGAATTGTTGGTTTTGGTGTTTTAATGGATCAAGAATTCACCGACAGAAACTCGAAACAGCCCAAGACCCGCGACAGCCAATCACAGTTTCGTGAAACATGACTTCATCCATAGTAACAGGGTCAACACCGCCCTTTCTCGGAGCTTAAAACTTCTCCCAGCTCCTTAGTAAACGTTGGTCTCAGCAGCTTTGTGGAGAGGTTTTAAGAGGACACTCTTAAAGGACCCTTTAGTGCTTTTTAGGAGTCCTCGTAGTGGTCAGATAACATGTTTTGTGAATGCGGGCCCTGATGTCTGCTCTTCTTCTGTATTTACTGTATATGATGTGTCTCAATGCACCCAGTACTTTATTTCAGCTGTGCCTTTAGTTCATGATAAGGGTATGGGTCTTCCATCTCTGCTCAGTGACCCTGGTCACAGTCTGGGTCGTCACACAGCCCTGGAAGTTAAATAGCTGTTAGAAAACATATTATTCTGCAAACACATGGTGAAACTGGCTCCCTCTCTACTGTCCTGCCTCCCCCTCGCCGCACTGGCAGCCGTGCCCGAGAATAGGCATGTAAACCATGTCGGCCTGACACCAGTTGTTTTGACTGAGAGCACTGAGGCACTGACTTATTGTGCAACACAAGGCACAGCCTTTAGCCTCATAAGCTATAAGGATGAAATCCCTGCTGTAAACTCACCCCTCCCACTTCCAGAACGGATCTTTTCCAGGATGGAATTTTGGAAACATTTTCTCTTGAAAGGTGCAGTTAATCAAATAAGAACATTTTGATACACACAGCGGAGAATGGGTTTCTCAGCATTGTTACAGTGCTCCTGAGAAATTCACACCCACTAGAGTCAATTTGGTGCTGATAATTGAGCTGGCATCCAGAGCTGTATCAGTGCTGTGCATGGACAAACAACGCTCCTGTCGACACTTAAATCACACTTACATTTTTACGTGAAAGTCAACAGTAAAGTTGTCTAAACGAAGTGGCACTCTACATATTGTCCAAACAGAGTATAATACAGGCGATGAATGATATAATGCAGCTTGAACCAGATGTGGGTCAAAACATATTGGCCATGCTAGGTACGTCGGAATGTCAACTTGTCCGACACTTTGGTTAATAACCAATTAGCTTTACTTTTTATTTAGCACTAATAAGCAAATGTTAGCGTGCTGACACACTTAATGTGAATGGTGTGCTTGGTACATGTTATAACCACAAAACAGGAAAAAGATGATCTGCAGTGGCGAACCCTAACGAGAGCAGCTGAAAGAAGATGAAGAATCAAACATTTAGACAATAAGACAAGAAACTATATGAAAATAAAGGAGAGGCAATTAATACCACGGTGAACACTACAACATAATCATACATGAGGACGTTTGTAGACTGACACAGGTGTAGGCTGAAGTTACAGCTTATGAAACCTGCCCTTTTTACAAAATACAGTACAGCACAACGCATTTGACATCAACAGCTAACATCAGTGAGATAAACAACAGAGAAACTGACAGTATCCTGTACCCTGTCACTCTAATGACAGTGTGGCTTCTGAGCATTATAACAAGAACATTATAGTACACGTCTGTGTGCTACAAAAATACATAGCTGCCCTTTGGAGCGGTTTGAACATATTATTTGTGTTGCTTAAGTGCTTCTACAGTATGTGAACTTGTGATCATATGTCCGTGTCACACAGCATCCTGGTCCATTGCACAGACGGGCAGCTGAGAGGAATACTTGCGGCTATTTGTGTGTGTTCTCTGTCTGTGTCCGATTCTGTCTTCATGCATGCACTCTGTGTTTGTGCGATACTACTTCAGTCGGTGAACGCTGCAGGGCGTGTCACACCGCTGCGTGCTTGTTACATTAACACGCAAACTTAAAAAAAAAAAAAATCATGCCAGGGTTCCATTTCAGGCTATATTATAATTAGATCTAAAATGTTCTTTTCTTGTTATTACGCTCTGATGTACTTGTGTTGTATGACTTCAATGCAATGCTAATGTAAAAGTGGTTTAGAGACATGATTATTTTATTGGCATGCAACAATCCAAATGCTCAGACAGACGTTATAAAATGTTCCAGATGGAGATGTGCGAAGGCCACAGAGAGAAGAAACCGACCTTCCCACTACGGCCACAAGTCTGCCTTTTTGATTAGACCCCATTTGTTTCAAAACTACACCGCTGATTAAAACAGCTTCACCGGGAACTCTTTTTGACATTCGAGGGAATCCTTGTGAGATTTACAGAGTGAAGACCAGGCCTCTGAGACCTGAGCGCACTTGTATTTTGTTGGTGTGGTCTCAAATCTTCCCAAATTACCCCATCACAATTCTTTTTACCACCCAGATAATGATTCATTACAGTTGCAAAGCTTGACACAGTGGTTTTACAACTTTTGATTCCAGTAAAGCCAAGCCTGCAAGCCTTGCCAATAAACAAACATACTGTAATTAGGCTACTTAAAACCTAAAAAGTTGGACTTCTCATTGCTCCCTCATGGTGGTCTTGATTTTTAATCAGAGGTAGCCTAAATTGCTCAAAGACCTCCTCCACTCAGAAATGTGTTTTGCTTATTGTTTCCTCTTAGATTTAGAATTTTGAGGGACAAAGAGTTGATGTGTTTTTAAGAATTTATAGCTATGCTAGCGGGAGACTAACTTGTTAAGACACAAAAAAACAAAAGAACAACTATTAGATGGATTGGCATGAAATGTTGAACAGACATTTGCGGTTCTTAAACGATGTATCCTAAACTTTGGTGGTCTCCTGACATGTCATCTAGAGTCACCATGAGGTTCACATTTGTGCTTCTGAGTGAAAAGTCAGTAATGGAAGGATTACAGGGACATTTACCGACATCCATTTCCCCCTCAGGACTAATTGTAACAATTTTGATGATCCCTTGACTTCCCATATAGAGCCATCATCATGTCATACTTAGGCTACATACAGTTTTTCCAATACTTTTGGTTTGGTTTTAACATCCGACCTTAGCTAAACACGCACTGCTGAGAACATAAAGCCCTTTGAAAGGTCCTGTTAGTGTGTCATATCAAGAGGATCTGAAGCTGGGAACAAAAGACCCTGGGAACATAGCCTACATACGCTCCCACATTGATGGCGCATGCTAACTTTTTATATAGCTGCGCCATCATCAGGTTAAAAATGAAATGCGTCCAGTTGATATTAGCAGGGTGAATATACAGAAGTAAACATTATACCTGCTTCACACTTTAGCATGTTAGCATTGTCATTGTGAACGTGTTAGCATGTTGACATTAGCATTTAGCTCAAAGCCCTGCTGTTCATGCAAAATGCTAGCAATGCAGTAGAATAGAAAAGAAATAATTCTCGGTTAAAAAAAGACTCTTGTTAGCATCCATACATATCTAGGGGTCATCCCTATGTTCCCCAGGTCCTATGTTCCTCGGTCGCATTAGCCTATGCCTTCCCTGATTTAATGCGGCATTTTGTTAGGGTTAGGGGTTACGGTTAGGGCTAGGATTAGGGTCTACATAGGCCTATTTACAGACCAGGGAACGGAGGACCCTTTCTGTGAAAAGCGGGGAACATATGACCCTGGGAACAAAGGTATGCCCCCACATTGATGACGCATGCTAACTTTTTATATAGCTAGTGCCATCATCGGGTTAAAAATGAAATGTGCCCAGTTGATATTAGCATAGTTAATGAACACAGATGGTGAATATACAGTAGGAAACATTATACCAGCTTCACACTTCAGCATGTTAGCTTTGTCATTGTGAACGTGTTAGCATGTTAACATTAGCATTTAGCTCAAAGCAAAAATGCTAGCAAGGCAGTAGAACATAATATAAATACGTTATTGATCCCCAGGGGGGAAAAAAACAAACTCTTGTTAGCATCCATACACATCTGTATACTATAGAAATAACACTAATATCTAGCATGGCTGTGGATTTGTTAACTGGTTAATTGAACTTTTTGACAATTAATATTCAAATCAGAGTAGGGTATTTGAACTAAAACATAACTGAAAAGGATCTTCACTGTCAAGCTGAATCAGAAACTGTTTTATTGCCAAGTTTGCAGATATTTGTCATGGTGTTTTGGTGCAAAATTATAATTATACAGTGCAAAAGTCAAGAGACGTGATATAAAACAGAAACATTTACAATAGAAAGTATGAAAAAAAAACCCCACATGTGACACAAGAGCTGGGAATTATCTGTGCATGAAATGTGTTATTGGCATATAAGCTACAGGAATATCAAATATTCTGTAAAAATTAACCGTGGTTGTATTTTGGTGTGGAGGACAAAACTCTCCCTTCAGCTCAAACACAACCCTCACAAGACTGTGTTTACATCCTAAAAGAAAGAAAAAAAGAGAAACGGAGCCAGCCTTTAATGCAATATCCTGAGCAGCTCCTGCACACACACAAGGGGGGGCCTGACTCCTGCAGAAATCTGATCCGGCACTGGGCCCTTTAAAGGAATATGGGATGAGTCTGTTGAATGGAGCTCAGAGTGAAGTCCCACTGAAGTCTGCGCTCCAGAGAAAGGCTCAAGGACGAGAGGCGGCGCAGGCGGCAGCAGCAGTGGACACAAGACATGAGACGCTGAAAACATAAAAAAAAAAAGGACATGAGTGAGGAATAAGAGCGGGGAGAGAGTCGACGAACAAGTTATGAGCCGAATTGCGACGAATTACCGGGGAAGGTGTCCGTGAGCGGAGGAAGCCGACTGAAAGGGGGGGGCGGGGGAGACAACAAAGTCACAAGGTAAAGTAGCTGTGAAGGACGCCGCTATAGATCCGACTTTACCTCTTTACTTCCTCCGTGTGTTTTAATGCAGTTGCCGTGGGGGTGTATGTAACCGGCACACGGGGGGTTGTTTGGGACTAAAGCCGCAGCTGAGTATTTTGGGAGATGTCTGAAGCCTGGTTGAACTTTTCGTTTCTTTTCTTTTTTTTTTTTGCTGACACGATTTTATGGTTGCTACTATTCCACTGAGCCGCGTGCGTCTGGCACACCTGTTCATTGTGGCCCTTTTTTTGGACACTATCCTGGTCCCTGCTTGCCCTTCAGGTGTCTTTAAAGCATGTGCATTCAAGTCTAGAAGAAAGACAGCTTTCCGGTTGCATGTGCATGACTTTAGAGGGAAATGTGCATAGGTATATGTGTCACACATGCACTTTTTTCTCATCATAATGTGCATGTGGAGAAATCGCATTGCTCCATACATCAATCTGACCTGCCGTAGCTGCTGCTGAACACCTTCCCAAGCTAAAACCTGAACAGAAGATATATATTCTGTCTCACAATGTATGGTTAGAGCTGTCTCTTGCTATATAACTCATGCAAACAAAGCTTTTTGCCATGCCCTGAGGTGCTGCAGGGGAGTCAAGACTTTAATGTGTGTGTCTGTGTGTGTGTGTGTAGGACAGGAGAGCTGCAGAGGTAGATGTTTACACCTCAGCACAGAAGAATGTCAGGGCCTGTATTTAAGGCTGAGACTGATAATGAGTGTGGTCAGTTTGCCGAGGCCTGTCATTAACCTGAGCTGGGAGAGAGCTGCGTGGTTTTGCTTTGCCGGCAAAGGTAGGAGGAGAGGATGTGGAGGAAGGAGGGTGGGAAAGGTGCTGCAGGAGGAGAGGAGAGGAGAGGGAAGAAGCGCAGGAGGGATGGAAAGTGAGAGAGGCGTCGAGGGGGAGAGGTGAGGCAGAGAGAAAGAGGAGTAGGACAGGACGGATAAGATGATAAATGGCAGGAGGATAAACACGAGGTGTATTCATGATTTTGATTTTTACAGATTTTTAAACGTCTGATTTTGAGTCATCGCTCAGTTCGAATCGCTTTTGAATCTGAATTATTACAAGATAGCAATAAAAAGTAGGGCAAACACTGTTATTTATGAAGTTATTAGACACTCCTTTGGTGCCAAATAACATTAACCTCCTCATTTTTAAGGATAGGGTCGAAGGTTAAGAAATGTGTAGCTGCTTTGGAGATTTCCCCTCCCTGTTATTTATAGGACTACATCCCAGCTGTACCAAAATAGTGAGGCACCACTTTAAACAAAAGTGCGAGGCCTACTTGACCGGATGGGAGTCAAAAGAGGTCCCTTCTGTCAAACATATGAGGCCGCCGAGGAGACGATAAGGCAATATTTAACACACCCATACTTGACTCCTCGTGCTCTCAGATCATTTGTCTTTGTCTGCTTTCGTACACACAGAGATCTGCCACGCTGACACGAATCCGATCTAGACTTACACACATGCTCTTGTGTTGTTTGGTGGGAGTCTTTTTTTCAAAAAAATTTTCATTTGACATGTTGGGGTGGGGTGGGGATGCCAAAACTTTGGGAAGCCAAGTTGGACCTCGGCAGAGACAACAACAGCGGGGATTTGAAATGTCTAGTAGGGATGATATCACTGAACCACCTAATCACTTACATCACCGCAGCTGCATGCTCAGCAGTGTGTGTCAGTACTGTGCGTGTGTGTGCACATGTGTGTCTGTTTCCAATCTATTTCAGTGTGTATCTCCATCTGCGTCTGTCTGAGCTCTCGTAAGCAAGCGTTGAAGAGTTATGGCTGGCCGGGGAGTGTGTGTTTGAACATGTGGTGATTAAGGAGGTTGTAGTCAATGGAAGGACTGACTTGAGACTTGTACTTGTGCTCCTGGCGTCCTCTGAGTAAAAGTGCAGTCGAACAGTCCGCTCATGCAACGGCCAGACAGACAGAAACACCGCACGCTGTTTCCGTCAAAAACAATTTTTATAACGATCTCTGATAGCTTCCACATTTTTGAATAAAAAGCTCTCCTCGCTGGATATCAAATCTCACTCAGTCTGAGGACTAACTGTCAGTGCAGTCAATGGAAAGCAACTGTCGGTGATGGCAACCGTAGAAACGAGCCTGCTGGGAGCGTTGCGGTGGCGTTTCCATTCAGTCGTCCTCCCCACTGTTTGCTCTGGCCGCGGCTGCGTGCAAGTTCTCACAGCTAGGTGGAAGTAGAGAAGCTCCCAGGGCCTTCGTGTCTGTCTACAGCCAAGAGAGGACTCACCATTCGGCTTCCCCCGTGCACCTCACACACTGGGTGGCCCGAGTGTTACCAAACATGGATCTACCATGCAGATTCTGGAAAGCTTATTTTGGTTGTCTTTGCTTTTTTCTTTTTCTTTTACCACCTGAATATTTCCAGCTTAGGCATAATATGTCAGGCAGGAGATACTGCAGAAGAGAACGGTATTTATCAGATGGTACATAACAGTAGAATCACTTACCGGTAAATGGTAGCTGTAACAAAAGCTACATTACTACCCCACACATACACACACACTGTGAAAGTGAAAATGACCTCATTCGAGACAGTCTGGTGATGCTCTGGTCGCCTTCATTCCTCATCCTGCCCAGTATAAAGTTTAACTTTACACTTGCTGATTATTTACTTGGGTTCCTGGCACTGGTTGGCATGAACTGAAACAACCCCCTCATGTCCAACAAGCAGAGAGTGGTAAAAGAATTGTTCCACGGAGAGTTAGCACGACAGTGTTGAGAGTGTTTAACTGTTAAATGGCTTGTTTGCACCCAGCTGTTTTAGCTGCTGGAGGAGGTTCTGGACTCGGACTCCTGGCTTGCCCTAGCGTGGCTTAGCAGGGCTTATTCAAGCGACCTGAATTCCCCTCTTCCCTACGCCGGCGTCCTTCTTTACTTGACCTTCAGTCTAAGAGGGAGACGTCGGTAGCTGAACTTCGACTGTTCAGTCTGGATACAGCGGTCGGCTGGCGAAAACCTCCACGTGCATGACTTCTGTAATTTGTTTGCTAAGCCTGTATTTATGAGCATGCTAATTGTAGGGAGTGCCATGGTGCAGTTATAGTTGCTGGACTTTGAACGTCTGCTGTTGTGCTGACAGTGTCTGGCTGCACTTTGAGTCTGTCTGACTGGATTCTGCTGAACATTTTAACTCCAAACTTCTTTTAAACTTACTTAACTTCATTATGTGACTCAATGCAATGCAAAATGTCACTCACAGTCTTACACATCACTGCACTTTTGCTAGCTGTGAACCCAAATCTGATTGTTATGGCTACTTTTATCTCGAGATAATAAGACTTTTATTGAGTTCACACAGTGAGGGTCTTAACCTTTTGTGAATGAGGATCCACTCGGAGAAAAATAGCCACTTGTCAATCCTCCTCAGGTAAAAATAACCTCAGCGCCCCAGTTTCCCACATTCAGCACTGGGCCCATTCATCCTCACACATTCTTTCCTCCTTTCTTTGCCGAGGCGAGCTGACGGCCCCCCCTCTCTAGCTGTGATGGGACTGTCATGCAGAAAGACACTATTGTGCCGCGCAGGATCCCGTTTCACTCTTGCCTTGTAATTAAGAAGGGATTGCATGGCTGGGGAGTTGTGGGGGGTGGGGGTGCGGGGAGACCAGGGGGATTGGGTTAGTAGGTAATTTGGCTAAAAAACAGAGCACCGACCTGCTTTGTAGCTGGCAGGCCTGGGAGCCGGCACGCATGAACCCAACTCCCCCACTGACACAGAGCCTCCCTGCTGGGGTTTTGTTCAGTGTGTGTGGGCATGTGGAGAGACTGCAGACGAAAAGGAAAGAAAGATTCAGGCTGTGGCGGTCTCTCTCCAAGTGCATATCCGTTTGTGTGTATGGAACACGTGAGAGTACTTGTGTTTCTTTGCGGTTACATGTCGCAGGGCATGCGAGCAACAACGAAAGTGAGAGGAAGCTTTCATTAAACTTGTGTCATTGTGGACTCATCGTTGCTCTACTCCCATTTCCTCAGTGAATCATGGGATGTGTGGTCAACAGAGAGCATTTCTAGAGGTTGAATCACTTTTTTATCCTATTGCTGTAATGAAAAGAGGAGCTGGACTACTTAAGAAAATACCTTCAAAGTATTATGATTGTTGCAAGGTTCACGGTAGTTAAATCTATACCCTCCTGACAGCAAACTATACGTGAGTACACTTGTGTTTTCTGTCTTTCAGTGCAGCCTGAGATCAGAGGCAGAGCTCTGAACCCTCGCCATGGCTGACGTGCTGGAGAGCGGCGGCGGGTCAGGAGCTGTCAGAGTGGCCAGCGTGGACTGGCAGAAACGCTGCATCGCTCTGGAGATGCAGCTGCTGAGGTTCCGTCTCCAGGCGGGAAAGATCAGAGAGCTGCTGGCAGAGAAGGTAAGAAAGAAAATCATCACGGGAACAAGAGTAAGAAGTTCTACACTTCTGGTGTCTTCTTAAAGTCAGACATGTTCTATGTAATATGGAATATTTACAACTTTTGTGTAGCGTTTTAAATGAGCTTGCTAATATACAGAATGACCAGGATGGAAAGTAAAAGAGATCACGTGGAGTATGGACGAAAGATCTGACCTGACCTGACCTGATCAAAATCGACGTTTCCCAACAATTCTCAACTCCGTACTTGAGCTTCAGCCATGAGCCCTTTAACTATTTTGCTGATCAATTATTAGTTTTGAGTAATTTTTTCAAGAAAAAATGTCCAAATTCTGTGATTTCAGCTTCTTAAATGTGAATATCTTCTGGTTTCTTTCCTCCTCTATGGCAGTAAGTTGAATATCTTTGGTTTGTGGACAAAACAAGACATTTGATGATGTCATCATCGTCTTTGGGAAATATTAATATTAATAATTTTAGAGACCAAACCACTAATCTATTAATCGACACATTCATCCATAATGAAAATAATTGTTAGTTGCAGCGTTCTGAAACAGACATAATTCTCCATGGATGCATATATAAAAACAGTCTTACCAACGTTTATGAAGGACTGGCAGTTAAGTTTGGTATATTGTTTGCCTTTAACTCTTAAAGCTTATGATGCTAGCCATAATGGAGAGATAACGTGGACGAGGACGTTGCGAACACAGTCAGCCTCTTAACCTCGAAGCCACCCCAAAGTTAATCACCACTTTGAAACTTTGTAATGGGTTCACGAATACCTGGAGCAACCCAAAGTGGTTTATAAACTTACTGAAAAACGTTAAAGTCTAAGTATAAGGAGAACAATCCAGATGTAATTTTCTCAGAAACTACCTCCAACTATGACATTCCCGAGACAGGTGGGAAATGTAGTTTGTCTGTGTGTGTGTGTGTGTGTGTGTGTGTGTGTGTGTGTGTGTGTGTGTGTGTGTGTGTGTGTGTGTGTGTGTGTGTGTGTGTGTGTGTGTGTGTGTGTGTGTGTGTGTGTGTGTGTGTGTGTGTGTGTGTGTGTGTGTGTGTGTGTGTGTGTGTGTGTGTGTGTGTGTGTGTGTGTGTGTGTGTGTGCGATCTCATCCTTTGCCTCACTACCAAAAGCTTGAGGCTTCAGCTGAGTCAAAACACAAATCTATTTGTTACCATGGTAACTGACAACCGTTACACCTGGCAGGTTTGTCATTAAACAATTAAATTAATGGGGTAGGACGTTCAAAAAGATAAGAATTAACTGGATTTTGAGTACGATTTTGCCCGTTTTGTTGCTCTTACACTACGGGATGTGACTGTACCTGAAATGATTTACTGCCGCACTACTGTTGAAATGAGTCACAGCGCTCTCATCTGCAAAATAATCCATGCCACAAGATATTCTGCCCAGACGCTGCCTCATCATCTTCTTCTTCTTCTCCAGTGTTTTTAAGTGTTTAGAGCACAAGGAGACAATTAAAGCACGTGGGTCAGTTACAAATACAGGTGTGGGTGACTGTATGTGTTTATGTGTAAAGTCAGATGGGATTACTCAGTTTATTTGCTAAACATTTGCTCCACTCATTCTGTGTCATAGGAGGTTGGCTACATTTTCAGCCAAGATGAATATTTAACATTTAACTCATCACTTCTGCTGCTTCCCCTCAAAGCTGGGGAGGGGGGGAATAACCGCCAGCCTCCGGCCTATGCTTATAAAGTTGTGGCTGTTGTAAAGTCTGACTACCAGACACTTTGGTAAGTAATCAGCTGTCATCAGGAGGTTCAGCTCTGTTCTGAAGATTTGTTGGTGACAAAGTGGAAGTGTTTGGATTAGAGGGAGAAGGAGGAGGAGGAGCGAGTGTAGTAGCAGAAAAACAGTTCTCCCGTCCTGACTTTTCTACAGATTTCACTTCTTTTCTTTGTAGCTTTACCATCGGCTGTTCTTTATAGACTCAAATATCTCTTTGCTGCTTTAGTTTGGAGCGTCACAGTGGTTGGCTTTCTGTATCATCTCTAAAGCTGGAGTTCATTCAGTCAGTCGGCAGGATGTTTACAGTCCAAACATAACCCATGTGTCTGATAAGAGCAGGAGGGCTCCCTGCTGTGTCCCCTGTCAGGCTCTGTCAGACCTCCAGCTCCTCTGTGTGACCACATCCAACACACACTCATTACGATTTATAACTTTGAGAAAGTCATTTATAAAAGGTTCTTCCAGTACAATAATCTTGAAGGAAGTTCTACAACAGCTAAAGGGATAAAGTTAGCAACAAACATCAAGTTCTTCTAGCTTATTACTGATCGAAATACAATTTATTTAAGGATAGTTTTGCAGAAGTATGTTTGTTATTGTCAACAGTCCCATAGAAAGATTTTCTTATGCTTTCGGGTAGTCCGTACGTACGCATGTTTTGTCCATAACTCAAGAGTTCCTAAGCTAATTATGGCAACATTTCAGTCTAACATGATGAAGTGATTACATTTTATAACCAAAAGGTCAAAGGTCAACTTCACTGTGACATCATAATGTTTCTGTCCATTATTCAACGCCATAACTCAGGAACAGGAGCCTAATATTCCTCTGTGCGTCCAAAAACGATTTAAAACAAATCAGCGGGCCACACTGTTGCACTTTTCCTTCAGTGTGATGAACATGAAGGCTGCTTCCATATCTCTGAATCATTGTCCGCATCTCTGATTTGTTCAGCAAGTCAAATAGGTATGGTGCTGACGGCTCTTTCCACCGTTCGGAGAAACAATAAACCAGTCAGAACTTTGCAGGCAGGATTAAGAATGAGGAAGCCATCTTTCAACGTACAGTATCTAGCTGCATTTATGAAAATAAGTGAAGACAAAGTGGCTACAAGAAGAACTGCGAGTGGAAATACCCACTCACACCCACACACATGGAAGAACTAAAAAGAAATCGTCAAACTTTCGATCAGAATATTATGTCTGTTAAGTTAACTGCTCCTATAGTAACCTTTACCGACAACTGAAAACGGCTTACTGCACTGGACGGATACATTAATTCATTCATCTTCAACCGCTTGTCCCTGTCGGGGTCGCGGGGGGCTGGAGCCGATCACAGCTGACATCGGGGCTGAGGCGGGGTACACCCTGGACAGAACGCCAGTCGATCACAGGGCACATAGAGACGAACAGAGACAGACAACCATTCACACCTACGGGCAAGTTTTTTAGAGTCATCAATGAACCGAACACAAGCATGTCTTTTGGATTGTGTGAGGAAACCGGAGAACCCGGAGGAAACCCACGCAGACACGGGGAGAACATGCAAACTCTACACAGAAAAGGCCCCAGTCGGGATGCGAACCTGAAACCTTCTCGCTGTGAGGCGACAGTGCTATCCACTACACCACTGTGTAGCCCACTGGATGGATACAAATTAGTAGGATGCATGAAGTGAAACGAAACGGGAATTCACTCTAATTATCGTGCTAACATGAGGACTTTATTTTATTTTGGATCATTCCTACATGATACGGCATTGTGGTGCTAAATAACACTAGAGCACCAAATGTGCATTAATCTGCGTCGGAAAGTAGTCCCCAACAAATTCACTGTTTACTGAGTGAAAACGACAGCGCCCAGCTTAATCAGCCTTTGAACAATATAAGTATATATTCATGAAGTGTTTTTAAAGGTTAACATCCTCAGTGGGAGATAATGGGTTGGGGGGTTTGTGTGTAACAGTCGGGGTATTGAAGTCAGATGATTGTTAGTGTTTGTAGGTTTCGTTTTTTTCTTAGGATTTACATAGATTTATATAAAATAGCCCACTAATAAAGCCATAGTTACAACTTACCTCTCCTTATTAAGAAGTGGTACCCACATTCACACAGTACACTTTTACTATTTGTGCATATACAGTATCTAGATGTTGGCTTTTCATTTCAGCCGTGATGCCAGGAATAGAGGGGAGTTCAAGCTTTCTGACTAATTACTCCGCTTAATAACCAGCATACACAGTATTTATTGTGAAATGTTCTTTTTGGGCATGTGGCCAAGAAAATAGGCTAATTAATCGCTGCTTTTTCTTGCACTCTCATAAACACACGTGCACACACACTCTGACACACACACACACACACACGCATACGCACACAGCACTGAGCAGGATTTAAGTGGAGGCCCGTGCTGCTGAGTGTGTTTTTCTGATATTTTTTTTTTTTTGAAGCAGGGGGGAGGCGGGTGCTGAGTGACTACCATGCCGTCATGTTATTACTTTTTGGAAAGTTTGCTTCACGCTCTTCATCTCCTCTTTTGCCAAGTTAGGAGTGTTTTACGCATTGACCCACTTTGGTGTGGAAAAACATGAAAAAAGAAAAAAAAAAAGAAAGTTGACGTGGTTGCCTGTGACATGGCATTTACTCCCCCCCTCCCAGAGGTCGACTGTGAGTGAGGGAGAGGAGAGAGAAGGAGATGCCCCATTTGCCTTGTGAGGAGTTTAACAGGAGTCCGTTTAGGAGTTTTTACTGGGGATTAGGAAAGTGCAATCGACAGCTGTCAGCTGGGGAAGCATGGAAACAGAAACTTCCTCATACACAAAGAAGTGGAAGAGATCGGGACATAATATAGTACATTTATGGTACAGGAGTTACACAACTTTATAATTAGAGGTAATTTGAGCTAAAAGCAAAACAGTCACGACACTGGAAAGTTTTTTTCTACAAATCAAATCATCCAGAGTCCAATAAATAGGGAATGACAAGGGAAGAGGTTAATATATCCACAAGGTTTGGTTCAGAGTTTCAAATGTCTTTGGGCCGTCCAACAATATAGAAAACCCTTATTCTGAGGCTTTTTTTTAAATTGGGTGGTATTCCCAGTTCAAGGTTTCCTTTCATTACTTGGAAAATCTAATTCTGGACAAATGAGATTAATCCTCTTCATAAGCCTCATGTGGCTCGACGAGTAAAACGTTGTTTGCGACTCAACGCAGAAAGGTCAGCGGGTTCACATTTGTGTGCATAAACATTTAGTTTCATGTGAGGATTAGTTTGGATCAGCTCCTTTTTAACAGTTCGGCTGTGTTTAACCCTCTGAGGGACAGGGTAAGAGGTAGCTTTCTAGTGAGGTTGTATGAACACTTCATCAGATTTACGCTGATCAAAATAGTCTTTTGCGGGGGGTTTAATAAATAATCGCTGTGGTTACTTGGACAATATTTCTTCAGCCTGATTGAAATCAGTCTGATTAGCGATCCCAACTTTACCGTTTACATGTAGACTGATTAAGGTGATCCGATAAGATGTGCGCTTACATTCCCCAAAGATCAGTACAAAACTTGGATTTGCCCAAAGTGGCTCCAGCCGATGCGATGTGTCCAATCTGAGGGAAATATAACAGATTAAGAGGTATAAGAGATCTTTTCCTTGACTTTATTGGAATGGTTCGATGGATTGAAACATCTTTTTAAATCCTTTTTTGTTTGTCGGTTGTTGTTTCAACCCGTTTTGTCTTGCTACCACCGTGATCCTGTTCTCCTGAACGTCTCCTAATGTTTCCCCCATGTTGGGCAAACATGCGCAGAAATAATATATATATATTCCAACTAGAATAAAATGACTGGGTTAAGTGTTTTCATGGTTATTAGGAGCTATCAAAGGTTTACACTGCCCCTCTCAACCCAATTGAAAATTCCTTTTGATCACACCAGACCGAGTCGGTCTTTTCTGATTGAAGTGGTTACATGAGGCAGTTTTATTTATAGCAGTATGAAGTTTATAACTGGCAGTAGCTGAGACATTATTGTTGTTAAGTTACTTGTTGAAATACAGTATTTAAGTGTTGATGTTCTGCATAGTATTCATACTTTTTGGTACAATTTCTTCCCAGGGCCTGCTCCTCGTTCCCCTCATCAGTCCACTCCCCCTCTGCTCTTTTGTTCAGGAGTTTTTCTTACATTTAATGATTGAGCTGGACTCATTACTAACCATCAGCTGTGCACAAGGGTTAATGATTAAAGTCGAGAGGCAGGTGGATCTCACAGTGAACAGATATTTTATAGTGAAACCACCTTCACTAATGTTTAAGTTAATGTCCTTTGTGAACGCCAATATGCACAACAAGTGGTACTCTGCGGGGGAATTGTTGGGTCTATGTAAATCATAAATAAGTCATATAGTGTGGTCTATACCTCGTCTGTAAAGTGTCCTGAGAACTTTTGTTGTGATGTGGCACTATAAATAAAATTGAATTGAACAAGTAGACAAAGACAATCAGATGAACGGTCTAAAGAAAGAGAGGGAAGAGAGTAAAAATGCTGACAGCTTTAAGTAATCTGGCCACCAGATCTCAAACCTCTGTCAGTTGGTTTCTGGCCGTAACAGTAAACAGTTATTTAGCTGAGACCGATCTGTTATCTGACAGAGAAACAGATGATCTGGTGTCTTTAGCCTGCTCTTATCTTATCTCCACCTCCCTGGGTATTATCAGTCCCTCTGGAATCCATAATGAGACAGGAGGCCGACACTCTGCTCCCCTACAAAAGTATTCTGCAAAACTGAGAAAAAGGTGTGGGATAAGTTAGTAAGTACTAAGTAACTTAATATATTTATAAAGCACTTTTCACAGGCAAAAGTGTCTTACAAGGGCATAAAACAACATACAGGGAAAACACAGAAAAAACACAATACATCAAGAAAAAACACAACGAAGACCTGGACGTCAAGTTGACCTGGTGCATACAGGTCAACTAAATGCCTGTCTAAACAGATACGTCTTTATCTGACTTTTAAAAGAGTCCACAGACACCGCAGACCGTCAGGGTGCAGGCGTAGCATTCAGTAATTTAGGTGCTACGGATTCAAGTCTGGTGATTTTTTTATCGATGAATCCAATAAAATTTCCCAGCTTGGGATCAATAAAGTATTTTTATTCCATTCTAAAAAGACCAAAACCAACAATGCATTAGTCTCTCTCTCTATTTTAGAGGATGGATGTGACTCTCATCCTCAATCCCATTAAGTTAAAAACAGGTCATAAATACAGGGTGTCACAAAAAAAAGGTACACATTTTTGAAATATATATATATAATATATATATAAAATATATATATATATATTATATATATATATATATATATATATATTTTATGGGGATACCTAAAAGACAAAGTCTACGCTTTAAGACCTGAAACAGTCACTGAATTGAGAGCAGCCATTCAAAGTGAATGCACGCAAATATCAAGGGAATTGCTTTGTGATGCGTGCGATTCCATTGCTTCGCGTTGTCAGCAATGTCTGGACCAGATTACATTTTGAAGATGAAATGAATTGTAATAAATATCTACTTAACATGTATGTAAAGTGTGTATACACTTTTTGGGACACCCTGTATATGCTTTCATTTGTAAGAATGGCTAAATGACTTCCCAACTGGACACTAGTTTTTAGCAAAAGTTACTCAAACAAGAGTAAAATAGTTTGGGACTATTTTGAGCTGCAGATCTGATTATTTACAACACAGTTGTATTTCGTCTTTTAATGGGACTGTTGACAGTAAGAGAAATACAGATTATCCTAAGTCTCATCCCTAAAGTCGAGTGATATATGCGACTCAGCTTTACGAAACCTGACTCCCACCTCATCCGTTTTCAGCCTTCTCAGCAGCAGAAGCTTGTGTGCTGCACTGGGGCCTGACAGATGCTGGATTGCAGACATAGTTGTCTCACGCCTGCTCAGCGACTCAGGCCTCGACAGTTGGACTCTGCAGTAACTAAGCAGATCGATAGAGAGATAAACTGACAGCACTAACTTACACAGTCCTTATCTGATAGCCTCAAGGGTGCAGAAGCCTGTTGGTTACCACCAGGTCACCCATTTGATCGCTCAGATTGAGTACGAGCCGAAAGCAGAGATGATTTCCTGGTTGGAACAATGATTTTCCAACCAGGGCTTTAAAGACTCAGCTCCAAGTTATGGATTAAACATAGCTAAACATATTAAATAATTAGCTGAAAGAGTTAATGTACAGTTCAGAATACTGAAATAAAAGAAATGTATAGAAGAAGGTAGCTTAAGATAATGGATAGGAGTAAGATAAGATATTATTGATACTAATGCGGTATTCATTCTGCTTATCGGCCTGATTCTTTATCAGTTCCTTATTGATGCCTGATCAATTTTCTGTGTGTAGACCTACACAGGAAAAATAAAAATAAAAGATCTTCTGCCAAGGCCGCCTGCATGGCATTAATCTTATTATAAAATGCACGACTCGTAAATAAAAACATGCCCGTATCGATAAAAGGCATTGATAAGCTCGGAGGCATAATAGGATTCATATGTTTTTACCTTTTTACTTCATGGTTCCCCAAAAGTAAAGTCAAAGCATGTGACAGGTTTCTGTCACTGTAGGTAGTTTTTTTATAATGCTGATGTTTGTTTTAATGAGTTATTTGATGCTATAAAAAAACAAGGTAAAATGTCACGATTGAGAGCTTTGATCGACGCGTGATTGGCTGGGCGGGTGTGTGGACGTCACTTCGATGACGTGACTCTTCTGCGTGAACATTACTGCAATGGTGGCGCCTCTATCCGGGATAGTTTAGTTTCAATTTTGTACAGTGGAACGAAGTGGAGCCGCGTCGTCCATCTCTATATACAGTCTATGCATCAACATGAAATGACAGGTGGTGATGAATTCATCTGATAGGGCTGTGAGGCTTAACCGTTGTGAATCCCTGATATATGAGTAATGGTCTCAAGGAAGCCCCTTGAGCCCCAGTTGTGAGATGCTAAAGCTGTTCTCCGCATTGACTTTGTCAGAAACTTTCCAGTCCTGATATCACCACCATATGTTCGTTTGAACTCAGTAAGCTCAAGGTCCAAATACCTCCACCTCCTGACCTCTAACATGTCCTGAGACTACATGTGGCAGCTTTTTAGGCTTTCTGATGACTTCTTTTGATGACTGCCTGTCAATGTTGAGGTGCTTTATATTCACCTATTGTTGCTTGCCTCTTCTATTTATTCTTTTTTGAATGGAGGACAAAGTGCTGTTTGCTCTTTGGCTCGAGCTCTGTAAAGCCTTTGACTCACGATGAAGGCTGGTGACCCTGAGGTGAGGAATCATCCGACCACTAACCATCAACATGCGCTCTGGCTTTACCGAGTGTTAATCTGGCTGCGAGGAAGCGTTCAAATGTCTTGAGTGGTGGATTCTGGGAATCAGGGGGCCTTTTATGGAGGTGACGAGAAGGGAGAAAGAAAGACAGAAGAGAGACAAAGGGAAGGGAAACAAAGATGACGGGAGGAATTCAATTGCATCTCTCAAGCAGAGTGAATCCATTAGTATGTTTGTTCTCCTTTCACCTGGGTCACTGAACTCAGAAGAAAGGGAGTCCTGTGTTGAACTGTGTGTGTGCAAGCATTTTTGTGCATGCACTTGTATCTGTGTGTGTGTGTGTGTGTGTGGGGGGGGGGGGGGGTGGTTGCTGAGAGAGAGGGCACTTGCAGATGTGTGCATACTTGCAGGATGGACAGTGTTTGCCTTTGAAAGCATGAGTATGCATGCTTGCACAAAAGGTGACGCAAGCTTGTGCACACACACATAGTAGCATTCTTCTATCACACTGTTGTTCGACCAGCGGTAGAAAGATGTTCAGCTTCCTCTCAGGGCCTCTCTGCTGCCTGTGCCCCTCTGCTTAAAGTGCCACTCCTTGTTAGGAGTCGATCATTTGATTTTGCAGAAGATTATCCTCCTTGTGCTGCTTCTTCTTCTCTGTCTCTCTGACTCGGCTGATGCTTGAACCTCTTGCTTCCCTGCTGAATTTGTATTTGTATTATTCTTTGTCAGCCGCTTTTATTGTTACAGCAAGATTTTCTTGATTTAGGAATGCACCCCTAACACAGTTGGTTGGTTAAAGTTCCTCACACATTAATCATGTCTTCCCTATGAACACAGTGATTATGAAAGATTTAGTGTGTCATGCATGTGTGGGTGTGTTTTCGTGTTGATTTCTGGCTTGGTGGTCTATCCGTCTAATAGTGTCTTTTGTGGCAGTTTATGAGATGTGTCTTTCTGGGCTGTACTTGTTGTTTCTGTCTTTACATTAAACGTAACTCTTGCTGATTGGCTGATGTTTGGTGTGTTCAAAACCACGGTAACTTTTTGTTTTCTTTATTCCAGATGCTGGAGCTGGAGCAGAGGGTGACAGAGGCTGATCAGCGGGCCGAGAGCGCAGAGAAACAGGTGGAGAGGCACTTCTCATCTTTTCCACCACTGCTTATAAAATCTAAAAGGATTAAATAACAAAAAGCAGCCCGACAGGGTGATAAACACAACTAGTCATATGATCACGCAGGTTTTGAATGAACTTCAGAGTGAGGACCTGGAAGTCCTAAGCACTTTTTTTTCGAGGGTTGCACTTTCCATATTTGATAATATCTAGCTCTTGTTTCTCTTGAGTTTGAACGCATCTTGTGTACGTCGCTCTAGATAAAAGCATTCTGCAAACAAATGTATTTAAGTTTTCTTTAATTTAAAATCCACCATACTTGAAGTTGTACAATTGTTGGCTTGTTTACAATCTGTGTAAAGGTGTGTTTTTTGCCCTGTTGCACAATTGTTGTTGCTTTTGCCAAGTCCTTCTCAGCAAAAACTTTAATCATTTCACTGGTATTCATAACTTACAGAGACGATAGCCAAAACTACATGAATAAGACCTGAGCTGAAATAAACTGGCATTATCATTTTAAAAGTAGAATACGTACCCTAAAAATGGAGTTTAATTAACAATTAAGCACAATCCAAGGCCAATGCCATCTTTTGTCCTGGACAATTTGATTTAACTTTAAAATGTATTTAAACTGAGTGATCAGACAAAGAAATCAAGTGATTTAACCTCACAGTCCTCTTCCTCAGTGATTAGTTTGTTCATTTTGCAGCAACAATCTTCTAATCCACTAAGAGAGGTTTGATTAGTGGTTGAAAGATCTGGAAAGTCAACACACAAGTCATACAGGACTTTGGGAAGTCGATCTTCTGACTTTGGTGTGTTCAGGGGCCTTAAGTTGTAATATATAAACACTGTCGCTAGAGAACATATGTTGTATTTTAATGCTCAGTGTTTAAACAACACATTGATTGCTGCTTCTATTTATTTCTAGTTTGAAGTAATTTTGTGCCGGACTTGTTGCTGCACCATGCAGCACCTTTCCTAAAACCCCTGAAATAATGTTTAACTTGACTTGTTACCGGGGTTGATGATAATAAATAACTTTTCTAACTAATCTAGGTCACTCCAGGTGGACAGGATGTTTCTGTGTAATATGACTTCAGATGTGTACCAACATCTTTGCTGACTTTCCATGTTATTCCAACTTGAGGGGGCATTCACATGAATCTTTCAAGTGGATAACTCATTTTTCCGATGAGTGCAACAAACATACACATTTACTCGGCCTCTCTTGCTGTTGTGTTAAAGCTCCCATTTGCTGTCATTACTGACCGTTCCAGGTGTTTTCTGTAGGTGGTAATTTAATGGTGTCCTCTCTTTAAAAACAAGAAATACCTGAGGGCATGGAAAGCTTTTTCTTGTCGGTCTTAGCAAAAGAGAATCCTCATTGTTTATTTCTCTGCTTTGTCTGGTGCCCATCAAAACTTAATGAGCCATGCAAATTTGAGCTTTCTTTTAGCTGTGTGCTTGTGCATTCACTCCTTTAATTCCAGATCCATGTCATGGAAGAAAAGCTGAAGTCTGCGAACATACAAACCAGCGAATCAGAGAGTGCGTTGTACAGAAAGTATCAAGACC
Organism: Echiichthys vipera; assembly: GCF_963691815.1. Taxonomy (NCBI): domain Eukaryota; kingdom Metazoa; phylum Chordata; class Actinopteri; order Perciformes; family Trachinidae; genus Echiichthys; species Echiichthys vipera. The sequence continues at coordinate 6,922,517 of NC_139837.1, forward strand.
TGAGCAATCAGGTTCAAGAAAAAGATGCCATGATAAAGAGATTAGAGGTGCAGCTGGAAAAACAGGTATGGATGGAGCCATTAGATAAAGAACAGAAATGTCCATTTATGTTCATAAAATGTAGGTTGAAATGATCCACAAACCCTGTTTTCTCTGACCACAGATCTTAGTCAGAGCCCAGGAGGCAAAAATTATTGAGGAGAAAGCTGCCAAGATTAAAGACTGGGTCACCGTTAAGCTTAAAGAGGTAAGCTCACACACGTAAAGATCCACTCTGACTCAAGTCCGAGCCTCTGGGAAAACCCTCACCCTGCAGAGAGACATCATCCGAGGCCACAAGAGATGCTTATGCTTAAACGTTTATTATCTAAAGCTGGTCAGAAAATTTAAATATATATAAATAAATGACGATTCATATGTCTGTAATTGAGCAGTTTTAAGAGGCACAGCACTTACCTGAAAGCTGAAAGTCACAATATCAAAGTCAGGCACTCTAAAACAGCTTCATAATTGTTTTTGGGGCTACTAAAAGTTGTCATTTAAAATGTATATATATGCTTTGTTGCAGATGGAGCAAGAGAACCAGCAGCTGAAAATGGCCAACCTGAAGCAGACTGATCAGATAATGTTGCTGCAGGACAAACTACAAGGTGTTTAGAAACAATTAAAGACTGTAGTGCCTTAGTTTCATGTCTTTTTGGGCTGATTATTTCATTCTATTTCCCCAAAAATAATACAAAATAGTACATACACAATAGTCTGAAAAATGCAGATACTGGACTACAAACAAAATGTTTTCCTCAGCTTTGTTTGAAAAAAAATTGTGCATTAATTATTACAGTCCAACATGAGTATTGACTGCTTCTGGGTTCTCTGCTGACCCGTGGAGATCCAGCAGGCCTCTGCAGTGTCTGTGCTTCTTCTGTCCTCTCCTCAGAACCTGATACCCAAGGTTTACCGTAGGAGCCCAGTCCACAGACTCAACGTCGTTTAAAGCACTCGGGCAGAGAACAAAAAACACTATTTAAACTCTTGTAGCAGTAAAACACTTTGTTGGCTGGTTAACGTCAGCTACCATTAGTTACTGTTGCTACTTATTGTTCAGTTATAGGGGCGCACACTCTAACGAACAAAGAAAAAAGAAAAGGCTACCTTTAACGTTACAGAGTAAAGCAACCGTTAACCAGACTACATAAATTGCCACATAAGTTATATGACCTGTGACAAAGTGCACACACAAGCATTATCCGACTCTGCTCTTTTCCCCATTTTGAAGCACAACTTTTGGAGCTGGATAAAAACTCTTTGTGGTTTCTTGGTTTGATCAATTTGAGCAACCGTAAATGACACAAACCATAGACATTTTGAGAGTTTGTCATACAGTTTCTGATTAAAGACACCTTGACGTGAATACACAAGTAGTAGTTCAACCTCAGATTTGTGCCTATTTGGGCATTTCATTCCTTAATATTTCTTGCATATACTGTTGTAGATATTGTGCCATGTCTGCCTTTGGATTAACAGTGTTTTGTTGGTAGTAGTACAGTAAAATGTCATGTAGATTAGTAGGGAATTAATGTATTTGTTAGAAAGCTATATCCCCAGAGCTCCAGTGGGAAAGACACTGACTTCCTGGTGTTGTCTTTCTCCTCCAGCTCTCTTAGAGAAACCTGCATCCTTTGGATCCCCTGCCACCTCCCCTGTAATGGAGAACCACCTGGTGCCCAGCAGTCCGCTGTTTCCTCCCAGCTGCCCCGGCACACCACCTGCCCAAGATGACAGCTGGAGACAAGCAGGTCCCCGAGGGGCCGCCTCTAACATCAAGACCTCGCAGACAGGTGTGCTGCTTAATTTATATGGTCTACGGATGGCTGGCAGGAAGCTTTTGAAGAAACAAGTGTGTTCTTTGATTCAAGTCAGGCTGGTCACATGACTGGAACTACACCAGCAATTGTGAACAGACTGGTAGCCTCAGAGTTATATATATATACCGTATATGCTGAAAATTTAATTTATTTCTTGTGACAAATAACTTTTTTTTTTTATTATTATATATATTTATTATTATTTATTTTTTACGGTCCTGTAAATTTAAAGGAATAGAAAAAGGTTGCAATGCTGTCACAGTATCTGTGGGTAAAACTAGTCCAGGGATCTATTTTATATGCATATTAAGTGACGCAACTAACTGTTGCTTATATGACTCATCATATTTTTGGTGAATTATTCCGTAAACATTAGTTCCCAATAGTATTTATTCTTTCTCAAATGTTAAAAATCTGTCTCCACAGATGTGAAAAGGACTCTTGAACACTCTGGTAAAGGGATTTGTCCCGGAGACCTTGGAGCCCATGATGCTCTCTCTCAGGGTCGGAGCAGGGAGTGTCCCGGCAGCCCTGTTTCCGTCTGTGGACCCGAGCTCCCAGTGGGCCAAGAGGGTCCGGCAGGATGCTCAGACCGAGACAACTCCTCCGATGAGCTCAACAGCAAGTTCCGCTCTCAGTGCCTTCACTCATCCTCTTCCTCTTCATCTTCATCCTCAAACTACGAGATGGCCCATGGGCCCAGCTCCCCAGAGTCGTCTCTCAGAATAACACCTAAAAGCCCGCTCCTGTCGCGCTCCCCCTCTACCAACAACCCCTTCCCGAATCCTCCAGTTCACCAGTCAGGCGCCAGCATGACGCTACCCAAAGTACGGACTCCGCTCACCCCCAGAGACAGCATCCAGCTGGTCAAGAAGCATTACAGCCAGCCGCAGCCCAGCCTGGACAGACTTCACCACCTCAACGTTAACATAGACATCATGACCCCATCCTCCACCTCCTCCACCCTCAAGAGCACAGGCACTGGCACCTCACCCTTCTCACAGGTTGTGGAAGAAACAGACATTGACGATGGGCTCCCTGACAGCATGGATGGTGTTGTGGAAGGGTCGGGATCAGAGGAACCATACCGGGATGGAGGCTCCTTTCTGGGTCTCCCAGGAGAACTGGAGCGGCTGGATCCACCGCCAACACCTCCATTACACCGCTTCCCTTCATGGGTATGAGAGAGTAGCATTATCTATTCAGCTTCTGCTTCCTGAATTGTTGCTAAAATCTTACCTAGAAGCATGAACATTTCAATTGGATCTGAATTTGTTCTTTCTACAGGAGAGTAGGATCTACGCTGTGGCAAAGTCAGGAATGAGAGTATCAGAAGCCTGTCCTGGAGCCAGGGGCCCCGGACGAGGTGAGTCCCCCACAGCCAGAAACAAGGAAATAGCCATTCAGTCCTTCTTCACTAATATCCATTTTCTGCAGCAGCCATTAAATTAGTTTAATGCAGAAAGCCTTTTTTACATGTGTAAAGCAGCATCTAACCGTGTGTGTGTGTGCTTATCTGTCTGCATGAGCCTGTGTGGTGTCTGAGATGAGTCATTACTGTGATTGACATGTCATTCATCTGTTGCTAAAGCTGCTGTGGAGGTGTGTGGTTGGTTTTGTATCCGTCATTGCGGTCTTTGATGTCACTTCCTCTGGCCCGAGGCTCCACACACCTGCACAGGTGTGGGCTCATCTTCGAGAGGCTGTTCACATCCCCCCGCTCCCTTTCTTTTTGTTTAAAAGCCAAGGAAGAGCATAAGAAGGGGGAGGTTTAGAGGAGCTGAGGGAGAGGCTGCTTTTTAATCAGCCGTGATGAAAGGACATGGTCTGGCCTTAATTACTGCTATGCTTTCTGTCCCAACATCACCCATTTTGTCAGGATGCAGACAGCGAGGTTTGACAGCACTCCGACTATTGAATTTCCTGACTGCCAGGTACATGGAGTGAGCTGCCAAGTGGCTGTTGGATTAAGTCATAGCTTGCGCAGCTTATTCAGCTTCCTCTCATGTTTGTGCCTTAAAGTGCATCTGTTTTTGGAGCATTCAGGTCTCTGGCAGAGTGAATGCCATGGACCGTTTTTGTTTGTTTAAGCTCAAGACTATTTCACTTTTTCTCTCCTTCCTAGAGAAGCATGCAGTTTAAACTGTGTGTATTATGTTGTTCTGTGTGTTCTTTCCTATTGAGTTGTGCGTATTTGTATGAAAGATAACACGGTGTTGCTAGCTTGTTGCTAGCTTAAAACGTGACGATGTAACCGGTAAAAAGATAAGAAAATACACTTGTCCTTTTTAAATGAAAACTTAAATTCTTCAGCAATAAAACACACCAATAGGCTCAGGGGTTAAGCAGCTTAAGCCAGTGCTGTGTCCCAAATCACACACTGTCGCCCTGCACGGAAATGCCGATCGTATTTCTTCTTCTGTTTATTTTTCCAAAAGCTTTTCCAACAACTCTTCTGACACATAAAGTGAATCCAGTTTTTGCTGCTCCGTTGCGCTGTTGTTCAGCCATTTTCCAGTTTGAATTTAGTCCTGCCTCTTCTGCTACATAGACAAAATGGCGGCGATTGAGGGCGTTGTTCATTCATCCACACTCAACGGTTTCCCCGCTTTTGAGTGCGTGACTGGATAAATGCCATACACTGCATTTTACCGACTTCCGGCGTGAACGTACTTCCAACCTCAAAAAAAGGCAGTTTGAGGGTGGAAGTGCACCATTTGGGATACAGCACAGTAGCTCGTGACTGATGTTAGCTCTGATATACAGTAGCTTATTGATATATAGTCAGTTCACATACTGTGTGCTCTTAACTCCTTGTGCTATACAGCATGTTTTAATGATGACCATTTATTCTTTCTTTTCCTAACTTAAAGCTATACATGATGTTATGTGGCATTAGCATGCTATGTCAATGTCAATGTCCATAAAAAAATAAACATTAAATCAAATGTATTAATTGTATTTATGTCACAGGGTCCAACTTACCCCAATATCCAGTGGCAGGTCCATTCACCCAGTTGATCTATAAGAATATCAACGTACCAGTCTACACCACACTGAAAGGAGTGAGTGAAATTGTATTTTTTTTTTTACAGTGCGGCAGGATCTGTGCTTTCCTTTTGATACAGCTTGTCGCCCATTTCTGTGATCCAAACGTCAGACATGTTGTCATCTGTTCTGAATTTAGGTGGCGCTTTACTTAACAATACTCCTTCAAAATGTTTGTTTCAGAAAGCCACTCAGATCAGCAGTGTACCTCTGCCCGATGATGACTCTGGGTCCGAGGACGATAGCAGCTCTCTGGCAAGTTTAAGGACCTCCATCCTGATTCCCGACAAGAAGGGCAGCGTCCCGGGGAGCCCACGTGCCGTCAAGAGAGGTGACTATTGCAGATCACAGTGCAGACAGAACATTGAAAACCATGTAGCTCTAAAATGTCATCAGTGTAAATTGTAAATAATCCAGGAATTTTGGATACAGTGTGTTATCATCCTAAAGGTGGGGTTCTGGGTTGTCAATATGGAGCACATATTGGCACACAGAATAGGCAGCAGTTTGTCTGCTCGCAAAAATAGCATGCCGTTACGAGAAGCTGCATTGCAGGTACAGAAAGCAACAAGGTTCAATTGAAATCCTTAAGTGAAGTAGATGATGCACCTTAAGGGAAAGCAAAGTTCAACACTCAGTGACTACAGATATTCACCACTTAAACTCAATGTAAAATAGCTGCTGGAATGCACTGAGCATCACATACTGATGTTATCTAATCGTGATCTCAGAGTCTGGATTTTCCATGTAAGAGCCTTCTGTCTCGAAACCTCCTGTTGCTTGCTGGTTCTCAATCAACACATGTATAATTTATATGTGTTTTTCTTCCTTCAACCTATGCCTTTGTTATTATCTACCCCTCTTGTATGTGCCATCTCCTGTTTTCCCAGGCGTGTCTATGTCCTCTATCAGCTCAGAGAGTGATTATGCCATTCCTCCTGATGCCTACTCCCTGGACAGCGACTACTCCGAACCGGAACATAAAGTCCAGCGAACCTCTTCCTATTCCTGTGAGAGCACTGGGCCTGTGAGTGGATTCCTGCTTTTTAATCACTGATGTTAGTCAGTTCTAGTATAACAAGTCAGTTGTGTATATGTAATTCCTGTGCTGTTTTTATCTGCAGGAGATGCTGGATAAGTCTGGGTACCTGCTGAAGATGGGCAGTCAGGTGAAAGCCTGGAAACGTCGCTGGTTTATCCTGAGGAATGGAGAGATCCTCTACTACAAATCTCCTGTGAGTGTGAGCCTGCCGGCCTTCTTCCTTCTAAGGTTTTGCTGTCTGCACAGAAAACATTACACAAATATTTCAGAGGCTTGTGTGCAAGGTGGCTGCAGTTGAAGTCCCAAGCACCATCTTAAAGTAATATTTGGGGTATTTTGAAGTGGGGTTGTATGAGGTAATTATCCATATCAGTGTATTATCTACAGTAGATGACGATCGGCTTGGAGAAGCAGACAGGAGCACAGAAGCTAAGCAATGAACTGCTGTGGACGGAGGCAGCAGCTAAAACATACTTTAGCCGCCTAAAAAAAGGCTCACTTAAGATGATCTATATCAGTGTAAGTGCATGCCTTATTTAGAATATTTTCCCCACTGAAGATACTGGCTTATTCGACTCCACTTCAGAGTACCCAAGACATCCCTTTAACTCCGTCCCTAGCATTGTTGTCTGTGTAGATTAAAAAACATGTACATTAGTGTGGCTGCGGACTTTGTCGTGGAATTTTTGAATATAATTTTTGACAGAAATTATGTTTCCCGTGTCTATATGTGTGTTTTGCTATGTGTATCCAGAGTGACGTGATCAGGAAACCTCAGGGTCAGATAGAGCTGAACTCGTCCTGCCGTATAGTTCGCGGAGAAGGAGCGCAGACATTTCAAGTAAGTGGAAAACACACCTGAAATCCTTAAAAGTCCCAATGGCGACTAACTTTGTGCAAGAACACTCCAAGATGAGGAACGTATGATTTATGATGCATACTATGACAACCTTCTGCTGCAAGCTTTGCAAAGAATTGACATAAATCGTTTTTTTATCATTCAAAAGACTGAGGCGTGAAAGAAAAGTAGAAAAAAACTTGCAACACAGGCAGCTACACACACTCTTATTATAGCACTGCATCACAGCAGAGCTTTACTGCTGCATACCAGAGAAGCAGCTTAGAATGACATCAGGTGTAGCATTGGCCTGGAATGTTTTCCTGGCTCTTCAGAAGCTGATTCTGATCTCCTTCTGACACGATGATGCTATCTCAGGCAGGCTTGGCTTAGCATTTTTTCCATATTTCTCCCTTTTTGCCTAATCAGTTGATTACAGAGAAGAAGACCTTCTATCTGACCGCCGACTCACCCAACATCCTGGAGGAGTGGATCAGGGTTCTGCAGAACATACTCAAAGTGCAGGCCAGCAGCCCGGTCACCGTGGAGACCGCCGCCAAGCCCACCGTGAAGGGTTGGCTTACCAAGGTCAGGAGACAGAAGTCGTGGTGAATCAGTTAGAGCATGCGAAAACTTGGGTTTTGTTTATATGCTTTCGTACGGAGCGTTAGATGATCTGTACCTAAATATGGATTTACTGCTGGTACACAATCTTACCATTAAGACTGGAAACGGCTAGCAAACTATTATCATGATATTCATCTTTTCATCTTTCTCTCAATTAGACAGTGTTTTCTGTATAATATTAAATATTCAAACAGAACTCCTTTGTTATCATGTAATAGGAGTAAAACGCTCAAACACTTGGAGAAAATTGGTTTTCGGAGGCTTTATAATATTTTTAATTGGTCTGCGACTAATGATTTGTTTTATTATTAAATAATCCGACCATTTGTTTTGACAGGTAGTTGATAAATCGTTCGTCTGTACTGGACTGTGAGGGCTCATGCCCACCTTCATTGTCTCGGGGAAAAGTGTGTCGGATGAAATTAGTTGTTGTATTCCTAAAATTAAGATTATGCACGTAAATAGGACAGTGTGTGAGAATCTTCTATAATATATCAGAAAACGCTGAAAACTGCCAACACAATTTCCCAGAATGCATCTTAATAATCTTAAAATTACCTTTATTGTCTGACCAAAAAATATATTCAGTTTGCTAACTTGCAATTAAAAAAAAATGCAATTAATTTGAGAAGCACCTGGTGTTTTGTAATATTTGCTTTAAAAATGACTTAAATGATTAATAGATTATCAGAAGGGTTTTTTTCTATTTGACTAATTGAGTTATCGTTTCTATAGCATCAGGAATCAGCCATGCAGATATAACATAACCTTTGAATTAACTGACATATTATAGTTAATATGTGTTAGTTTTTTATCTCATTATAACTATAACTATACTCCCTTACCCCACTTCCATTGCATAGTTGCAAGAGGTATAGATTAGCCAGACTTTCTCCCTGAAGAGGATGCCAGAAATAACTTATTTTCAGGCTTAACGTCCTCTCAGACCTACACAGAAGTGTCTGCCACTGGGGTGGGGAAGGTTTGACGGAGCACTTGAAGCAGATTCCTGAAAAGCTCCTTCACGTTGGGACACGGCTGTAAGAACCGAGCTGCTGGAATGCTTGAGGTCTCCTTCCCTTCCGCCCTCCTCTTGTCCTCGTTCCTTAGCCACGGCACGTCTATTGGTAAAGTTAAGACACTTAAACATCTGACGGGTGTGTGTGATGGGTCTCTGACGGATGACTGACAGCTCACGTCCTCTCACCTAACCCCAAATCCTTACCTGAGAGTCGTCTTTGATCCAATGGTTATGACGTGATCTCAGTCCAGACAGGCTGTTCTGCCACTTAACCGCAGTGACCCCCTTTTGGGGGATGCACAGCTGGCTTTGTGTCAACGGCATTCTCCAGTGACATCATTGCTCCGTTCATATTTCCCAAACTCTCTGAAAGAAGTCTGCAGAAAGTTAAGTGTTATTATTAGAGCCAGCAGCAGAATCAGGGCATGGAACAGATTGTTTATATTTGGCAGAAGTTCGTTGTCACTTTGCTTCGGAAGCAAAATAAAAATCTTATAGTTTAAATATGTAGAATGAGCAGAACACCGCCATCTAGTGTCTCACCACTCAGGTTGCCAGGTTGGTCAGACCTGGTCCAGTAGCCTGAAGTCTGTTTGAGCCTGTTTGAACCCATCCCCTCCGGCAAATCACACCATAAAAACAAAAAGTATTGCAGAGGAGTTTGACTGACAGTTACCTGAGCCGTTACAGCTAAGTAAACATGAAAGTTAGCTTACCGATCGAGGAGAAACTTAGCCATTTAGTGTGTTTTAATGGCGTTGAACTCCTTTATCTCAGTCCATGGAGTGAATGCTTGGCCTATATTGACTCTGGTCACTCAGCTGCTGGGACAAATAACGCCCCTTCGCTGAGGCATTTCACCCAGTGCCAGCCTACAGTAGCTGCACCGAACAACAGACAGCCCTGGAAACCAGCAATGCCCGCTGCTATTGGCTGGTACCATGTAAACAGAATGTGACAGAAAAGTCATTGCCAAGCCCGTCAAAAATGTGTTTTCAAATCTTAATTCAGACTAAATATATTTGTTTATGGAAAATTAATACTTTCATTCTGTACCCCTCAAAACCCCCTGTGGGTGTATTATTATTCTTTTAAATATAGATTTTAATAAAGATTCTACATATTTTACCTTTGAATAATGAATTTGCACACTTCCCTGCACACTCCTGGGACATCTGACCAGCAAATCCTCTGAATAACATCTTATTTCTCATACTTTCTATGCCACTGTCTTCTTGTTTCAGGTCAAACACGGACACTCGAAGCTGGTGTGGTGTTCTTTGGTCGGAAAAGTCTTCTACTACTATCGTAATCAGGAAGACAAGGTTCACAAAACTCACCTTCTCCTAGCATGCCCTCGCGTCTTCCTAATGTTGTCTTTTGTTAGTGATTATTAACGCCTGCCTCCAAAGAGTTTTGCATGCTCTGTCCTACAGAATGATAATCTTTACACAAATAAAGGACGGGTGCTTACAACCGTTGCTTAGTCAAGAAAAAGAAAGTGTAATGACAGTTAGTTTCTTTCCTTAATTGAACACACTTACAGTCATTCTTTGGTTTGATTTGGATTTACTTCTTCCGTCTCAGCTGGCTCTGGGTCAGCTGCAGATGCGGGAGGCCTCGGTACAGGAAGTGGATCGCTCCTGTGATTCAGATGAAGACTATGAGGCGGGCAGTCGAGGTTTCCTCTCCTCACACTGCACCTTAGTGGTCCAACCAAGAGAGCAGAGTCCTACATACCTGCTCATCGGCACCAAACAGGAGAAGGTAACGCAACAGGCAAAGTCTTAAAAAGTGTTGAGCTGTAAATCACCATTCAGACGTGATCCAAACAAAATGTTGATCATTTGCTGTATATGTGTTTGTGTCACATGAATGCTTTTTACCCACACAGGATACATGGCTGTATCACCTGACTGTGGCAGCGGGGAGCTGTGCCAACTTCAAAGTGGGCACAGAGTACGAGCAGCTCATTGGTAAACTCCTTGATGCAGAGGGAGACCCAGGTGAGAAAATCCATCTTTTACAGCAAGGAAGTTTCATTAGAAGAGGCGGAAAGTATATTTCATTTTGATGATGCTTATTTTATGTATTCAGTTAACTACTCAACTTACTTTCTGTGCATGTTATTTTTCCAACATGAAGGTGTAAATGCTGTTTTAAAGCCTTTCACTCATCATCAGGAATAAACTTTTATTCTTTAAACAGCTCGGTATTGAACTTTAATGTATTCTGAGCCAAAAAGCCAAATATATATATATATATATATATGTGTGAGTATGTATATATATTTATACACATATACGTGCATTATATATATATTTATGTATGTATGTATGTATGGTATAGATAACTATATTGTATTCTATTCAATATATTTTTATATTATACACTGCACACAGCTGTTTATATTACATTATATATTACATATAATAAACGATCAGACTTTTTTTATATTCCCTAAAGTAAGGTATTGTTTATGCTTCAATATCAATACCCAACCCTGGTTCTTTAATAAGTTATTTTGTGTTTCGTGACCTGAGAGTAATAATCAGCATGTAAAACAACTGGTCACTAAAACCTACAAATTCAAACACAAAATACCTTCTAATGTGACCTCAGTGACCTCAGGTGTAGCTCTGGCTGGTGACGGTAACACAATCATTACAAAGAGTAATTCAGGAGTATTGTTACAGTCGAACAAGAACACTGCATATTCTTAGTTGACAGCTCTGGAGATATAGCGTATGGTTAACACTCACAGTAGATGTGTAATCGACTGAAAGGCTTACGCTTGCAAAGTCCCCCTATAAGTGGACACAATGTACTCAGTAGTATGCTACGTGATATTTTGATCCGCGGTGTCTGACTGCCTTAATCCACACAGCAGACTGTGTTTACGATTTTTGTCAGCTGTTGAGTCATTACGGCTCTGAAACTCAATCTTGTTTGTCTGTGTGTGTGTGTGTGTGTGTGTGTGTGTGTGTGTGTGTGTGTGTGTGTGCGTGTGTGCGCGTGTGTGTGCGTGTGCGTGTGCGTGTGTACGCTTCCCCTTCTTTTCCCAGAATCTGCCTTGTGGAAGAGCGAGGCCCTAAGCTTCTGTAAGGAGGGTCTGCGCTCGCCTCTTACCACTCTGCCTTCTGAAGCTCTGCAGACGGAAGCTCTCAAGCTTTTCAAGGTCAGTCTCTACACCTCTAACCCCTCTTTTTCTGTCTCCCTTGTTCTATTACACTTACTTTTCTCCCCTCCCTTTCATCCTTTTCTCCGAAGCCCTCTTCCCTTTTTTGTCCTGTTCTCACTGCAAGGGTCCGTTCAAGGCCAACATACTCCAGTTTGTCGCCCCCTTTCCCCTAAACCAGATCAAAGGCTCGAGGATGAGGGCCCCAGCTCATTAAAAGTGTGGAAGAGAGATAATGGCCTTGATTATCTGCTCTGATTGAGGCTAACCGTTCTTCTGGTGTACGGCCAGTGTGAAAGGCGCCCCTTTAAAGAGGAGACATGGGAGGTCAGGGCCTTCAGAGTGCCAGCAATGGATATGGAAGCCACAGGACGGGGGGGGGGGGGGATCAGAGAAGAACAGGGACCTTGTAGAATGATGGCAGATCCTTTTCCTCTCTTTTCAACTCCTTAGTCCCCAGTACGCCCACCCAGAAGCCCCCTTCCCCGCTCCACTACAGCCGCCACACTACGAGATTGAAAGATGAATGGATCGGCTCTCTCTTTGACCAGCCAGCCTTGAAAAGCAGTCCCAAACACACACAAAGAAACCGAATGAATGGAAATGACACGCTTTTCAAGTCTACGCTCTACTTCATGCCTTTGAAGTATTAATGAATGTGACTGATAAACTGGTTCTTTTGTCTTCGACTGTCCCAGCGGATGAAAATAAAGTGTACTTCAAAAAATAATGACATACACATTGTCTGACCTTATGTCACAGATTTCTGTTGTTTTTTTCATTCCTTCTGACCGAGTATTTTAAGATGCCTTTGTGTTTGCCTCCACCTGCTGGCAATGCAGTGGGCTTAAGTCTCAGATGTCTCTCCTTCTCTGCAGTCCTGTCAGCTCTTCATCAACGTGCTGGCTGAGTCTCCGTCCGTCGACTACCACACCTCGCTGGCCCAGAATGCTTTGCAAGTGTGCGTGACGCACCCGGAGCTGCAGAATGAAGTGTACTGTCAGCTTATCAAGCAGACCAACCGCCGCACGCCACATAACTACTCCCTCACACAGGTCAGCCTGGTGCACGCTGAGGACAAAACAGACTCATTTGAAGGGCCAAGTGGTAAAACAGAAAGCCGAAAAAGTGGATATGTTTCCTTTATATTCACTTTTAGTAATTTAGAACTTCTGCTAGCCACTGACTACAGGAGAATTAAACTGATTTTGAGTTTGTTTCACACCTGCGATCAGCAAAGCCATGGTTATTTGATGGTTCTTAAGATTATCTTGCCAGGTTTTCCTGTTGTGTGAAGTATGTTAATGAATCTGCTCGCGGGTCCATCCTGGCCACACTGGTTTCACATCACAAATGTTAAACGTGTTCAATATTTACGCTCCGATATCCTGTTGCGAGTGGGGACCGCAGAGGATGCAGTCATATGGGAAAGAACGATAGCTTACTAACAACATACTGTCAAATGATATTTGTTTTTGACTTTGAATCTTGCTGGCATGACGTTAAATACTCATCATTTTTATTCACCTCCAGCGCGCACTATAACATGCCCGATCCATGTTCATGCCATCTCCATGACTTCAATCATATTTTTCCTCTTTTATTTGTGATTTTTCTGTACAAATAGTGTGAAAACATTGCCTGATATCAGACAGAACTTTCAGCTAGTTTAAATCTTTTTCCATCTTCAGTCAACTCTGTGGAATGGGCTGATTCTCAGGTCTGCGTCCAGGCAAGCAAAAACTTTTGTTTAATCTAAAGTCAACTTGATCACGCGAGATTTCTGGATTTGAGAATCAGGATACAGATCCCGGTCAGGATTGGTTGTTCATTTTTGGAATCTGTTGGTGTGCGGTGTTGCCAAATGGTTGCTCTCCACACACTATAGGAATAAAACGGTTGGATGTTTCATTACATGTCGTTCTGTGTGGGGTCTGATTTTCAACATCTGTTAAGATTTGAAAAATCTTTTAGTGTGGGCCGGGCTTTACATGGCAGAAAACCAGGGTAGTTAACTCAGAATGTGAAGCAGAGTGTCTCTGCGTCCTTGGCAAATGTTTTCCCTTAATGAGACATGAATGCATACAAAATTTTCAGTGATCCTGTTAATTAAAGTTGCTCTCCTTTTACCACGTCTTCCTGTAGTGCTGGCAGCTGTTGTCTCTGTGTGTGGCTCTGTTTCTTCCTCAACAACATTTCCTCTGGTACCTGAGACAGTACCTGCAACGCAATGCAGACCCAAGGTGAGGTGTCTAGAGCCTGTAGCTGACCCTAGATTACTTACAGTGTTGTCTCCGAAGTAACTACAATCAGTTCTGAGGCGGTTTCTGGTGCATTGTTTACATCTGCATCCCCTTTTTTCCCCCTCACACAGGAGTGAGGTGGGGAAGTATGCAGTGTACTGTCAGAGGTCTGTGGAGCGAACACTGCAGAATGGAGAGCGGGAGGCCAAACCTTCACGTATGGAGATTGTCTCCATCCTCCTGAGAAACCCCTACCACCACTCACTGCCATTCAGCATCCCAGTCCACTTCATGAACAACACCTACCAGGTAACGTATAATACACTATCTTGAGTAGGGGCGGGAATCACACAATAACTCCTGATGAGATACATCACGGTATGTTGCCCACGATAACGACGGCATCATGACACGGCAAATCTGCGACACGCGATACATTGCAAGACAATCATCTGTAGGATACATGACTATCTGTGTAACTGAAGAAGAACAAATACCCCTACAAAGATTATAATAAAAAAAGCAGGAATTGTGTATTCCATTGTCATGTCAGTTTCACAAAATGTGTGCCAAAGTGCATCCACTATTAGCTTAGTGCCTCCTTAACACAAACATTGACTGCAACCTGTATGCCATCATTCCATTTAAAAATATATAGAATTTACAGAGAACTAAAAAATAAGTATGCAAAAATAAACATTTCTCTCTTTAATAAATATATCGATATCTGTTCCAGTGTACTGATTAAGTATCGCAAGAGGAAGTAATAGGTTTGATTTCCGTATTGGTATTTTGTCACACCTCTAGTCCTGACTGTACCTAGCTTTTAGCAGCAGATTTTGTTTAAGGAAGAGCAGTTTTATGTCATTTGGTCCAGTTCTACACATTCCAACCCGTGCTGCCTTTTGGGAAGGAAAGTAACAGCAGCATCAGTTAACATCTGCAGATGTAAAGAAATGTGGCCTAACAGCTGCTTCGATGTTCAATATCACCTGCAGGGCGAGAGTGCCGGCACAGAGGGAAATAAACGGTGCAAGAAAGTAGAACCTGGCTCAGCTTTTGCTGAAATGTAATGTCACATCATCTGACAAGGTGCTGCAATTGCCAATCAAATACATGCAAGCAGACATTGATAGATGTTTACTTTTTAATTTGGTTAAACACTAGCATTTTTCTCATGTTTTGATGCAAATAGGCCTTAAAACTCATGGATCTATCACTAAAACTGGATGGATGGTATTTTATCATCTCACTGGTAACAACACGGCTATTGAACATTTCTTGCTAAAAGGAGGCACATTTTGCACTGGACATACAGGCTGGTTCTGGTTTCAAGGGCTCTCATCATTGACAATGTCCCCTTTTTTCTTGTGTAGGTTGTGGGTTTCGACGGCTCCACTACAGTGGAAGAATTCCTTAACACGCTAAACCAGAGGATCTGCGTGAGGAAGCCTCAGCTGTCTGGATTCGCCCTCTTCACTGATGATCCATCTGGAAAAGACCTGGAGCACTGCCTGCAGCCGTCTGCCAAGGTAAGAGTGTGGGTTTGTCAACAGAAGTGGTTGAAAGAAACCCTCTAAACACCACTGACGCTTTGGTGCATTTATTCAAATCTTTTGTCTCGGGTTACTTTATCTTTTAGAGGCTCGGCAGTGGGTAGTAAAAGACAAATGAAGTCTGTCCAAACATTTTTGTGACTTTCTGATTTTCAAATGTAGCCGTGTTCGAGCATTCAAAAGTCTTACTCTGTAATTGAATAAGTCATGGTTAGAGTGGTGCTTCCATTTTATTTTGTTTCTGTTTTCTGAAACTGTATCTGGTTGCTGAAACATTTATAACAGAGATGCATCAATCTATTTTTTTTAGATCCAATCAGATACCGATACCTGGGCTGAGCGTATCGGCCGATACCGATCCGATCCTACTGTTGAATGAATGACAAGTACACATTGCCATGCGAGTGAAGGCTTTACATAAACATTTAGCCTTGTTAAAAAAAGGTTACAAATGAACACAGATATAAATTGACTTTATTCTTTTTATAAACAAATAAAGTGTACATTAGAGGCAAAAGGAAATAACACTTCCATGTAAAGTGCACTGCAAATAGATATTTTAAAATGTAATAATGTAAGTAATATAAAATAAAGCAGCTGCCTGAAACCCAACAAACAAGTGCTTAATTAACTACAAAATAAACAGAAGGAACATGTAAAACATTTAGTGCAAACAGATGTACAAAATCTAATCTAATATAAAATAAAGCAGCTAAGAAGTGGTTTAAATCACTTAAAATATAATTGAAGTGACTAGATTGCTGTAACTGTATTGCTGTTTATGATATTAATAAAAAAAGAAATGACTGGAACTGAATGCTGGTTCAGCCTCATTCATCCGATATCCAGCTAATTAGTCAATGTTGGAGCAGATATCTGATCCTGGTATTGGATCAGTGCATCTCTAACTTATAACTCCGTCTCGAATAGTTTACAGTAGATTTTAGAACAGATTGATGTCATTCTCTGAATCTACAGATAAGATAAGATAAGATCAGTTGTTGGAGCAGTACAATGAAAATACAAGATGAATATAAAAGTAACGTAAATAGTGGAAGGTACATTAGCTAAATAGAACAGAATACAAATAGAAACTTTATGTAATGTAATATATAGTATAGTACAACAATCTAAAGTATATAGTAGAGTTTAGTAGTGCAGCAATATAACAGCCAGAGTATAGAAAGTGCAGTAGTAACATAATATAATGCATAATGCATAACTTAGTGTCAAATATAACATAATTCGTTGTATAATACGACCATATACCGTGGAATAGAATCAATATACAGTATATAGTATCATATAACACAGTATAATACAGTACAGAACAGGAAGATATATCACCAGTATGGTGAGCTATATAATAATCATTTTATAGGTACTACCATCTGCTGACAGGCCCAGAAAGAGGGTAAAAGCTTCCACATGTCCGACTGGAGACTGATTTGTTTCCCCTTTGCTAGATCTGTGATGTCATTTCCAAGTGGGAGCAGGCCCTGAAGGAGCTGCATCCTGGGAAAAACGAGGGGACACGGATTGTGCGTCTAACATACAAAAGCAGGTAAGATTGTATTGTCACATCTGGGCTTTGTAATAACACACCTGACCTCAGCATATTTTATCGTGCGATTACACAAGCGTCTAAAGAAAAGGCTTAAACATAGACCACAAGATAAAGATGACGATGTGATATGTGTTCTGCCTTTTCACTTTCCTCACTATTCTCGTGCATTTTTAAGTGTTAGGATTTAGATTTTCTGCATCTTAAAAATGAAGTGAAGTGTGCATACCCCACCCTTCACCAGAAGAATACGTTTCATGCAACTCTTTGTTCATTTGTGCGTGCACAGATTGTGTTTCAGATCTCAGGTGAAAGGAGAGACGGAGCGAGAGCGCCTCCTGCTGGCGTACCAGGTGAATGATGAAGTTCAACAAGGCCACTTTCCTGTGAACAAAGAACTGGCTCTAGAGGTGGCTGCCCTCATGGCACAGGTCTGTAAAGATTGTGTCAATTTATGGGACTAATAGATTTATATTTTGATTTATGAAAACCTTCTACTGTCAGAAAGGATGTATGTGTTTTAAAACCATCTTTATCTTTCATCTCTCTTTTTCCAGGTTGAACATGGCGACTTGGAGAGACCGGCTGCCTCCTCTCCTACCGGCTCTCCTCAGCCTAAATCTCAGCTGATTCTCCTGCAGGCTTTAGAGCGCTTCTACCCCAAACGCTACAAACAGGACTGCAGCTCAGAGCAGCTCAGGTAACACGGACACTGCTCTGGTCCAAATAAATACTCCTAGAACCCACTGTAATGTTCAATACATGTTCAATGTATTTTGCAATATCCTCTTGCAAGACAAACAACGTCTGATTGAGTGAATGATTGATTGACGTGTATATTTCGAGCATGTATATAAAACAAAACAACGCAAAAAACAATACTATTCTTAGAAAAAGTATGATACAGTAAATTATAATCATAAATAACACAAAAAACAGTAGTTAAAGTAAATATTAGTAAAAATAATAACAAAGGTAGAGAAATACCAGCTTACAAATGAACATGCTCGAAAAGGAGTCGGAAAAAACGTATGTGTTCCTACCCCCTAAGCTTTATTCATACTTTGTCACATTATCAATATATCAACAATAATTAATAATATTCATATACTACTATCTATGCGTAACGTAAAATATAATAATATATTCCTCATACAAATATTCGATACATTTTTCTGACACAATAACCATATTCATAAACCAATATCTAGTTATCCATAATATACTTTTAACTTCCCTTGTACCAATTACCTATTCATACGATATAGTTAATACACTAGTTATTAATAATAGAGTTAGACTTCTATTGATCCTTTGAGGTGACTTCCACAAGGACATTGAGAGGTAATAATAATAATAAACAATATACCTTATTATTAACAAACATAGTGGCATTTTGTCATATTTTGCCCAGACACAAATGCTGCAGGATATTCCCGTGAACTTGTCACAGATGAAATTTGGCAAATGTTCCTTTTCTCCTTCCAGAGATCTTACTGAGCGTCTGGCCACCAAGTGGTCTATGCTACGTGGGTGCAGTGCACCCGAGTGTGTGAGGATATACCTAACTGTGGCTCGGAAATGGCCCCTGTTTGGAGCCAAACTCTTCAGTGCCAAGGTAAGAAAGAACGACCACTTCTCCTTGTTTTGTGTTTGATGTTGCACTCTGTATGACTTAATGTAGGCAAATTTATATTCAGTCCTTCGTTTGAAGTCTTTTTGAAAACAAGCAGGCTCCCTTGATCCAAACGCTACCTTTCATCCAAAGTAAAAATACACCTTTCATTTAGCTTGAACCCGATCACGTCACATCCATCAAGCTTTCAAGCACAAGTTGGACCGGTTTGAGACTCTGAAGAAGGCCCAGGGAGGAAGCTGTAATGTTTACTAGGATGGATTACACTTTAAACATGGCCTCTCTTTGTTTCGCCTGTCCACAGCCTGTCCCCCCCTCTCCTGTTGAGCAGAGCCAGGTGTGGCTGGCAGTCAATGAAGATGGATTGTGTGTGCTGGACTATACAATGGTGAGTTTCAAACCAATATCTCCATCAACACTATCTCTGTGATGTGTTGTTTATTTTAAGTATTATTGGGATTCCCATGTGCTTCAGTTTATACCTCAGAAAGTAAGATTTCTGTGTTTAACTGCAGCGCTCAGCTGGCTGGGCCACAGCTGCAGAGTTATGTCGACCCGCTGGTCTGGAATGATTTTTATTCTGCGGTGTTTCAAACACCAGAAATCCACAGGAAAATAAAATGGCCAACCTCCGATTTAACATTCTTGACCCTGACAAACAGCCCTTCCAACATGTAAACCATGTTAGCTTGAGCTCTGTAATTTTCAGCCGTCCGTGTAGATCCTTTTCATTCTTGGTCTGGCTGGCTTTCATGAAAGTCAAGAGAGAAGAAAACAAAGTGAAAATCACAAGAGGTCTCTGGAAATTATGTCACGCTTCTTCACACTCAATTTGCCCTTCAAAAAAAAAGCAGAAACCAAAACGACTTCCCAAAAGAATTCCATGCTCTATTTTGGGATCAGCAATAAAGTCTGAACATGCTCCCTGTTTGTATCCCTGCACATTTCACACTGGCAATGCTTTCATCCTTCAGCACACGCTCATCACATACTCCTACCAGTCTGTGATTACTTTCGGTGGCTGCCGTGACGATTTCATGATGGTCACGAGCCAGCAGAGGGAGCCAGGAGTCGGGAAGAAGAGCGTGGAGAAGCTGGTCTTTGTGATGGCTAAACCAAAGGTATATGCGTCATGAGTACCACTGCAAACATGTTCAGTCTGTTTGATTGATGAGTTTCCGCTTTGCCTCCACATGTGAGATTGTTACTTCACATTTTGTTAGATGATCTTCCTACAAGGCGTAGTACTTGTTACACCTGGGGTATATGGTAATATTGCGGAGAAGCTCAACTTATTTGAAAAAAATCACAGAAAACTCACCATTTGACTGGACAATAAATATTCATACTGAGTCAACTGTAACCTGGACAGGACATGTTGCAATTGAAAGTGTGTGAAAATTAGATTGCAAGCAGAGTGTCTGAACAGTTAGCAAGAAACGGATAAATAGTTGAAATAGTTAGCTTAAAGTAATGCATTAATAGTTGAAATTGTTAGCTTAAATTGATAGATAAATGATTAAAATAGTTAGCTAAAAGGAACAGATACATGGTTAAAATAATTAGCTAAAAATAACAGATACAAAGTTGAAATGATTAGCTTACAGTAACAGATACAAAGTTGAAATGATTAGCTTATAGTAACAGATACATGGTTAAAATAATTAGCTAAAAATAACAGATACAAAGTTGAAATGATTAGCTTACAGTAACAGATACGAAGTTGAAATGATTAGCTTAAAGTAACAGATACAAAGTTGAAATGATTAGCTTACAGTAACAGATACAAAGTTGAAATGATTAGCTTACAGTAACAGATACAAAGTTGAAATGATTAGCTTACAGTAACAGATACAAAGTTGAAATGATTAGCTTACAGTAACAGATACAAAGTTGAAATGTTTAGCTTAAATAACAGATACAAAGTTGAAATGATTAGCTTACAGTAACAGATACAAAGTTGAAACAGTTAGATATAAGTAATGAATAAATGGTTTTAGTTAACTAAAAGTAACAGATAAATGGCTGAAATAGCTTTTGCCACCAGTAGTATGAATCCAAATGTGACCAACCCAACAATCACCACTTAAAAATATCCACTTTTGTATAGTTAATAGTGTCGAATATCATCCAGTTAAAAATGTACATGGCAGGTGTTGTTGATGAGAGGAGGTTGAGTTCGCCTTAAAGGGCTGTGGGGGAACAAGGTCGTGGACCACTGATGTAAACCATCAGCAGCCGAGGCGTAAAGGGCATGTGGGTAGATGGATCGAGTGTTCAAGGTGTCGATGTCGTGTAAAGGAGCTCAGAAGATAACGGGGGGGGGAAATGAGCCCAGAGATTTTCATATTCACCTGTTTCTACATGCCCTTATCATCGAGAGCTGATGGAGAAAACAGGCTGCTGCTCTTATATTCTGTGCAGAACCTCAAGAGAACTTTTACAGAGTCATATTTCAACTGCGGGTGAAGCTAATGAGTAACTCCATTCTTGATGGCAGATCATCTGGGTGTCTCAGGTTTTCACTGTGTCTCTCTGTGAGCCACGCTGGGCCTCCGGCTCCCCAGAAACAAATGAAACACCATATCAACATGTTAAAGCCATTAATTTGGCTCTGATCTGATCTGACCTGTTTTTGCTCTTGTCTCAGATACTGGAGCTGACTCTGCTCATGGCCAGCTACATTAACCACTGGAACCCCAGCCTCCCGTCTGCCTCACACCAGCCCCTCGGCCACTGGGACATAGACAGCAGGCACTTCCCTGCGATGAACTACACCACCAAGGGCCCCACACTACTGTGAATTGTGCAAGCGACAAGGCTGTTTAATTACAGCGAGGCAGTGACCTTTTGGCCTGCATTTAAATGGAGTGCGTTGGGTTGCATGTCCGGGTTTTATATCTTTACAAAACAGGTACTAGGAGACTCTTGTTTTCTTTCTTTTTTCTTTTTTTTTAATGAAGATTTAGATTTAGAAATGTCCGGATTAGTCTTTTTAGACTATTTATTTCTACAACAAAGGAGTGTTTCAGCTCTGCTTTATTTAGACGCAAGGTTCGAATTCCTTGTTGGGACATTCAAAACACGGAAGTGGTCTGAGGACACTTTTCCAGCCTAAGGGTGAGCCTTTGAGCCGCCGGCAGATGCTCAGATGTTTGCCTTTATTCTTGTTTTCCAGTCTTTCAGGCCTCAGACTCTTTTCTGCATAAGCTGTTGCCTTCTGAGAGCTGGTTTGACTGGAATACAGTGTTGTGTGTCACTGTGTATTTACCATGAATGGCCACTCGTACTTGACATCGAACCATAGTTTAATAACCTTCATTCATGAGGTACTGTATAATTAGAAAGGGACTCATACGGCATGTGATACTTTTTAGCATCTTAATTTGATTAATACACACATAATATTACTCAAATCGAGCGCTGCAACCAACAATTATTTTAATTTTAGAGTAATCTGATGATTGTTTTCTCAGATAATACACGTCAAGTTGACCAACACTGATAGATATTATGTTTAAGATTATAGGAACTATAAAAAGAGAGCAAATTTCAGCATTTGAGATGCTGGAACCACTGAATTGTGCTTTAAAAAATGACTTTTCTGTCGGTCATTTAATCAATTAATCAACTAATCCTTTCAACTCCACCCTTTAACAATTTGGTTTTCCATATAAAATAGGGTGTAAGACATTTTTCCCCACCAAATAAATGAAGGGCCATGTGTAAGGGACCTTTTGTAATATTTTTCCATTGTCTTTAACATGAAAGTTCATATTTAGCTCGCATATCTAGCATACAGCAGGCCAAATAAAAGTGAAGTATGTGATCTGCTGTTGATGAGTTGTTACGGAGGTAAACAATGACACAATGGGATATAAAAAGGTGTAACCGGGATATACTGTATGTATAATACATCTGTGAAAGCTAAGCAGTGTTCTGACGCTTATATAACATATGAGAAACACAGCGTATTCATAATCAGGTAACTCAGTGTGTTAATAATCAACAAACTAAAGGAGAGGACGAATAAAATAAAGAAGAGCTACCAAAATATTTGAATGACTTGAACTGTTTTGGATCAAACCACTGTCTTGCTCGTGTCCATAGTAGTTATTTATTTTTATTTCCAACATTTTTTTGGCTTTTGCTTCAAAAGATAATGTTTTCCTCAACTGTCACATTTATATAGGAAAACGTACGGTTTCCTTTATGTAGCAGAGTAATTTAAGAGCAGAGTATGTTTGGTTACTGTATCTGTACTCGAGTGTGTTACAAATGTTTGAAAGAGGGTGTCTTTATGTTTGTGTGTGTGATAATAAAGTAAACGGTACAATCCTGTCTTCCTGTGAGTTTCCTTAAATCTTCATCTCATCTCATCTTCAGCCTCTTATCCGGGGTCGGGTCGCGGGGGCAGCAGCTTTAGCAGGGGACCCCAAACTTCCCTTTCCCGGGCCACATTAGGCTGGGGATCGATCGCCGATCTTTCGAATGGAGGACGACCCACTACCACTGAGCCACACCTCATGATAGCATGATAAGAGTCCCTACACATAAAACAAAGCACCAATGGGCTCCTTCCTTTTGGATTGACTTTGGTAATTGACTTGAATGGACTTTACTATGAGAGGAGCTGGTACAGGGGCCAGTTGGTAAGTCTTTCAAAACATTCACTAACTACGTTCTTGGTGTTTCATTTTAAGTGTAAGTACTCTTCTCATAATACTGCAGAGGTTTGGTGTTATCATGAGCAGTGTTAGTGGTTAAAAAAGACGTTTTAATGCCTTCACCGTGCTGCCCCTAAGCTAATCAGTGTTAGCCGCATTTGGCTGTAAGCGACAGTCAAGGATTTCTCCGTTAATAGTTGTCACATGAAAAAAATGGTCACGATGGCTTATTCGATGAGTGTATTTGCCAAAAAGGACCCTTGGATTATTTCATGCTGGTATTTCACTTTAAGTACAGGATGTGAACACTTCTCCCACCACTGATACCATCAGTAGCTACTTATCAGATATAGATCTCATGAAAACCCAGATGATTTTTTGTTATGCCTATTCATTCTTGGGTTAGCATGCATCTCTGTGATGACTAAAAGCGTTGCAACATTTTTTATAGCACCTCAACTCGTTAAAACTCGTCTCAAAATAATGTAATTTTCTTGCGCTGGGGCAAAAACTTTCATTGACTTTCCTTCACACAGCCCATTTATCCAGGAAGTATAATCTAGTCAGGAAACACAGGCTTAATGTCATGGAAACAAAATTCATATTTTAGTCAAAGCCCCTCTTGGAAAAGAAGAACACTGTTTTTATATTAGTAAAAAAAAAAACATCTTCTCTCATCCAACACATTCATAAAGTATACTTACCCTCTGTGCTGGTTGCACACGACCTGCCCAGTCTATACGTTTTACTGGAGTCAAGGTTGTTCTGCTTTTTCTTATCCAAGGGGGTCAAAGTGGTAATGGCGTTTTCCTGCCAAATATATGCTGTAAATCCTGCATTTTTATAGCATGTCTGAATCTCTTGTTGTTCCATAGCTGCTCTTATACAAAATGAAATGCTCGTTATAGGGCTCACTGCTGAATTTCTGCCTGCATTCATTGCTCATCAAAAAAGAAAATAACTCCTCTAATTTTTCCGCGGTGGACTACGGCTCGGGCCACATGCTTTATAAAAGCTTAAATCAAACTTAATTTAATGTAAAAGATTCCAGTGTTACTGGTTAGATGGGCACCCTGTTGCCCTTACTGTAAATCCTAAACAGTATTTTACAGGCTGACTGTATCATTACGTATGTTTTATGAATTATGAAAGAGGCATGATTTTAAAAACAGTATTTATCCAGACTATAGAGGGGTTTATGTGCAAAAACTTATTTTATATCATTAAAAAAGCTGTGTGTTCTTTCTTATAAGCAAAAACTCCACAAGCATCTTTCTTCATGAGGCGAAAATGGTTGTAAAACTTTATTTCAGGATTTTAACTAACGATTAATTTAATTGATTAATCTGCCAATTGCTGTCTATTGATGAATGGTTTTGTATATAAATATCATAAGATTGTTAAGTGTTCATGACATTACTTGTAATTGCTTGATGTTGACCGACCAAAACCTAAAGGTGTTCAGTTTAATAATATCATAGAAAACACAGTAGCATTGAATACAGAAATAGCAACAAAATGTAATTTAAGTATCAAAAATATCCCTATTCAGAGTGTTATATGATTATATATATGACATGAATGGGTTATTATTATTATTACACCTTAACATGCAAGCATTTTACTGTTGTTGGTAATTGGTTGAGGTGGAACCAATTTTAACAACTTCAAATATACGTTTATTATTCACTATTCAAAGGCTGAAGTTTTACTATACTGATTAATCTGCTAATTAATGGATTGATAAATGGTTTTGTCTATAAATATCCATACTTCTAATTATGATCTTGACGACAGTCATCAAAAGTCAAAGATATTGAGTTTATATCAGCAAACAGAACTAAAAGTATCATCACTGCAGTGCAAATGATCTCTCTGCATTCAAAATATCAGCAAAATGTACGTCAGGTATCAAAGGTAGAAAGACTGAAATACAAACATTTGAATTATGAAATTATTGGATTATTATCGTATGCCCTGCTATAGACGGGCGTCCTGTCCAGGGGTGGACCCCGCCTCACGCCCAATGTCAGCTGGGATCCGCTCCAGCCCCCCCGCGACCCCGATAGTGACAGCCGGTTGAAGATGAATGAATGGATTATTATCACATATGCATTAATATGTAAGCAACATTTTACTTCTGGTGGAGTCAGTTTTAACAACTTCAAATCTAATCTAAAATGAATCCTATTTCAGAGGCTGATCATGTTTTATACATAAAAAGAGTTTCATCTGTGCAGTAACCAGTAGCTAGAGCTGCCTCATAGATGTAATGGAGTCAAAAGCACAATATTTCTCTCTGAAATGTCGTGGTGAAGAAGTAAAAAACATAAAAGGAACATAGTAATACAGCACAGTCATTGAGTAAATACTTCCCATCACTGCAGAAAAGCTCCAAATCTTCACACGTGAGAAGCTAAAGTCTGTAAAGTTTGATCAATAATTAACTTTCTGCTTCATTTACTAATCACATCAGCTTTAATTTAACCTGAAATTCTGTGCAAAAGCAGCCTGTTTTTCTGTTGTTGTCCTTTTTTTAACCACATCATGTTGTCCTCATCATCTTCGGACTGACCGACCAAACTCGAACACATTAAAGCTCTTAAGACTCCTATTGTGTGCTGTACTCCAGCTCCCTAAACAAGTGAAAAAGCTCCTGCAACATCACTTTATACAACATGTTTATGAACATGTCAAAGCAGTTCAGTGTGCGTTCTTCTGTGTTTTAGGGTGCGATTCAAACTTGTCGATCCATGCCAGGAAACCTTAAGAAGTGATATTTCTACTTTAAAACTGTCTGATTCAACACAACATTTGACCACGAAAGGAAAACGGGAAACATCTTTAAAACATGAGCCTCACATTACATAATCTGGGGTGAGGCGGGGGACATCTGGTTTATGTAAGAGGGGTCTCATACCGCACGTTTCTTACGCAAACATGCCGACCATGTGAGCCGTTTTTAAAGATTGTGTTCAATACCAGCTACATGAAAAATCATTATTCAGACGCTTGAAATTGTTCTTTATAATATGTTTAAGACATGTGCTATCAGGTATCCATCGTATATCAATATTTGATACACTGCATGTTGATACCAGTTGTGGTTTTGCATTATTTATGCTCTTTCCTTAAAGGGACACTCCAGCCTGTCTTCTTGGTAACACTGTATCAGCCTACCACCTGCAGGGTTGTTTGTAGGCGAAGTGTGGCTGAACTCAAGTTGACCACAGCCTCATTATGAAGCCAAAACAAGGAAGTGATTAGTTAATTGGCTGTCAGTGATTTTGATAATATTCATTTAAGTCATCTGGCAAGAAAAACTCAAAGTATTTGCTGCTCTCGGGCGGCTGGTGGTACAGTGGTTAGATCAGTTGCCCTGTGTTAAGAGGCTAACGGTCCCTGCAGGTTCGACTCTGACCTGCGGCCCTTTGGCACATGTCTCCCCCTCTCTCTCTCTCTCACCCCATTTCCTGTCTGTCCTATATAATAAAGGCTTAAAAAACTGCCACCACCAAAAAATAAAAAAAAATATATATATTTAACATAAATATTAGCTGCTATTCCCTCATTTGTGTGAGTGTAGTCTGGATGTCATACAGTATATGATGTCTCTGGATGTCTTTGGGGTTTCAACTGTTAGACAAAAAAAAACCTAATTTCCCAACATGGCCTTGGGCTCTGGGGCATTTGACAATATATTCTGACATTTTAAAGAGTAAGCACTTAACCGATTCATTGAATCATTAATCGATAATAAAAATAATCCTTAACTGAGACCAGAAAACTGCAGTTTACATACTGTAGGCTTATATTTTGAGCTTCATTCTCAAAAGTTAGACTGGAGTGGAACATGTACCAGCTGCGACAACAATACTGGTCCTGTTTGCACCTGTGTGTGTGTGTGTGTGTGTGTGTGTGTGTGTGTGTGTGTGTGTGTGTGTGTGTGTGTGTGTGTGTGTGCGTGTGTCATCGTGGCATAATATGTTCCTGGAAACACTTCTGTAGCAGGAACTATCACAGAGGCAGCTTTGAGTATTTCGAGTTATGTCTGTCTGTCTGTCTGTGGACGGTTCTGTCACCGTGACACTGTACAGGATGCAGTCACGAAACTTCACTGATGTGTTGTAGATATCAAAATGAAGGCCACGTTTGAAGATGGGTGTTTTGGTGTTGTGGGTGGTATTTAAATTAAAATGAAATCAAACTACATGTTGCAATAGGATCACACCAGCTGTGAAAGCCTGGACCACACCAGTATTAAACCTGGACTTCATTTTGATCTTAACTACACACCTGTAGAGATTCGTGACTGTATTTTGCACGGTTGAGTGAAAAATATCTGTCCACAGACCAACACACACATGCACGCGCACACACACAATCATAAAGTGAAAACACTACCAGCATGATTGTCAAGGTTGCAACTAAACAAAGACAAAGTGTCATTTGAAACACCCTGAACCAGGAAGAACTCAAGTTTACCCTCTGTTTTACTACCGTAGGTTATAGTGGCTACATCTACATTTATCTAAATAATTGACTGTAAATGTAACAGTAAAATGCTGAAATACCTCTCACATCCATAATGTGCACAGTAAGCATCAGAGTAAGTTAGACATGGTTAAAGTTTAATTATAAAGGGACATTTATGGAATTAAAATGACCTTTGTGCTCATTATGCATCGGTTTGCCTTATATGGATCATCAGAAAAGGGGTCAAGGTTTATCCATTTTTATTAACAATATCCAAACACTTGTTGGCTGTGATGCAAGGGGAGGGTGAATGTGATCCTGCAGTTGTGTGTGTGGTGTGTGTGTGTGTGTGTGTGTGTGCTGGTAATTGATTCCATATTAGCCTAGCCTAGCCTGAGAGCACTCGGAGATAGCCCTCTCCTGCTGTGGACTGCGGCTACAGAGCACAGAAACTTCACTCAAGCCTGCAGGAGGAGATACAACCGAGGCGCCTCGTCACAGAGCAGGAAAAGGACGGGTAGGTCGGCGGGTCGGCGTCACCGAAGCGTGCTGTTACAGAGTTTGGTTACATGTTATGTGAACTCACGATCGGCCTCAGCTACAGATAACGTGTAGCGGTTTTCTTTACGCGTGTTTGTTTTAGGTAGGAAACCATCAACAATGACAACCAAGAAGCCGCAGAGCCTGCTCCGGGAAGCTTCCCATCAGATTATCGCCGGTGGATCCGCAGGTAAGTCCAAACTTTCGTTTCACTTCTATCATTTCACACGATTGATCCGGATTACGCAATGGTTCGGGGAGCGCGCACGCTGCCAGAGGCGGTCAGAGCGACGGTAACCGGATAAACAACACAACAGTCGTGATGAATGCAGTGACGCGCGCCTCCTACACCTTCCCACGAGACGACCACGGTGCATGTTTCTGGTTTTAATCGCACATGCGTGGTTAATCATAAAGTGAATAAACTCTGCGGGTCAATCCCGGGATCGCCTCGTTCAAAGACTAAACACATGTGACCAAGATAGTTCCCACACCCGAGAGCTGTCTGTGCGGAAGAGCTAACGGGGCAGGAAATCACCTACTGCGCATGCGTACATTCATCCAACCAGTTTTTATTTATTGATTTATTTATTTTTTAACCTCGTCACTGCGGGAATATAACTAAATACAGCTACTCGAGTACTGTACTAAGTAAAGTATTTCCATTATTTTCCAACTATAAATTCCACTTCATCTCAGTGGCAAATGTTTTACCTATTTAATCCACTACTAAAACTTTTTCATAACAATAACAAAGTCTTCAATCACCATATATGTTTTTTACATAATCTGACCACTGCACCTTTTATTATTATTATTATTATTATTATATGTTTACTCTGCACTACAGTTAGACAGCTTATTTATACATTTTTTATATTGTATTTTATATTATGTCGGCACTTGGGGCACAAAGGTTTCCAGTGACATCATCGGCCTTGTGCACGCCCTCACTAGAGGTTAAATACTTGGATCTCCACACCAGACATTTGGTCCAGTCCCAGCCTGGTCAGATGCGTACAAGAACTGGTGAAGCCACTTGGATGAGAGGTGAAACGTCTTCCAAGACAAATAACCAGTTTGCGTTTGACTTATATGTCTTTGGGCATTTTAAATTATTGTTTGAGATTGAGGAGGCTGCCCATGGACTGAAGTCTTTAGCAGTTTGGGACTCAGTGTCTTGCTCAAGTTGGCGGACAGGCATCTCCCTGGCTACAAGTCCACACTCCGTCCATGGTCTGCATTGGGACTTGAACCAGCGTCGCATGACAAGTCGCCATAGAGCTTAGCTACTGTTGCCCAAACTTACTTGAATATTTCCATTTTCTGATACTTTATTCTAGTATGTTAGAGTCATTTAGAGACAATTGTTTACTCTACATTTTCTGGTATGATGGAATTATTAACAAAAAAGCTGAGCAGTTGTTTTTATTACAATGTGATAATTCCCACCAATTGTAGCTGCCACCAGCCTTGGTTTCTGATTTAAGTTCCGGTTAATAAGTGGATCAGGCTATCTGTGCATGTTTTGTTGTTAGCGGACCGTCGTCTCCTAAGACATTAAGTCCATTTAAACGCTTTGCTGACGTTTTTTCTTTGTGAAAAACCCTTCAGTAAACGGTAAAAACGAAGAACATGGATTATGGAGCTTTATTGAAGCACGTGTGAACTATATGCTCGGACTCTATAGTTCAAGTGGGCAGTAACAGGACGTAGACGGAGCCACGCTTACACACACTACATGGCAGAGGCAAATATTGTACTTTTAACTTCATTCGTGTGACAGTTTTGTTTTTTACGACACCATGAAATGTGACTTTTAAAAGATACATGGTTCTCGGAGAACAGCGACACTACAAACATATGAGGATCTTATAGAATATGAGGCATTGTCGAAGATTAAACTTACCAACAGGGTATGAATGAGTTAAAATAAGCACAACCTTAAACATCTACAGCAGTAAAAGGCAACATACACATTAATGCAGCAATAATAAGTAATCCAGAAACACAATGTATGATGGTAAACATGGGACAGGGAACATTTTACTGCACTTTACAGTACTTTTACTTTTGATACTAAATTTCACTGACAATTATTTTAACTTAAATAAGATTTTGAATGCAGGACCTTTAATTTGTTGTGGACTAATGATTGGAATACAACAAATTAAAGGTCCTGCGAGGCAAGACAAGTTTATTTGTATAGTAACTTTCAACAACAAGGTAATTCAAAGTATTTTGAATTAAACATTCAAAGCTGTGGAAAGAAACATTTTATATCTGAAATGACATTTAGATTAATAATTACAAAAACATACAAATACAAACAAGCACATAAAACCAATAATATCAGACGTAGAAGTTACAGTGCAGTATAAGCAGTTCATACATGGTTTTGTTTAATGAAAGGAAGATGCAAACACTTAAGTCTTCAGTCCTGATTTAAAGTAGCTGAGAGTTGCAGCCGACCTGCAGCTTTCAGGGAGTTTGTTTCAGGTATTTGCTGCATGTATCCAGGACAGTACAGGCTGTTCCAGGCAGAAGAGTCGAGGGAGTCTAACCAGGAAGTGAGCAGAAGTCAACTCTCTTGCTCATTTTCTTTACTCTACTCTTTTAACCTTCAAGAAAAAAAACTCATCTGTCCTGCTTCACATTTTAGTGTGTATTGCATAACATGGCGGACACGCTCATAACTCGTGTTTGCTGAAGCACAAGGGTCACATTAAAGACTGGAGACAGCTGGTGGACAGTGTTGTCACAACATACTGACAATTTAACCTTGATAAGAGATGCTGTGGAGGAGGAAACCCACCAAAAGTCCTCAACCAAAGTTTAGTATGACAGCGTAGGCGGCTTGCTATCATAATGAAAGCCTTTCTTATAATCTAACTTAGTGTTGAATCAAGTTTTGTATCTCTACCAAGACTATACCCATGTAAGCATAGCATAGTTACTACCACAACCTACCTACATAACACTTAAATGATCACGCCACTGAACAGTAATCATGCCACAATAATTAGGAATACACACCCGAGCTGTTATTGTGAAACACTAAGCACGGGAAGTACTTCAGGCAAATTGCCATACACTGAAGAAGACATGGACTGAATGTGTAATTCATGTATTATTCAGTCCGTCTGTCTGTCTGTTTACCTTATACAGTAAGTCTCACATTGAAATAATGGCATTGAAATCAGAAAATGGTGGCAGGGAATTCTCTTTTGCCACGCACTTCATGTGAAAGCTAAACTGAAGTCAAGGTCGCTAGTTAATCATTTTACATTCCTCAAATCTTAAAGCACGGTTGTGCAAAATAAGATAGCAAGCAAATAAATGAATACTCAAAACTGCAGTAGCCAGTTGGAATCATTCTGCTGTTATCAGACGTTCTGAGCTGAAGGTCGCTGTGTTTAGCCTTTCCATGGGTACTGAAAGTGAATGACAATGAATGAGTAATGACTTCCTCTTCATAAACAGCACCTGTGAAAATGTACTTTCAGTTCTTCATTGCTCTGCATGTGCAGCTGCATGAGCAGCAACCCAGCACTGCGGCTGTGTGTGTACTTGTGGCCTGAGTTTGATGTGTTCACGTGATGTGGCTGTCCACAGTAAACGCCTTTTATTGCATCCATCTACAACAAGGATACACAGTCAAGTTTGTTTTTGTTTCTAAAAGCCCCTTGTTACTTTTGTGTTGTTTGTGTTATGCTTTCATATAGTTTAACACTTCAGTTCTTATTTCATGCACTACATTGTTAAAAGAGCTGTTCTTAAATACTGGGAAAAAGGGGGTTAGGGTTTGTTTGTTTGTTTGTTTGTTTGTTTGTTGCGTTTATTTTGAATATTTCTCCCAAAAATAATAATACACACATATATGCACATACACATATATGCACATACATATCTACAACAGTAATCGCATTCATCATGAAATAAATATTCGAAAAGGAGTGAGAAGAAGTTAAACTTATAAACTCCCACCCCTTATCCTTCTTTATGACTTACAACAAAAATAGAAATGAGCTTCCTAGCCCAACAGATCTCTTATATAGGGAGGAGGGTTGCCTCCACACGGCTCCCCTCTCAATACGTGAAATACCATTGTTTTTTCACTTGCATTAAAGCTGTTTTCACAGCAACCGCCCTGTCATCCGCCTTGTCATCCGCCTTGTCATCCGCCTTGTCATCCGCCTTGTCATCTGCCTTCTCATCTGCCTTGTCAACCACCTTGTAAGCGTCTTAAAAAGTAGCTCCAGCCGTTGGGGAGGGGGGCTAATGCTGAACTCTGGGCAACAAAGCACAATCTGTACGCTTTCAAGTGGGATGGGCAGCAGCCGCTTTATACCCCGGCCACCTTGGTCAAAACCGCTTCCTCCTGCTGCCTGCCACCTTTGAAATGACTGGACGCGGCGAGTGTGAAAGCAGCTTAACCTGCGCGCGTGGCCGGACCTTCCATCACAACAAACAGAGAAGCTAGATCCATTCCCTGGACGCCATCACTCTCCTATATCTTTAGATAGAAAACATTCGTTTGCTGCTAAATGAATGTTCTGAATGTTGAGTACAGTAGGCTGCCTTTAAGTGTCTTAGACTTGCAGACTCATCATGTTCTGCCTTTCATGCGTCACATAGCTGCTACTGCTTGTTTATGGAGTGGAATGCCAGTTTTGCAGTCAAGCATTACATGCATCACGTTTTCTTCTTTGAGCGTTTATGTTCCTTTTATCTCACCTATTTGTGAACAGTAAGTCACAACACAATGGTATCAGACAAGCCAGGCTGTGTAGACTAGACTGTCTCTTCACGGTGTCAGTTTTTTTTCTTTTTTTCTCCTCCAGCCGAACACGCCAACAGCTGCAAACAATAAGGACCACTAAACTCTTTCCTCATGTTTTTACTCCTGGTGTTGTTGCTGTGCTCACTCACCACCGAGCTGATCAACGCTGTGTTTTAATCTTTATGTCCACAGTGTCCAGAGTCTTAGGCAAAGTATTTCTAACTAGAAATCGACCTACAGGGATTTTTTAGGGCCGATGCCATACCGATTTTTTTTTTCCATCAGCCTTAAGCGATGGCCGATACAGAAGGCCGATTTTCTCGAGGCGATATTTGGAGCTGATGCTACCTTTTCTCCCTCAATTTACATAATAAAAATTACACAATGATGGTAACAAATGTAACAAGCAAAGCAGCCTGCATCGACCGATACGATACACCTAAAAAACTATAATATTGGCCGTCCGATTTGTCCGTCTATCACTATTTCTAACTTCAGGATCTATTGTTTCATATTCAGGAATCACAATAATAGATGTCAGGAATATATATATTTTATATATTTCCTCATACTCACGTGTACTTCTTCATTATAGTATTATTTTTAGTGATGTAGTTTAATTTTACATTAAGATTTCTCTATACAAATAGAACCATGACACAATAGACCCAAGAAATCTCCTTCCTAATTGGCTTATTGCCAACACACTGTTCTCTTCTCTCTGAACTGGAGCTTAGTTGATTAATTGATAAGTTGACAACTACTCATTTAATTTTTTTCAATGTTTCTTGTTGAGTCATTTTTTAAGAAAACATGTCCACATTCTGTGATTTCAGCTGCTCAAATATAAATATATTTTGTTTCTCCTTAAGTCCTCTGTGACATTAAACTGAATGTCTTCGGGTTGCGTACAAGACGAGATATTTGAGGACTTCATCTTGAGTTTTGGGAAACACCGATTGACATTTAACACAATTTTCTGATATTTTATGGACCAAACATCTGATCATTAGTCAAAAACTATTACACAGATTACTTGATAATGAAAATAATCATTCATTGCAGCCTTAGTCCAAATCAACAGATCTTTAGTTGTGAAGCCCAAACATTTACTCTGCTTCATACACTGACCCACTTTCACTTTGATCTCCGCTTAGTTACTTGTGTCCCTTGTGGAAATGTGACAGTTTCTATGTTTTAAAATCCTTTGTGAAGGGGTGAAAGGGTTGTTTCACATTATTGTTGCAGTTCCTGTGGTTACTGATAGAGGTTGGCAGAGGTCCTATATTGCTTCAATGAATCACTCCATAAAGAACAAACAGAAAGACCCCCCCCCCCCTCCCCAAGTGGTATTGTTGGTGCCGCTGTTGCAAAGACAGCCAGATATTGATTTCTAGTGGCTTTCCCTAGGAGCTCCCATTACCAATATGGTGCAATACAATACACCACAGGACACACTGCATTTGTTTACAAACAAACTGTGCAACCGAGACGATGATAACATATTCTCTGCTGTTGATTTTCATATGAGTAGATTGAGTTTGTCAGGCTGGCTACCCAGTCATTGGATGGGCCAGTGACTTGTGCATATCGTTAGCAGCATGGATGTCCAACACCAGACGCAACCGTAAACACGCCAATTTGAACCATAAACCCCGACCTCACTGCAAAACACTCAGTAGTATTAATAAGTGGCAAGATTTTGTTACTTTTTGGTCTGGCTTAGTAGAAAAAACTTTATATCACTGTTGCTTCCTTTTGCCGGTGTTGTGCCGTATTCAGCACCCCTGCCGTGAAATGCACCCCCTCACATTAAAGGTGATATTCTGGATGTGTGTATATATATATATATATATATATATATATATACACATCCCCCAAGTATAGCCTCTGCAACTCAATAACATAATTCAACATAACTAATAACCATTACTTTACAAGTGCGCACAGCTGAGCGCTATTAGTCTGTCGCCGGTAATGACACCTGCAAATAATTTCAGACAATAATAAAATGTATTTATCTCTGCTTTCAAACTTCGGGCCGCCATGGGCAGGTAGCTAGAGATAGGCAAAGTTTTTCCTGCAAATATCTCGGGGTCATCCTTGTTCTTTTCAAATTGATTTTTTTTTAGACTTCATTCCCACCATGATTGGCTATTAATTATTAAGGATGCACAGTCAAGGGAGCTGCCATGTTTAAAAGAAAACACTGACAGTGAGTGAGTTTCACGACTTCCTGTATCTGGTCCTTCAAATTAAAAACCCTCCAGCTTTAAAGGCCAGCGCCAGTCACATAGATTTTCACCTAAGTTTGTTTTTTCCCCTCCGACCAATAGACCTATGGAATTTTGGTTGGCTTATGATCTTTTGGTTGAGCAGTGCCGACTATTTGGGGGCAGCCCTGGTTGACAATAGGAAAAAGTTAAATAGTACCTTTACTATCTTGGTTCAGACTATGAAACCTCCGTGTTATTATTTCAGAACCTTCAGAAGTAAAGGCACAACTCAAGTGCTTTCTTCTTCCTTTGTGCCGTAAAGCGCGTTGTCATTTTGCCGGGTATTCGTACCCGGTGGCAGACGGTAAAAACAAGGCTTATAGAACCAATAACCAATACAATCTAATTGCGGTTGTGTCATTATTCTATAACCATTACATTGTGCAATCAACATTTACTTCATAATGATACGTTAAAACAGAAAAGTTAACAGTTGGCACTTTCGGTGTCATTATCTACTTATAATCCATGTTTCAGCCAGTAACACAGTGCAACGCTGCCACTCAGTCCTCTCCTGTTGTTAAAGTTAATAGCATCATCTTTTTACTGTTCCAGAAAATCACACTAGTTCAAAAGCTTCTCTAAACAGCGTTTGCAGTGTTTTCCCGGTGTTTTACAGTGGAATAGTTTGGGTTCCAGAAGTCCAATATTTACCTCATTTACTCCGGTGCTTCGCTCACATATATAATGGTTTATTTAAGAAGGAGTCGGCGGTGGTTTCCAAAAGTAGAAAGCGCAGTGTTCTGTTTTATTTTCTTTGGCGCTTTTTAAAAATCTGTTTTATTTTGGGAGCTCTGCAAAGATGGCTGCTTTACCATCATTAGTATAGAGCAGGGGTCTGTAACCTTTACTATCAAAAGAGCCATTTTGCCTCCTCTTCCACCAGATAAAATTTGTCTGGAGCCCCAAAACATATTTGATGTCACAGCTTATAAAGGTTTATATATAGTTACTGTGAACATTTTATTCCTATTATCACCTGTCCTAAAATTGTGGTTGTTGGCTAATTTCTCACCACATATCAAGCGTACAGGTAAGCCATAATCATATGAAATCAAATTAAAAAGTCCACGAAACACGATTTTCCTTCGCTAATGTTTTGGGGGGGTTTATCCAGCATCAGTGCGGGTCCCCAGATCAGCCCCCTGCAGGGAAAGGCGCTGGGCCGTAGACCGAGGATGAGACGCATACTTTCACATAATATTTTTTCAATATCACATATCACCTTGAACTCCAAGATAAAATGTTTTCCCTCGTCCACTGTGCAAAAAAACAGGTTATTTACACATTGTTTATATAATTTTTTTGCCAAAGCTACAGGGAGCCACTGATAAGGGGCTAAAGAGCCGAATGCGGCCCCGGAGCCGTGGGTTGCAGACCCCTGGTATAGAGTGAGGATCCTAATCGGCATTATGAATGGATCTATGTGTGTCGGTCGTATGAATTTCAGTTGACTTGCAAATGGTGTGCGATGTAATGACTTTTAAATGAGCAATGAACACTTCTTTTCATGCTGTCAATGAAGTAGCCTACTCAGGGTGTGACTCGTCTCAGGGGATGGTTTTATGAGAAATGAGGTGTCATATGTACTCTTGTCCCTCCCGTGTTTACACCTCACGAGCCCCTCGGGTCTGACAACCTGCTGTCCTGAACCTCCAACCAGAGGCTGAGGGGCTCTTGTCTGTCCTCACCGAGAATGATGGGACAGAGGTTTGAACCCTGAGGAGAATGACCTCAGTGTTTCTCACCAATCTACCTCCACTCCAGAGATTTAAAAAAAAAAAATCCTGATTCACCTTTAACGAGGACGGAGACAGACTGGTGTTAATTTATGTGGGGGAGCCAGTCATATAGCCTATAAATTAAATGGGAATTAAGAGGAGAAAGCTGCATTTTGTGCGCTGTTTGGCATTCTGTAGTGCAAGCTGGCACCAGTTAGCTTTTTCTGTCTTTGTGTTGAGTGCCTGGTGGAATACAATGTGCTGATTTTGTGACGTTAGTACATATTTTTCCGTGCGTACGTTCTCGTCCACTAATCGATGAGTTGCTTTCCTTTTGTCTTGTGTCAGTGATTCCACTCTAGTGGGTAATAATGCATTATTTCCAATCTGTCAAATATTAGAAGGTTTTAGCTCTTTGGGGTTTGTAAATGTATTCAAATGAGACAATATGAGAAGTTTAGAGGGTGACATTTGTAACTTTACAACCTCTGACACCTACAGTACGACGAGTGGTCCCAATTAGACACAGCTTTATTTATTTTTTTAGTTATTATTGCCTAATGATTCAATGCACCGGTTAATTGTCTACCCTTTAAAATGTCAGAATATATTGTCAAATGCCCCAGAGCCCAAGGCGATGTTGTGATATTGTTAAAACCCCCAAAGACATCCAGAGTACACTTACTCAAACGAGAGAATTGCAGCAAATATATGTATATTTGTATATATTTGGCACTTTTTAAGCCTTTTATTATAAATAATACATGTGAAATGGGGTGAGAGAGGGGGAGACATGCAGCAAAGGGCCACAGGTTGGAGTCGTAGCTGCGGCCGCTGCTTAGAGGAACCTCCAGCCTCTTTACAAGGGGCCACTGCTCTAACCACTCAGTCACCTCTGGCTCTGGTGTTGGTCGACAAAACAAGCTGTCTGACTGCATCACATTGGCCTTCAGGATATTGTCATAGACATTTAATAGCCCAAACAATGAATTGGTTCATGGAGAAAATAATGTGCAGAGATTAACGGATAATCAGCACGGTCGTTCGGGGCAGCCCTGGTTGCTTTTAGATTCTTAACAATGTTTTCCAATAAGTCTAAATTCCACATGGTTGTGCAGAAATGATGAGTAACATTTTATTGATCAGTGGAGACGTGTCCATGGGTAATGAAGCTCCTTCAGTTCAAACTTTAACGTGCATTCTCATTTTGTCCACCAGGGGGTAGTAGTTGCATACTGTATCGCTTCAAGGTAAAGGGCTGTTGCAACTTTTTAGTGGTCAGGTTTCAGTCATTTTTTTTTGGAGAGACAGAAGTGATGCATGTGTGTTCTGCAGAGTTGGCAGCTTGCGAGTATTTGTAAGGGAATAAATACTCAATGAAATGTATGTTCTTGTAGGTAAAAGATGGAAGTATGGCCGAAAAAATGTCATTAGAATAACAATGTCATAATGATTAAATACACTGCGAACACGCTTTAAAAAAAAAGTAGCACTGGAAGTCTATCTCGTTACATACACACTGCTGTAATGTTTTCTCTAAGCACTTTGTTATTTCCTTGGTAGATGCATGTTTTAAAACTCCATGAGTAAATCGATCCGTCTCCAGCAAATGGACTGTGACGACATGAGACAGACGCCCCGTTTGTGATTACAGCAGCTCCCCCTCCGGACTGTCAGAGCCTCCTTCAAACTGCTCAAACTCTGCCGATTTAATTGGTTTTAAACAGTGAACCTGAAATCAGTCGGGAAAGAACAAATAAAGCCACTTAGCCTAAATGGAAGAAGAGGAAGAAAAGAGGAGAGGGGAATCAAATAAATAGAGTCAAAGTGTGTGTGTGTGTGTGTGTGTGTGTGTGTGTGTGTGTGTGTGTGTGTGTGTGTGTGTGTGTGTGTGTGTGTGTGTGTGTGTGTGTGTGTGTGTGTGTGTGTGTGTGTGTGTGTGTGTGTGTGTGTGTGTGTGTGTGTGTGTGTGTGTGTGTGTGTGTGTGTGTGTGTGTGTGTGTGTGTGTGTGTGTGTGTGTGTGTGTGTGTGTCATTGACAGAGACTGCAGTTAGCAATGAGCGATTCCCGAGTGGCTGCACCAATCACAGACGAATTAGGCCTAATATTTATTTCCAGAAACAATTGTACATGTTTCAGCGGGGCTTTGATTGAACTCCCGGTGGACATGCTGTAGACAGATGTTTAGATGACCTCATGTTTGAAGTAATGTTGATTCTGGACGGGGTGCTTCTTGGCCCGTTCCTCCAAATCAGCTCCCTCTGCCTCCCATCTTTCTTTTTTTCTCTCCTCCGTCTGGGAGGGCATGATGAGGCTCACGTCCTTCATTTTTAGTGTGTGCTTTGGCTCGCGTTAGGTAGAACTCATTTACATTTTTTTTTTTTTGTTCCATTCTTGACAGACAGATGCCCATGCATTGGGGTCGTGGATGGCTTGGTTAAAATGAGCCATGATAGTGCTGAAGGATGGCTACTTAACCGGACACATCTGTCTTTTGTTCTCAATGCTTCTCTTTATATGCGTCTGTGTCAGAGCACAGGGAGGATTTACCGTCAATGCAGCATTTCTGACAAGCTTGTAAACGTCAGAGGGAAGTGCGCCGAGTTTTCAGGTTTTCTTCCTGATCATTTTGTAACAGGCGTGATTTCAGACCTTAATTTGAGTGAATTTCTCCTGATGTGTCCTTATGAATAATTTGCATGCTGCAGGGTGTTCAGAGAGTAACCCCTCATTTCATATGGAGAAATTACCACACACCAAAACAAACACAAAAGATTTATAATCTCTGTCAACTAATTACTGTCCTCTGCAAATATGAATGATCACGATGTCATGAGGAATGAGTCGAATACAAACAGGCATTAACTGTAATGGTGGTCTAATTAATGCACTGCAAATCTCTGGCATCCCAAAATAGATTGTATAAACACAAAAGGTTAACTGGCACTGAAATGATAAATGAAGTGGCAGTGGTTAAGATGTTTTAAATGACTGAAAATCATTTATTGATTAGGCCGGATTTATTCATCATAATTAAAATAAATTCTATTTTTATTAGGATAGGGGACCTACTTTTGCTGAGGCTCAATACTACTATAATTAACGTTATTCAAATTGCCATAAATTGGTCACTGCTAATGTGCACTCAACAGTGGTGCTGCTTTTGAATTACAGATATTTCTATTTCCTGCTATAAACAGAGGGAAAGTTGTATATTTTACTCCATTACACCGATTTAAAAGCTTTAGTTTCTTAGTATATTCAGATTTTTAAAACAAAATATAACCAACATATAGCAGTATATAAAATAGTTCAAATTAATTCCACCTTCACCAAACAATAACATAAGTACTGAATAACTTGAGTGTGTGAAAATATTGTGCTGGGAACTCTTCACCTGTGTGCATATTAAGAATACGAGGGACACGACGTTCGATGTTTCACTTTTTTTATATGAAGAAAACCCTTCTAGCCGCTAGTTGCGTACACACACACGTAAACATGCTCGCTGTAAGGCCCCAGCAACCCAAAATAGCTGTCCCATATACAGCCTGACCCAATAACACTTAAATCAGATTATATTCAACAAATTAACATCTTATCAACCTGTATTTTGCATGCTCTTAAGTGAATTTATAAGAATAAGTAATGAACACATTAATGCATCATTAAATAGAAACCACTGAAATGAGCCCTTTTGTGTCATGAGCTCTTTTACTTTCTTTCTAGTACTTACTACAAATAAGTTTTGAGGCTAATCCTTTGTACTTAAGTGACATTTTGAATGCAGGGTGTATACTTATACCAGAGTATTTCTACACTGGCATTGTTACTTACTTGAGTAACCACTGGCACTAAACACACATTATTACTAAGCCCAGGGGAGTATTACTGTTATTTTGGTCAGGGACAGATGTTCCTCAGCCCATGCTTTGGATGTAGGTGGTCGTGTGCCATTTGGCCGACTTCCTGCGCTACAGTCAGCGTCGCTAATGACTGCGTTTTGACAGCAATATGCCTGCGAAGATTCTCAGTTAAGTCCCTAATGGCTGCCTGTTGAATCAGCAGTGTCTGTTAAGTCCCTGTCTAAGTTCCAGAGTTAAAAATCGAATCTCAACATATTTCTGTTTATGAAAAATAAAGTCAAAGCAATACTATTTTAGCAGACGTCAAGACTGCAACTTTAATGCCAGCTGCAAAATTAAAAACATGCATGAGAATCGGACTTGGTTTTCAGTTTCAGCTGTGTCTTTAGATGACGCCTCTGACAGGCTTTAGGCTGCATTTGAATCATCCTTATTTGACATGCGCCATCAATTTTCACTGCAACTACTGTACAGCTGCCTCAGCCCGAGATCTATCTCGGTCGAATGTTGTAACACATGAAGAGAACCGAGTCCTCAACTTTACAGTGAGGCATTGAAGCCGAAATAGTCTCTCAGGTGTAAAAACTAATGTTTTTAAGACAAGGACCTGTTTTAATGCAGGTA
This sequence comes from Echiichthys vipera, assembly GCF_963691815.1. Taxonomy (NCBI): domain Eukaryota; kingdom Metazoa; phylum Chordata; class Actinopteri; order Perciformes; family Trachinidae; genus Echiichthys; species Echiichthys vipera. Next base: position 6,964,089 of record NC_139837.1, read on the forward strand.
CTCTGTAGGCTATAATAAAGTTAAAGATACACTGACGCACTGAAAGTCTGTACATAAATAAAAATGTGTCCCAGTTTAGTGAGGGCCTGTGATGTGATGTATGAGCCCTAGTCGTGTGTACGACGTTATCTTAATGACATGACATTTATAAAAACTGGCGGAGGTTGGGGGACAGGAGGAGGCCAGTTGTTGGGGAGGGGGACTTGTTACCGCAGAGGCGGTCCGTGTGAAATGAGTCCAGCCAAGATGCACATGCATTTACAAGATTTTACTTCTTGCGAGCACGCGCATGGCTGAGCTTCAGCTGCAAGCCAAGAGAGGCTCTGTGCACTGTTGCTGTGACTTCTGAATCAGCTGTTGTTAGTCAGTGAATCCAGTGGCCTATTGGGTAATGCACTACTGCATGACATGATGGCACTATTGCATAACATATAATATTACTTCATTAAAGAGCAGAAAGGCATAAAAATGGTCAATAAATCTTTGATTTTAATTGATTATAATTGGGCCTATTTAAAAAAGTTAGTTTCCATAATGCAAACAGTAGCTATAAACAGTAGTTTCACAATACATATGTCAGATGGATTTACATTAAAAACATGAACTATTAGTTATGGAAAAAAACACTTAATGGGTGTTTAAAATGTGACATGTGTAATGCTTTGGTGGGGGGATTTAAAATTGAGCAAATTGAGTCATCACATGAGAATGGTGATGTCAACAGTTCAGGGTCAGGTTTAGCACATTAATAGTATGCAGAAGGAAAGGACCAATATATGCTCAAGTTAATTAATGGTTGTTTTTAGAACAATGATCAGTGGCCATTCAAATAAGTTTCAGTTTCTTAGCCAGTCAAAGCTAAGAAGCTGCTTTGTTTCAACAACAGCCTACGGCGAATGTCATTGTCGCGCATGGCAACTCGAACAGGACATTTATCATCCATGCAAATTCCTATAATAATATTAATAATTATTCTAATGCTGTTATTATAAGAGCAGATTCATCAGATAATTATAATTGCTCAACATTGGAGACTTTCTCTGGATCATTGCCTTCTGTTTAGAGGCACCAATTAAAACCAGGGCGCTGTGCTGCGAGAAGCACAGTGAAGCTGATCTTTAGAGAGTATTTCATCATATCATTACATGATTTCATACGGCAAACAAGAGGATCACAAAGGTTTTCTACACCTTTTCACCACATGACACTTTACCAGTCAGCATTACGATAGTACGAGTTATTAAAGGGGTATATTTATGCTAAACAGGGAAGGGGACGGATGAAAACTAAGAACTGAAATCACTCAGATTCCATGGCAGTCAAAGTGAAAAGTGAAGGCGTACATAGTGCAGCACATGGCAGCAATAATAAGTGGGAGGGAAATCAGCTAAACAAGCTATCAAGCTATGCTTAATTGAGCACTTAGACTAAGTAGTCAAGGAGCAAAGAGAGGGTGACCTTGTAAGAAAATGAAAGTTTACAGTTGTGAGACTGGACTGTACGTGTGTGTGTGTGTGTGTGTGTGTGTGTGTGTGTGTGTGTGTGTGTGTGTGTGTGTGTGTGTGTGTGTGTGTGTGTGTGTGTGTGTGTGTGTGTGTGTGTGTGTGTGTGTGTGTGTGTGTGTGTGTGTGTGTGTGTGTGTGTGTGTGTGTGTGTGTGTGTGTGTGTGTGTGTGTGTGTGTGTGTGTGTGTGTGTGTGTGTGTGTGTGTGTGTGTATTTTTGCATGCATCTGGGTGTATGTATTCGTGCAAAATAAAATAGCTTTGTGTGCATGCCTGGACTATGTTTTCATGCCACGAATTGGTCAAGTGTACGTGTTGTTTGTTTGTTTTTGTGTGTGTGTGCATCCAAGTGAGAAATTCATGCCGGGAAATCGGATATAATTGCGTGTGTTTGCGAGACATGCGTGCACATGCATCTAAGGAAGTAGATATATTTTGAGTGTGTGTGTGTTCTGCATGCCTCTGGATTATGTTTTCAGTGTATATTTTTGAGCCCGGCTCTGTCTTGAACCTCCTAATTAAGCTACTGTGTGTCATCCCTGCAGACTTATTATCCCACTGTGTGATTTCAGTAGATCTTTGATGGAACCTTGTTGCATTCAATGCAAACTTCTTTTTTAAATTCTAACTTAGCCGCTCAAGAGCAGCAACATGCCTTCTGTTTATCTTCTACCACCTTGTTCCTCATGAACACTGACATGTGTGTTGAAAAGTCTCGAATTGGGCATTTAACCTCCTGCCCTGTAGCTCATAGCCACAGTTGGTAGTAGGTCAGACATATGGGCCGGCTGCACTGCGGTAGAAGCAACCACTGGATGCCTTCCTAATGCTGATTTTTCAGGCTCACCAGTTTTTGATCTCTTGTTTAATAGTTTTTGTTTTTGTTTCGGGAAATCTTCACAAAAAAATCGAAGGCCAAGGCCAACCTCATGTTATTTCAACTGAATATGATACACGATTCAAGAGTTCAGATACAGTAATTACAAAGCCTCCGTGCTGCTGCTGTAAGCGCTGAAATATAAATAAACATAATAAGTACTGTCAAAAAAACAAAAACAAAACCGGACAAACTAAAAACCCCGAATTACACGGCTGTGTGTGTCTGTGTGTGTCTGTGTGTGTGTGTGTGTGTATATGGATGTGTGCATGTTGTGTGTCTGCCCTGTGATTCTCTGGATGAGCTGGAAATTTATAACACAGGTTTTTACAGTAAGCCCTGGCCAAAAACTGTAATTCTTTCTCCCCTTTTAGCTCTGTAGTTGGGAGACAGGCCTGCCCACTTTGGGTTAACTCTATCAAGATGAACAGCATTTGGGCCAGTGCAGTAATCATAATGTAATTTGTTGTGCTCATGGGCCAATTTGTGTCGTTTGAGGGGAAATATCCCGTGCCTGGTGGCCATGGGAGAGCATGTCCCGCGGCAAGGCTTTAATTAGGGAAGTTCAAATTTATAGACACTTTGTATTATTTCTGATCTTGAGTGGTTGGAGGATGACATACTTAAGAGAAGGACGCTGGCAGAGGACGAGGGAAAAATTTGATAATGAGAAACAAAACTGAATGAAAGGTCACGTTTGGAATTTGTTTACCATTTCATTATCATTCTGAAATCAAAGAGTGCTGCAGTGAAATCAAAGCAGACACAAATGTCACAGTCTGGAAAGAGCTTATAAAGAACAGTGAGTGGTAATGCACCACTTCTCTTTTTATTTTGAGAGCGAGGGATGGAGATGTGAACGGAGCCGCCAGGTTGTAGAAAAGAACAGTGTGTTAGTGTGTTAATGTTCTTTGTAAGGCCGCAATCCTGAGAATGATGCAATATGCTTTTAATTCATCTGGTTTGGCATTAATTCGCTGCACAGCTTTTTAATGAGGTTTAAAATGTTTTGCCTTAAGAGGAGAATCTGATCCAAATATTTGGTGAATGATGACTCAGGCGGTGTGACTAGAGGGCAGAAGAGAGCCAAATAGGTGCTTTTAATCTTCTTCACTAATGCATTGAGTTAGGAGTTTGAACTGTTCCCAGTGGCACTTTTAGCAGTAAAGCTTAGTGAAGTTCATGGATTTTAAGGTAATATAAAGATGGATAACTTTGCTGATCCTTTCACATGTATGCACAAATGGTTTCACCTAACCGAGACATACAGCTCTGAAAATATGAGATAATCCCCTCACATCTGTGTTTAGTTTGCTGCAGGTATCACTGGAAATGTTAATATTACCAGTACCAAATGCATATTTATCCTGAAAGGCATCCAAGCTTTCATTCAGCACACTGATTCTTGAGATTGTTTCATCCCACGTCGAGATCCAAATCATGACTCAGATATGACAGGCTGTATTTTCTATGGCCTGTGTGAGTTTTAAAACAAGAGTCCACACTGAGATGCGTTTAGTAGAACGGAGACCACACAGGGCGCCGGCCCAGCAGCCCTGCATCGTTCCAAGCAGGTACAGAGGGAGAACGGTGGCCGAGATACGGCACTGAGGAGGGTGGACTGACAGGGCGAGCGCTCAGCTGGGCTGCTCTGTAATCAGAAGCACTGACAGATGCTTTCTCGATCCAAAGAATCCCCCAGAAGCTTCGGAGGAACACACAGCGGCCAGCTGTTTCCATAGTGAGGCATTGATGTTGACTTCTTCAAAAAGAGAAAGTGAATCCAACAATAACTATAGCAGAGCATGTCTCTTTTCAAGGCATGGCACAAGCCTCCCTCTAGTCTGGTATGTATGTATTAGAGCAGGTGATCTTTTTTTGCCTGTGTATTTTTTGGGGGGGGCCTGTTTTCCAGGTTTGCATGTGGTATTTAACGGTTAAAGGGGAATTATCAGTCAAAAATGTTCCTCTGTCTTCTCCTATACCGCACAAGAAGAAATCTTTGGAGAGCTCCACTGGTGTTCTGGTCTTTCCTGTATTGCGGTACTCTCGGGTGTGTTTCATAATGGTACTCGGACCGTTGCAGTCTGATATATCGCACCCAGGGGAGAATCTGCACTCGGCACCAATCTATCAGTCCCCAGCCAGAGGAAGGCAGAATGACACCCAGGCACTCAGGCCTCTGCCATTATGGCCCCCATCATATTCCGAATTTATTTAAAATTGATGGTATGTTTTTTTTCCATGAAGGAAATGTCTTGAGTGATCATACACAGGCCTTTGTGGTTCTGCAGATGTTGTTTTTATTGTGATTAGTTGAGGAAATGTTTTGTTAGTGAAACATTTTCTGTAGGATTATTTAATTGTAGCCCGTCATTTTGTAACCTGCCAGACAAACAAAAGAATGAAAGTTAATCAGTTATTAGACCACAAGATGTCGGTACACTTTATTTTAATAGTTCATTCATATTTACATCATGTACACTTTCTGATTTAATACATTTATTTTTCTTACTGTAATGATGATTATTAAAATATCACTCATGCTAATTTTTTTAGCAAACTTTACTTTCTACTTGATACAAAAACACTACGGCTCTCGGTTTTCCTTAAGTGGAGAGGAGACAAGGTAATTACCCTTAGGGCAATTAGAGAAAGGGGCTGAGGGAGTAGGAAAGTCATTTTCTAACCCAAACATCCTGGTCCGAGGGGCTGGAGCGGCTGGACAGCCTCCTGGAGGCCGCTGGCTAGCTCGCAGGGAGCCGTTCATGGGGAAGCGGATCAGGGTTTGTTTTCTTTCTCGGGAGGCAGGCCTCTGAAACTTCTGCCAGATGAACAGCACCTGAAACGCAGCAGCTCTCCCACCACCGTCAGCAGAGGGAGTGATTTACTGTAGTCTGTTAGGCGTGCTTGTGTGCATGAAATCCTTTAGTCAGCTTCATCCCACTGTAAGCAATATAGTGGATCAGGGAGGAGGGAGTGTGTTGGTGGTTGTTAATTTTCTGCCGTCTCTTTAAGGCTGCTTGAAAATGTTTGTGTGGACCTATAAACATGAGCAACCCACATAATACTGTCAGCTTATTGCACTATGTAATAAGCTGGCAGTGTACGAAAAAATGCAACATAATGAGGATATGTGAATGTGAAAAGCAAAAGTGGTTCCTGTGGCTTGATTTTATTTTGGCAAATGATTAACCTGTACTTTAATCCTCATTGCGTTTTTTCAATCTTCTACACAGTGAAATATACGATGCCAATACAACAAAGACAGGAAATCTTTTAGTTTATTGACATTTAGGAGGAGGCGAACTACAAAAGTGTCAGTGTTAACACAGTCATGTTTAAGACTTATTTTCATTGTGGTTCTTGATGATGACTCAGATGCATGTCCTAATGACAATGTGACATCAAGCTACCAACAAACCCGCGCAATAAATACGTTTTATCATCAGTAAAAATCACTCAAACATCCGAAACTGTTTAAAAAAATGCACACAAATGATTTTTGTTATGAGAATGGTAAGTTTTCACCTCCTTTTGTTTCTTTGTCTTGCATGATAGAAAGTTGTGCATCATTTGGTTTCTATGAAATTGTAAAGTGCACTTTTTTTTTTTCTGTTTTCTAGCATTTTATACACTGAACAATAAGTCATTAAATTAATTTAATAATAGTGAAAATAAGTATTAGTTTCTGTCTTATGTCATTGCTATGCATTTTCCATGAAAACCCACGATGGCCACGACTCACTGCCCTCACCACTGTCTGCGGAAATCATTTATTTCCCGCTTTATACTCATGAACAGGCCTCATGGCTGCAGAAAAATGTAATCATTTCATATTTCGATGACAATGTATACCACGATATAACATGTTGTCTGGTAATTCAATAAATAAGTGGTCTACATGAAATAACCACGTAAAAAAGCCTATTTTTGTAAATTCCTGTGTGAATTAAATACTATGACAAGTCAACAGCTACATTTCCAAAATCAAAGCTGTCAGCTTTATTTAACAGATTTCGGGCTTCACAAAGAGCAGCACAGTCACTGAAGCTGATTTGATTCCCTCCACAATCACACGCTTGTTTCATCATTACAAAGGATGTAGCGTTAGTTTCTACCCCCAGGCCGTCACACTGCTGAACAATTGACCCCACCCGACACATCACACACACATGCCAAAGACAAATGCACTGTATCATTGTAAATAACATAACAAAGATATTTATAACAGCCTGGTCACTTTACTTTACACACTTTTTTTATCTTTCTATTTTGAATTTCTCATATTTACTTGATAACCTATTTTTAATATTACCTCTATTTTTTATCTTAAATTATTGTTCTGTGTTGTACTGTTATTGTTCTGTTATTGTTATGTAAATGTTATTGTTATTGTCATGTTTAGGTTTGTCCTGTTAAATGTTTAGAAACTGTGAGCAAAGCATAAGCCGGAGTCAAATTCTCTGTATGTCCAACATACTTAGCAATAAACCTGATTCTGATTCTGATTCTGAACTGTATGCTCCCGCCTTTCTACCCCCTTTATCAGATATTTATGCAAGTTATATAATGCTAAACAGACCACACCCACATGCACCAATCCATATGACACTTCAGATTCTGGTTAATACTCAACCCTTGAGCATGTGCACCAATTTTGGTGAAATTCTGTCCCCTGTGTTCTGGGGTACACATTTGTAGTATCTGAGGGGTGCCCAGGGCTGTTAACTAACTTTTTGGCTCACCTGCCAAGGGGACCTGTAGATACAAGACTCTACCAGCCAAGTCAATTTCTTACCAGCCAAATAATAAATTGCCTATTTTTGTAGCATATACATCTGTGTCCGTACCTTTCATTGAGATAACAGTATTATATAGAAATACATGCTTAGAAAAGTGGCCAAAGTATTATTTAGACATACATTTTAATATTATTAATTGAATTTCAAAGCATTGCAAGCATTGAAACATTTAACAGTGCAAAACTTTGACAAAGGAAACACTCATCATTACTCATCAGAACTAGAGATGGGTCCGATCCAGTATGCATCTCTAATCAGAACTCCACATCACTGTCTTCAGCAAACACTCTCTTTGCACCACCATCCATACAGTCAAGCCTGCTGCTTCTAAGGGCGCACTCACACTGTCCATCCGTACCAAAACAGGTTTCACGGGTAAAGTCTAGTTTGTTTGACCAGTGTGAATGCAACCGTACCGCGCCTAGGTGCGATTGGGCTCATATTCCTAGGGACGTTACGTGTTGGACACCCTGGACATGATGTCAGTCTATCACAGGGCACATAGAGACAAACAGAGACAGACAACCATTCACACCTACGGGCAAATTAGAGTCATCAATTAACCCAACACATGCATGTCTTTGGACTGTGTGAGGAAGCCGGAGAACCTGGAGAAAACCCACGCAGATACGGGGAGAACATGCAAACTCCACACAGAAGGGCCCCAGCCGGGTTTCGAACGGTAACCCTCTTGCAATTAAAATATATCTAAATATGCAATTGACAATTTTATTTAGGCCTATATCGTCTATCGCCCAGCCCTATTATATAACACACTGAGCTGTACTTGCATGGCTAATACTTCTAAGGTCACCTTAAAGGATATAAGACGAATACGTTTAATAACTTTGGAGGGTTATCTCCTCGATTGGCAGTCACACGTGAGCTGTTTAGAAAAGGGAAGTCTATTTATATTATGATACCAAATGCATGGACAGCAGAAGCTCTTAACAGCCCAAATCATGGTTGGGATTATAGTTGAAAATGGGTATTCAATGTAATCAATTAGATATCACTGGTTTAAGTTCTAAAATGTGAATATTTGCCTGTTTTCTAAGCCTCCCATAATAGTAAAGTGGTTTTCGCTTTTGGTCTGTTTGACTTTTAATAAGCCAAACGATTAATCGACAAAATCGCTGGCAGACTGCCCCATAGTTCAAATAATCATTAGTTGCAGCCTTAGTTGGGATTGTTATGATGTCAGTGACTGCACAGACACATGAGTCTAAGTACAGGGTCTGCCTTGTTTGCCCTTCAATGCTGTGCCTGCCTTACTAGAAAAGAGTGCAGACAAACTGATGCGCTCATAGAAAAGAGTGCAGACAAGAGACCAGCAGAGGGGAGAAAAAGAAAAATGAGAGAGCAGAAAGATTTGGGAGTGGCAACAGAGGGACAGAAAGAGAAAGCTCATGACAGCTCTGGCACTATCTGGCCCTCCTTCTAATCCATTTGTGCATTCGATCCGAGGATCACTCTGCGAGCCGAGTCACCGTACTGACAGTTCGGGCCAGAGAGCAGTTCAGAAGCTTAACGGCTTGTGAGTGATGCCCATCAGGAAAGAAACGGGGCAGAAAGCCCTGCGTTAAAAACCCCTACGTGAAAAATTGAGCTTTGTGGGAACGCGAGGGTGGAAATGGGCGTTTTTGCATGTAGGTAAATCAAGCGGCATTCATCTGAGGCCCAGTGAGCTGACTATATGACAAATGTAATCCATTTATTAGTCATTCTAGTGAAGCTGATCCCCTCCCTTCCATAACTTCATGTAGTGTAGGTTTGTCCTGTGAAGAGAAAGAGAAGAGAGCACTTGCGACTGAATGAGAATTAGTATTGGCCTCCTGACAAGAATCTCTAATGAGAAAACACTGGGTGACATCATTTTGAGGTTTGGAGAGAATTAGCTTGATTAGAAAAACCCTCCACTCGCACCTTGGCTCAGGCATCCAACTCCTCTGCAATCTGCCTGTCAAAGCCTCTCTCAACTCCTATGGTTTTGGTTTGAGACTTCCCCCCACACTGCGGTGTGTTTAATGTGGAATAAGTACATTTAAGGGAGAAAAGAAAAATGAGCGCTGGTGCTGACGTTTCGTTTAGCTCGATTTTGTTATTTTGTTGAACATTTTTAGCTGTTAACAGAGAGCCAGGGGGAGGTCTGGTTTATTTGTCATTGTGAGTTTGCACAGTTCCTCCTTGGCTGGGATGAGTGAGGCTTGCCATCGGCTCTCTAAAAACAACAAGGCTCGCCTGCCAAACTTCCTAGATAATTAGTGAAGCATTTCACACTCTGCAGTACATCAAAAAGGAAATGGAAAATTGACAAATTAAGCATGGTCCATGTAAAACGGGAGGAGTTTTCCTGGAGTGGAGAGTTGGTGGAGCTCCAGTACAACACATGGTCACTCGGAAACAAGCTCGCTGTATAACTGGGTCCAGTTTACACCAATCAGCAGCGCTGTGGGTTTTTAAATGCACTGTTCTCATTCTTACAAGACACCTTTTTATTCTGGATTCATTAGCTAATTTATTTACAGTTGTTTTTCATAGAGGCCTCATACCTGATTACAATTACCTAGATATATGTGAGAAGAATGTGCTCAATTGTATTTTAATGCAGCCACAACATGTCTTAAATTGACTTTTAGGACAGAAAGAATGTTTATAAATTGTGTTACCGCATTTCCTGGGTGGGTCAGACAGGCTCTTAAAACACAATCAAACACAAAGTCTGAAATGAATGAAAAAGTGTTTTTTAAGTGTTGATTGTTTAGCCTACTCGTTTGTGTAGTCTGTGCCTACAGTGACTGCCAGGCAATTTACATTCTCATCATTAGCCGCTTCTTAACGACTGTTCTGATGTGTTATATTTGGCATTTGAAGGGATCCGAACTTTGAAAATTCCCCTCCGTTCAGAAATATCAAAGGCGGAACGATTAAAACAACTTTTCATATAACTGAAAAAGGATTTTTGTTAAAGACATGAAAGTAGACAGTAGCCACGTTTCCATCCAAATGTATGAAATGTTTTGATGTACTAACATTTTCTTCTGAGCCAAGGTTAAAAACCTTTTGTGCAGTGTTTAATTTTTTTCCCCCAAACACAATTTCTAGTTTCAATTTCCACTCTTCCACTTCCACAATCAAGTCGAGGGAAATGCATTGAGTCTGTCAAGTGCAATAGTGATATACTGTATACCGTTTTGCTTAAATAAGTCTGATTAATATGGAGAAATACTTAAACAAAGTGACATTTTGTTTTTAAGTTTATAGAAGATTATTCAGGTAAAAACAGAAGCAACTTGTTTATGGTCTTAATTCATTATTGTTAGCTGCTGATGTTTATCACATAGAGTGCAGTCCGTTGCATCTTCATTTTGGTCAGATAACTATGCCCAAGGATCGTCCATCACATGGCAAAGCAAAGACATGCCTAAGTGAAGTTTTTGTATGCCTATACAAGTGCACAGGCAGGCGTCTACATCTTATTTAAACACACACAAACGTGACATGCTTCCACATGCATATATATACACGTCTTTGCACACACTGATCCTCGTTACCACACCCCATTCAGTTAGTCCCGCAGACCTAGCCCATCAGAGGAAACTGTCACTGTGTTCACCGTAGCACTCTGGAGAGTTGAACTTGACTGAAACATATGTCTTCAATTTTAATAGCTCTCCATTCCCCCAGATGGCCTGAAGGGGGGGAAGGTTGCCTGAGAAGCTGCGTTTCATGTAAGAATAATTTGTGCTAAGTAGCTGGGCGATCTGTTTGTTACGCTAGAGCTGACAGTTTGTTTATGTTTCTTGAGGAGTATGATGGATGGGGCAGGAGTTGATGCTAATTAGACTAAATTGTTGCGAAGAATGCTGAGGGTCTGCACCGCACGGCTGAGGCCAGTTTCCATTGTTCCTGCGTCTTCGCACTTTGGGTGTAATTGAATGGAGCTTGGGCACATTTATCATGGTGGTGGGGGTCTAGGGCAGGAAACAAATGACTGGACCTGAATGGAGAGGTTTGGAGAGAGGAATTGTGGGTGACAGAGGGAGTGGGCAAGTAGAGAAGGAAGATGTCACCTATTTTTTTTTTTCTCCAGGCCAATTAGAACAGACACAACCTGAGTCCAACTAGCCATGAAATTAATGTTTATGCAGTGTGTCTTGACCAGGGAAGATTAGCAGCTCTTGAACTCCTCCCCTCCAGCCCGACAGACATGGTCAGCTGCAAAAGACGGCCATTAGGGAAAGTGTCACTGCGTGTGCTTTCCTCCAGAAACCAGGTCATGTTCACTCTCCTTTTTCTAATGCTACAGATTTCACTTTGAAGGTAACATTTCAATTCAGAACTTTCTCTCAATTTTACTATAATTTAAAGAAAAGGCTGCTAGTGGAAACCTTAACTGTGCCTTTTCTTCTGCAATAAGATTTTGAGCAGTTTTCCCTTTTTAAGGGTCATGTCAATTTCTAAGGTTTTCTGGAAACGACAGATGTGCTAAAAGTTCAAAATATCCCTCCAGTAACTCGGCATAGTACTTCTACAAGGTTGTCGGTCTCACAAGTATTCACATCATATGGGATGGATGATAAAAGGGGAAACAACTTTCAAACATGCATGTTGTATGATCACTGAGTTGGTGGTGTGAAGATTGAAGATGGACAACAGAACACCATAAATGTGGGTTAAACTACATAGAACAACGGCGTCCATATTTGTTTGGTTTCCAGGCACTTGCGTATTATTGTGCCAAGTCGGATATATTGGAGCTTTCAGAGATTCCCAGTCGTATTTATGACTTGGATGTTGATGTGAACACTATTTACTTGTCGGAAACCCATAATTACAATAACTATATGACGTGAATGCAGCATTCAACGGTCCCTGTCTGGTAAATGTCCTGTTTTTCAAACTCCAGATGTACAATGCAGGCTTACTGCTGTGAGTTTGTAGTCTCATCAGGCTTTTTATTTTTTTATTTTTTACATGAAGCCCACAGAAGACATAGGCCTACCTGTGTTTCAGTATCTCTGCCAACTGAAGGCTGAATCTTGCGTGTGTGTAGTTTTTGTGCGGCTCCCAGGGGCAGCACTTGGTGGGTTGCTTCCCCTCAGTGTCGCTCATGTTAATTTGTTTTCCCCTCACGTTTATTTTTTCACATTTGCTGTTTTTCCTGCAGCAGGAATATATTGAAAAAGAAAAAAAAAGTGAGGAAATGAGTTTAAGAAACAGTTAGACCTGTAAAGCCTGCCAGCTATGCACATACTATGTGTATGAAACTAACACAGTTATTCATACAGGTGACTGAGGTTATTTCAGAGAAGACTATTCCTCCGCCAGAGACAAGTGAGTACATGTGCATAGCCCACATTGGACCTTGTACTCAGCGCCTGTCATGTTGTACTTAGTCTGACAACACAACATAGATGACCCTCCTAACATGTCCACACCCTGTTAGTTCCTCATCACAGAAACAAACCCGACACTGCATCTGCAAGTCATTAACCCTTCAACACGTGCACTACAACAATGCTGTAAACAAAATGGCATCGTCACAGTTTCTATAAGTAAATGTGTGAAGTCTCGGCTAACAGAGAACAGAGCAGGGTCGGACAGGGTGGACCCAGCACATGCTCAACCTCACACAGGCTTGACAAGGATTTGGTCCCCCCCACCTGTGGCCTAGTTCAGCTTGAGTTAACCTCTGAGTACATCCAGTGATCTGGCCTGGAAGCCAAAGATTATTGAAATATACCGTAAACATTAAGGAATACAAATCCCCAGATACTAAAACCACTTTGCATTATTCTTCATCATTGTAGTTATTGTTTAATACATAATATCATAATATACTTCTATATTGCTTATCCTGTTTAGGGGTAAATGCATTGGGCAAGAGAAAGGCAACAGTCGTTTGTAGATGGTAACCCAAAATTGGCTAAAATCTTGGTTGGTTAAGGTTAATATGGGTGTTTGGGATGCAAGTCTTGCTAGAGTCGTTGCAAATCTAGGGTTACAATCTAGACATGATCGTAGGCAACACAACGGGTTGACACAGTATAGCCACACCAAAGTGTTTCCAGTGCACCTGACTGGCAGGATCTTAAGCTGCTGCTGTTTTTGTAAAGTCGGCTATTTGTTCAACGATCACGAAACAATATGTGACAAAATTCAACTTCAACATGATGTCCACTGCTGGACTCCTTGTATCAAGCATGCTTTCACACCATACTGGAAAAAACAGTCAGCAGTGAAGTATTTGTTCTTCACTTTGATTCGTTTTTTGTTTCTTTTTCCATTGGACTTGGAGTTGAACAGCCTTCTTTCTCTGTCTCTTGATCCTCCATTGTGAGTCAGCAGTTGTAAATGGACCTGCACTGATACATTAGACTGACCCTTGTGTCATGCAGTACTCAGGCATTGTATAAATATATGTTACCCTCTTAAATCCATACACACACATGTTCCTATTACACTTCTGCCCTTACTACAAGTCTGACTCAGAAGTTGGAAGTTCCCGATTTCCGATTACAGTGAAACGCAGCATATGCTTCAGTGACTAGCTCCACCTGGGCGGACCAACGGCTGCTGACTGACGTGAAAAGCATCACTAATGGAGCGCTGCATTTGAATTTTGCACGGGAATGTCGCCGCTGACACTCAAATGTATTTCTGTAGAGCTTTCATTTGTGGGTCATATGATAAATTACCATAGTTTAAACTCACTCTTTCATAGACAGTAATTTAATAGACAATTATCTCGATGAAAATATTGAGGATTACAGCTTTAAAGTTATTAATTTACCTTCACTTCTGCATTTGCCTTTTGACCATTTAGAGAGAACTTGCAGAAACTTGCATTCAGCTATGAGTTAAATGTTCATAATATTTTGTGTTGGAGTTAGCAATACACTGTGGTTATAAAGAGGCTTTAAACACCCATCCCACCTGATGAAAGCAGTGTTCACTGTAGGGCTGCTATATGCGTGCGTGTGTGTGCGTGTGTGCGTGTGTGTGCGTGTGTGTGTGTGTGAGAGAGTTGTTTTTTTTTCCGACATGATTGATTATTAATTATGAACTGTTTAACCGCAATGTCCAGCCAAGGGAGTGTCACGACTTCCTGTATCTGGTCCTTCAAATAAAAAAAAGCCCTCCAGCTTTCAGTCACTTAGATTTTCACTTAATTTTGACAAGACAAGGCTCCAAATGTTTGTTTTATTTCCTGCCAACCAATCGACCAGTGAATTTTTGGTCTGCTAATGAATTTAGTAGTACCAAGCGCTGGTCGCCTTTTGGGGGGCAGCCCTAGTTCACTGAGAGAAGGCTTCTGTCAGGACACGGAGTCTGTGTTTTCTTGGCTTGTGAAGAAGACACATCAGTACCTCTTTTGACTGCAATGCATTGCGGTTTATTGAGGCTGCTGTCGGTAGGGGTACGGTTATTCTCTTCCTCCTTTGCGATGGATTGCTCCCTGTTCGAATGTTATATATCAGAGCGAAATGAGGCCTCGTGAAAGATGCTCCTTCTCTTAAATTGTGAGAAACTGACACCAAAATCTGACATTGGATGTTTTAAATAGCTCTACAGTTTCCTCGCAGACTTGGCAAATGGCATTGTAGCTGCACTGGAAATAACTCAACGACGTGACTTCATGTTTTTGGTATTTTGGCACTTTCACTGCAATATGGAAAATAATCAACCGAACAATGAAATCGAGAAGTGCAAGGTGTATTGCCAATACTTAGTTTTCTCTTGCAGTGTCACGGTGATTTAGGGAGAATGTTTCCTTTCTAGCTGTGTTCATGGAGAAGTCAATCTTTAGGGGCTGCTGTCCCTGGAGCCACTGATGTGTCCTCATTGGCCTAGGACTGAATCATGCCAAAAATGACTCTCTTCTGTCTCTACTTCTATTTTCAACTATTTGAACAAATACAAACAACTAGTAAAAAAAAAAGCTTCCCCAAAATTATACACTATTTCAATTTTATTTTTTAAACTTTCATTAATTTGAGAAATTAGATATCTGTAAAAAGCCTTTTTTGTAAGCCTTGCCTTTTCATAAGATGCATCTATATTGGCCCAGGAACTGATACTGTATGGGTGGGATGTGGGTTAAGGATTTTAAGGATGGGGGCGTAGTGTGAGCCTGTGAGGGGATAGAGAAAGGAAGCGAGTTAGCCTCGGATGGGCGAGAGTGAAACCCGAGCATGATTGAGTTAGGGGAAAGGAGACAGGAGCCCTGAGGCTGCCAGTCGGATGCTGTATGTGTATACACGGCGTTCTTGTCATGCTGCCCTGTTAGCATGGGGAGATTGTGATCGAGTTATCTGGCCTGGCCCTAAAAACAGCTTGTCATTTTGTGTATACACAAGGAGGTAGCGTTAGTCTGTGTGTATGCTTGTACGGTGCCAGCAACATTACTCACAGGCCTTATGGGACACAAGCAAAGCCTCGCCTGGTTCCTTTCCCTCTCAGTGGAAATCTACTCATTGCATCCTCTGAATTCTCAGAAGATGAAGGTTATACAAACAGTGATGGAAATTAGGTCTTAGAGGGTTTAACTATTAGCTTTCTTGTGGGATTCATCCTCACCTGCTTTTCAAATGGTCTGTGACATGGCTGGAACTGCCTGCCATAAATCAGGCTCCTTCTCTTACCAAAGCTGCATTAATGTCATTTTTGTTACCATTAAGAATATGTTCTTTAAATGCAAGAAACTCTTATTATTTTTTTTTACCCTTCCCATCGTACACATTGTGCAAGATGCCATTTAAACTGTGGGAAAAAATGTCCCAAACTGAACACAGTATGAAGCCCCTGCTTCACACTGCAGCGGCACTAAGCAAAAGCAGATGTTATAAAGTTTACAGAAATCAGAACATTATTTTCCTGTTTCCATTGCATTCTTCTAAACACTTAGTGAACAAGCTTTGAAGTCACCCAAGAAATCTAGTCTGCGGGAGAAATGATAGGATCTCCTGGAGCAATGGAGCCAGGGAGGGGGTTGAGCGAGAGAAGGAGGATGAGGAGGAGCCTTAAAGAGGGAGGGTGGTGGATGAAGAATTGGAGGTGCTTGTCAGGTCTAGATTTTGCTTTCTCGTATGATTTCAGGCTGAATCATCTGATTGGGACTTGTTCGCACATCTTGAACGGTCTATCAGACGTTTTCCCTGGACTGGATGTGATCTGGGATGCAGGGGGCAGATAAGCTATGTTTAGGCAGATCTGCTGTGGGTCTGATCATAACAGCGGATAAATCCCACTGACTGTGTTAGATAGCCTCACCGCAGGCAGTGTGCAAGACTGCCAGAAGCCCACATTAGGTCCCTGTAATGCGTAGCCAATTTTCAATAATAGACCTTCCAACTACATGAGTAATGTGGCTGCCTGGCAGGCATGTCCATTGGAAGTCTTAACAGAAGTCCCCTATCATGCATTCATCTTGCACCTATCCTGCATTAGTGCTGCCTTAGCGGCTTGCAGCCTGTTCTTTCTTAAATGCTCTCAAATAACCGAACATGTTGTAACACAAAACGTGTGTCTTGATCAAATTGTTTGCAGCACCATTCCTTATATCCCCCAGATAAATTCTCATTCTCTAAACATTTCCTTTAAGGTCAGATGAAAAAAACGAAGCAGCAGTGCAGCAAGCTTTTAATAAAAAGTGTGACTTCTAAGGTCGCTCCATCTGCAGCGCATTAGGGTTGAAGCACACTCTCGCAGGTTAACTAACTCTTCATTTTACCTCGAGTGACTGAGTCTCCTGAGAAGCAAATGGATTGCAGTGGGCTTCGATGCTACACACACTGAAGAGCTTCATCATCTTAAGATGCATTGGACTTCTATGTCACCATCACTTGGTTTTGATTTAGCTGTGCAAATCACCCTTGTTACCATGTATTACCAGCACAGGAGAATACAAATGCCTTGTCCCTCTCCTCTAGCGTTCCAAGCCAATCTGCCTCCTCTCAACCCTTGTTGTACACTAATACAATGTGGCATATGAATCATACACACAATGTGTGTCTTCATCCGACCTCTACAGACAGGACCTCACAGGACAACCACTTTGGCATTTCCTGCTCTCTCATCTTCAAGGCTTAGTAGAGACATGCTTTCCCCCTCTCTTCGCATAATTCAATAGAGAGTTTGACAATCACAATTAGGGTGAAGGCAGGGTAGCCTGGCAGCTTTACTTTTGTAATATGGAATTACAAAACTGTGCCCAGTTATCCACCCACACGTGGTGGGCCCATGCGATGATGCATCTTTGTTGGGTTTGACCCAAAAGACCCCCCTCCTCAAAACAAAGTGCCTGCAGAAAGCTTTGGAAGATTGCCAGGTTGGATTGCCATGAAAACCCATGAGAACTTCTTTAGGGCTGTGAGTCCTAAAGATTTCTACACGTGTGTGAGTAGGTAAGGGGTCTACCTCAGACTAGGATGGGGAGGGAAAGGATGATGTATATGTGTAAAGTAAACCTGCAGGTATTTCCTTCCAAGAGGCCTTTTTTCTCTTTGTTTGCCTTGTTTCTTCTCCACACGCTCCATTGTTTTCATTGGCTGCGCAACCAATGATGCTGCAATGCTGGAAAACGGCTGGTGTGATTTTTACAGGAGGACAGGGAACATTGGTCATAAAACTCGCCTTCATTTTTCCACAGACAGAACCCCTCCTCACCATCCCTGTCAAAGCACAAGACCTCTGTGGGAAGTCTGTATCGTACAGAGGCGTGTGTGGGAGAGTGAAGAAGTGCACAAGCACACACACTCTCAGACACAGACTGGTGGTTTCTGACGCGATGTCATGATCTGATCTCTTTTCGGGGATTTTAGTCATTTTGGTGCTCTGATAGGCAGTGAGGGGAATCTCAGGGGGTTGTAGAACAACAAACAGCCGCCCCAGTCTCAGGTCCCGTGGGGGGGCACAGCATTCCTCCCCCAGCACTAGACTGCCTCACCCAGCCAGAAAGGGAAGCTGTCCATCTTTTTTTTACATGTAGATGCATATGGTCTCTGCTGTTGTCTTTTTCAAAACCTGATTCAAATGTGATGTTTCCTTGTTAAAAGCTTAAGGCAGGTATGCTTGAAATAAACTAGAGGGTATGAAGCTTTCACCAACCACGTGTTAAGGACAAAGTGTTTATAGCGGTCTGAATGACCCCACTCCATGACAGAGGGACGCATGATGCGTTTTTGAAGAATTCAGGGATTTATGTTCAATTCTACCCAAAAAAGTGCCACACAAGGTATTTGAAGAATAAAAAAAGAGAATCAGAGAGATACTGAAATCCTGCTTACTCTCTCACCTCTGCACACCTGGCCAATTTCAGTATGAAATGCACTCGCATGTTGAATTATACTTCATGTAAAGTTTCAAAAATAGTAGATTGCCCTTTAAATGAAATGACAAAATGTGTTAATGGTCCATGCCTACCAGAAGGACACACATTTTCTTACGCTGCTATCGACAGGAACATTAAAGTGCTACTTTGTTAATGTTAGGGAAACCATTTAGAGAGGGTTGAACAGCGAGCACCCATGTCACACTCGCACTATTTCCTTATCTGCTCCCGTCATAATACCCCTCTTACACCGAGGGCTCAACCAGGGTTGTTTTTGTTCTTTAAAAGAGTTGACAGACGTTCACTGACTCTGCATCGCGACCCAGGTCGAAAAACGAGTCAGACATGGGGTTGGACAAGGGTGGACTTCAATGTGAATGGCACACTACCAGGGTTTCTAAGTACCTGGTAATTGCTATGCATTGCTCCCAGGTTGTGACCCAGGTCGTATCTGTTATTAACAGGGATTAACCCGAGTTAACTTGCTTTGCTTTGAATCGACAAAAGAAGGGTCTCGAGTCGGATGACCCTGGTCACTGGTGTGAAAGAGGTATACTGAATCGACTACGGCAGCTAGAGGACTTTGTCACTTGAACGTTAACATACTGATTCTGACAGCCTCCTCTAGTGGAACATACAAATAGTTTTGGTTTTATTTGGCCATGTCATGTTTGTCTTATTTACTCTTCATTAGAATGGAGGTGAATGGACATGTGTTTGTGGTAATCACAGCATTGGACACTTCTATTAAAAATTATAAGTTCAAGATCGGATCATTACACATCCACTCTGTATGTGCTTGTGTGTGTGAGTGTGCGTGTGTGCATGTGTGCATGTGTGCCTGTGTGTGCATGTGCGTGTGTTTAGGATGTAAATGCTAGTCAGACGGCTGATACAGGAAACCTCTTGCAATGCATGCTGTTTTTGGGTGTGAAGGAGGGGAAAACGTGGGGTGAAAGATGGCCCTGTAGGACCCGAGCCAAACCATGAAAGTTTAAGTAAACATGGAGGGGGGGATAACCCTGGTGGTCTGGGTTCCCCCCTTCTCAGTTGATGTTTTCTCTCTCCTCTGCCCTTGTTTGGACAACAGTGTGCGGTGTTGTGCGATTTCCCCAGTGGCCCAGTCTCGTAGATTGCTTTGCTTGAGAATACACTACTGTATATTCACGATCCACTGGTATGAATTCTGATTAATTTCATGCTGTCACAGGTCTCTATAGATCCACTCAGAGAGGTGTGGTGAGCTAGGAAAAACACACTAATGTTGCAAAGTAAACACTTGTTTCCATAGAGATGAGCCAACTTAAACATGTACATAAATGTATTTTTGTGCTGTACTTCTTTAACCTGTCATGCTTTAATTCCTTACGTCTGATGAAAAGAAAATGAAAGCTTTATAATTGTACAGTAACACACTTTAAAAAGGGAGCGTGTCGCAGAATAGTGGCTGTATTGTTTGCATGGCCCTATGCCACGCGATTGCTGTCAAACATAATTTTTTTCTTGTCTATCTTAATCTCCAAATAATGTTCAGTTATGTTTTCCACTTTGGTGCGCCGTTTTCAACTTTTAAAACAGCTCATGCGTGGTAAACATCTGAAATTAGTTGCTGCTGAAGAATCTATTCGCACCCTGCATTCCAGCCTTAATGTTCAACTGCTTTGCTGCATAATTAAAAGCAGACCAATTTGCTCAAAAACTTCACACCATGCTTTTGGGGTCTGTAATTGGGCCTCAGGATCTGTGCCCGTGCTTCACACGGCTGAGAATCATCTCATGCATTCCCATCTTGCTCATTAGCACTATCTTAAGGTATGTTCCATTACACTGCTGCTCATCTAGTATTAGTGAGGCTTAAGCTGCTTTCACACCGCTGCGTTTCAACAGCCCCGACAGCCACGTACTTGCAGGAGCATTCCCCCCAAAAAAGCAAAGAGTTTCCAAAAGTTCAGCATGGAGAACTCTGCATGACAAAGCAAAATGTGTGTTCACGTGGGCAGCAACCGCTTTACACCTCTACGGCTGTGAACAAAACCGATTCTCCTCAAATGACTGGAGGCAGCGAGTTACCGTGTGGCGGTGTCAAAGCCCCTGTACTGTATCTCTTCCTGTGTGTTTTAGCTGCTCTGCGGAAGTATTTTGCTATGCAACGAGAGGCAATGTCAGTACAAATGCAAAAGATTCAATGATGGATAACGTTGGGTGAAGAAGGATGAAGTTGATAATTATCTGAGGCATCCTGGTGGATCGGTTTGCTGAATCGCAATCATTCTAGTCTTGGTCCTGTGTTTGAACCAGGTTTAGTACTATTAGTAGTATTTAATGATTTGAACGTGTAACAGAACTTTAATGAGGTCTTGTCCTTATGTATTTCCTTAGTGCGGGCCTACAGGGAGGGAGTTTTGATTGAAAATGTCTCTGTGCTCATGTGCATAGTTTTGCAGCCTCACAATTTGTGGATTATGAAAAAAAAGACGTTTAGCCACTTGCAATGTGATGGCATTTGAAGTATTTTTTGAAAGTGTCGCCCTTTGTTCTCCATTGTTGACAACAACACATGCACACATCTTTCTTTCTTTTCTTTCTTAACCACACTACAGGCAGGGAATGGTTTTGAAAGCCACTTTTAATGTATTCTTTCAAATCAATCTGCAACATATTCTCTTTTAAACTGTTTTGGAAACTGTCACAATGTCACAAAACAATAAAAACAGCAGTGTGAGAGCTGTAGATGTTCATACAAATACACTATGGCACAAATGATTTAAAATGCAATTATGTGCGCAACTCTTTTCCAGTGCAGTATGCTTTTATTTTTTATTTATTTATTTATTTCCCAAATGATTGCACACATCTCAGTTAAAACATTGAAATAGATTAAAATGCCTTAGGTATAAAGTAGTATATTGAAGAAGACAAATTATGATTGACTTGCAAAATGAGTGTGTCAATATTGGTGCAGGCCTAAACAATGTCATCATTTGCTTGCATTCAAGCTATAAATGTATCAGAGAACAGGAGTATTGATAAGAATTGAGATGTCTGCTTTACGTTACAGTGTAGTGTGGTAGCAGGAGTGTAACATAGTAGCATGAAGCCTAACATACTCTAAGTTATTCCACCGAGAGATCTGTATTGAAATATCACCATCTGTTATGCCACTCAGCTGTGTTTAAGATCATTTTGGTAATTCATATTTCCATAGATGGAACTATTTTTGGCTCTGACAGATAATTTGCATTCTGTCCACTGTAGCCACATGATTAAAATTCATTGTTGGACTTGTGAAATATCCCTCCCGTGTGGAAATGGTTCGTTGAGCAGGTGTGCATGCCTTGTGGAATCTTTCCCACCATGATTAAATTGGTATGTTTTAGATTATGGTGTGTTTTTTGGCTTCCCGCCGTTTTTGAGGTTCATTTTGAACTCATTGCTGTTTCTCTTTACATGTGTTGCCGGGCCGAGTGTCTTAGCTGGGAGCTGTACCGCCTGAAATAGGCCAAGTTCAGAGAGCCAGAGCTGTACTGCAGCTGTTCCCTCATTATCTTCAATGTGAACTCAGGACACCTTGAATTCATAATGATAGGAACATCTGACATGACAGAGATATTACCAGTGTCACCACATAATATCCTGAAATAAAACAGGGTAAAAAATTAGCACCATTCACCGGCCAAATGCTACTAAATTATAGTGGCTGTTGGATTTGCTTCACTCACCAGCAAACCCCCCGGTTGTAATCTCATGCGCGGCTGGTAAAATGTGAACATCCACTAGTCATTTGGCCAATGGACCAAAAAGTTTATGCCCTGCTTTCTAAAAATGCTCGATAAAAATTCAAGTCCTATCAGCTGTAAGGTATGCTTTATTTTAGCCCTGTAAAAGTAATGGTACATATCAAGCATTCATGATGTTTATTGATTTCCTTTAAACCAGTTGAGTAGGTAACATTAGCTTTTGGCTCTTGAGAGGTCGGGTCACCTTTAAGACTTTGTCGTTATTCGTACACAAGTCACAAATCAAAGTGAGCAATTTTGAACCAAATATCTGTCTAAAAATAACATTTTGGCAGACAAAGACTGGCCATGGAAACTGCACTGTCCCTCCCGAAATAGCAAATCAGAAAAGAAGAGAATATGAATAGCAACCCATCCTGAACTCTACCCAGTTTTGAAGGTGTTCTTAATGCAGTGTCCCTGAGTTTCTGTAGCCCTCAGCCCTGAAACCTCAGCCCTAAATCTGATGGGTGGATGTAAGACGAGACGGACGGTGGAATAACAGAATGTGCACTTTGTTCACCCCCAGTCGGCAGTAAAAAAGCTCTGAGAATTACAGAGTGAGAGACAGTTTAACTCTGAGTCATAAATATGTGTTTGGAACATTTTCACTTTTTCCCTCCCTTCTGAAACATCCCTGTTACTGTGCTATATGGTCTTTAGTGTGTGTGTGTGTATGTGTGTGTTTGTGTGTGTGTGTGTGCATGTTCGTGTGCGTGTTCGTGTGCGTGTGTTTGTGCGCGGGTGCGTGCCTTAATATCAAAAGTTGAAAAATGGCGGCGGGCAGAAACGGCAGATCTGTGTAACTGTTTAACAGCCCAACTCCTAATTTTTGCATAATAATAGTGGATTTTTTGCTGATTATCTGGAAACTTTGTATGTGCTAAATTTGGATAGACTCACACACACACACATACATGTTTCTCTGATGTCTGTCGTCTTGTCATGTGTGTTTACAGTCATCTTTTCCCATCAGGCAGTCTCTCTGTTTCTGTCCTCTCTTAGATACACACCTAAACAGACTGGGTGTGTGTGTGTGTGTGTGTGTTTTAAGAGGGAGAGGTCTCCCTCCTTCCTCGTTTCCAGCCTGTGGGAGAGTCCCTACCCAAACCGCAGCAGGGTAATAATCACTTAACCCAAATCAGGCGCAATCAGGACAAGCCGGGCTGCAGCTGGGAGGCACCCAACCCATGGGGGCGAGGGGTGGCAGCGGGTGAGCGGGTGGGTGAGTGAGAAGGCGGTGGGGGTTGGTCGGGATGACGATGTGGACACTGATGACCAGGAGGAAGATCAAGACCGGCAGCCTTTGTTGTGCCATCCTCGTCCTCATCTGGCTCCAACAGGGAGTGAATCAACGGGGGGAAATTGGGGAAATCAGAGATGAGATTCCCCCTGCAGAGTGAAGGTTAAATGCTGTTCCTGTGTGTGTGTGTGTGTGTGTGTGTGTGTGTGTGTGTGTGTGTGTGTGTGTGTGTGTGTGTGTGTGTGTGTGTGTGTGTGTGTGTGTGTGTGTGTGTGTGTGTGTGTGTGTGTGTGTGTGTGTGTGTGTGTGTGTGTGTGTGTGTGTGTGTGTGTGTGTGTGTGTGTGTGTGTGTGTGTGTGTGTGTGTGTGTGTGTGTGTGTGTGTGTGTGTGTGTGTGTACGCGGCGTCTGTGTGTTTTGTCTACATGTGATTGTTTCGTTAGTGCTCCCCAGGCCCCTGCTGAGTCACTGAATCTGATCTTGTGTGATCCAGTGATTGTGTTCTGAGCTATTTTCCTGATGTTTGTGTTCCGATGTAGGTCCTGTCACAGCTGCAGGCCTCACAGGAAGACACACACATAGAAAGACACTTTCGGGCATGCACACACATACTCACATATGCAGGGGTGTGTAGGTCCTGTCAGAGTTGTACGCCTATTGGGGAGACATCTGCAAATAGGCCCTGACATGCACACACACACACATGCACACATACAGGGCTGGGTGGAACCATGACGGAGCCTGAAATCCAGGCGATTTATTGGGCTTCACTTCAACCAAGACCTACAGCACGTCAAAGCTGTCTCAGTTTCCTCGTCCTTCCGCCCCTCAAAGCTTATCTCCTCGCAGCTGACTCTGGCCTGCTCCTAATCAAACGGAGATTGCAGAAACACTATCACAGACAAATCTGAACTGCGTATGGATGAGTTTGTGTGTGCTATTTGTTGTAGCGGAATTGCCATTGTTAGTAGCCCACCTTGTAGCATCTGCCATTCATTTGGAGTGGAAGACAAACACACTGATGAAAATGACTCAGACCACAGGCCCAGTTCTGTCTGGATTTGCCTCCTTCTCTTAACGTCCTGACTCTATTTCTGCTTCTTTTACTGTTTCTCTTTCTTTTCTCTTTCTGGGGGTTACTCCGTTGTATATGTGCATATCTACTGCATTTTAAACATATGTTTGCGCAGCACATGGACCAAATTTTAAACTCCAGCTACATCTCCACAATTGAATTTTACTTTGTTTAAACACACTCTCAGTGCTGCCTCGGCAATGTCGCCAATCTGCACCGAACCCCACTGAAGGCTCAGAGTATTTGTAGTGCATCTGTGTTTGATTTTTGTAGGTCGGACATGTGGAAACTTAAGGGGTAAAGATCATAATGCAACTTTGAGGCATTTATGGGTGACTTTCCAGAACTCTTTTGTTGTTGGCATCTCCAAAATGGTCGATAACTTTTACTGTTTATATATTTTCCACATTATGCTTCTGACAGGGTGGCCTGGTAGTTCATGAGGTCAGGATACAATTAGAGGGGGAAAAAAACAGCCACATATTAAAGTAAAGTTTATTTTTATATAACTCTGGACTTATTTTTTTTATTTTTTTTTTATTCAAATCACTTATATCACATAAATCTGTACTGTGTGTATGAGGGACTTCATCTCTAAACAGACATTAGAAGGGAATCCATTAATTCAAGAATCACGAGCTGTCAGAAATTCAGACTATATTATAAGGGCGCACTCACACTGTCCATCCGCACTGTGCCCCGGGCTTTAGGGTACTTGTCCCCCCTCCCTCTCCCCCCGTACACATGCGCACCCTCGTGATCGTACATGTGAAGACGTGCTTTACAAAAGCCCACCTCTCCCAAACGGTCCATGGCCGCAGCTAGGCTTTACCCGTAAAACCTGTTTAGGCACGGTACTGATGGACAGTGTGAGTGCGCCCTAAGTATATCATCTAAACAAAATGTTCATCTGTTCGTCCGACTGCTCCTTTTACTTTCCTTAATGCACTCTGTTGTAAAGTCTGTCTCATGAGTGCAATGTTGTCATAAAATATGGTCAAAACAACACTCAGGTTTTCCTTAAAACAATGGGAGGGCTCCAGGTGAACTGTAAACCTGTTAATCCGACCCCAGATGTAGATGAAGAAATGCACAACTCAGTGTGACATGGAAGTTGAAGTGCTTTGAATTCATAGGAAAAGAGACATCTTTCTCACCTGGATTCTTTTATGACATGATGGAGTGGAAAGTGGGTGGAGAGTTCGAAGGAGGCTTTGGGGGTTTGGTGACAAGGTGTTGAAGTGGAACAGCCCACAGATCAGCAAGGTGGACACCTGCCCCCTGGAACCAGTGACCCAGAACTTTCCAAATCCTTCCTCGACAAAATGGAGGGTTGTACACACACATGCACGGGCGCATGCATGCACATTCACACACACCTTGAGTGTTTACCTTCTCTGCTTGCCCACACTTTTCGATACACATGCACAGTGTTAGAGCCGCTTACATATTTATCTGTAACTTTAACATTTATTACTCAAGGTGCAACATGTTTTAATTAAGTTTTTGAAGTTAAATCAACAATTTGAAGATAAGATCTTGGGCTCTGCATTTTTCATAATTTTTCTTAGTAAAAGTAATAGTTTGACAATCTAGGAAATGTTATATATATCTATATATATATATATATTATATATATTTTCAAGTTTTTATTTAGCTTAAGAAGTAGGATAATTGTATTGTTTCTAGTAGGATAAACGCTTCTTTAATTAGCCTGTAATTGCTTTTCTTTGCCTTTTTTATTTTAATAATATGATCCTACTTCATTTCCACTGTATTGACAATGTAAGGGAAACATATCTTAACAAAAGAAAGAAACACGTGTTTTGGGAGTAGTAGCCAATAATGTCGCTTAATTAGTAAATGTATTGTGATTCATTCTCCGAGATAGTAGTATAGTAATAAATAAAACAATTGTCCTGAGAGAACGGTACCCTCGATTAACTAGTGGATAATTTCCCGTCATCCCTTTCGTACATTTTCAGCTGCATGTACCTCCCGCTCCTCTCTGTGCGTGCTCACCATGTGCTCTTAACACAACGCTGTACATGTACTAGCACAAACATGACACTTGCGACGCTTAACAAGACTGGTATACCACCCACCCGTAGTGATTGCCGATAAATCTATTGAATCTTCATTATCTGAAAGGTTCAAAATCCCCAAATGTCATCAAGAGGTCAAATATGCTACTTTGCACTATCATGCACGTCATCATTTTCAAACCTGAGCGGTGATTCCCCCTGTTCCTTTACTTCTCAGTGCAGGCTTTGATAAGATAATGGGAGCTGTTGCACAGTGAGTGTGTTCTGAAGCACCTGACCCTTAAATAGGTGCTGAGTGGAGGGCCTAGGCTGGGCTGCTGAGACGTGCTCATGCTCTGTTGACTTAAGCATTCAGACCGAGCCATCGATCATCCGAGTGTGACGGGTCTGCCCCTGAACCCGAGCGTACTTTATCTGCCAGCAAAGCCTCCCTGCTCAGTGTGTGCATGTAAAAACCAGCCCTGATTTGAAAGAACTAAATCGCATTTTTATCTCCGCGTCTGTAGCACTGTCTTACAAAATCCACGTTTTCTTACAAGCACACACATCTCCCTTCTCTCTCTCTCTCACGCTCTCTCTCTCTCTCTCTCTCTCTCTCACACACACGCTCGCTCTCTCTCTCTCTCTCTCTCTCTCTCTCTCTCTCTCTCTCTCATTTCTCTGATGAAGCTGGGAATTGGTTTTAAATCCTTCCTTCCTACTTTTTTAAAACCACCGAAGCATTTGGAAAAGGTTCTTTGCAATTATATTTAATCATATGCGGCCGTCCCAATCAAGGCCAACTCTGGTGATCACATTTGCATGGGTTTCAGGTTTTGCCCTTCAAGTCAGTGTAGTGCCCATGCAGGCTCCGGGGGTAAGGACCACCTGGACGATCCACAGATGCGCTCTCTTTCTTTTTCCTCTTCCTCTGAATTTTCCCAGCTCATACTGTTTAGTGTTTTGGCTATACGTTGAAAAAGTGGATTTTTCTTTTTTAGCTTTTCAGTTTTGCTTTCAGCACATATAGGAAGTGGAACAGCCATTACCAGATTTTTTCATGAAATTGTGAAAATAGTGAAGTCAAAATGTGTGTATTTGCGTGTGTGTGTAAAGCGTTTTAGCAGAATTCCCAGATGCACTGCCCAGCAAAGTCCAGCTGACCAGCCCACCCAGCCTGTGAGAGAGTGGGCTTCCATTTTTCTTCTCTCTATGGACCGTAGCGGTCAGCGTGACTGTGTGTGTGTATCTGAGCATATCAGACCGTCATATGTTTACCTCCCTATTTTTGTGTGTTTTTAAGGCTACACGTCATGTGTGTGCGTGTATGTGTCAGTGTGTGCACGTCTGCTCATATGTGTCACAGGAAGGCAACTTCTGTCCGTGATCCCCTGCTCCTCTCATTTTCCCTGGTGAAAGGCGGCATTATAACTGATTTCCATGACCTCAAGCCAGGGCCTTCACTCCATTCACAGCCTGTGTGTGTGTTTGTGTGTATGTGCGTGTGTGTGTGTGTATGTGTTTGTGTGCGTGCATTATAACTGCTTTCCATGACCTCCAGCCAGGACCCTCTGCGGCCTGCCTCGCAGCGCTTGTTTAGACAACAGTGGTGCACATGTTGGCTGAAATATGGCTGCTGTGCTCGTTTGCTCGGGTGAATTAAGCTACGGCATGTGTGCTTAAACCCAGACGGCTCACTGATTTATCCATATATTTAAATGATTGATTTAAGAGTCGCCCAGCCAACACTTGTTGAAGCTGCGGATAGAGGTGGGCTTACAGAGATGAGAGAGGAGGACAAAATTTGAATCAGAGCATACACAGCCCCTCTCACACAGGTAGCGATATTTACGCCATCCATAGCACCACTGAGGGACATTAGTCACAGAGCTGAAGTAAATTATTCAGAAGTAAAGCTTTACTTTGCACAAGATGGATACTTTTAACGACGTACTGATTGCTTTTTAACATACTCCATTTTCAAATGAGCTATAAAATTTTGTTTATTATGGTTCAGAACATGACATAGGCAATCTATTTTAATGTCAGGAAAGCCTGGAAGAAAGCGTATGAAAACACGTCCTCCCATTTGCCGTGATATGTGTTATGTGTGTGTGTATATGAGGGTGCGTGTGCCAGTGTGTTTTTATTACCTGTCTCATTATTAAATGTGTTGGAGGCTGGCTGAGCTGGGACAAAACATTCCAGCTCCTTTAATGTCTCCCTCTCGTCTCCCCCGTCCCCCTCACTCTCCTCTCTTTGATAATACTTTTCCTTATGAGCCCATAAAACCAGACGCTTTCTCAGAGAACCACCTTTTTCCCTCTGTGCACTGCAAAAAAAAAAATGGGCATCTTAAGTTAGTCTTGAAATTAAATTTTTCATAAAGCTAGTAAAAAAAATGATCTCAAGCACCGGTTTCACTTGTTTGCAATGCAATTTCAACAGGTGGTGAATATCTTGAAACGAGGCAAATCACTCCAGCTAATATCAAAATAATGTCACTTTAAATCAAGACATCTCTGCGGAAATTTGAGTTCTCTGTTAAAATGTCGCATTTTCTCTATTAGCTTTCAGCAAAATGATATTTTACAATGACACGTGAATATAAAATAGCGGGTTAAAATGGACATTTCTTGCAGTGTGCACACTTGAACCCTTTTCAACAGGCTTTCTGATGAAACCTGGCCTGTACAGTTTGCGGTTCAAGAATCTGTTCCCTTGATTGAAAGAAAAATGCTACTAGCCCTTTGTCCTCTTTTCTCCTCACATTTTTGCTGCTTTTATCTCAACATTTCTGCTTCTCTCATCCATTCCTTCTCCTCTCTCCCCTCTTTCCATCCCTCTCCCCTCTCTCTAGCTCTCCGTCTTTCTCAACAGGGTCGAGTAAGGCATAAGCGAATAATTAGGTAATTGCCCCCTTGATTGAGCTCAATAGGAAACATTTCAATTAGGCTAAAACTGCGCGAGGAGGAAGTAGGCTCTTACAAAGGGAAACATTCCTTGTCATGCAACTGTCAGCCCCCGAGCCCACACCACGAGCCAGGATTAACTGGATACTAGAGGAGGAAACACTGGGAAAGAGGGAGGTTGTTCTGAAAAGCCAGGGGGAAAAAACGTTGGGGAATTGGGAATGGGGGGGGGGGACTGATGGGGAGGCTGGAGAAAGTTAGGGAAACAGAGGGTGGGTACTTTTTAAGCGGGAGGTGGGGGTTGGAGGGACAGCAAGAAATGATTGCTGCAATTACGGCTATATTTAAACACGCCTTCCCTCTGATATGATTTTCCTGGTGATCCCCTGTTCAGATAAGAGGGAGACCTCTCTGCTTGCCCAGCCGCCTGTAACAAATTACAACCTCCCAGCCATGGAAGAGACGTAGTTCCTGGCTGAGAGGGAGGGGGGGAAAGGAGCTCAGAGAGAGTCAAATAGCAAACGAGAACTACTCAATACCTCTGAGAGAGCAGAGTGAGTAAAAAGAGGGGAAAAATGGAAAGCAGCGATGCCATCTAAAGAATAAGAAGTGACTGAATAATTTAGACTATTCGGCATCAAAGTTTTCCCTCATTTTACCTCTGTAAATTCTATAGATTGTTTTTATCCATCTCTGGTGTGCGACAGAACATGATCAATATTTTGTTTTACGTTTAAACCTGATGCTCACAGCTTTAATTAAGATGTATAGGTGTGTGCACAAGGCAGTTTCATGCATGTCCGCCGCCCATGTGCCTTTTTAGTGCGTGTATTAGTGAGTGATAGTCCTTGTGTAGCAGTGCAGCTTGCCTGCCCTTCTGTCATCACATTCACCTTTGCCGCCCTCATACATGGGCCATGAAATTGAGGAGCTGGGCGCTGACCTCTGATAGAATACGGGTGCCTGTAGGTGTTTTATGTAGGTGTTAATGGATAGTGTGTGAATGTCTCTGCGGACAGGTGTTAACGTGAAGGGGTGGAGAACCTGATACCGGTCTCTGTCTGTGAGAGTGTCACTGTGTGTATGGAATCTTGTTTATGTCTGAATGTGAGCGTGTATACGCATGAATACATCTATGAATGTTTGTATATTTTGATATTTAATTTGTGTGTGTGCGGCTTCATTTGCGTTTCTACATCTAAATTTATGTGTGTGTGTCCCTGTGTGCAATTTTTGCAGTATATATTAAAATTATTGTGCATCCGTCTGTGTAACTGTCGAATATATCTGAATTTATATGTTTGGATTTGTGTGTGTACGTGTGTGTGTACGTGTGAGAGGAGGCTTTGGCTTGAGCTTTTTATCCATGTCCCTGTGGGACGCAGTGTGGTTAGGAGAGTAAACGGTGGTCCATGTTAATACGTTTCCTGTGTCTGGCCCACCATACCTGTGTGGTTCACCTCGACACATACCCGCTGTACAACAGAGCAAGTCAGACGCATACCAGTACCTCTTTAATAACACTGGGGATTTAGTTTGTGCAGGATAGATACAGATGGCTGAGACATTTTTGTCGTGTGCAGAACGAATATGGTTATTGTTGCTTTACTACATATTAGCAACATCAGTAAATCTTAGAACATTAGTTAGCTTTAATGATGGTTTCATTGGGGATTGGTATCAAGAGGTTAATTTCCATTTAAAGTTAATAGAAACCACAATACTTACTTAGGAGTATTTTAATTCTATCTTGCTTCCCTGACTTTCTTTCTTTCTACATCACTATTTGAATATTTTCTAGTTGTCCTCCCTCCATGCATTCACATTGTGTTTACCCAAATAAACAGGAGTCACAAAAACTCACTCTGGGCCCCCACGGTGGCCCAGACACCAGCCCCTGTTATGACAGCTACCAGCGCTGTCTTGATTTAGCCAAGGCAGGACACACACATCCGCAGTTATAATTCAGTAATTTGTGTTTGTGCATTCTGTGACAATTGTGACAAATGACTGGCCTGGAGTGCAATGCCTACCTGCCCCCTCCTCCCTAGTTTCCTGCCGGGCCCAATGCATGCTTACACTGCTCAGGTGTAGGCTGAGAGGCTTTGCGTGCTGAGCATGAATAGTCCAGCTGACAAGGGAAATGATTACATAGACGTGTTTATTTACAACGTGATTTTTATTGATGAATCATATCGACTCGGGCTGGCCTGTATGATCACGTTTAGCAAGTGGGTGGCATGTCAGCTTTGCTGTTGTTTTTTTTTTCTTCCCCTGGTGCAACAAGTCCCTAAAGGACCTGAGCACATAGTTTGTATCCTTGTCGGGCGACATGCTTCGCCTGTCCGAACACATGCTTACTCATAGGCAGCAATCATGTCATCTCAGCCAGCCCCCCTCATTTACATTTTCCGGGGCATTTTTCACCATAAGCGCGTTCTGTCATCGATATTTGCGAGTGAAATTGGGTTTGCATCGGAGCGGGCCTCAGTCGAACACGGAACCTATTATAGAAGTCAGGCGGCAACAGAAGGAATCCTGGTAATGTTTTAGCCACAAAATGAATTCCATTCCCTTGGAAGTCCTGTGCAGAGTTAGGGATGTAATACTCATATGGAGCAGTTTATGAGGATTAAGAGGTTCTATTTAGTCTATGGGGCCAACGGGCGTCCTCTCTGCAACCCTCCTCCATCACGTCCTGGCCTCTCCCTGCTGTCTGGTGGATGACCAGTCACTTGACATGTGGAATGGCAGAGGAGGGCTCTGTCGAATAGTGTTTTTGCTGGTGACAGTGTCTGACTTTGCCCAGTCCTGTGTGCCAGCCACCAGACTGAGTTGAAGGCCTGAGCATTAACACCTGTGGCAGGTGGACGTGTTGACTTCTGGCCTCTTTCCAGCTTAGTTCTATTTTTTTGTCCACACTGTTTTACTCTGATGCATAGGGCTGAACAAAACAGGTTCTTCTAATAGTACGGATTTTTTTGTGTGTATTTTTGTGTTTGCTTTTCATCTGCTGATATTCATTTGTATGCAAGCGTGTGCTTTAGAGTCTGTGTACGTGTGTGGCTTTCCTCCATCTTTTCCCCAGAAGGAACAGTCTCATGTTCACTCTCTAACTCGTCCTGGTAGAGGGTCAATTGCAACCAGTTGGCCGCCAGTCTGGTCCAAAGTAAACATTTGGAGAGAGGCGACTGTACAGGCAGGTACCTGGGGGCTCTGTTAGTTGCTTAGCATTCCCCTTCCTCCCACTCTCTCTCCACCTCGCTTCTCTCCCTCTACTTCTCCACCTCTATGCCTTCTTCATTGCATGGTGGTGGGCCACACTCCCCTAAGGGCAGGAGATTGCCAGAGTTGCTGCTTTTGGATCGAGTCGGCGGGGCTCTGTGAGATGGTTTGTCTTCTGGGACTGGCTCTCAAGGGAGTCTGCTGTGGTCTGGCTAGTTTAAGAGCACTAGAGGATCACAGACAGAGACAAGCAAGCCCAGGTCTATTTGATATACACATGAACTCAAAGCACATCTGCCTCAGTGTGTAAGCTATCAGGAATATGGTTTTCATTTTGGACTCTGTGTACCGGTTAGATATATTCAGGTCCATGCAGGGTCCACTTTTGTTTTGTGTGGCAGGAGAAGGAAGGTCTGCTGCACATTTGCTGTGAAGTGTCGGGCTGCAGTGCAGGCAGAGAGCCTTTTTGAGCCTGATGGCAGGCGACTCCTTTAACTGGGGCTGGGGAGCGGTCTGCACAGCTCAATTTTGCCCACATTAATCAAACTCACATTTCCTCACATCAGCCTGTGTGCCTATCAGCAGGGCTAGCTTGTTAGCATAATGAATTCAGTTGGTTTCACACAGAGGGCCACATTCTTCTGAAAGTTAATTCAGTATGTTGGATGATGAATAAATCAAGAACTTTATGTTTTGCTGCTTTGTTTAAGTTAAAAACCAGAATTTTCCATTTCCATTTTTTAATTGTGCCCTTTTTCTAAAGAGTTTCTTTCAGACTTACTCTTAAAGCAAAAACATACTGAACTGCCTTCACTGATTTCCATATCTTTGATAGAAAATCATGCCACCACATCCAAGTGTCCGATATTTGTTTTGCATGTAGCTTTCCTTCACAGCTCCCGTAGGTCGCATAAAACATCAAAATCTATCATTTCATGGAGAGTTTAAGTCAAAACGGCCTTTTGTGTACGCAGTGAGTTATTTCTTTTTAGGCAAACTTCCTCTTGGTTCTAGTAAGGGGGGCAGAGGGTCAGCGAGGAGAGAAGGGGCCAGGAGGGTTGCGGGGGCTGAGGTGGTGGGGTGGCTGTCTGAGAGAGTGAAAGCATGCAGTCAGACAGTGGGAGTGGGCTTTGCTTCGCCGGTCATTCATACAGGTGCTTATAATTTGCAGCGTGTGATTAATCATTGTTGTGTTTGGGGGTGACATCTTGTTTAATGGATCTGTCCATCTCCCTTCTTTCACTGTTCTGGGGAGATTGGCAGTAAGCAGCATGCACAGCATTATATATTCTAGTACACACATGCACACACTTGAAGAAATTAATATCAGAACAGACTTAAGTGTAACTTCAAGCTGGCCTTTTTGCTCCTAAAGCCGCTCCATGTGCACTTCTGCACTGATTTTGAAGTCAGAAAATGGACCGAAGTACGACGTAGCCAAATGCAACATGTGTGCGAGCCCACCAGCTGCCACCACACAGAGGCAGTGGTGTTTTCCGTTTGTGTGTTTGCTTTGGGTGGAGGGCAGGCTGGCTGGTCAGCATGGCTGTAAATCAGAGTCTTCCTGATGGAACCCTGATGGACAGGAACATAATCTGTCCCTGGTGTGTCATTATGCTCAACCTCCCAGATAGCTACAGATCCTGCTGCTCCTCTCATCTCTCCCCAGGCCTCACACACACACACACACACACACACACACACACACACACACACACACACACACACACACACACACACACACACACACACACCTATCTACGTCCACAGTGAGCCAGCCAGGGCAGCCTCCTGGAAACAAGAGACAGTAACGGAGACACACATGTTGAACATAAACCGGTTGAGCCAGTGTCAAGAGTTCATCGTCAGCATCTGTCATAGCAAAACCATCGCCCAAAAAGCATGTGCTACTCTCACACCGCAGCGCCTCGCTCGTGCTTCAAATGTACACAGGCCATGCAACTACTGTCGCCAAACTGGCCTCAGTGATGGCTAAACATAAGCAAACTGACGGATCCTTTTAGGACATGTTAGGATCTGTCCCAGGACCCGTTTGGCTACTACACAAGGGCCCCCACACATAGTGGTGAGTCAGAGCCAAGGTGTCATCTGTTAGTTTTATGAACCTTTACATGTCCAAATGCAAATGGAAATACTGGATTTTCATTTGACGCCAAAAAGGAAAATGGTCCCTGAAATTTATAAATCAAGATTTCAGCACGTTTCATGTAATTCTTTTTGAAGATTTTACTACTTTGCAATTAAATAAAATAGCTTCAAACCTCAGTTATACTCCTTGAAGTTTGATTCTCTAAATAATTTAGTTTTATCTATCAGATGTTTTTAAAATGATGTGTGTTACATTGTATTTTTTGGACCGCCTCAAACACCTCTTTTTGATTTTATTAGTCTGGTTAAATGTCTGGCCCCCCTCTTTTTTCCCCAAAAAACTGGTTCTCATTCATAATTCTCTTCTGACAGTTTGGAGTTATTTCAGCTTTTCTGACAAAAAGCAGGATAAAAGCGACCACCACATCCGTGCACGGTTCAGTTGGAGTTTGTCCAACGAGGAGATCTTGACCCCTCAATTATAGGATGATGGGACTGTTTCTTTTCCGTGTTGCTGAATTTCATTAACAATTTCGCATCCACACATGTGGAATGAACTCAGTGTAGCTTTGAATTTTCCCATAAAAGTTTCTCATCTCATTTGTTGTCTAAAATGTGCAAATTGTTTTATGTTTCTGATTTTCCACCTAGTTCTTTCTAAATGCGAATGTTCTTTAAGTCTGTGATCTGTGGTTCTTTCTGCTACCTTCTGTAATAAGCCCCTCACAAAGCCAGAAACCAGAGAAGCCAGCCTATAATCCGATGCCATCACGGGACAAAACGTGGATCTGCTCCATTGGCAATGAATCGGAGACTTATGGACTCAAAGAATGTTTGCTTGACCTTTCTCAGCATCGCCTCAGCCACTGAGTCAGTCCAGAAAGTCTTTCTGTCATTCAGTGCCAGTGGAGCAGCTCCAGGGTTTGTCTCTTTAATGACAACTAGAGAGCCCTGCCTCTCATTTCCAGTTTGAGTGACATGTGATCCTGTATACAAATCTTGACTTAACTGTCTAAAATTGCAGGAATAATGCCATGTTTGCTGTAGTTTATGCTGGATTTCCCTAGTCTGACCCCCCCCCCCCCCCCCCCCCATCTGCATTTTATTCTTACAGCACATGAAGAACCAGTTTCTGTCTCTCCAGGCTTCCTTATCTGTAGATCTGTCTGTTTGTCTATGACTTAGAAGGCACTGATAGGCAGAGGGTAAAGCCTGTATTGTGATTAAGCCTGAGTATGGTTTCCGTGGTGCTGGGTAAGCGCTGTGGCACATTGCCATCTGCCAAAACAAAAGCCGTCAAAGATGCCCTGTCACACAATGAGCCATTAAGCCCGCCTGCCTGCGACAATTAATTACCCCCAATTCAAATAATGTTGATAAATCATAGACATAACACAAAGCCGTGCTGCTGATTGCATAATTATTGCCTTCAACCACCGGCGTATGTAACATAATCACTGTCTCTCATCACACTCTAACCACCGGCGTGCATCTGGAGTGGCGTTATGCAATGTTTGGAAAGAGACTCAGCAAGCTTGCTAACAGTATGTGTGAAGATGGTGTGCTTGTGTGGGGCCTTGACTTGTCCTAGAGTCTTTTATTTAAAGGGGACAAGAGAGCCTTGTTGTGTTTGAATGGGACAGGCCTCCTCCCAAACCCTACTTTTTTAAGTGCTGAAACATATTTCGACTGTTTAAGCAGTGATGGCTGAGTGCATTTACACTTTGGTAATGACTTCCTGCCTTTAACTCCCCTGGCTTAGGACGAGAGTGAACCATGCAGGTACTTCCCTTTTGCTACTACCACAAGTCCTGCTTCTGCTACTACTGCAGCAGCCTCGAAGCTCTTCTCCTTTCCCCTCCCTCACGCCCGTCAGCCAACCCAGTACAGAAAGGATGGACCACCCTGTCAGATTATGCACTTTCTCTTTTTGCTGTTTCACTGCTACCATGCAAAGTTTGTGCACTGAAAGATGGTATCACTCTTCAGGAATGTCCACTGGTTTTTCAATCCCTGCATCATTTGCATTTATCTACCTTGCAGCCTTTTTCTTTACCCACGAAGGACTAATGTTTGGAGAATATCCCTACCATGATGCATCCTAAAATGTCAGCCAGCAACAGTTTTCTTCTAGATGCTGCAAGAGGCCTGGGCCCACAGAGGAGCTTTACACGGCCTGTGTTTTCAACCTAGATTCCAAGGTCCTGAGCTGCAAAGTAATAACTTAGCTTGCCCACAGCAGCTTTTTGTAGTTTTAAACATCTTCCAGCAGCTTGCTATTATGACATACAGGTGCTCAACAGGTTTTTAACAGTAAAAGCTATGCTCTTTTCTCTTTTTGAAGATGAGTCACTGGCCCTATGCCTGCATGTCCATCCAGACAGCAGCTAGCAATGGGGGAAGCTTCAACCTATCCATATAGACACAGGGTGTTAACAAGTAATTAAAGAATTTACTGCCTCACTAAAGCTCCATTATTGCTGTTCCCTCCCAATTATTGGCTCTATTATCAGCTTTTATGGACTCAGGTGAGCTTCTGGAGAGAGTTGGGCTTGTTTTGGCAGTGAGTGGTCAGCTCTGTCCCTGTCAGCTCTGTCCCTGTATAAAATAACAGGATGAAGCTCAGAGGCTAGAATATCTAGTTTTTGTGAAAGAGAGAGATGATCGTTTTTGAAGTGGCCCACTGTGCTGATGCTTAATTTGCTTAAAAAATGTATTTTTCTTGTTACATTAAGTTTTCTTCTGTCAGGCAGAGACCCATCTTTTGTGTGGTTCCCACATGTGCTTGCCTGCTCTCTCTTTGTGTGTTAATCAATCTCTGTCTCCCCTCCGTCCACTAGGTGACAGTAATGGCTCAGTTCTCGCCTCTGGGGGTTGGGGATGAGATGAGGTGTAATCTTTGTTTACACAAGGTGAATTGGTTGAAGACCAGAGGTTATGGACTGGGTGGGTGTGTCAGCAGTGGTGGTCATGTTGTAGTGATGTGGTGACGTGGTGGTGAAGTTAATGATGGTGATGTCTACAGTGGCAAGTCCACTTACTACCCATTTACTATTCTGTTTCACATCACTCAGCAGTGATAACGGCCCATTTGTTGCGCTCTGTGAAAGCTCAGAAAAGTGTCAGAGAACATGGAAACTTGTTAGTTTTGTGTAACAGTAGTAGTTGTAGTAGTAGTAGCAGCAGCAGCTAACTATTCTTTGTCTGATGTATACTCACAGCCCTGTCAGATGAACAATTACGTTCACTGATTTAATAGTGTTATTTGCCACTACTAGTTATATAAAAGGGATGTAGAATATTTATTTAATATAAGACAGTGATTGTTTAATTGTTGATGTTTTGGTTTGAGCTGCACATCTCCACCATTTAGTGTTTGAAGTGGGAGGATTCATATCTGGGTATTTCCCCATTCTGTATACTCCTCCAGAATTGTACATTATATGTACACTGGCATTGGAGTTTCATGCCCATACAAGTCCTAGTAGAGCATCATCTGTGAGTCACGTAACATTGTCAATGGGCAAAAATAATAGAGCATTTACTTACGGAACCAAGGGCACCTGAAATAGCTCCTTCAAATCCATTAGCACTTCAAGCAATATTGAGACTTGCTTTATAACTAGTTTTCCCCCACTCTAACAGCATTAGGTGACATTTAGGTAGTACAGTCACTTGCCATCAGCTTAGCATTCAGCTTTGAATCAGCTTCAGCCCTGATTTTCCACTCGCCATCATATGTCGAAGCTGCCCAAAAAAGCTCCCAATTGGGATTGCCTCGGTACTCACGAACAAGCCATAAACTGTAAAAAAATAATGTAAGTAGCTTCTGTGCCTGAAAATGTAAATTCAGTGTGGAAGTGCATAAAACCTGCTTTCTTTTTGATTTCCAGCAGAGGGCTCCTTCTCCGGCTCCAAAAAGCTGTCTGATTGAATAGAAGTCAATGAAAAAATAACTCTACTTCTCACTATTTACCTCAGTGAACATCTTATTAATGAGTTTATGGCCTCAATTGCTTGTTTTAAATCTTACTCAATACAGCATAATTTTCATATTATGAACATTTTATAAACTATGGTCCCATTTAGAGTGAAATAGATGGTGAAGCAGGGTATGCTTTACGGTGGGGCTACATGGCAACCTGTCAATCAGGATGGAGGCTTAGCACAAAGCACACTTGAGCTTCGGTTCCAAACGCACCTGGCTTTACACTGTAAACCCATCCGGGCGATATTTGATATCAGAGCAAGTGCTCCAGTTTTGTTTGAATTCACACCGCTAGCCATGTTGACCCCCTTGTTTAAATCAGCCACTGTAATGGAGCGTCACAGTTGAGCTACCCAGTGCATTGACAAGAGACGCCAAAGGGCCTTGACGAAACAGCCTTTGTGACGAGTTGGGATGAGAACAAGTTGCAGCTAGCAGGGTGTGACTCCCTGTCGCTGGTCAGTCAGGTAGTGTGAAAACAAGCTGTGTAAAGATGATTCTGATACCGTGTGTCTACCGTGTGTTAATTTTCCCTCATGCCCTGGTTGGGAATCACTGCCACACACCTTGCCCAATAGTACCTTTGTAGTAATGCTTACTCTTTATTCTCCCCTTGAGTATGACAGAAGGCAGCTGTTTGATGTTAACATAACAAACATGCAAACTAGAATGCTAATGACCACAAGATGATGTGTAATAACGTTGTTCTGAAGAATATTGTCGATGACATATTGCAGTTGTCCAGAAATTTTGTGATGCATAGAAGGTCAGCGTCATATCGGGTTCATCAGTTCATTCAAAATTCAGTGTTAGCATGAATTTTCCTCTGATGCGGGAAAATTGACATCCGTGTTTCTCCGTTACTGTCAAGGCTCAATGATTGATGACAGTTAAGAGTTTGACGCTGGGACGTTTCGGGAATTGGGATTTCTGCCTATTTTGGTTACCAGGAATGTCTCTTTATCGAGAAATGGATACGGAGTGAAATCTGTCTGCTCCGAGAAATTATCTTTTTGTTGTAGTTACGGGTTTAAAAATACATGTCACATTTGATTAACAGTTTGATAATGTTGCATCAAGACATTAGGGCAGTTATTTTCCTTTGTGAAATCCATGTAATTACAGTCTGTTAATCAAAGCGTCGGTGCCAGCAGCCAAGAAGTGTGTAGTTGAAGTGCGGTTTTCAGGTTGGATTTGACCTGTAGGCATGCGTGGAGGTTTGATGGAATGGCGACAGGTAAGTCTTAGGGAAAGTACACAAAGCATCTGGGGCAAGGGGAGTGTTGTCAAGTGAAAACATTTTGTACCAGTCGTGGTGATTTACATATAAATGTTTTTTCAGCTGCTGATTTAACGAATGTTATGATGGGCTTATAAAGGCAGTTGGATGATGTCTTAAATATGTGGCTGGATATATGTCTAAAGCCATATGAAAAATCACTATAATACTCCTGAAGTGTTTCATTAAGGACTTGCGTGTATGATACAAAGTCCTGGGATTTCAGATCATCTGCTTGCTTTTTGATGTCCCGTCACTCTTTCATGTCAAAGTGCAGAGTCTGATTTCTGTCCCGCAATACTGTTAAACCATCCAACCACCAAATGTCTATTTTATTACATTAGAAAAAGTGTCATATTTGGATCCAGAATCCCCCCATTTGTTTTGACAAATTGCCCAATTTGTGATAAAATAGACATTTTTAAGGGAATTTAACAGCAATGCTTTGCATCAGGGTCCGCCTTCAAACTATCAGGGTTAATTTCTCAATAGATTGGTTTGCTCTACATTACCCCTTAGCGATTGTGTTATTAAAATATTATTCAAATGTGACTACTTTCAGGCCAATAAATCAATTAATAAATGGTTCCCCCAGAATTCTCCTGGTCAGTGTCAAGAAGCCTTGAGAAAAAGCTTTGGTAGATATAAATTACAGACTACATAGCAGCCGATTTATGACAAATACAAATAATCTAAATATTTTATGCATTATATTTTTGGTGTCTGATTTTTTTGGACTCCAGTTCTACCTCAGTATGATAAGTATGGCCTCAGTGTCTTCTAAAATGAAGCTGCTTTCCACTTTGCTCCTGTCTTTTATTCATTCATTCATTTATCTTTAACCGCTTGTCCCTGTCGGGGTCGCGGGGGGCTGGAGCCGATCCCAGCTGACATCGGGCGTGAGGCGGGGTCCACCCTGGACAGGACGCCAGTCTATCACAGGGCACAAAGAGACAGACAACCATTCACACCTACGGGCAATTTTAGAGTCATCAATTAACTTGTAATTTCACAGATATTGATTTTCAAACTTGCAAATAAACGCTCTTGTCTGATATGAATTAATAATGTCGTGCTAAAGTGAATGTCAGACTCAGTTTCAAAGGGGTAGCTTCTGACCTTTTTGCTAGTGACCTCCAAATATGATGAACGTTTAAATCCCTGAAGAGTTTTTTTGATTTGGACAATTTCACAGGTCAAATTGCACAGTATGTCTGAAGAAAACAAAGATTAAGTGTAAAAAAAATGATTTTAATTATCTTGTGACCCTCTATATTTATGCTGTGGTCCCTTAAAGTCTCCCCACCCTCAGTTAGGGAAACTCTTTATACTGCAGGCAAGGCAACTATTATTAAAATCACCTGAAGGGTTTTCTGGCTGCATGTTGCTCTCATATTTGCAGAGCTATATCCTTTGTTACAGGATTATACAGTGTATTTAGGTGTCGACAGGTGTCCTACAGGAGTTGGAGACACTTTGTTTAAAAAGTGATCCTCGTGAAAGAATCAGGCCGAGGTGACACGGTGCACTTCCTCTCAAACATCAGTTACACCAGGTTTTGCATCCATTTTGTCCCTTCTCCTCCTGTCACCAGCTTCCGCGCGGCTGCCACGTGTATTTGCATCAGATGATCATGTGTAGGGAAAAAAAATGTGACCACAGGTGTCAACAAAATAGTGACAGTAATGGAGGAGGGAGGCTCCGACACAGCGCACTGCCGGCACGGTCTGTCTGTCAGTCTGTCATTAGCTTATTATTTGCCCGTCATCCCCGGCAGCTCAGGACCTAACCCTGTCAATAGCACACACACCTCACACACACCTTAACACTTCCATCAATATCACAGTGAGTTCATCTCGAGTTTGACCGACAAGGACATACCGGAGCTGTCTCTGTGTATAGCCAGTGGGGAGAATGTGCCATGATGCATGACTTTCAACAATAAATCTAAACTGAAGACAGCACACTAAAATATCAATACATCATCTACAATCAGGATATATTAATTCATATGTTGTATGATTTCTAGCATTGCCGACGCAGGTCATTTGATAAGTCTGTCGGATAAAGAGATACGGGAGGTGTTTGATGTTTGAGGGTGTTGGCCAACTGTTATGCAAAAAAAAGGCAAAATTATCAGGTGAAGTAAATGAATGAATCTTCTCCTTTTGTTCCCTTGTCATCTGAACTTGTGCATTGATGCATCGATGACCGCTGATCTGTAACAGGACACACAGGATATATGTCCTTATTGGAAGGATCTTGTACAGTTTAGCCTGGTGGAGGATTGAAATGTGTTGTTAAGGTGAAAATGCGATTGTGTTCGTATACATTCAGCTGTTTTATGAAGTTTAAAGAGTCAGTACATAAAGTTCCGTGTGTAGAGAATGAGTCTCAGTGAAAATCTACACAAATTAAAATCCATTAACGTCCATTGTTTTGGCGTCGTGGTGGCTCAGGGGTGGAAACCTCGTATCCCGAGCGAGTTAAAATAATCGAGTGGGAGTATGGAGGTGATAATTACAGATGGAGTAGCAGCACCAGTAGCTGACGCAGGCCTGCCACAGAATGCTGAGATGCTTGCACTTCTCGTCGGGGGCCCTGAGTTTAAAAAAATCCCCCACTGTCATTGGAGAGGGCCTCGCTTGTTTTTCCAAGCACCCTTTGAGCTTTTTCAAGTGCAGAATTAGGGACTGTTTGGGGAGTTAACTGGGACCCTTCTGCGCCCCCGAGACAGGAAGCCTGATTGGTGATATTTGTGATTAATAGCTCTGTCTCTCTCTCTGTCTGTCTCTGTCTCTGTCTCTGTCTCTGTCTCTCTCTCTCTCTGTCTGTCTGTCTCTGTCTCTCTCTGTCTCTCTCTCTCTCTGTCTCTCTCTCTCACTCTCTCTCTCTCTCTCTCTCTGCCTCTCTCTCTCTGTCTCTCTCTCTCTCTCTCTGTCTCTCTGTCTCTGTCTCTCTCACTCTCTCTCTCTGTCTCTCTCTCTCTCTCTCTCTGTCTGTCTCTCTCTCTTTCTCTCCGTCTCTGTCTCTGTCTCTCACTCGCTCTCTCTCTCTCTCTCTCTGTCTGTCTCTCTCTGTCTCTGTCTCTTTCTCTCTGTCTCTGTCTCTGTCTCTCACTCGCTCTCTCTCTCTCTATCTGTCTCTCTCTCTGTCTCTCTGTCTGTCTCTTTGTCTCTCTCTCTTTCTCCCTCCCCCCAGATGTCTTGAGCCAGTGTTGTTTTTTTTATATATGTAAATTCCAACGTAATCAGTTCCTCCACCCCAGTGTTTGGTTTAGGACAGAAGAGCAGAGTTATATGGGGAGCATAAATCACTTTTAGTAATAGTTGTCTGCTTCTGCTTAAATGGAATTTTTTTTTTTTTTTGTAGAAATATTTATTTGCTTTTAATATATAGGAACTATAGGCATTTAATCTGCTACAACCCCACTCTCCCCATGAGGTGCTTATATGTTCTTATGACGGATTACTTGTGCCATTAATGTGGTTTATACTACATTTCAATGTTAATGCGATGAGTTTGGAAGTGTTGCACTGCCTGTTTGCTTTAAAAACAGGTTTGGCTCCAAGGCCATATTTCAATACTATAGTGCGCCTTACTTGGTAGTAACTATGGTTTATTGGCCTCAGCTTAGCAGTCAGGCGGGCCCTGTGTTATTTGGGTACCTTTTTATGTTACATTTATTTCACCCACTTCCAGAATTTGCCTTTTTGACAGCTGCAAGTATTTTCTTATTCAGTGTAAATTTATTGTCATCTGTCATATTAGGTTTATATTTAAATAAACTATCATAATAAATA
Source organism: Echiichthys vipera (assembly GCF_963691815.1). Classification (NCBI taxonomy): domain Eukaryota; kingdom Metazoa; phylum Chordata; class Actinopteri; order Perciformes; family Trachinidae; genus Echiichthys; species Echiichthys vipera. Next base: position 7,008,042 of record NC_139837.1, read on the forward strand.
TCCGATGAACATCAGGCAAGCAGGCTCTAATTGTTTTTTTATGAAAAATAAACACGGCTGAAATCAACACCTGGAGGTGAAAATCTGTTGTTTGTGATGACTCCCTGGAGTTCTTTTTATTTATCTCTCCATTTATTAGGGATGCACCAATCGGACGTTTTCAATCCCGATACTCATATGGCCGATACTGAGTACCTATCCCATACACAGTGGCTGTGTGTCTCATTGTGTGGAGGTGACTGGGATTATACTTTTATGTTAAAGGCAACATCAGACTTGACTTGTACATTGTTTTCCTAGCATTGTCAAACAGAATGTAAGACATGGATACACAGAATTGTTAGTTATTATTAAAATAATAATAAAGAATTGAATTGAATACATCGTCCCCATGTCAATCCAAACCTGATCCAGCTATTCCAGTCAGTATCGGGTATGCCATTGCCATGTCTTTCTTCATTCTTTCACTTCTATTTCTACCTGTGTGCGTTAAAACAACCTGAGTTTAATCAAAGTTCCAATATCAAAGTGCCTAGCCCAGTCGCTGATGGATATCGCCTTGGCTTTGTTACCACCGATGACAAATTGCAGGGGAGCAGCACCTCGCAGGGTTTGTTTAGCATTCCAGATCAGATTTGTTTTGGAAAGTATTAATGGAGGACATGGAGGCATGACATATCACCTGCAGGTTTAGTCAGGAGCTCCTGTCAAAACCAGAGTGGGCCTGCGAGGTGAAGCTCTGTCATCATGACACTCTCATGCTTCGTCTCACGCCTTGAAATACCAGGACGCTGCTGTGATTTTCTGCTTTGGCTCCCAATGAACCAAGAAATGTATCATGTAGTAAGATGTTCTCTAAAACAATTACATGTTGACATTATAATTTTTGAACTACATTATTTAAAAAAAGTGTCTGTGACTTAACTGAGTACACCAAGTACATTTAATCCATAATTATGCTATTTGTCATTTTTTTCTCGTTTCTAATTCAAATTCTCATTATTTTATGAGATCAATTACGAAGCTATTATTAGCATATTTAAGAAAATTGCGTGTAAGCTATCATTAGAGACTGTAGCATTTAGCGGGTCAAATAAGCGTGTGAAACGAGCATTCACTATGTCTCTCATGTATTGGTCCGTTTAACTGGGGGAGCTGTGCTTCCTGTTGCTGTGACCTTCTCCCTGTGGCTGCTGGGAATTACAGTCATTCAGTGTGTGTCTCGGCATGATGGATGACACCTGCACCCGTTGAGCAATCGCTCCCTGGATCACTATTGTTTTTCTTTCTCACTTTTGCGTGGGAGCCAACTGTGTGCATTCCCGAGCCAAAACCAACTCAGATAATCATCTCATCTGCGTGATGTATGATCTTTCTTTGGAAGACAAGTTATCGGATGTCCTACGATGTCTTGCCAATATGGAGATGGCAGTACTAGTGCTACTGGTGAGGCTGCTTGTTTGGTCCGTTTCAGCGACCTACTGCAAAAATCACCCCAGCTGAAAAAGGGATGATGCAGCACTTTTCAACAACCGGGCCTATTGTTTCTGCCATATGGTCTTCTTATCAAATACCCAAAACAAAAGCCAAATACCATGGCTGTTAAAACACTGCATATGACGTCAGCTCTGTGCAATAAGAAAACCAGCCGAATGAAAACTGTATGTTGTCACAGTATAAAATCTCACTGTATCCTTGTAGCTCTTTTGTTTCCACTGCACAGCTTTACACTGTGTCTTGGCACAGAACTTTTGGCAAATAGCAGTCTCATAGTGAATATGTAAAAGTGTGTCTTTATGGCTGTGCTCCAGACACTCCTTCGACATTAGCACTTGCCTAACTGGGTCTTTCTGTGTGTCTGCAAAGGCGCTGGATGACAAGCCCTGTCACTGCCATTGTGGTGCAGAAACTAAAGAACCTTCAAATAATGGAATCTCACAATATGCCACTCACTGATGCATAGCAAAGCCATAAATATCAACCAGATGGCAGGTCACTGTAATATTATGCCCCGCCTCGCAGTTTAGGGAGGTAGGGTGCCTGCAGGAGAAGCTGGAACTGGAACAGGAGAAGAGAAGGCTGAGCGAAGCAACTCAGTAGCATCATCTCCTTGGTCTGCCCTCACAATGCTCAGTGACTGTGCATCAGAGGCTACAGAGGGGTGTGAAGTGCTCCCGAGAGTGTGTGGGTTCACTATTGCCGCGCTCTATGATTAAACGGTAGTATGTGCTGACAGCTGGAGTGGAAGAGCATGATGCACTGGGGCACAGTGGGGCGAGAAGCTGCCTCTCAGTGGTGTTGAGCAAATTACAGATTGTGTCTTTAGGCCTTGATACAGTTGCATGACCACCAGAGTTACCACCAGTGCTGAATCAAATCTGACAAAACTTTCCTGTGATGTTAACTGGGAGCACAAAAAAAATGGCTTGCTACTGTTAAATGTCAGTGATTACTTGCTTCATCAAAAATGTACTGCAGAGACAAGTTGCATTTTTTTGTGGATTTGTCATCAGTTATATAAATACAACACCCTCTTTAGATATTGTTTGTGTAGTTTGATTGACACGACACACAAAGGCACTTGTTCTCTTTTGACTTTCGCTTTTTCTTGAGTGGAAAAAGAATTAACTCGTCCTTGTCACCTTTACATACAGCACAAAGGGCCTTTGTGACTGGAAGTTGTCAGAAGGCATTCTGGGACATAAAATTACACTTCATCCCAAACTTACACATTTATTGTACAATATCTAAGACCATCTGAGTGTTATTTTTTTCTTTGATACCTGAATACCTATGGTACTATCAGTTGTCAGGAGGAAGTTTAAATTGGGTGGAACAAGAGCTGTACGATGTGTCATGCAAAGGTAATTTTACGGTTTTCTACACTTTCTCTTCTTTAAGTCTTCCTACAACCCCCTCAGCCTGTCTCATCTGCCATCAGCTGTTCTTAAGGTGTTTCGTCTGCAAGGTCGTTAGACAGAGGCTCAAATAAACATAACTTGGTTTTGCATTCATGCTTGTCATCACTTAATCCTTCTGCAACTGCCAACTTGGAGATACCACGTGCATTTCTAACTGACGTTAACTTGGCGTCAAAAGAAACTGGACCTGTGCACTTTGACAAGAATACTTGCCAGCCTGAGAACTGAACTCAACACGCTGAACCAATCACAGTATCTGAAATGCACAGTGCAGCAGTGCTGTTAATTAGTAAATAGTGTTAACTACTGCTACCCTTCTAAGTTAATGAAGCATTTGGTAACCTGTATCCTTTGGAGTTCCTGTAATCTGAGGTTTACGATGAGGCCCAAAATCTAGTATGAATCATTTTAAGTGAAGTATCCAGATGTGCACAGCTGCTCGGGTCACTGGTACAAGTGACCAAGTATCAAAGCATTAAAAAAAACAAACAGACCTACAATCAGATTTTCAACCCAAGGCTGCACGAATAGAACAACGGGGAAGGAAATCAACTGTGTGTTGGTATGTGTTCAGTGACCTTTTCTGTAGTAGGACTGTGCGCAGGTTGGTAATAAAGACAAAAAAGAAAAAGGGGGGGGGTTCTTTTTCTTTTCATGGGATCAAAAGATCTATCAAGTATCGCTTTTTACTGTTGTGTGTGCTGTATCGAAGTTTAAAATTCTGGTATTGTGACAAACTTATTAGCTACAGTACAACTAATGATTATTATTATTATTCATATTATGGCAGATTTCCTGCCCCACCTCCTTTATCGTGTATGTGCGTACTGCACTGACGTTTATCCAGTAGCTGAAGGCCTCCTGCTTGTGCTGCGATTTAAAGATGGGGGACAAGTCAATTAATTTTTCTGAATCTAATTACTGTATGCCGTAAATCATACTGAGATCAAACTGGAAATGTTTTTTTTGGCGAAATTGCAGCCTTCAGTATCAGTTGTCAGTGAGTCTGTTTAGTGATCGGTGATTTATGTCCCTAGCATTGCCTGTAGGTATTTGAAAAAGTGCTTTCGTCTGGTGGTCTAATCAGAACAGATAAGAAAACCAAACACTTGCTGACAGTAATAGCCGTTTTAAAAATTGTTATTTGCAGTGGTGGAAAGTAACTATTTACAATAATCAAGTTCTGTATTTAAGTACAATTCCAGTGTACTTTACATGAGTATTTCCATTTTAAGCTAATTTATACTTCTATTCATCACATTTCTCAGGAAAATATTATAAAGTACTTTTTACTCCACTTCATTTATTCAACACCTTCAAAGATTTTTACTATTTTAAACTGAAAACCTACAATAAGTTTCTAAAGTGATATATCATTTAGGGTTGAACTACCAAAATAATAGTAGTAGTAGTAACTTTTCTGAAGTCTGGTAGTTAAAATTAGGTCCACCTCGATCGGTTACAAAATGAATAGTATTGTTTTAGTATCATTTTTTGCCACTTCAACTTAAGTCAAATATCTTGGCCATTTGCCAATTAGTTATCTTAGTTCCCACACACTCACCCAAAGAAGTGGGACATGCAGTCCCAGATCTTTCTGCTATATCTTTTTTCGTCTGCTCTTTGTGTTTCCGTCCTACTTAGCGGCCACATGTTCTGTTTGTATGAGATTGCGGATACCAAAGCTCTCCTTTTCCCCCAGCATTTACTCTTCCACCACTAACTCACCTGTCGGAGCATGTTCGGTCACTTCCCAGCATCTTTGTGTTTGCACGAGCTGATCAGGCAGGTTTGGTTTCATCGTGTAATCCCATTACCTGCTGAAAGATTTGATGCTCCTCGTGTTCACTGCAGGCCTATTAATAGCAAGGCCAGAAAATGATGTGTCCAAAGCCGGTGTGTGTTTACCTTTTCAGCGCAGTATCATTAACAACCGTAGTCAGGCGAACTGAGCCGTGACAGATGGAATTTTGTTTGACTCTCGCCTGCCGGTAGCTTAGTTCAGTAGTTCTTGGGTCTCCCATTTGTACTGTACATTAAGATGCAACTGTAGACAGTCATTTTTTTCCTCTGGTATTTTACTTGATAATTACTTCCCTGGAAAAATCCCAGAAGACACACTTTTTCTTTATAGACAATATGTTTAATTGAGCAAATTAGAAAGAGTCCGTATCTCACAGCAGCTGTGTACACACACAGTTGAATCTGCACGGCACCAGGAAAGGGATGCAGTGAGAATTGAGTTTTTAAAAAAAAAACCTTGATTGAGTCAGAAGGCCTCCGTGCCAAAGCAGTGGCTTTTCAACACAGATGCACATAGTTAGCGTGTGTGTGTGAAACCTCAGAGTCACTCGCTGATCAACTCGGCTGCATTGATTCTCCAGCTGCTGGCACATCGCTGGTGGGGTTTGCATGGATGATACGGTTGGTGGCTCCAACCCTTCAAAATGCAGAGAATTACAGTCACTCTCAGGAATTTTGGAAAGAAGTCTCATTGGATCACTCATTCAGACACATGTTCTCGCAGAGATGGCACAAGGCTCAAAACACCAAGAACTACTGAGGTGGTTGGCATTTAAATCAGGCAGAGTGAAAATCAGCATGATGATAAGGTAGGAGGTTGGCAGGCTGTGGTTGTCTGTCAAAACCATTTGGTAGCAACAAGAAGTGCATTTGTACAACAATTTAAAAACTACTTTAAAAAGAAAAGGGGGGGGGGGGGCGGTAGCAGGAAGCAGTCAGGCAACTTTCTTATCAGATTATTTTAAAGTGAACTGTCACACTTCACACAAAACATCAGATTTAAACAGAAGCCACAGCCACCAAGTTTTTTTGTGTGTATTTTTGCGTAAAGTGAAACAATTGCAATGTCTTAACACAACTATAAATAATGCTTCATTGAGGGCTGAAGTCCTGAAGTCAGGTCCAGGTGAACCTCTTTTCCACTAGCTTCTGTAACTTTCTTTCATTTGTCTTTTTAAAAAATGTTCCTGGGGTTTACTTTCCATATTCTCAGATAAATCGGAGTCAACTACCGCACATGGTATTAAAAAAACTTCAAACATTCATGATTTTAACTAAGTAGAACAATTATAACAAGGGCTGCAACCAGGTTTTATTCATATCCACAAGATTTACTATAGCTCTCATCTAAAGCCATATTTCTATTTTTTCTTTTAGCCGTGATATCTGCCGTCTTACAACTTCTACACTGCTCGGCCCTCTCTGTCCAACTGTAATGATACGTGTATAATATCACAGCGACTGCTCTGCTCATCTCTTCTGTTGGACCATGAAGTTTAACGCGTGATGACCTATGACTTATGGGAAATTATATCATATTTTTTGCCCTTATCCAAATGTATCAAGTGAAACAATGTGACAACATACTGAGTATGGTTATGTATGGGGTGACTGTGGATCGGTAGGAGAGTGGGTCGTCCTCCATTCGAAAGATTGGCGGTTCGATCCCCGCCTCTCCCTGTCCACAAGTCGAAGTGTCCTTGGGCAAGACACTGAACTCTGAATTGCTCCCAGTGCTGCGCATGGGTGTGTAAATGTGGTGTGAATGGTTAGATTGGATTAGATGGTGTGTAGATGTCCACTGCAATCAGTGTGAATGCCTGTGTGAACGGGTGAATGTGACAAACACTGTGAAAGCGCCTTGAGTAGTCAGAAGACTAGAAAGGCGCTTTATAAGTCTGAATTTTTAGTTTTTGTCATGATTAGAAATATCTAGAGGTTTCCTGGGTTCACTCTGTAGTTAAACACACTAATTGTATTAGCACTAGTGTTTTCACAACATCTGATATGATAGACAAAAAAAATCCTACAATTGTCCTGAAAACTGAGAACATAACAACCAGCATTCAGCTAAATGCCCATGTATATTCAAGTGATTTATCTTGACTTTCTATCTTTCAGGTCTAGTGGAGATCTGCTTGATGCATCCCCTCGATGTAGTGAAGACAAGGTAAGCCACTCATTCAAACTTAACCCATACGTGAACTCATATTTGGTGTCACTTTACCTAATGTGCTACTTACAAGAAAGACTTTTAGTCCACATGTGCATTGAATCCTCTTGGTGGGTATTTGGGTCTGTGTCATGGAGTTCCAAGCATACCAGGCCCTTTTTCCCCCAGCTGGCCTGCTTTTTGCTCATTTTCCACACAAATGGGCACCAATGCCAAAAGCCTTACACATATTTGTGGAAAATGAAATGCATCATTTACTCATTCAATCCCCACAGAAGTTAACGTTAGATGTTTTTATGTTTGCAAATCACTTACATTTTTTACCTTATTACTTAATTTAAGAATAAAGAATCAGACTTTTTTTTAATCCTTTTTTGGAACGGCCTGCGGTTCTTATAAAGGAACGGGACCCGCTGGATAAATCAGATTCCACTAAATGCCTTCGCCGTGTCTAATTGCTTGTTTTCCATTACCATCTCCTGTTTGTGTGTTATGCAAGAGTGGCAGCAGTCTCAAGCTGTTGAGTGATGAGGAGCCTCACACCACAGTGTCTCAGCCGGCCATAAACAGGTCGTGGGCTACTACTAAAGCTTTATAGTCTTTCACAGGCCTAGCCAAGACCTCTGGCTTCGTTCTTAGCCCCCCTGCCCCATTCACTACTTGTCAGTAAATTGTGCTGCTTTTTTTGTCATTTACGGCAGCAGTTTCTTGGTAAATAAATTGCTAGGCGTGCCTTTTAAAAAAAAGTGAGATGGTTGCACTTTGAAGGCAGTGCCACCACCAGAACACAGAAGAGGAAACGCAGGGATAAAAGCCGGGGGAGAGCAGTGTTGTATTAGTCGATATTTGATACTTTGAAGGCACACAGTGTGATTTATGGTTCAGTGTAGAAGGGATGGGGGTTTATTACAGGTAAGGCTTGAGCTCTGCCTGTCCGTCCTCACACAGGGTCAGGGTTAAAAGTGCACTGACTATTTTCTTTGTAATGCTCTTCTTTAAAAAGTGGTAAAACTGCTCTAAAACGGGGCAGGTTTATCACTGTTTTCTGTTTGTTTCACCATGTGTTTATGTTGATAGGCGTCTAAATTGGTTCCTTTTGGTCTTGGCTCGGGGTTTTGTTGTGTCTTTTAACAAAATGAACAAACATCATAGTCTTTCTTTTTTATTGGGCGCTTTAGATGATGTCAAGACTGTCTAAACAACAGGAGGTTGCTTCTATACACAAACCAAACACATGTAGATATGCATGCACACTGTACACGCATGTTCACACACTTAACATCCACACATGAATTCATAAACCAAACATACATACCAGCTAATTGGGACACTGAGGGAGCTGAAATCTATTAGCAGGAACCTTGAAGCCGGGAGTCAGACACAGACACACTTCCACTGGGTCTTTCTCTCTCTCTCTCTCTCTCTCTCTCTTTTTCTCTCTCTCTCTCTCTCTCTCTCTCTCTCTCTCTCTCTCTCTCTCTCTCTCTCTCTCTCTCATTCTCTCTCCCTCTCTCTGTCTCTATCGCTCTCTCGCTCTCTCGCTCAGGCATGGCTCTTATTAGGCACCGGCTCCTGCTTTAATGTCCACCGGTCCAAATTGAACGGCAACTGGAGTAAATTTACTTTTTTCCACCAACTCGAAATCAAAGGGATCCCCCCCCCCCCTCTTTTCTTTCTCCCTTTTCCTTTTTTCTGCAAGGTAAACTTCACTAAATGTGTACCTGCCTGGGAGCTGATGTTTACCTATTTTCCAAATGAGGGTTTATCTTTCACCTCGTTCCCTGAGGTGGGGGAGGACGTGGCAGTGAATATAGGATTAGCTGCAGCAGTTGATGTGTTAGTACTCCAACAGTAGCCAAATACTGCTGTTATGAATCAAACAAAATGTTGGCCTTTTTTCCTTTAAACAAATACTGTTTGACCCTCCAAGACGACCGCGTTGGCAGATAAATGAATAGCTGTGTTCCACAGATTTGAACAATGGGTGACCCATAACTTCCAACATGATTGATAGCACAACATTTGGACTACTTATGAGGTATTTTTAAAGCAGAGAGGGAAAGCAAGTACATTATGGCACAATTATTAGCTCGGGATATCTATTTAAAATACTGATGTTGGTTTAATGATGGCAAGTAATTGACTAGACCACACTGGACATTGCTTTAGCTATGGGACGTAAAAGAGAAAGTCTTTTGGGATGATTCACTTTTTGCCTTTGTTGTTGCACTTTCACTCCCTGTTGCGTGCTCACTGACCAGTCGAGCCATGACCCCTGTTACCAAGTACATCTATCTTACATCTGAGGGACTCCTGCCGAGCCCACCTTCCATCAGTGTGACTTACTACCTCTTTCATCGTTGTAAAAGAGTTTAACGCGTACTAATTTATATTGGCCATTTTGAGATAAGTACATGGATGCAACAAGCAGGCTGGTAGAGGTTCAGTGTCTTGCTTAAGACCTATTTTGCGACAAATGGCTATTAATAGCATCAGTTGTACTGTGAATTGACACAGTACCGCTAGTAAGACTAGACTAACTACTTTGCAAGCATTTTCATTATCATTTGCTAGATAAACATGAAGGAAATGGTGAAATATGGCCATCGCAAATGCTTGTTTTGTCTAAAGTAACAGTCCAAAAAGTTATTATATCAAAGTTATTCTATTTACAATGATTTAAAACAGAGAAAGACATTTTGATTATATAAGTTCTTCGGATTTTTTTCCAGTGAGAGCGCAAACACACCACAGTGCAGACCAAACTGTGTGTCAATAGGTCTAAATCAGGTCGGATGAATGCAAAACATGTGAGGAATAAAGCACGGTATGTTGGAAAGAGTTGTGTGCCACGATGAGAGTTTATGAACTATTTTAAGTGTAGGACAACTATTTATTAAACGTCTGAGAAAGCCATTTGTTATTCTTTCTTGGTGCTTAATCCAGAAATACATTTTTTCTAATTGTGAGTCACTCGGGATAATAATCAGCCCAAAATGTAAATGTAGCATACTTCACACAAAGTAAAGCGTTAATTGCCCCCTCTCTTCCCCTCCCTCCTCTATGGGTTGGGGCAGGAATGTGGGGGTAAGGATGGAGGATGCGATGCGGTGTGGGGAGGGAGGGCAGTCGTCGGTTTAGCCGAAAGAGACGGTGGGACCGGAGTTACAGCTTTTCATTAACCTGGAAACCACCTAGTTACATGGTTCATGGGCTGGTCTCAGCTCACTTGGAGGTAACAAAGGGTGTCGGGCGGCACTTTCTGCAGGGGGCTGTGTGCTCGGGGCACCCCATCTGACTCTGATCAGGTTCTCCCTCTCATTAGGGAGTTGCACTGAGCCTGCATTTCCCTTCATGTCGAGATCCTGTTACATGGAGCTCCACCCTTATGCACATGCATGCGCAAACATCCTCACGCTCATCTGAAAGCAGCTTCCCATCACCCCTTTTACTTCCGCCCAAAGAGTGGAACCCCGCCTTCCTCGTGTTTGCGTCGACCTGAGCAACTTCTCCTGTCATCGTGAACTTCCTGCAGTTTCTGTGCCGGACATATGATGTGATGCGTTTGCCCCATTTTGTGCAATATGCCTGACCGAGCCACTCCTTCTCTGCCTCTGTTCTCCCTCTGCACCCACACTTTCTTTCTCTTTCATGCTTTCCCATTCGGTTTCTATTTTCTCTCTCTGTCTCTCTCTGTCTCTCTCTCTCTCTCTCTTTCTCTCTCTCTCTTTCTCTCTCTGTCTCTCTCTCTCTCTCTCTCTCTCAGATATCCACTCTTTATCCAACCTTTTTACTCCTCCCGATGAACATTAACTGTGTTTTACATGTTTTTAGCTTTTCAGCAACCAATGTGTTTGAATCAGTCACTTCTTTAGCTAATATAAACCATAACTACATCATCAACATCATATCGAGGGCATTGTTAAAACATCTTTCCTTCTGAATTTGTAGTTGGTTGGGCGATTATGTAATGTCTTGTTTTAAAACCCTGTTGTGTACATGTGTTTTTGAAGATTTGAATTGAATTATGCAATTCTGTAAATAATATTGTATGACATGGCTGTCAGACTCATTGCAAACCACTAAACTTGCCAGTAGCCTGTTTCAAGCCTGATTAGAAAAACCTGGTACTGGCCCTTGCTCGCGGCAGTATCCATGGCAACACTACCTCCATTTGGTCACAGCATGCATGAAAGTGTGTCCCACTTGGGGGGCTTGAAAGTGATCTTTGATGAGGGCTTTGACAGATGACGTCCAGTCTTTTTGGGGAACGCGTGACAGTGCTGAGGATAGCCCAAAGGCTTCACCTCTCCCTCCCTCCTCCCACCTCTTTTTGCCCCCAACTGCTTGGTGAACCCCAGTGCACTTATGGAGGAATCCCTGAAACAACCCTCAAACAGCAGGGCACAAAAGCAGCAGCAGCCTGATAGCTGATCTTGCCTTGTAAAGAAGCAGGCAGGTCAGTGGTTGTCAAGTCGGCTCCTAATCCCTCCGGTGCTGTGAGACTGCTAGGCAAGACTTTACTCACAGTGTCAAGCCAAAAACACATGCAGCGCGCATGCAGGATGAACCGAGCTCCGTCTGTGCATCGCTCGAGAGCACAAGCTAAAGCAAGGGCGAGTCCTGTGCAGAAGGTGGAGAGCAGGGGTAGCCGGTGGATGAGTGGTTAGAGCAGTCGCCCCATGTAAAGAGACTGAAGGTCCTTAAGGCAGCGGCCGCGGGTTAGACTCTGACCTGCGGCCCTTTTCTGCATGTCTCCCCCTCTCTCTCACCCCATTTCCTGTCTATCCTATATAATAAAGGCTTGCAAAACAGCCCAAAAAGATGATAATGCTGCAACTGCTCATCCCAAGCTAATCAGAGACATCTCCCTGGATCATCATAGAACTATGCCATGCTCAGATTCACATGACAATATGACAGTGTAATTTCTTGAATAATTATAAAATCAAGACTTAAGAAAGGGGCATCCTGGTGGTCCAAGAAGTATATACTATGTATATATATGATGTAGACTGCAAAATGTCAGAATAATTTACTTTCAAATCCCAACCCATTACTTTTATTGTTGTGACAGATGTTGGTGCTGATGATGTAACTAGCAGTCACAGATAAATGACTAATTTAGAGATCTCAGCTATAGATAAAGGAACACAGAGAGCAGATGTGCATGTCGGTGTATGAGCACCTGTAATCATTATCAGTGAAGGGTTCACATTCCAGTGCACTAATTACAGAGTGGAGGCATTGTGTGCTTTGATTTCACTAGACCCTGACTGCGCTGCAACCACAGTGCTGCCTCCCTGCTGCCCCATCTCTCGCTTTATTTCTGGCTCTCAAAACCTACACATGCATGTCTGTATGTACTTTACCCCGCCTCCATCGCTTCTTTTTTCTAACCTCTTCCAAGCAGCTTTTTGCACTTTTTAGACACTTGTAAAGGCACTTTCAAAGTAGGCAAAATCTATTGTTACTGTGGCACTTCTACTTAAACAGTAGATGACCGAGCTACAAGGGATGCAGCCATTGCAGTGGCATGGCAATACCAAATGGCACAGCCTCTATTCTTTGACTCATTCCAAATGTTTGATCATGTGAGCTTGCTTTGCATTTCTGCACCTCGTGAGTAGTGAGCAGTTGTGATTATCTGAACTTAAAGTGATACTTAAGAACTCAGCTGCGCCAAACGGTAATCTGCATATAACACAAGTCACACTTTCCTTTTAGTGGGAATTGTGCTCCGAAATGGCGCTGTGAACAAATTTACTACCAGCGCACACCAAGGCTGCTGTTTAGGTAAATGAAAGCATGAAAACACTACATGTGGCTGCATGTGTGCACAGCACATTTGTTATTTCCTTCTGCTTGCTTCCTCATTCTTCGCATCTTTAAAAATATGTTGGCTGTCTGGTTGCTGGTGTGTTTTTTGAAGAAGATGGAAGGAAAAGTGACTGGCTCCAAGGGACCACAAACCAATAAGCCAGGCATCAGGACTCGCACATGACATTTCAAATTTTGAGAGGCATGTGCCAGGTCTGCGGGCCAGCCGCAATTGCTTATGTAATTGCAGAGGTTTGCTGGCATGCACAGAATTACAAAGGCCAGTGCAAGAACATTGCAGCCGGCCTTACACTTCTTCCATAAATGCTTGATCTTTGCCTCAAAGCCCTAGGTTCACTGCTCATGCATCTCAAGCTTGTTACAAACTTTTGCATGGTTGTTACTTTCAAAGGTCTGCATCAATGACTGGATCCATTAAAGCTCATGTCACTCATGCTGCACTTAGGATAACTGATCTAAGGTACAGGATCTGGTTGGCGTCCAGTGAAAGTGGCTAGTCTGAACTCGCCTTAAAGCCTTCATCCTTAGTTCTTCTTTAGTAATGCCAGTTCAAGACAGAGTAGTAGCATTTGTCCGATAAAGATGTATATGTCAGATAAATGGAGAAAGGGCAGCTGGATGGAGAGATTGACAATGATTCCTCTACATTCTGCTCATCAGTCTGCCTTTACAAAATATTATATGCCTCCAGTCTAAATAAGGGTCACCACACATGTAGCAAATCAACTTAGAAATGTTAGTAAAGAATGTATCACAGAGCTGATATCACCCGTTTGGAAGCATCAATAAAGGAATCTGTAAAATCGAATTTGTTTTAAGCATAAGATGCTTGTCTTAGGTTCTTGAGACAGGACTCCGATGAGATGATGCGGTGTAGTATTAGTGACTCGGGTTTCTCCCTGGAACCATGTGGGGCAAGTGTCTTCTGTCTGGAACGCACTGTGTTACAGCCAGTGGTTACCTGCTGTCAGGGGAGTCTCCAAAATCCTGCAGCCTCTACTCACATCAAAGTGGCTGTTACTGTCGCTGGCCTGGCCCAGTCCATCACGGGGTAGTCCTGACCTAGCATGTCTGGCATGCCATCATCTGTCATGGGTTCAGTTTTGTTTTCTGTTTTGCATCTTTCTGCATTAGAATTATGAATTAATCTAGTTCAGTTGCTGTTGAATAAAGGCAATATGAGGAATACTTGCAGAACTCTGGATAAACATTTACAGTTATATGTTAAATATACATGATATGATGACGGCTCAAACATTAGCAGCATAATTTCAGTTTCTCTGCCAAATGCTGTTTGGCAGAGAAACTGAAATTATGCTGGGGGTAAGAGACCCTAGTATAAACACCCAAGAAAGCATTTCTGTTATGCAACCACTTTCTAGAAATGTCAGCAAGACGTCTCTTTTTTCCCCCCCACCATCATTAGCCGCTCTCTAAATTTGCTACAGTCCTCTCTAACACATAGAGTAATCTGTCAGTCAACCAGACGTTTGTAATGCTCAAAACATGTGAGTCTCAGTCTCAGTCTGTCCTCGTGCTGTTTTATGCAGCTCCTTTCCTGCTCTTCCAAGCTAACACAGCCTGATCTTGGGTCACAGAGGTCACAGTATATGAGCAGACATCTGGACCGGGAAACTGGTCCCAACATCCCCATAGGGAATCAGAGGAGTCAGTTTTATCTGAGTGAGAAGAAGTCCGGATTGACATCGTAGCACTTTTTTAAAACTGGGGGACTTTTTCTCCCCTATCCACACCACAGCCTGCTCCACAACCTGGTTGTCCCAGGACCAGAAGGTTTGTGGTGCTGATGAAACCCAACCTTGCCTGGTCCAGATCAAGCTCTGGCAGCCTGCCGTGTCACAAGCGCCAAAGGTTTATCACTTCCCCTCTGCTCCCATCTTGCATCTTCTTCCCCGTGACTTTATTTTCCTATTCCTCTCTCCAAAGGTCTGTCTTTATTGGCCTCCTCCTGCCACGCTCAAACACTTCACTTAACAGTTTTGCCATTTATTCAATCTACCAATAGTTGCTGTTCTTTCTTTATCACAATTCATTTATTTGACACTTTTGTCCAAAGTGATTTACAATAAGTGCAAACCTCATAGGAGCAAAAGCTGAATATCATCACAATTTGGAGTGTATCACTTTTAAACGAAGCATGTTCAGAGCTTAGACATCAAGTATTCAAGTATCATACTTGTTTTATACTCCCTTATTTGTCAAGCACACTTTTTACTCACTGACAGTCAGTCCGCGATGGTGTAAACCGTTATGTCAAAACAAGGAGCCATTGGAACCAAAGAAGACCCTTTTTATTTTTGGTGACATTCTTCAACCCTGAAGCACGATTGGATGGCTAAACTCACGAGTGGCAGCATTTGTTGGACCATTTAGTTTGGGAAAAGTGCTCTTAACCTCGTGTACCAATGCGATGGACTTCTACCATCTTTATGATCTTGCTCATTAAAATTAATTGTCTGGCTGTAAAGAATAGATTTCCCCATTATGTTGCCTTCTGGATTGTCTTATACACTTCAGATCTAACATGAGAGATTGCTTTTGAGAAACTGAGAAAGTTTCATCTTTTCCCTTCAGTGATTCACTTCTTCTTTTTCTTGAATCATATATTGTCTCTCCTTCCTTTTTTTTGTCAAAGCACTTGGCATTCCTAGAGGGAAGGCATGAGTAGATCAAGGCTCTCACTGCAGCAACCAGTCTGAAAACACAGCAACACACATAAATCATAATGTCCATACTTTGAGAAAAAGGCACAATTTGAAATAGTACAGTATAATAGATAGTATGAGATGACTAGCTGTCGTAGATTAGGTCACTACTTATTTAAATAGAGTGGTAATGCGTATGTTGCTCTGTTGGAGTAGCTATAAATATGATTTCACATCAGCCTTATTAGACCCTAAATCTTAAAGTGATCTTCATGTTCATTTAATAGTGAATATTTTTAAGAGATCTACTAAAAAGCAAGGCCTGTCCCTTTTAAAAATAGGCCCATCAAGGCTCTGCCTTTTGATCACCCCCCCTACACCATTCCCATAGGCCTTTTTTTTTAACACCATCATTAATGAGCCTCACCTCAACATCTCGTCCTCTGTGAGGTGACAGCCCGTCCTATTGGTCCCCAGTTCAAGCCCATTACCACCGGGGTCTGGGAGCGGACACGGCTTTGTAAGGCCCTCAAACACTGCTCTCCTGTCTATAAAAATACAAAGAATGGGGCTCTAGCCTGCTACTCCGCCCTCATTTACCTTTTTGACTTCTCTGTGGACGCCTAGAATTTGTACTTTTATAGGCTGTGAAGGTCAGGTGGGCGCGGTCTTCAGGATTATTTACCCCAGAGTGCTTGTCTCGTTCACAGAAGCACCAGCCTGCCCTCGCCTTCACCCTCACCTGGGCAGCTCTGGGCCTGTAAAACACAAACACCGGGAGATGGATATGCATAGGAAAGGAAAGGACGGGTACTTTTGATGAACTCACAGATCTCATCACCTCTGAGTAAACTGTTTCTCCGCTAGCTTTGGCTGATGATTGAAGGAGATGCTCCGAGCGATGTCTTTTAAAGAAGCCCTAGGGTTTTCTTTGGTTCTTCTGTCTGCAGAGTTTACAATCCGCATTGCTGACTCCAAGGCTATCTTGTGCTCTTCTTCAGCCAACCAGTATATCTTCTTACTCACTGAGGCCATATAATATAAACCAGAGCTTTTTGTCTGCACAAATCCTCTAAAACAGAATATTTAAATAGGATTGACTGAAGCTTTGGGTCTTATTTTCCACTGTTGGGTGCAGTGAAAAGCAACATTGCAGCTTATAGCCAGGGGCCTGTCAGTCCCCCTGCTGCCACAAGTTCTTCTGGTCCTCCCTATTATCTCCCACTCCCTTGGCCTTGGTGTTTGGTCCCTGGCTTTTATGGCAGGGTAGGAGAGGGCCATGAGGAAATGAGGTGACCCCGGGGTCAAGAGTGGAGTCAGGGGGCTGGAACCGGACCATGGCCCTGCCAACCCCACTCTCTCAGGGCCGGTTCAGGTCGAGGCAGGCAGAGCAAAGGAGAAAAGTGGAGACTGTGGACAGGGTCCCTTCCATCCTTGACCCCAGCATCATGTGCCTTTAATTAAGCCAGATTTGAATATGTTTACAAGCCCCAGCAGTCTTAAATCTTTGGGTCTTTGCCCCCCTTCAATACCTCTTACTCCAACATCCCCTCATACCTTGGGTCCTTCTTTTCTTCTTCTCTTTAATATGGTGTCAGACATCTATTTATTATGCTGTTTTAACTGGTTTTCAGGAACGGGTTACAAGCTATTTGGGAATCCACCAAATAGGATTTGAGGGACACCCCTCTAAGATGTTAATCTGTTAGCGATATGAAAGGCCGCTCACCCCACTAAACTCCCCCTCCACTGGAACCTGGGGGCCCTTTATGGCCCCATCAGGCACCCGCATGGACGACTTACTGCTGACCTTGTGACCTGGCAGTTGAAGCCATATGAGTAGGGAATCTTTCTCTTGTCCCGTTCCCTCCTACTCTCTTCATTTCTGCCTGTGTTTCTACCCTCACATTCCCTGATGTTCTTTTACTTTTTGGGGGAAAAATATTCCAGTGCCCAAAATTATCATCTAACACATTTTGAAACATGCTTTAGTTTACTGTGTTTTAGTAATCGCTGAAAATATTATATATACTTAATCAGACCATTAAGTTGAACATGTTTCGTTGTCAAAGCAATATGGCAGTATATAATGAGACCCCTCCTTATCGTCTCAGTACCTGAAACTCTTTATCTCTAACTAGGCACCATTTATATTCAATCTTTCACCCCCAACTGGCCTCTCATGTAAAAGATTTACACACAGCTCACCAGCCTTTATTAGGGAGGTACCAGCGCATTTGCTATACAACAAAAAATCTTGCAAAAAAGACTTGCTCCATCATATTAAAAGTTTACACGTGACTGAAGAGCTGTTACAATTGGCTTACTAGCATGTTAGTAGCCGAAGAGCTTGCTGCAAAAGACCTGGTCCTGGGGAGTTGGGTTGCTAATTGGATCGGTTGGGTTAAATAAATGTTTGAGTTCTCCCCTGCTCTGGGGGGACCTGGTGGTAGGAGCCTCTAATCTTAGCAGAGGAAGAAAAAAGCGGGGATGAAAGGGAGAGGTGGGGCACGAGGAGGGAAAGGAGCTCATTAATGATGAGATCAAATTTGTTTTAAGTGTATTTTACTCACAATGTAATTTACACACGCAATGAGGACAGTAAAAACTAAAAAACTAGAAGATTAAAGCAACAACATTGTTACTAGTTGCTGTAATATTTACAGTGATAGAAGCTTTAATGAAAACTTTGTCATTGCAGGTTCCAGATCCAAAGGGGAACCAGTGACCCCAACAGTTATAGGAGCCTGACTGATTGCTTCCGGACCATCTTCCGCAACGA
The DNA here is from genome assembly GCF_963691815.1 of Echiichthys vipera. Lineage (NCBI taxonomy): Eukaryota > Metazoa > Chordata > Actinopteri > Perciformes > Trachinidae > Echiichthys > Echiichthys vipera. The sequence continues at coordinate 7,026,228 of NC_139837.1, forward strand.
AGGGTAAGTTATCCGCCAGTCATTTCCAACTAAAGAATAAAAAAAGGGTCACAAATTAGCCATACATTTTCTTCAGAGCATCAGTAATGTCAGTCCTCTTGTTTCCTGAGTGCAGGGAAGGAGTTATTTCCCAGTACTCACTAGGATGGCAGATTTCTTAGTTTAATGGTGGTAATGATTTTATGCAATAATTCAATTCCGTTCAGAATACTTGATCTACCACCTGCTCCGTATCTTGATCTTGATTCATATTTGATCAGCGCTGCCAAGTTTCACAGTTTTATCGGGGTTCATGTGCAGTCATTGACACTGCGTCAGAGCGCAGTGGAATCTAACAGATGTCATTAGGAGCACACAGAAAGCAGACGGTGGAGGAAGAGCTACATGACTTTTTTACCGATCCTGTATCTCATTTTGCTGTCAGGATATAGTGACAGTTTCAGCAAATATGAAAACAACAATTGTTAAGCTGTAAAGTTTATAAAGCGTCAATCGCATCAAAAAGAATTTGCTGAGGAAAAAGATCTGCAGTATGTGTGGAATACATGTGCGGTCAAAAAGATTAGGAGTCACGTTGCTGTATTCAAAGGTCTAGTGGCTGAAAATCTGAAAGTGTCACAGGTTAAGATACTTAGAGCCAACCAGATATCCTGCTGCAGCACTGAACGTGCCTTATCACTCATTGTGCCACTGGAGAAGACTGCAGCTCTCATTGGCTTAAACGTTTCAAGACTAACTAAAGACCTACCGTGCTCCCTCCTCCTCTGCCTGCCCTGTGACAGCACTGTGAGACAGTGCAGGTGCAGGAGAAAGCGATTGCCACTCGCTCTGTTTACGGCGAGTCGACAGCTTTACAACGGATATAAAGTTGATCTGCTGCGAGGTGTGAGTGAGCACACGGTGAGAGGCCGGCTAGTGACAGTTGGAAATCCTATGTTGGCTGTGGTTCAACAGATGCAGCTATCCTGCTACAGTAGCTGTGCCCTCTTCACCCCACACACACCCACACACACTGACAAGGTGAAATCATATCCCTTTGTGCCTACATGCTTTCTGGGTGTGTCCTCTGGGAGTAGTTCCGCATTCATTTCCAGAGAACTCTCTGACACAATAAAATAGTTGCCAAATTACACAGCATCAACACAGTGACAGCTAATTGACCGTAGGCTCACTCAACAAAGCCGTGGTATGTGTCGGGAGAGTCCCTACAGACAGAAGATCCACTTTCTTGTCGACCAATTATCACCGACAGTATATTTTTGCTGAGGCTGTAATCACTTCCCAGTAGCAAATCGTGGATTACCTCCAGGCCAAACCACTTAGTTATAATTTATACAAATAGCATTAGGCCCCACTGTTGTAGAATTATTATTATTAAAAATAAACATTTCCCGTCAGCTCATGGCAGGGCCAGTTTAACACAAGGCCTCACTCTCTCTGAGGTGATGAGAGAGGAAATCTGAGCTCTCTCTGAGCGTGTAGCTCTGTGATTAAACTGAAGAAACAGAAAATGCACATGGGACACAATCTTAAAGACAGTCTGAAGCCTGGACACAATAACTTTTACATAGAAGCAGGGTACATTTAGAACACGTATAGTTAAGAAATTTAAATTATAGTGCAGATTATTTCTGTTAAAAAAACTCAAATTTATACATTAAGTTGTCGTTAAATCTGGAAAATATGGCATGAAATCCTGTAGCTGTGCCCATAAGTGTGTGACAGTGTGAACTATGGTTGCTATATTGCCTTACAGGCCACGCTCCCCTTTTCTGTTGCATGTGGCTGCAGCAGCATGAGCATGTGTTAAGTGTTTTCGTCTGGAGGGAAACAAAAAGACTCTATTCTCGAGCATTCTTTACCAGTGTGGTATCCAGAGACTGGGTCGGGACCCAAAGCATGGCCACAGGGATATTATAAGGGTCCATGCATTACAGCTAATAGTAGACCACTGACTAATGCTTGGACCTAACAGTGCATGGTTGAGCAGGGGGAGTTGACTCCAGCAGGGACCACCCATACAAGAAATATATACATTTATGGAGGTTTTGCAGAAGTGCAGATAAGCTTGTCCACCAAATGAAATATGTTTTGCTACGGGGAAACAGGCATAGTTTTTATGAAGCAGCGATCTTGTCAATGGAATAGCTCAACATTTTGGAAAATGCATTTGCTTCTTTGGAGAAGAGTATAGCTATTGAATTACTTCAGCATCAAAACGACGTTTGGAAAAAGATCATGGTTTGGGTTAAAATAAGTACGTCTGTTATGTAATTAAGTTTCACTTTAAAATGGGACGGTACATGAACAGGGCACAAGCTGCGGTCTCGCGGGTGAAAGTCCATAGTGTGTTTGACCCAGCCATTCTCCTCCCTTGGTGGAGTTTGAGGCTTGTTATACTACGTCACCTGATTTCCGGAGCACTTGCTCTGAACGGGTAATATTAACGTTTACAGTTTTTACAGTGGAGTCACTTGAAAGCATGGTACGTCGCATATAGATGTAAAAGGCTGCCAAAAACATTAAATATCAACGTTTCTGTGGTTTGCAGAACCATACAATGCCAACATTTTTTCTGTAAACCAGGCGTAACTGCCATATTTTTTTAGAATGCACCACACTTTAGTATAAATGTATGGACAGATTTAAATAATTTGTTTAAAATGGGTAAATCGCTGTGCCTGCTTTCAGTTTCCTTACTTGAAATTAAAAACTCATTTCGATCCATTTTGGATGAGTTGAAATCATGACACCCCTAAACAAAATACAAGGTGTTAAGTCGGGAGCCCCAGAGGTGCTGGTTGTTTGTTACCTCTGGGCAGTGCCAGGACAGATGTTTACCTCTGTTTCCGTTCTTTATGCTAAGCTAAGCTAACCGGCTGTTGGCAATAACTTCATATTAAGCGTACAGACATGGGTGTTGATCTCCTCATGTAACTCTGAGCAAGAAAGCAAATGAGCATACTTTACAAAATGGCAAACGAATAACTGAATATTGAAAATAATTATTCTGCCTACCTGCCCAGGAACTCAGCTAATAGGTTAATGTATTTTCTGTATTGACCGTGTTCAAATAAAGAAACATGTATCATAAAATACGGTCTCCAGGTCTAAATCAATAATTTACTGCAGCAAAAGGAAGCATTTTAAAACGTCATTATCACTATTTCATTTCATGGATTGCACCACATTCACCAAAATATGACAAATAGAACATTAAATGGACAAAATCAAGAACTGTGGGTTCGAGTCAAAGCAGATAAAAAATAATGTTCCAATAATTAATTGTCAGTAACACACATCCAATTCCCCTGTCAATAAATGGCTCATTTAGTGTTTTGTTTCTGTGTTAACTTTAGTTGTGAATTCACATATTTGTGTGTGTCTCGATACGTCAGAGTAAGTTTTGTGCCTTTTATTTTGTCCTCGTCACAACAAAGTCTGCTGTAGTGTGTCTGTTAGTGACAATGTCAAGGTTACATTCGACGCTGGGAAAGTGAAAATATTTGCAGATGAAGCATGCCGGTTGTTTACCTGTTAAAATGTTCCCTGGGGCGGCTCATATTTCCTGTCCACACAGCAGTGGTGTGAAAATTAACAAGTCTGCTGACGGAAATGATCGCTCACTTTATGCATTTCCACATTTCAACTGTTATGAAGTCAGAATTTTGGCCTGATGGATATTATCGGCCACTTTATTTAATCAGCCGTGTCTGAGTCTTGTTGGTGCTACACTCCTCTCCAGATGGATAGAGGCTGTTAAAAAAGGAAAGGTTTATGAAAATGAAAGACAAATCACACACACACAAGTGCACACACAAACATATCCACCCGCCCCCCCCCCCCCCCCCCCCCCTCCCTTGCTCTGTGTCAGGAGGCCATTTGTTTAGGAAAGCCAAAAAGGGACTAAGTGTGTACCTTACATTGGGAAACAAATTAGGATTCAAATGATGGCCGCTCACTACAGGCCATATTTGTTCTGTAACAAAATTCACTCCTCCTTCATCACCTGGTGGCTCCTCAGCCTGACCACACCCGGGAAATCTGTGGCCACCATTTGCATGGACAAAGAGAGCAGAGGGAAGGATCTTCCGTCCGACTGAAATAACTTGTTTACACAAACAATACGAGGGCCTAATGTTTGGCTTCAAGGAGGGGTATTCCTCATCCATAATCCCTTACTCCGGTAATATTATTATTATTATGTTGGCTTGATTACCCAGAGCCAGTACTACTTGTGTAAATTCAGGTGTTGATGAAATAGGCTGGCACTGTCACCTGATGACAAGTGTTTTGATAATTAGTTGTGGTTCACTGATGTTTTTGGAAGGCGGCCTCACTGCCGTGGGTTCTTTGCACAGTTTAATGGCCTGTCATTCTTCTCGGGTTATATTCATTGGAAATAAATGCCAGCAACATAAATATTTACACTCGGACCCAATCAACCAAGATCATCTCTGTTGACTTGTCGAGAATGTTGCCACAACATAGCTTGTGCCGCTTGTTCACAAGATACAGTCGGTCACGCCATGTTGTCCTTTTTGTCCACAGACCTGTGTTCAGTATCAATATGAACTCCCATTTACTTTGTCTCACTGTAACCTAAAAGCTGCTCAGTGGAGAGTTATGCATAAAACCAGGTGTTGCTGCACAGTTACAGATGAAGATTGCCAGTGGTGGCTGCTATGAATGTTTCAACAGTAGAATTAGCATAATGTTGTTATAAGTCTAAGGGTGCTATTGTATTTTCATTATTCCTTGCCTTTATTGGATAAGGCCTGCTGCCTACATGTATTTAAGTTGACAAAACTATATTCATAAAAAAGGTTTGTTGGAAAAAAAAGACTTATTTATTCCATGAATCACTCAAAATCAGGATTTGGTTTGAGGATTTTTCTTTTTCAGACATTTAAAAGCTTCATAAAAACCTCAATAGAAGCTTCAAACATAATATAAATTACATTTGCTACAGTGCTTATTAGTTCATTGGGATCTGCTTACAATAATATATATATATATATATACAGTATATATACAGTGCCTATATATAATATATAATACTAATAATATATAGAAAGTCATAATACCCTTTTGAAATAGTCAGTTTTTTTGTTTTACAGCCTGAAATGATAATACATAAAAATATATATTTTTCCAGCGTGATTCACACACGTTCACATTCGTACACGTGCGCACGCTCGTGCTCGCACATGTGCAAACATGCTTTACAAAAGCCCACCTCTCCCAAACGGACCATGACCGGCAAGCGGGCCGCAGCTAGGCGCGGTACGGTTGCACTCACACTGGTCAAACGAACTAGACTTTACCCCTGAAACCTGTTTGGGCACAGTCAAATGGACAGTGTAAGTGCGTCCTTACTTGCCACCCTGCTAAACATGTAGAACTTGTGAAATTGTTGTCACGTGCACAGATTGACCAACCTTGTAACACTGTCATGGTCACCATGGGCCTCTTGGTAGCGTCCCTGATCAATCTTTTCCTGGATCGGTCAACCAGTTCAGTTTGGAGGGGCGGCCCGATCTAGGCAAGGTCTGGGTGGTGCCCTATGCCTTCCACTTCTGGATAATACTCTGAACTGTCCTCAGAGGGATAGTTAAAGCCTTTGAAATATTTTATATCCTTCTCCTAACTTGTGCCTTTCCACAACTTTATCCCAGAGCTCTTTTGAAAGCATCTTTCCGAACATGATGAATACTTGTGTAACCATGCACTACCAGGGGTGGAATTTTCGAAGAACAGCTGATTTTATTCTGAAGTAATTCAAGATTCAGATACAAGAGTCAAGAAGCTTTATTTATCCCAAGGGAAATTATTGAGTTAAAATAGCTAAAAGTGCGGAAAAGAGAGAGAGTTACTGTTGCTGGCTGCCGCTCAACACAGCACAGGAACCGTCAAAAACACCCCAGTTGATGTCAGGTGAAGGCCTTGGTGTGTAATTTAGAAGGTGATTGGTTACACCTGAGAATGTTTGTAATGGTTATTCTAAAGGGACTCATACCTTTTCCAACCCTGCTATTGTGATTGTTTCTTTTTTTAAATTAATTTTAATATTTAAAAAAAAAATCCACTTTAATATTGTAAGGCAAAATGTGTTAATTACGCTGGAATTTAAAAAAATATATATATTATCATTTCAGGCTGTAGAACAAAAAAAGTGACTATTTCAAAAGGGTATCATGATTTTCTATAGGCACTGTATATACAGTATATATATATATATATATATATATATATATATATATATATATCCTTAAAGCTAAGTCAGCATGTATGCCATAGTGTTTTAGCTACTGTATTAGAAGGCCCTGACCTATTCCTACTGGTTGGTTGGTTAAGTGAGAGATAATGTAGAGCGAACTGGTTGTTATTATTGTGAATTAAATCCCCGACCAGAGGGTGATTAGGAAGGGGTCTTGAATCCCGCCCCGAAAGGGTTCAAGATGCAATAATGACCAGCTCACTCTCCATTAACTGCTTAATTCACAGCTACTAACTGAATAAATCTAAATTTGACACAAATATTGTTTCTAAAAAAGGATTTTATTGATTTTAAAATGGTCCTTCAGAGTCTATGATCAGATCTGCATCCATAGCAACGGTCTGTTATTCATAGTAGTGGTCTGCCATTCAGAAATAACCGATCGTAAAATGTCATAATAAACCAATCAGATTTGCGTGTTCAACAAAGCCGTGTAATAATCTTCTACAGAAATGCACTAGGGTGGAGATAATTATTTCATTGAACCCTATAGGAACATTTTTATGACCTCTACTTCTTAAATGATAATGTTGTTGTTTAAAGATTCAGACCTGTTTTGCCTGTTTTACTTTGTGCTAATCCCATTAAAACAAATTTATGAATGAGAAAAGTAGTTTGCTGTTGCCAGTGACAGTTACTTCTCAACATAACAGTGGAGGATGACTCAGTATCTGAACCTTCAGTCCCTTGTTTCACACCTGGGGGCTAAGCTGCAGACAGTTTATTGTTGCCCACTCATGTCACAGTTAGGTGTGGTTTGAGAAAAAGGTTTATACAGGAAATATTTGAAAATCAACCAGGTACCTGTATAATTTTGACATCATCTTCCTGCCCCCAACCTCAAACAAAAATGAACTATTCCACTCGTGTTTTCACTAAATTGAGGAGTGGGGGAAATGCACATGTATGCACTTCTGAATGTATACGAAACATGCTTTGTGCCTTCTTTGCAAAACAGACAACATACTACTATCTTCTTACATGTATACATCAGAGACTGGTCAGGTGTTCGGGGGAAACAGCCAGTGTAATGTTAATCAATCGCCACCAACCGCTTTTTAGAAAAGGGAATAAAAAATGTCTCTCTTCTTACATTCCCCCGATTTGTCCATGTGAATAAAAATAGTCCTTAATATTGAAACATTATAGGATTAAAATGACGCTTTTAGCTTGATAATGGATTTATTTTTGATACATTGAACAGTTTAACTCTGTCCGTCTCTCTTAATCCCTGTAAAAAAGGAATTTACATTAACTACCAATCTTACCAGTCTGACCATTTGCTCTGTAAATATACTCCATGAAATGGATTGCTTTCAAAATATAGTCTGTGTAAAATGTAGGCATACATCTCTATATACATAACTCACTGTATGATTTTATTATTTTTTCCTGCCTCCAAGTACGCTTTAAATCATGGCTGGACGTATGATTGAGCAAAGGCAAACTACCAAATTGACTAAAATTATCCTGGCTTTCGAAACATCCAGTATATCAAAGGCTGAAGAAACTCTTAAATCATTTCCTCTGCAGATTCCTGGAGACCTTGTTTGCCAAGCTTTGTGGTTTGAAAATATATTTAGATAGTTATGTTGCCAAATGGAGGCAATATACTTTGTTTTGAGAATCATAACCTTCTATGATTTATCACACGACTGTTGTATTAGACTCCAAACATGCAGAATACCTAATAAACATGAGTGTTGCAACTGAGTGTTTGTGCATAAGTATAATGTTTTGTCATTGGTTTGATTTGACCCTTTACCTTATATTACATCATTTAGCTGACACTTTTACCAAAAGTGACTTCCAATAAGTACATTCAGCCATGAAGATACTACCCGAAAAGTGTAAAAATGATCAAATGGGCACAACGGCTTCAAGTGCTCCATTTTAGAATAATTTGTATTTTTGTTTTCCATGATGATTCATGGACCAAAGTGCAGTCTGAACAGGTGAGTTGTCAGTCTGCGTAACACACTACTGTAGCAGATATTATCATTGCATGGTGATCGGGTTTAAGTGTAGATTAACTTGAAAAGACTGCACAACATCACCCCACAGTGCCAATGTACCTATCATAACAATGATGTTCACCGTTCACATGTATGTCTGATGTTTATGTAAATGACAGATTTCACAATTGATAATTATACTGTAACATCTTACATCCGAGAGCGGAGTGAGCAAACACGTCTGCCTCGGAGGGCGCCATGTTGCCAAAAACAGCAAATACTATCATGTTTTTTGCTAAATGGTTAGCTGTTATGTAAGGTACACTGTATATTTGTGATAAATAGAATAAAACATGCAGCATGCTGGTATGGTTCTGTAAGCAACTTATGATTATTTTTATTGATAATCTGCTATTTATTCTCTCTAATAATTGATCAATTGTACGGTCCATAAATGTCAGAAAATAGTGACTCTAGTGATGGGAATCAATACGTTTCTTTGGTACCTATGTCGGTATCAATTCTTCTTATCGGTCCGATTCTTTATTGATTCTTGATCAATGTTTTGTGTGGAAAAAGAGTCGGCCTACACAGGTTTCCAGCATCAGTGCAACTGTTGTATTATCTCTGGTTCTGAACACAGTGTAGATGACATGAGAGAATATTTGTAATTCGATTTTCAGGTTTTTCAAAGAAAAAAAACTCTGCTCAATCACCGCGCATTATAACCTCTGGCTTTGGACAGTTTTGTCCTCTCCGCCATGGCTCCTCCTCCTTCTTGTGGCAAGTTTCTTGCAGTGTCGGCGCATGAGTTTGATGTCATTGTCCTGACAACACTGTCATGTGTGTAAAAACATGGCACCATTGATAAAAGGAGTGGATAACCTTGGAGGCTTACAATTCCAATTCTAATTTGTCAACGGGTCTTACAGTTCTTGACTACTTCCTGTTTGATCAAAATGTCAGATGGAAGTTTGAACACTACCAGTCATCAGATGATAATAATATAAATGTCTCTCCACAGAGTCTTTGGCTTCTACAAAGGGATCCTGCCTCCGATTGTGGCAGAGACACCAAAGAGAGCCGTCAAGGTGAGATAAAAGATGTGCATGTTGGTTCATAGAAAGGCACAAAGCTTCTCACTCTGTGATGCAACACTCCAGCTCCTCTGCTGCCGTATGAAAACACTCCGACCGCAGTAGTTCTTACATGTTACACACATGTTCATTAAACACAATATACTATGTCTGCCTCCTCAGCCACATCCTATTTGTACTGTTGGCTTACTAAATATTGACTTACAAGCATTTACAGTAATCCTAACAACTGAGCTCCCATCTTTTGAAATGTGTTTGTAGGAAGGCTTACAGCATATAATGGGGGGCACAAAGGGGGGCTGATGCCTGGGCATGAAGCCTGGGCATGAAGCTACTCTGTAATGAGATACTGGAGATGAGGATGTGTGAACTATAAAAATAAGCACTCACACTGAGAAGACAATGTAATCGCTCACAAAGCGAACAAAGCCGGCTGATGGTAATAAATGTCTGGAGCAAAGGATTAAAACAAATTAAAGCACCGATTAAAACGCCTCCCCTGGCATTTTGCCCTTTGCATAGATAAACAAATCCACGGATGTCTTCTTTTTCAGAGTATGCATTAGACTTTTCTCTTTCCACAGAACTTGTGGTCTATAATTTATAGTATGGCTTAATTTTCATGTGCGGGTTCAGTTGATACAATTCTCATCCAAGTTCCTGTTTCCTCTTGAGTGTTTTTAAGGTAGCTGCCTTTAATAGAATGTGCATATGTGGGCGTGTATGTGTGTAGAGATGTCAGTTTATAAATGCCCTGTGACTTTCTGACAGCTTGTTTATCTTGATCTTCCCTCTGCAGTTTTTCACCTTTGAGCAATACAAGAAGGCGCTGAATTTGACCCCTTTGTCTCCTGGTGTGGTGAGTCTTTACGCACAGAAATATGTGAATACACTCACAGCCTGCAAAATAAACACACCAGGAAGAGCATTACACCCAGTGTCAAAAATGAAAACATTTCAGCTCACCTGCCAAAGACTGGTGAAACGAAGACAAACGCCAAGAATAATTTACTGTCTGAATAAGTGAAGGTAAATTTTCTTGTCAATGCAGAGTTCTGAACTTACTGTTTTCAGTACTGTTTCATGTACAAATTCAGGTAATGCACGAGGACACTTGAGGAATATACTGCATATTTTACATTCACGTCAGTGAATATTCTTTAGCTACACGCCTGCGGACCTTTCTCCTAGAATATTGTTTCTACTATTGCTAGACTAAAAAGAAACAACCCCAAAGTGGCATGACTGCAGCTTTACTGACTAAACAGAAGGTCATCTCACATTAGACAGGGTAAACAGTGAACTCAAGTGGGGATTTCCCTCTTAGCATTTCACCTCCTTTTTAGAGCGGTGAAGGAGGGGACAGGGGATGTTGAGGGGCAGATGAACAACAGTGGATGCCACCTCAGCTGAAAGCTGGGAATGTGAAGATTAATTTGAGATGCTTTGAGATCAGCTCAGCACTGTGTCAAGTTCATTTGTTCTCATGTGTGTAATTTTTGAATGTATTAGAACATTATGATGGAAATATATGATGACCATTCCCATTCTATTATGTTTCATAAGCTGTTGAAGAAGCCATTTTTACAACGTGACAATTAATAAAAGAAATGTCAATTTTCCATCCAAAATACCACACTAAGACACCTAGACCTCAAGAAACACCATAGCAAAATCCACGCTTGGATTTTCTGAAATTTCTCTACAAATTGCATTTTTCTTTCAAAATGGCCATACCAGTTTATCTCTCTATAAAACTTTGTCTAACTCTAGGGCGTTATTCAGCCCCCTTGCCAACAAGCTAGCCTATCATGTTTGGTACCAGTGGACTGACGACATTGTTTTGCAACATATCGGCGTCAGTAAAAAGGGATTGGTAAACCCCAGAGTCATACGATTGCGATGGTTTGGACTCTTCATTCCCATACCCTCAACTCAACCTGAAAATTCCACTTTAACTTTATGAATTAGATGTATGAAGTGTGGCATTTAAAATCAGCTGATCAGAGTGGTACGAATGACCTCATGTTCCTGCCTGAACCCACTGTATGAGCTCCATTCCAGGCAAAAGAGCAGCCAGAGGAAAAGTTTGGTTTCTATAACTTTGTGTAAAGTCAGTGTAACTGCCGGCGAGGAGCCAGTTTTTATTACAGAGGCTTTTGATTTAATAGGCTTCAAGTGTGAGAAAATGTATAGTGATTAGCACTTCACACCGAGTGGTTCGTGCAGCTAAACATACAATAGGCGGTGCCCTAACTTGCCTAGAGGATATTTACACCAGACGCTGCAAGTATAAGGCTAAGAGAATTATTAAAGGTCCAAACCACCGGGGCAACAGCCTTTTCTTCCTGTTGGGGTCGGGAAGAAGGTACTGGCTACACCTGGCCAGCACTGAGAGGCTTCTGAGGAGCTTCTACCCTCGGGCCACTAGGATTATGAATGAGGACACTGCATCCCCACCCTCCAACTTCTATACAGCACAGTCGCAGTAAACACTACAGTTTTAACTATGAAATTCTACAGTAAAATTAACACATGTTCATTGCAGCTACAGTTTATTGCAGATCTTTTGAAAAACTGCAGGACAGCTGACCAAAAATGTCAGACGTTCAGCTGACAGCCAGATCCTTGATCATTTGGGCAGTTAATGAGTGAGTAGGTGACCCTGCTCACAGTAGGGATGGGCATGAGCAACGTTTCTCGAGAGGGGATCGATTGCTCGAAGAGTGATCATAGCTCTGCGTTGTAAAAAAAAAAAGAATAAGTTTCCTTATCAACCCCTCAATTTCCCTCATAATGGCAACGGATCGATTCCTCACACCCACCCCTGACTCACACTGCAAGTCAAACAACAACTAAACCAGCATGTATTCGTCCTTATTCTCAAATTTGTTGAAGTGACCAGTTGAAGGTAAAAATCTGTCTTGATCCGCACAGTGTCTGTTGGCCTAATTTTAAAGAGTTTTACATTCACAAATTAGTACTACCCAAGGTAAAGGGATTAATAAGACGTGACTACCCAAAACACCTTTTAAAGCTGGAATTTGTCACTTAAACCTGAAAGTCCTTGTTTCATTTGAAATCCAGTTTGCTGGAGTAAAGCCAGAATAACTTCAAGCGTAACACTGTCCCAATAAACAGACTCCACTGTATGTTTGCTTGGCGGTTATTAATTCTGGAGAATGGTTACACCTCAGGCCATGAATCTTCAAGTCGTTTCATCGGTCTCGACCGATCTGTTTTCTGTTATATTGAGTCACAGTTTTACGCTCGACAGATCTACGTTGCTGGGGTGCGGTCACCACACACCACCTATTCAGGTGTCAGCCAAGTGTCTGGCATGATGGATAGCTTACCTGCTACTCATCGTGGAGGCCGGCCCAGCCCAGCGCATATCCTCGTCTTGTTTTTACAGCCATTGGTGGAGAAATGTTTACCTGCCCCATCCATCATGCTCTCCACCTCCTCGTCTATCTCTTCATCTTCCTCTTCCTCAAGTGCCTCCAACCCCATTCCCCCCCCCAGAGGCCCCGGTGTATCGAGTACTGTAATCACATCAGATCATTAGTGGCTGCGAGTGAATTACAGATTGGTTCTGAATGACTTTCTCTCGCTCTTATTCAGCGTGGCACAGCTGAATGCCTTCACTCTGATTAATGAGGACACACACAGTAATAATACAAATAAGGAATTAAAATGTGGCTGGCTGGCTGTGTAAACATTGCGAGGCATGTCTGAGAGGATGGGTCCCGGGGCCCTGACAGCAGGATAAAGAGGCTGGAAGAGTAATGAGTTATAGACACGTTCTTGACATGTTCCCATTACCCTTCTCTGTGAGCATGCACACACGCACGCACGCACGCATACACTCTCACATGCAGCCGTATACTGCCCCATGCATATACATGCGGGGCTGTCCGGGTTGTACATTAAATACATTTATAAAAAGGTAGTATAAAATAGTTGGTTCTTTTTTTTAAATCGCTGATTATTGTTGTTTTTTTACCATGAATAAATTGTTTATTCCGTTTTAATGATGAATTTCCACTTTCTACTTTGCTCACATTCATTATTTTCTCTCCCTTCGTTCACCTTCCTGTCTGTCATCTAACATTTTGTCGAATGATAACAAGCACAGGTGTCTTGTGTCTTCAAATGTTTGTCCAACATTAACAATGGCAGGCGTGACAGAAACAAATGTCCATTTTAGGCAAGACAAAAAGACTCGGGGAACAAGTTTCTGAAAACGAAACTACTGTTGTAGCTCGGACACGTTGACAGACTCAGTTTCTCTATTCTGCTCCGTCAATTACCAACTATTATCTGCACATTCTCACTTCTAAATCATGCCCATCTCCCCTCCAGGCGCTGTCTGTAGCAGGGCTTGGTGCAGGCTTGACCGAGGCTGTTGTCGTCAATCCGTTCGAAGTGGTGAAAGTCAGTCTCCAGGCCAACAGAGACGCCTTCAAAGAGGTTGATAGACATAAAATATTGTAATAGTGTGTTGCTCTAGATGCCTATTGACTTTTTTTTGTCAGTATGTGACATGTTCATTCATTTGAATTCACTCTCTCCAATACAGCAACCCTCTTCATTCGCTCAAGCAAGGCGCATAATTAAGTCCGATGGATTCGGGCTGAGGGGCCTGAATAAAGGGCTAACATCGACACTGGGACGCCATGGAGTTTTCAACATGATCTACTTTGGCTTCTACTTCAATGTCAAGGATGCCATTCCTAGCAACCCGGTAATATGCCAGTCAAAATCTATGATCACACTCCCTCCTCCAGTGCCGTTTTGGGACAAATGCGACCCAAGCCAAGTGACAGACACGCCACTTCAGCTTTGGGTTTTTGTAACCTTGACTACACCTCATTTTTGCTAACTTCAGGCTATATGATATGCACGTGTCCCAGCCACCTCACCAGTGGGGAACTGCAAGTGTTTGACAGTATGATTAGTTAGCCTGGCTGCCCGGCAAGGAGGAAGCAAAAATCAGAGAGGAGCTTGTAAGATCAGCTCTGCTAATACCTCCTCTGTTTGCTCGTCATAACATCCTCAAAGTTTCAGATTACACATCCGACAGCGCCTGATGGCCCAAACAAAAGTTAATTTTGTTTAATGGAAACGTTACCATACGCCAGTTCCACATGTACAAACCGGAGCATTAGATTAACTCCAATGAACTAATTGGAAGCAGACAACGGTACTATTTTCAAGAGAAGGTTACAGTTGGAGGCAAGCCCTGCTTTATTTTCAACATTTTTCCAGTGATGCGTGGTGTACAGAGAAGCAAGTGGTCATCCTTTGTGAATGATAATTATGTGGCTGGATGACCCAAATAGCTCTCTTCTTAGATTGTGGCTGTCGCTTTTGGGAATGATCCATCGGTATGTATGGTGATGGAATGACCCTGTTTGTGAGAGGCTAACAATGGCTATTGTTGAGGCAGAAAAGGATAAATATTGTGGCCTCCGACAGCTTACAGGCTGGGCTGGTCGTGGCGTTTCTCCATAGCCCGTTTGTCGTCAGCATGAGCAATGAGCTTGCAACTCAAACATGTCCATAGTCAAATTAAGCTGGCCGTGCTCAGGCTCCTCTCCTATCGCCATTTTAACAGTACAGAGAAGGCAGATAGCTCACTCCATCATTCACAAGTTGAATGTGTGAGTAGATGTTTGCTTTAGGCAGTTAGGAAGTGGGTTGATGGGTGTACTTAGGCCGCAGGTATGTTACCCCCTTCCCCACATCCCACTTGAAAAAAACTGAAGAAGTGGGATTAGCTGTTGATTTACCTCGGCTCTCAGGGTGTCCAGCCGCTTGAGAAAGGCCTGGACCAGAGAGGCTGCTGTCATTTGTAAAAATATCCCGGCCAATTAGCTGTCAGAGCTCTCTGAGTCTGGGCTTCTTTGGTACAGTAATACCCCTGTGCCGAGTCACAGCCCAATTACCCAAATTGTCCCCATATGCCTCCCCAGTCTGCCTGCATGCACCCTGTTTATAAATCCTCTGTCTTGGCTCCCCCAAAGAACATGTGCTTCTGTTCAGCCAATCAGAACCCTGCACCACAGTCAGGAAGCACTAATCTGCCCCCCGCTACCATAAAATGATCAGGGCTTTCATGCCAGCTTTGCAATCATATGCACAAGCTTTCCCTCACTTTCTATCACATATACATACACATAATATCTCGCTTTTTATTTTGTTAACTTCATGACACTACTTTATCTTTATTGCTGTACGTTTTATGTACTACTTATGTTTTGTGTGATCTTTAACACCCACTCTTGAAATGTTTCCAGTAAAATGGTGCTCGTTGAACGTAGACACAATATTTTAATCCTTTATGTCCTCTTCTTTGTCAGGACCCTACCCTGGAGTTCATGAGGAAGTTTGCTATCGGCCTAGTGTCTGGGACCATCTCCTCCTGTGTGAACATTCCCTTCGACGTAGCCAAGAGCCGCATCCAAGGCCCCCAGCCTGTGCCCGGAGAGATCAAGTACCGCACCTGCTTTCAGACCATGGCACTGGTGTACCGCGAGGAAGGGTACGAACAAGAAAAGGGGGGTGGGGGGAATAAGTAGGGGATCATCAGGAGGAAAAATTGTCCCACTGTCATTATCGCATTGAAGAATTAATGAGACACTTTGTCTGCTTTGTTAGCAATTGATAGTTGGTTATTTGCCAAACTGGCCATCACATAAGACAAGCGTAGCAGCTGCAGCTACAAGTTAGCAGGGTCTGATTGTTCCTGCACTAACTAGAGGGGAAGTGCATGAATAGCTTGATGCAGAGCTGTGATCCCATGAATGGAAACCAAATAGTGACGTTACATTCTGGGCCGTATCCCCCACGTGTGTGATCATACATTTCTGCAGTCTGTCGAACGTACAGTAAATGTTAACATACTTTCAAGCCTCTGAGAATGGCAGCTCTAAATGGAAGCTTCAAGGAAAAGATGTATGTTATGTTAGCAATTGCTCTAGGCTTTCCACTTTCCCCCATGCAGCTCCACGAGACAAGGGCCAGCGAGATGTTTGTAGTTAGTGGATGCAGGAGCCTTGGGGGCTGCTGCAGGAACGGCACTGAAATGTCGTCGCAGGGGTGCATGGAGGGTGCCCCCTCCACCACATCCAGTCCCCTGCTCTAACACAACACAGTCCCAGCTAATTAGTGGTCCCTATGGGAGACGTCGTTAAGCAGACCCTAACGAGCCGCACGGCGCTCCACGGGTCAATCTAATCAGACAGAGGGCCAGGGAGGAAGTGGGTCGAGCCTTATTAACGCCATCAGTGGCGGGGGCAGGGAGCGGGACAGGGAGCACGAGGCAGAGGCAGGCAGCCACTGATCACCTTGAATGCATTAAGGGGCAGGTACTCGCCACCACTGGCCGTTAGACCCCAACTATGTACCTGACAGGGTGAGAGACAGTCTGTCTGTCTGTCTGCTTGGCTGCGTGACAGGCACAAACTGACCGCCTCACTCAACAACAGCCTTTACACACATGCAAGTACACACACACACACACACACACACATACACACACACACACACACACACACACACACACACACACACACACACACACACACACACACACACACACACACACACACACACACACACACACACAGACACACACACAGACACACACACACACACACACACACATACTGAAGGCTTACATATACAAATACTCTTCTCTTGACTGGATTTACATATTTTGACTGGTATTTTGTATTTGCACATTATTAACATCCTATTTTTTTTTATCTAGGTACTTGGCACTATACAAGGGGTTGGTGCCCAAGATAATGAGGCTTGGACCAGGTAACAATAAAAAAGTATTTTTTACTGACATTAAAATTGTCCTTAAAGTCACAAATTGCCTGTTACAATTTGAATTAAACCTTTCTGTTGAGATTTTCTAAAAAAACAACAGCTTAATCAGAGCCTTCCAAAGCAGCATGGTGTTGGTGTTAAATTCAACTCTGCATGGGTATTTCCAATGAAATGAGGAACAAGCACCACTTCCCTCTATTTTATACCATTTTTTCTGGTATCTATACAACTAGAATGGAAATATTGTGAGCTACAAATCTGTCTACGACACTAGTCTTTCCCAAATTTCACAACGTAAATTGTATTTGTATCCGCAATACAGCACATTCATGTGTGTTTCCCTGAAAGCCCACACGTGAAACTAAAACTCCGTTCCTATTGGTTGGGTATGTGTGTTTTCAGTGCACTCTGTCTTCTGTTTGGTTGCAGGTGGAGCAGTGATGCTGCTGGTCTATGAATATGTGTCTGGATGGCTACAGAGGAACTGGTAACAAAACAAAAAAAAAATCAGAGGAAGGAAACCCAAGAGAGTGCCTTATGGATTGTACCTCATTGCCAATAATGTTAACGGATTCCAGTAACGCCAGACCAAATTTGTTTTTATGTTTGTTTGTTTTTTTTTACCTTGAATACACAATACTGCTTTGCAAAATACCAAATTAGCATTTCAATATACCGTGTCTTAGAATGCAGCTCTCTGAGGAAACACGTCTTTGTCATCTAAGTCACTCTCTCAGGAATTAAAAACAGCTGTTATATTTGAAAATTTAAAAAATACTTTGCTAATAAAAAACACAGGTTTTGAAACAGCTGATCTGTAGATTTTAAAGGGCTCAATCAGCTCCTTACCATGAGTAACGGGGGTCGACATTGAGATCATATTTTCTGACAAATTTAGAACCATTTGAGTTATTTCACAAGAGATTTTGTGCTTTTTTTTTGTGCTTCTCTCATTGGTTAGAAGTGGGCGGTGCTAAGTTGGAAACGGTCGTGGTGTGTTGCCGGTAATGTCAGTCAGATCTGAGCAAACCACACCCACACAGTCCTGATGAAGCAAAATGTCTTTAAGAGTTAAACTCATAAAGAATAATAACTAATAATGTCCTTTTTTTCATGAAGTAGCTCATTTAGTCACAAATATGCACATTTTCGGGGGATTTAATGTTCCATTTTAAATGAAATAAAGCACCAAGAATGTAGTGAAGGTATGTTTACAGAAGGACTTAGGAACAAAAACGCAGCTCTAGACCCACTGTAGAGCCTCAAGTGAAGATCAGCATCGTATAGCTGCACAGTACGTTAATGACGAAACACACAAATACGGACTTCAGACGAGTCTCACTTCGAGCTCTGCAGGACTCAACCATCTCTATCAAACATCACATCACTCGTGTCTTAATAATATTGAGATATATTACAATTATAACAATATAATGGGAATATAAAGTGCTCGATAAGGAGCCGCTTTTGAAGTAGGCACACATATATGCTGTTTGTTTGTATCTTCATATACAACATGCATAAGTGATTGCAACTATATTCTGTAGTCACACTGAGCCTTACTGTATATCTTAAACTAACCAAGTTACCAAATAGCCACAATAGTGCCTGATAATGCTTGATACCAATTGTGTTTAAGACCTTCTTATACGCTGACGTCTGTAGGGCCTATTGTAGATTGTTTTGTTTTTAAATGGATATCTTTTTGCATGACTGAATTTTTTTATGTTCCCTCTTTAAATTGGACCAGTATGAATTTTTTCTATCGCGAAGAAATTGTGTTGACTTTTATCCCATGTAGAATATTAGTATTTGTGAAAAGTTACTTAAATAAAAAAAAAGAATAAAATCTTTTCTCACTCACTGTGTGTGTGTGTGTGTGTGTGTGTGTGTGTGTGTGTGTGTGTGTGTGTGTGTGTGTGTGTGTGTGTGTGTGTGTGTGTGTGTGTGTGTGTGTGTGTGTGTGTGTGTGTGTGTGTGTGTGTGTGTGTGTGTGTGTGTGTGTGTGTGTGTGTGTGTGTGTGTGTGTGTGTGTGTGTGTGTGTGTGTGTGTGTGTGTGTGTGTGTGGGGTGGGTTAAGCACTTGTGTGTCGTGTAAGTTTGTATTGTTTGTCTCACTGGGAGCGTTTTAGTTGTGTATCACCTTCCCTGACTTTACCACTTCTTCAGCCTCCCCCCCATCAGGGCACTTAGTTGTTTGAGGACCTGTCAGCTGTAGAAGTTGTATTAGCCAACCGAGCGTCAGTCTTTTCTCTCTCTCGGTGGCAGGGGGAGTCGGTTCCTGAGCTTTAGTGCAAGCTAAAACAACAAGCTCAAGAAATGCAAATCTGGCTGCAGGATTTGGGGGCGGGTAACCGCACACATTCTCTCCCTCTGCCAGTCTATCTCTTACACAAATATGCACACACATGCAAACACACACACACCTGTTGCACAGCCTTCGGGGTAGTGGCTGCTCTTATAGACTCATCTTAACCTCATCTGGTAGTAGCTTATACTGAGCCACGTTGGCATTTGACAGTCGTCATTAATGTGGGAGTTTCTCTCTGCCAAAATGGAACGACTCCTGTTTTTTTGCCCAGGGCCCTGTGGTGATAGACTAACAACTGTGGCTTGCAGACTGATGGAATTGTAAGCGCTTAACCTGTCCTTTCTGTAATAGAGTGCTGAATGTGTGTGTTTGTTTCAGAGTTGACAGCTTGCAACATGTGCTGCGTGTATTTCTGGTAGCCAAGCAACAGAGCCACCCTTCACCTGGATTCACTGCACACCGCGCTGATCATAAATCTTCTTAAGCCGAGTCCCCCTTCTCCTCGTTTTCTTTACACCGTTTCCATACGTGTTCCACATCCTCAACAGTAACATTTCAATTGAGTGGCTCCACTTTGACAAGCCTGCAATTTGGATATGTCCGTACCTGTCTTTCCTAATGTGGTTAATGATTAATTTAAATTAAAATGTCCAGGATTTACACGTCCTACATGTAAAAAGCGGTGATTCATGTCAGTGTAATTGGACACGGGAGCCGCGTGCGTACATACCAAAGACACGGACCCAGACATGTTGTGATTTCCCCGTGCACAGCTTTTTCTTTTTAAGGGGTTTTACTCACCTGTGTGCTCAGTGTTGCTGTTTTAAGGCATTAAGAAAACATTCTGGCTGTTGTCAGCTTCTTTTTAAAAAATGTTCATTGAGCGAAAACACACATTGGGTACTGTATTCACGCAGGACTCTGCTCTGTGTTACTCTGCAAATGGCTGTCTTGTTTCTGATTGCATGTGGAGAAGTAAAGATAACCATATGACACTGAAGTCAGACTCAACATCATTAATTATAAACACGTGTATGCCCGTATTTTTAAAGCTACGCCTTTTAGGGCCTCGCCTCTACAAAGCTGACCAACATTAGACTACAAGAGCAGGGATTATTAGACTTTTGAGAAACTATTCCTCCTGTCTAGAAAACACACTGTTCCTATTTTTTAAATACTGGTGTCAATTAAGACGACCGCATTTTAATTTTGTTGCATGAGTCAGAAGAGACTAACAAGACTGTGCTCGGTTCATGTAGCTTAGTTGAAAGGAAAAGTTGTTAGGCCTTGTTGTGTGTAGGCTGAGGTTTTAAAAAAAAGCATGTAACGACTTTTTCATGCCACTCAGAGAGTTAACCATCATTTACTGTAGGCCTACGTGATGGATGGTGGATGGTAAAGGGGTGGCCGTAAGGGATGGCTGGTACAGCGAGTGTATGATCATCACGTCCCTGTGATGTGGTTCACATACGGTCAAAGAAACACTACGATCCCTGAGCAACGGTCCGTGACCACTGGATGCGGGGAAGAGTGCTTTCCAAGTCAAATCAGCTCCTGCATGGGGAGGACTGTTGACACTGTCGCACTGTTTAGGCTGTAACACAGGAGAAATGGAAACATGGGGCCATAGTTAAAGCAACCACCTTCAGCAGCAGGTAATGCTATGTAAAAGAGCAGGTGAGCAGTATTATCAGGTTATCAATCTACAACTTAATGTGCAAGCCGGAGCCCGGTTTTTGTTTAAATCTCTCATTTCCACTGCAGGACTAGACAGGGCTTGCCAGACACACTCATAATTTATTACACTACACTTTCCCCCCCTCAAAACTTTCAGAAAGTATTTTTGCATCATTTTGCAAACATGTCATTTGTCAACTGGACCGTGAGCTTTTCTTTTGTAATGAACACGTTGAGTTGGCCCCGGAGAGCCCCGTTTGGGCCTTTTTGTGGCTGCTGAAGGTTCGTGTTTGGGTCACATGTCTGATGACCTTGAAGACCGCAGGCAAATGAGCCTATTTGGGGCTCTCTGAATGCAGATGGACTCCACCTCACCCCGGCAGTCTGGGAGTCTTCGGCTCACAGATCTTGAATTTTAAGGCAACAGTGATGTTCTGATTTACGGTGTTTTCCACGCGCCTATATCCAACTAATAAAAATATTTCGGAATTAAAACTATAATGCATGACATTAAATATTTTCTATTAAAAGAGGATAGTAGGGCTTTCAGAATCATAACACACCTTACGAGATATTTGAGGCCTATTCAGTTCAAAAGAGTTAAAGGGGACATTAGAAAATATTTTTGTATTTTGGTTATACTACCTAATTTCATATCTTTATCAATTCATTCTCAACATAAAATGTGCTTTAGACCCTAAATGTATGAGGAAATTCTGCAAAATGTTAATTTTAACATGCATACATTTAATTTCTTTAAACCAAGTATTTCTTTGGCTTTGAGCAAATGTTCAGACATAAATGTTCATGAATATAGAAAGGGCCATATAAAGTGTAATGAGGTGGTTATTTTAGTGGCTTAAACAATTTAAAAAGAATGGCTTTATGTGGTGACAAAGCCTGTGTGTGCCCATAGCATTTCTGATGAACTTTCCCAGTGAGCCGTGACGCTTGGTAATAGAAAATACAGGCCTCGTGTGAGTGTGCACATATATTTTTTATGAAAAGCAGTTTCCTGCTCATGTAAAACAGGCACGGCAGGATACGTACCCCGGATTTACCTGAAGCTGGCTAAACTCACAGAAAAGGAGATGGAGGATAAATGTTTTATACGTCTTTTCTCGAGGAATCCTAAAAACACCCATCACACTCCACGCAGACCAATAACAGCCAAACAATTTAATAAGATACATTCAATTTCATTGTGCAACATTTGTCAATTGTTAATGCTCTAGACTCCAACATAAGACCAATGCCAATTTTGTCTAAACGTGCGTGGAGAGTCCCATGCTGTCTGTAAGGCTAATTGCACTTCATTCAACGTACCTTAATCTAATAAATAAACTTCTCTCTGAAGCTCTGGCATAGGCGACATTTTTAGAGAAGTGGGAAAACAATGCTCCATAAGACAGTTACTTTTATCAAAACATAACACAAAAAAGCATACAAACATATAATAAAAAAAAACAATAGCAATTATTAAGCACCCTGAAACACTAATGCAAAGTTTTCCCCCTCTTCTTTGATTGCTTACTCATGAAGTTATACGTTACCCCATTTTGCCCAAAGACATTTGCAGAAATGTGCAGTAAAGAATCAGGAATTGTGTTGATGGATGGAGTAGCAGTCATTCATCAGTCCTTCAGTACACCTGTCTGTCCTGCAAGTTCTTTCAGACAAGTTTGTAGTTTGACTGTTTATTCCTCGCGTGTCTTTGGTCTGACCGTGTGTAGAAGGGAGGAGGAGGGGTCACAAATATGGGTCCTGGGGCCGAGTCCTTCATAGAAAGGAGGCACTGGGAATGAAATGAAGCCACGGGGGACAGACTGGGTGTCTCCTGTCCTCGCTGTCTCTCAATCTCTTACTCCCTCCCCCCCTCTCTCTCTCTCGCTCTCTGTCCCATCAGTCTTGACTTCACTGCGCCGAGGCGGTGACCGGGTGGATGGCGTCCCGGGTGGCTGTCATGCTCTTGAAGGCCAGAGGGGTGGCAATGTCACAGTTGTGGGGAGATAGAGCACTGCCACTGACCGGCTGCCATGTGGGACCGGTCACATAGGCCGACGTGGTGGCGCTGTACCCCATGTAGGGTGACACTTGGGTGGTGGGAGGGTGGTAGGGAGGGATGCTGGGTGCTGTGACATAGCTGTTCACTGTGGGCAATCCATTCGGCGTCTGAGAAAAAAAGAGAGAGAGAAATCTGCGTTAGAAGTCTGAGAGCCCACAGATAACTTCTTTTTTGCGGGCCCGCTGCTCGGTGTTGCACACTTTTCCTCTGTATTTGAAAAAAAAAAGGAAATTATTTGCCACAAGAACAAATCACTTGACCGAGGATTGAGAAGCTAGACTTCAATTACATTATTTGGTGACCCCCAACCCAGGTAGACACATCCAGGCAGCTGAGCGGTAATGGAAAAAAGCTGAGGCCAGCCGTAGAAGAAAGTGAAAGGAGACGTGATTGAATTATAAAAGGCAGAAAGTTAAATTCTAACTTCACAGCCACCACATAAAAAACCCATTTTCCCAATTTTGATGAAAGTATGAATGATCAATTATGCGCTCTCATGCCCCTGGAACATATTAAACATGGATAAAAACCATACATGGATGATTGCCCGTCGGCCTTGTTTTCTACCCCCAAAAAATGGACGTTTACCCCGGCGGCGTTGATATACCACGTCAGACGATGGGAGACAGGGTGCTTGGGGGGCGCCACAAAACAGATGTCATGAGCGATTGAGAGTGAAAGGGCAGGAAGAGGGGAAATATGATAGAGAATGAGGCGAGGGTTCGAAGCATGAATGGGCTTTGGCTTTCTGGCACAGCGACAGGACTTAACTTGAGGAATTCTCCAAAGCATTTCAACAGGGAGGCCGAATTTCTGTTCCTGGGTGGTCCGCAACTACTGAGAATTATTTCAAAAAATTTGGATGTTTTTCTCTTTCTTTGACTTATTTCGATTGACTGCCAGAGTCGCTATCTTTTTAATATAGTCGTGAAAAAGTATACTCTTAAGTGACATTTGTGGTGTTTATAACACAACTATAGAGACAAAGCTCTTTTTGTGTCTGTACGCCTTTGGGTGTTTGTGGCTCTGCGTTGGGTGACTGTGGGTGTTTGGGTGGGTGCCTGTCTGTGTGTGTGTGTGCTCACTTTGCTCAGCGATACCGAAGCTGTGTTTAAAATGTTGTTTTGTTTTTTAAATCACTTTTTCAAAATGTTTGGGTCGACTAAAGATGATCACATCTTCCGCCAATGAAAAGCACCATATCGCTTACAGCTAGCATAATGTATACTATACAAATACTGTACATACACATGCAAAATAACAGGAAACACCTTCCCGTAAAAAGCAATCCACAACAGGAACACTAAAAAATGACCACAGGGTTGAATCAACACCTGTCTGACACAAAGTCAACAAAATAAAGATTTATCATTATCATCATTATGTCATTATGGCTCTTGTATCAGATTGCATTATTTGTTTGGGTGTACCTGTTATTTTGTCCGCCCCTGAACTGAATATATCCTTAAAAATCTACATGTATCCTAGAATTGTGTTGTGTTTAATATAACTATATTATCCTCCCTTACAAAATCCAAAAAAAGTGTATGTTGTATTTAAATAATTTATTTTAAATACATTTGGTTGATGCTTTCTTCATTTGTCAGTCAAACTATTTTGAAAATGACAAACGTGTTGATGTCTTGGCGTCTCTTTGAATTAGAGGCTATTATTAAATACAAATAAAACTAGAATTTGAAAAATGAACAAAAGCATTCGTCCAAATAATTACAACTCAAATGGGTTTACTTTGTTACGCTCCGGCCACGTTGTTTATATTTCAAATAAATCATTACATCTTTTTTAAAAGCGCGAACCCCCCCAAAAAGTGTTAGACATTTAAGGCTATAAAGGTTTGTTGTTAAGAAAATACGTTTTTCTGAATGTTTGAATCGTTTTCGGAAGATGA
Organism: Echiichthys vipera; assembly: GCF_963691815.1. Classification (NCBI taxonomy): domain Eukaryota; kingdom Metazoa; phylum Chordata; class Actinopteri; order Perciformes; family Trachinidae; genus Echiichthys; species Echiichthys vipera. The sequence continues at coordinate 7,051,364 of NC_139837.1, forward strand.
ACGGAATCAGCTCCGAGCCGCCGCGCGCACTGAGCCCGTGACTTAACCTTTAAATCTATTTTAATGGCTCTCTTCTTCTTCCAGAGAAAACCCCGACAGTCCCATGGGTGCATCTGCCCTGCAAACAGCGCCTATAGGCCACATGTTACCAACCGCAGGCATCAGTGGATGTGATTTAGGTCGAGTCGTGATGTGTTCACTGTCCCATTTGATTTTTTTTTTTTTAATTTACAGACAGTCCACCTTAAGGAGAAGTCAGGCCTATGAGAGAAATGTGGGGAAAACGTGACACCTTGTTTTGGAAATGTAAAGAAAATGAATTTGAGTTTGAAAACGCGCTCCTCGCATGACAGCTCTCTCTCTCTCTCTCTCTCTCTCTCTCTCTTTTAGTGTTTCACAAACGCAGATCTCTTTAACATTAGATGAGAGCGAGCTGCAGGAACTTCCCAAAGACATGTTTAATCATCCGGTCTTATGGCGGAACAGTACTTTGCTTCACCATACTTTGTTTTTCATGCAGTAAACTGTGTAATTTATAGAGTTGTTATTTTCTGCCTTTAATGGCTCACTCCTGTTTTTGTACAGTTGGTTCCAGTGTGTCCACTTTGTGCTTTAACTTCTGACTAATCTCACTGCATCGGCGTAACGAGCATGAAAACCCCCCCCCCCCCCCCCCCCCCCCCCCCGTCCATAAAGTGGCAAAATAAATTACGCGACATTATATTGTTTTTCTTTTGTCCGAAAGGAATAAAGGAAATCTCACGCTCGGTCAAAATAAGAGAAAACAAGGACGCAGGCGCGCACACACGGGGTCATCGAGCTCTTCTTTGGTTACCCCCAAAAAAACACAAAAATAAAAGATAAAAATGTTTCCTAAAGCTAAATGTTGATTTGACAGGAACGTAGGGACTAAAGACCAACTCGATTCATCCTACATTACATTAATACGCATCAGGTGTATGGCGAGAGCTTTAAAATCAGGAAAACCTGCATATTTTTAATTAATGTGACTGTGCATATTTCCCAACCCTGCTTTATTTTTGATGATGCTATTTATCGACTTTAATAACACTGCACAATAATAATTATTGTGCGCGAAACTTTAGGCCTGAGACGGTTGTTTTAAGGCAAAATATGATCTGCTGCATTATTCCGTGATATATCTGAATAAGACCAATCTCGCAGAGGTCACTGTTCCTTCTCTGCAGTTCAATGCCTTGGCTCAGCCCTGCATGGATTATAGCACCGAAACCAACCCATTAAAAATACTGTAGGCCTGTGTCAGAATAAATTACCAGGAAAGCGAAAACAGACTCTATATTAGTTTTCTGACCCTTTTTTTACGAGACCAACTAGTTTCTGAATGTTAAACTTGTTACGATTTATTAAAAAAAAAAACATATCAAGCTGGAAAACAAGAATAAGTAAGATACTCAAATCTCTTGAACCTGCTAAATATTAAATGAGTAACACTCGGGTGAGTCAGCACTGACCGTGCAGCAGGATACACAGGAAGTGCAAAAATAATAAAAAATAATCAGATATTATACATTTTTTAAAAGCACCATTACAGCTAGCCAACAGAAGGAGCGCATTAATGCTGTTGGATTTCCAAGCCACATAATTATTCAAATATTGCACAATACTGGTGAATGCTGTCTGCTTGCCAGAAGTTTGGATACCCTCTCTTCACTAATGTTGCATTTTAAGTTACAAAAAAATGAGTTTCCGGGTTTTTTTTTTACCTGTATGTATTTTGCTTCAGGTTCTAAATGCGGTTTATCCACGCCATTGACTAGTGGAGAGCTTGCCGGTGGGAAATAAGTCCTGTTTATAGCGCTCCATTCTTCTAGTTTGGCGCTGGGAAAGGGCAGATTGTCACTAACTGGGGGAGCAAAAGAGAAAGAGAGAAGAGATGAAGAGGAGATTTTAAGATTAGAAAAAAAGACCCACACAGGCCGCTGCTTCTCATGCATTCATCAGGCGCTGGTTAGCCAGGCTGCATAAGAACATGTGACATTTTGCACTAAAGCACGATAATATGTCATATTACGCACACATAGCTCATGTATCCAAGTGGCTGCCGTGTGCGTAAAGTTTGAATAAAAAAAATATTTTCTTTATCAATGAAATAGAAATATTAGTTCTAGTATCGAATACAATATTTACATGATCTGATACTTACTACTGTTTAACTCTCAGCAGGTGAGATCATATCTCCTTAAAATAGAAGTAATTTTAATCCACCATTAATCAATAATCAGGCCTCAGCTTTTTCTGTTCAGGATTTTGATCTGAAGTTTGAGGGTTAAAAAAGTTAAATCATCTATTTAGTTTTTTACTCCTGCCATATGAACCGACTGAATGAAACTAAATGTTTTGGTTCCCCCTGAAGATCAGAGGCCCAGCTGAAGATGGACAGAGTAAGTGAGACGACTCTCTGGTGGGTCAGGGACATTTTAGCCCACCAAAGCGTCTTCCTGTCGGGGGACAAATTAGATTTACTTTCACCGTCTCCCTCCTTTGTGCGTGATGGATATAACATTATACACAGCCCCCGGCGTTTACACTGGAGAAGTGAGCCCACCAAAGTTAGAACTCGATAAAGAATTTTTTTAAATATAAGTTTTGTACGTGTTAAGAATTGTATTTTTAATATTTGTACGTTAATTCGTCCACAGCAATTTACTTTAGCAGCCTGTGCGTTTAAACCAGTGTGTTCCCGCATGCGCGTCATATTAAATATTAGCTAAAGTAAAATCACTAATAGTTTATGCTTATTAACCTTGCAAATTGTGGTTTGATTTGTAACTAGTAGCTGCTATTTTCCATGAATTAAAATTAAAATATATGTTTATTGTTAAACAATGTGACTGGTGAAATGACTTTGCTCCCACCTCACCAGGCCTACTGTAAAACTAAGCATTCAAACATCTGCTAATAATTTGGAAATGCACAAATTGTTTAAAAGGGCAGCCTTTCCAAAAACACATCCCCCTCTCGTGATCTCTCGTGGATATCTGCCTCACATTTGTTTTGTTTAGATTGTCCGAGTTAAGGTCTTCGCATGGCGGTGGAAGTGGAAGAGGAGCCGGGGCGTGTTTTCTGTGCATGGGAGCCATGAATCCTGACAGCAGGACCGCTTGCAATGGACTGACAGCACTTCCCTTCCTGCCACTGGAAAACAAGCCCTCAGAAAAAAAAAAAAATCCCCTTTCACAACACCGAGCCGACCATTAACACTGATTTATGCCGGATCCTGTTTCACTGTTTCCAAAACAGTTGTGGTCTTATTGAGTGCACGCCAAAGCTATCAGGGCCTACCTGCATGTGACACATATACGACAAACATAACAGCAGAAAACACATCTTAACGGTTGGCTGTTTGGGGCCTGGATCACGGTTAAACCTGCTCAGCCTTGTACAAAATGTCTGGCTCCGAGTCATGGCATACATTCAGCACACCTCATTGTGATGCACTTCATCTCACCGCCTTTCCCTCCGCTGTCCCTCTAATATTCCACATCCGCCTCTTAATTATTACTGCAAGCCGGACCATCTGTTTCTGGACTAACCTGCCTCACTTTCAAATCAGCATCAGCCGGCAGGTCAAGCGGCATTTAAGCTCTCTCTCTCCCCTTCGTAGAGGCCTGTGCGTTTAGGACGTCACAATACTTTTTGCAGGGCCTATAAAACAATTATAGTAACTCAAAGGGGAGAATAAATCAACTTTCTCCCCTCACACACATTCGCACTCTTGCGCGCAAAACCCTCTTCAAAAGTTGTTTAAATGTAGTGCAATAAACAAATGCAACCGCCCCGCGTGCCGTCATGCTTACTTTGTTGCTCTGTAATAGACCGTATCCCCAGAATATCTGTGACAGAGTGCGAGGAAGGCCATATCCTGTGCATGGCCATGTGTCCGGGAAGGGTGGGCATGCCAGGGGGAGTGGGCACTTTGGATGTCGGGTATGAGTATAAGTGGTTGTAGGGTATCGTCGGCTGTGGCGGTGGGTGAGGCGCCTGCTTGCCCGACTCATACTGGCTCTGCTGGGACAGATTCCCGATCTTGTTGCGGAGGATCCGACTGATGGAGCTGACTGACGGCAGATTGAACTTGTCGCAAACCCCGTCGGCGAGTAGCCTGTCCCGGATCTCCCAGGCAAAAATCCCCGGGTCTCTCTGCTTGTATGTCCGTATGTGCTTGACCACCGTGGGCGTGGTGACCCGCGGCTTGCTGCCTCCGATGGCCCCTGGGAGGATGGAGCCGGTCTCGTTGTAGCGGGCCAGGATCTTGCTGACGCAGCCGTGGGAGACCCGCAGCTGCCTGCTGATGTCACAGGGTCGAATCCCGAGTTGGGCCAGCTCCACTATCCTGAGCCGGATCGCGTTGGGCAGCGGCCTGCCGTTCACGAAAACACCGCCGAGCTGGTTCACCTCACCGAAGGCTGGCTCTGGTGTCAAAAACAAACACACAAACGGGCAGAACAATGAGACGATTAGGTAACCGACCCAAGGCCCACTACAGACCGCTTTAACCCGGGTTAAACCACGTATTTAAAAGGCCTGATCGTTCTTGCCAAACACATAACTGTTTAAAATCAAATGTGGAAAATATGTTAAGTGTTAAATTGTGTTATTTTATACTTATTCCACGTTTTTGTCATTTATAAGAGCTTTGGAAACTCTTTAACGTGTCGTAAATGTTCATTTAAAAAAATCCACCTTTACGCAAAGTCTTTTTTAAACTTTAAGTGTTTTCAACAAAAATGTTTTCACTCTAATATAGATACTACAATAAAATACAAATCCATTATGACTGAGTTCATGTGTAATGTTTGGGAGAAAAGTGTCAACCAGAAGCTGACTGATAGTTGTCGTGCACGCGAGCTAAACTTCACACGGATGTCAAAACTCGTGCGTAAGCGACACATGTAATAACTCCGTGTGTTTGTGTCTTCCCACTGGATTAACAGCTAAAGTGACCCGCCAAAACATCCCAAATAGACGTTATCTCGCTATATTTTCCCACCTTGTCGTTGGACCGTTCGCTGCATCCCTAACAAGGAAAAAAATCCGAGATCCAACATTGAACTCACCCATCGTGTTAAAGCCGCAAACGAAGAACACGGTGTCCGGTTTGTGCCTCCTGCGTGGATCCTGCTCCGCGTCCAGCGTGTCCACTGTCCAAAACCGCGTCCAAGAAAATCTTCTTGCGCGATAAGGAACAAGAGGGACAAAATTCTCGATCTGTTTCCTGACGGCGCTGGAGACAGGCTTACATTTCAATCTGTTGGAATCAGGAGGATGGACTTCCAACGCTTCTCCCCCGCTGATTGGCTCAGCTCCCCAATAGACTTTCGAGATTGCTCAAAGCTGCGTTGCTATTGGTCCAAAAGTTTGACATGACAAGTCCACAGATATCCCCCCTCTCCCCCAGTCCTCCTCCTCTCCCTGCTCTCTCCCATCAGAAAGCAAAGCTGGGGATATACCACCATGAAAGCGTTTGTTATTGAGACAGATATGGTGAGTATAAAGCTATATCAAGATTTTGGAAGAGACTTTCACCTTTTCAACAGTGATGTGGCGCTAAATGACAAGATGCGTAAAAGGTTCCAGTGGGTGATCATCACAAGGTGGCGTCACCTGAAAAAAAACTATTTTCATAAAACGCACAAATGTCCAATTAAACCCCAGTGTACCGTTTCATTTTTAATCATTTTTTTCATATGAATAAATAACTAAGATGAAACATCTCAAATAAAAATAATAAATACAAGTTCAAGTTCTATTAGAAAAACAAAAAGGTGTAAAAGCCCGAGTTTGGGTGGCTTTTACGCTCCACTACACCAACACTTCATCTCACCCTTTTTAAATTGCATAATTAAGGAAATGGGAGGAAATGAATGGTTGGATATAAGTAATGCAATTGTCTTGGTGCTGTTTGTTAATTGTATTTCAGTGCGCTCGAGGATTATCACGCTTTTTTTCCTCATTTGTTGCCCATATTTGTACTCGCTTTTACGCACCAAGCACCGACTTCTACACTTTATAAAACACGCGAGGAACCAAATCCATCGCGAGGATGATGTTTTTGCTGAAAATGAGGCGAAGATGGTTAACCTTTGGAAAGAGTCTGTGTGGTCATGCAGTTTTTAAAATAAATGGCACCAGATGTATCTCCCGTGCCAATTTTAAATTGAATATTATGTGATTTATTTAGACGTGCGTAAAATGAACAATACACATTAATGTGTTGTTTCAACTCAACCCTTTCCCCTTTCCCTTTACTAACGTTAAGTCCATTTGATCTGCATTAAGCCTTTGCACCGGACAGGCCTAAATGTTGCCTCTCTTTTTTTGCCAAGTATGCACGGCACGCGTTAAAGCATTCAGAACTCTTATATGATAAAGACATTGCATTTGTATGCCTTAACCTGTAAGATGATTACTTTTCAGGCTAAACGACTGCAGACCAATATCTTCTAAAGGGATTATTTCTAACTTTACTGCCTCTGCATACATGCTCTCGATGTATAGAACCCTCACTTGCAAGCAATAAGAAAGATTTGTTGCCTCCCGACATGAGAAACAAACACACTCCATAACTTCGCGCCTTCTCTCTCTCTCTCTCTCTCTCTCTCCCCCCATTTTGACACATGCTTTGGGTTTTCTCATATTTTTCAAAAAGTCCACGGCGCATGACTGACCTTCATCTCCGTGACCTAAAGGGATCAACGTGCATGTAAACATCAAACGGGAAGCCTGTACAGCCGTGCAATTAGGAATATTGTTGAAAACCTCTGCTGACATTAAACACCGAGGCGGCTGCGAGGGGCCAAAGTGTACACAAAGTTTCCCTCAGTATTTGTTTCAGCTCCGTGGGGCTGGATACTCGGGGGTTAACGTAGCCTACTTTACCTGTATGTTTTGTTTACTTTTCCCACCTTTTCAGGATGGCGTAAATCTCCGTGATTGTGCGTATTACAGCGTGCGCCTTCAACACTAATACCAAGTCAGTACACGGGCCTTTTAAGGACGCGTATTTTTGGAGATATTTTGGTTTACATGGCGCGTTATTTGTCTCAAGATGACAGATGGAGGATCTTATAGTTTAAACTTTTTTTTTTCTTTTTTTTTTAAATGTACCGTCGCTTATGCCCCCGCCTGCCCAGTCTGCTCAGCTCCCAGGCCACTAATGCGTCAAGGATAATGTTTACCGTGGGGAAACGTGCTCAACTTGTTTCCATTGAGGTTCCTCTGGTGGCTGAAATAACAAAAGGTCAGCGGTGAGGGATCAAAGGTCTCCGCAAACTGCTCCATCTTCAGCTCTTTTCTTTTTCAGACTGAACGGACACCTGAACTTCCTCTTTTCCCCCCTCTCGCACAATATGTGACATTCCACCTGAGGATGCGTGACGCTGTTGCGACACCGCCGTTATTTCTACGTGTTTATTAATGATATCACACAGCAACTGGAAAGTGTAAACACTAAATCGCCTGTTGAAGGACATAATTACAGGTCATTGAAATAAAAATCAAGTCAGACTCAAATGATAATTACACTGAAAAGAATCGTTGCGCAGCGATATTATTATTAGGCTTATTATGATCGTGATTATTATGATGCCTTTAGGATTGAAAGCGCATTGCCATGGTTTGTTAATAATGATATCCAGACTCGACATGGCTGTCAAAAGCCTGCGCAGCTCACAAGCAGAAACTCGTCCATGTCGAATTGAATTGTTCAAACCGCCTGTGAAGGCAACGCATCACTTGTCAGACAAATTGTATAACGATGGACTCAAAGCTTCGGCTGTAGCTCTCTGCAGGAGATTGATCCGATTTAGTCCCTCATCTCACGGTTTCTGTGGATGTGGCAGCAATCCTCCTGTACGTTATATACCGCGGGCCTTTACATAATAATAGTTACATTCGCAGCAGGTTTTGAGTTATTCTAACTCAACAAAATTGTACTTTTATTTTGAAAATGCGTTTTTTTTGTATAGGGTGGGTGCATGGATGGATTATGGATTATAGTGTTGTGTGTCCGGTGCTTTTTTTTATGTGGAAAAAGGATCGCTACAGATCTCACATGATCTCTAATGTAATGCTTTTGTTAATAATATCATACACTGACACGTGCGTTCTTGTATCCCCCACAGCAAAGTGACCTGAAGCCTCCAAAGCACGTTTTACATCAGGTTTATCTCGCTAAAAATCTACATTTTCTCTTCAAAAAGTCATATTACGCTTTACATCTGCGTTCAAAATATTCAAACGTACTTGAACTCGCATTATAATAATATACCACTTAATTTTATGTATTCAAATTCTTGGATGCGAGGTATTTTAGATTAGATTTAAATGTATTGTCAGTGCAGTGTCAGTGAGGAGACAACGCGGAGTGATGCGCTACACACAACAGCAAGGGCTAGATATGCATATTTTAAGATATACAGTGTGGATATATGACGGGGATGAACCGAAGATGGCTAATGATTTGTATCGGGATCATCATAATTTCATAAATGTGTCATCTGCATGATGTTCATTTTGTCATTTGTCTGTTCTGTTTACAGATGTGGTCTTATTTACCTTTTTGTGGAATCTGATCGGCAAACAGCTCGTGTCCCAGCTGGCTCGTGCAGGTCTACAGTACACAGGCTGACCCTGTACCTGTTTATATCACAGCCTTCTTTCATGTGAAAGTGTTTGCTTTGCTCATAATTGATTTCACGGGCAGAGACGGTCCTTGTTGACTCAAGATGATGGAAGAGGCGTTTAGGCCAAACACATTTTTGTGCTGCTTCTGTGTCCTTTTTTATTTTATTTATTTATTTTTTTAGATTCCTGTCATTAAAATGCTGTTGGTCCCAAATGATAAAGACATTGAAAAGATGCCCACAAACAGGATGGAGTGCAGGGGAAGTCAAACTCATCATATAGTGGGGAAAGTCTTAATAACTGGGACTGGATGCCATAGTTCACCCACTTTATTCCCTGAAATTATACCTCAAGTGTAGCCTCCACTCACAAGGATTCAACTTTTGGAAAATCATGAATCATATTCAGGTGTTTCACAGGAAACGGTCGGCTCTTGCAGTGCCACATATCCACACTTATAAATCATATTGCCATCGGCTCCGGTCCAAAAGAGAGAAGGACTCCGACCGTGTTTGTTTCCATCTACATACTGTACAACAGCCACTCCCCCCTCAACTATCCTCTTCACGTGTGAGCAAAGTAACACAACCACCTTTTGATTTTGTTTTTTAATTCCACATTTTTTCAACAAGTGGGGACTTGAGGGAGCTTTTATTGTTGTCACCACAATGAGAGAGTGCAGCTGGAAAACACAGCCTACCTGTGCTGGTTTCTGGGCCTCGGACTTTTTTCACATCAGGGAAGATTAACAGGCAAAGAGTCGCGCGATTTCGATTATATGTGATCGGAAAAGTGTAAAGGAACAGTCTGTGTATACCTAAATATGTAGCGGATCCACGGTTCCCCTTCTCCTGTATGACCCATGCTTTAGTAAGTAAAAGTGTCTAATTGAAAAAAAAAGGAACAACCTAAAATCAAACGCCAATGTTTAATGTTAAGATTCTAAAATATATAAACCAATACTCTCTTTGGTGTTCCCTTAAGTGCACAGTAAAAAACATGACTTTTGAAAATAGAGAGATCTCGTATCACCCCAACACCATTTCAGTGATATTGGTAACAAAAAATTGAGTTATTTGTATATTCTACAATATCAAAATGAGTCTCAACTAAAACGTGTCTGATCACCGACGTTTATTCTTCACTAACTGTGAGACGTGTGTCGTTTATACACCGTCAGTAACTGAATTTACGCTGCAACGAACTCAACACGACGTCTCCATCTTTTTTATCTTGTTGTGAAACCGAAGTAATTTCACGCTTTAAAAACAATCGAGTCAGAATGACTAGAAAAACTAATTCTCATAATAACTAATTTAAAGTGTCAAGATAGTTTTAGGATGTATGTTATGAGGCACATTTATATTCAACACCTGTCAAATGCGCTTTGGAAGATGAAGATGATGATGATGATGATGATGAAGATGATGATGATGATGATGATGATGATGATGATGATGATGATGATGATGATGATGATGATGATGATGATGATGGTCGTCATAAGGAGAGTTCTTCCACCAACCATCACCAAATAGTTTATTACGCATGGATCTGATTAATAAGAAGCAGGTCACAAATCTCTAATCTTCTCTTCTCTTCTCTTCTCTTCTCTTCTCTTCTCTTCTCTTCTCTTCTCTTCTCTTCTCTTCTCTTCTCTTCTCTTCTCTTCTCTTCTCTTCTCTGCGTCAGTCAGGTTATATTTCCATCTTCCAGGTCTGCAAGAAGTTGAATAGAAACCTGAGACAGAAAGAAATACACTGACACACTTGACAACAAATCCGTGTACACCACCAATCCTCCATCATGCAACATGCGACCAGAGTACACAAGAAAATAATGATTACCCAAAAATGTCAGAGGCAGGGGATCGAACCAGCACTCATCTTTGACTTAAGTAAAAGTGGCATCAGTGTAACAATACTTTGTAACATGCGTTCAAACTCTTACTTAAGTAAAAGAACAAAAGTATCGGCGTCAAAATGTTTTAAAGTACCAAAAGTAAAAGTACTCATCAAGCAGAATGGCCCATTTCAGAATATTATAATTCATATTAATGGGTTTAATTATTGATGCATTAATATGTTCATCTGGTAGCAGCTGGTAAATGTGGAGCTACCCCGCAGTATATAAAGTATTAACCACTTTATATACTGCGGGGTAGCTTAATCTATAATGATGCATAATCAATTTGGCTATTAGTTGATTTATATGTTGTGTTAATAATCTAAATCTGCAATTTAAATGGCATTGGATAACTGTGTTCAGCTTCTCTGTGTACATTATGTCTGTCCCTTTCAAATAAACATAAATAAATAATAACTAAAGCTGTCAAATATATTAATGTACAAGATTTGCCTCCAAAATGTAATTCGGTGAGTATAAAGTAGCATAGAATGAAAATAATTATAAAGTGAGTACATTAACTATACTAGTGGTAAACGAGATAATAAAAGCATGAAATGCATTTTAAATGGCTCAATAATCAATCAATATTTTGGACTTTCAAAAAGTTTCTCAGCTTTAATTTTATGGAAATTAACACTTAAATAGAAAAATAATGTCGGTTGTTTTAGTTTTGTTAATCTGAATTTAATTATTATAAGGAGTCACACTATTATTATTATTATTATTATTATCATTATTATTATTATTATTATTAATATTATTATCATCATCATCATTATTGTTGTTGTTATTATTATCATTATAATTGTTGTTATTATTATTATTATTGTAATTATTATCATCATCATCATCACAGCGGTGCAGATTCTATTCACTATGCAGTTATTTGTTTGTTTTTTTGTCATCATCAGATCCATCCGCGTTAAATTCATTGCAGCCTTACATCATGTCTGACTTTGTCTCGTGGCTCTAAACTTCAAACCTTTCAAAACCCTTTTTTTCTATCGAGAGGGAGAAGTGACCGGAAATGGATTGAGACGCTTTGACTGCAATCCGCCAACTGTCTAAAAAAACTGTCAAGCCTAAAAAATAGTGCAGGGCCGGTTTCCTTATCAGAGCCGCTGTGCTGCTCATATTCTCCGTGGAGTAAAAAAAGCTGCAGAGCGGTGAAAAAAAAAAAGTTCCCGGTTTAATGTTCCCTGTATGATCCTGCGGGAAATCCAAGTCACCACTAATAGGTTATTATGGGGACGCGCAGTGATTTCTTATTTCACAGAGAGGTTGGAGGTCTGTCATCTCATGCTCACTGTCCCTAAACTGACTGACGTGTGTGTGTGTGTGTGTGTGTGTGTGTGTGTGTGTGTGTGTGTGTGTGTGTGTGTGTGTGTGTGTGTGTGTGTGTGTGTGTGTGTGTGTGTGTGTGTGTGTGTGTGTGTGTGTGTGTGTGTGTGTGTGTGTGTGTGTGTGTGTGTGTGTGTGTGTGTGTGTGTGTTTCTTCTAAGGCCCAGCAGTTTGTCACCCAAAAGCACCTCTAATCCGAGGTATTAAGGCGCGGAGAGAAGCGGTGTCGCCTCCAGCTGGTTGATACAAATAAGATAAGACTATATGGAGCTTTAATGTGCAGGGAGGCCGCTGCTTTTTGGGGGAAATGCCATCACATCACTGGAGCGCCTTTAAAATAACCCGCACAGATGACTCTAACCTTTGCAGCCCAAACGGCGGTGACACCATTAAAGTCTTTCTGCAGGTTAGCACTTTAGTGCGGCCTTAATGAGGACGAACGCGGGTTAACGACGTATGTAGTCGTGTTTCAGAGGCCAGGCCCGGGTTTCAGCAGAGAGGGACAAAAAGAAACAATATTTACGACACTTTTAAGCATACATCACTTTGACATCTGTTCGTCTGGCACCTGGCATCCATTAGTATTAGATATTTTATTCCGCCCTAATTTGGTGCGCTCTTTGTCCCGAACTAAGGACACCGGGGAGAAATGGCGAGCTGTACCTTTAGTGCGCTTTTACGCGACGTTTCCTTTGTGCAGAAAAGTGCAAATGGGGTGTTGATGCAGACCACACCGCTGCGTTATGCGCTAAACTGGAGGAATCGTTGACTCATACCTGGATTGGACTTGTGTTACATTTCCTCATCCATTAAGATCCCTTGAATGAGCGCAGGAACATTCCTGCAATTAGTCCGTTTTGGGCACACGAGCGTCCGATTTTTACACAGTGTTATTAGATTACTGAGTGGACTGAGTGTTCAATATCTTCATAAACAAACAGAGTCAGATGTTTAATGTCAGTGAGAATTGTGACAAAGTACAAGGTCTCTGATGTGTTTTTGTTATTTGATTAGCCGTCATGGAGCCGGCAAGGAAAATAAACCAATAAAAGGTATAAATTCTATGAATTACAATAACTTTTCCTCTATTTTGTTCTCAGTTCAGTTGTGCTTGATGTGCCTCTTTCTTCTTAATGAAGAAGAGAGCAGCTTCACAGGGTTAAAGCCGCACCGAGGCCTCCTTAAAGCGCTCGGCATGCAGCGTGGTGACACTCCCAGCATGGAAATGAGGTGAGGCTGATGGTTTTATTGCAACTTTTAATGACATGTTAGTGGAATCTGAAGCAGCACACGTTGATGAATGATGAATCGGCTACAGTAAGTTGACTTTACTGCAAGAATGATAATGATAAGGGGGCATCCAGAGCTCGTTGAGCAACAGATGCTCCTGAGATGACATTTCAAGTTGATTCCTGGGAGTCAATCAGGCAGACATGTTAAAGCAACTTCTTTTCCCCCCCCTGAAGTCTCCGTGTGTGTCCTCATTGGTCAGACTGTCCGCAGAGGGTCACTGAGTGTCAACACTGTGACCAGACTGCATGTTTATTCCAAAATACAGTGGCGCCATCTGGTGGATACATGGTGTCTCTAGATTAATATGACACTACTGTTGTTAAGATGTTTGAGGTTGTGCTCATTTGAACTCCTTTAAATACTGTTTGGTGGATTAATCTACAGTAATGCATCATATTCTTTAATATCATCACGTGTGTGTACGTGGCTGTCCTGTGACCACTTGAACGACTTATCCCTAAAAAGTCAAAATTTCATGCTTCCAACTAATCCGAGAGGCTTTTTAAATTATTTCTTTATCTAAAGAAGTAGGAGAATTTTCTCACACTAAATTATTAATAACAATAATAATAATAATAATAATAATAATAATAATAATAATAATAATAAGAAGAAGAAGAAGAAGAAGAAGAAGAAGAAGAAGAAGAAGAAAAAGAAAAAGAAAAGACAAATAAAATTAATGATAAATAAGTAATAAAAATAATAATAAAGCATAATTTAAAAAAACAATGAAATAACACCAGTAATACAAATAATGAAAAATAAAATAATAATCCATGCGTGGAATGACCATACATAATAAATGTGTGTGGAAATTTTAAAATAGCCACATTTGCTTATGATGCACTTTATCTAAGAGTAGGACTGGGAGTCAGAATCAGATTCAGAGTCAGAAATACTTTTACTATAAAGTGTTTTTGTTTCAAACTCCAGCTACACAAACAACATATTTAACAACAACAATATTATACGGATAACATATTTGTAAAAACGTCTGAAATCAATATTAGATTATCAATATTAAATATAAAAATTAAATATTCTAATATTCAATATTAAATTATCAACAAAACATTTACCAATATTGCAATAAATTGGAAGAATGCAAAAGTACAAGACAAACACTTTAATATCCAGTTTTGTTTTATTTTTTGACAACATTTTGTAAAAATGTGAATCGTTGAAACAGACTTTTGTTGAAACGTACATTTAATCATACTGACAAATTTGATGCACTACTTTACTTGAGTATTCACGGTACGTTATACATTGTGTATGAACATATTGTACTTTTTACTCCACTACCTTTATTTAATTACCAGCTTTATTCTAGAATAACATTCTACACATACAACACATGATGATCTATATACAACAAATATAACATTTATAGATTAAATATACCTATAGTACAAAACAGTTACAACAGTGAAATAGTAATAACATGAATGTATTAGTAATAACATGTAAAAGTATAAAGCTAACAAGGGCGACGTTTTTCTGCTTTATAGTTTCTTTTACTTTTGTTACTTCAAGTACATTTTTCTAAAGATACTTTACTTAAGGGAGGTGAACAATGTAAGACTTTTACTTGAACACTTCAGTTTATAACATCTACAGCGCCCTCTGCACACTGACTGCAGCGCCACAGAAATAAAGGGCCTTGTTTCATCCAGTCAGATTATATTCGCCCCTCTGAGTTCACTGCTCTTCCCTCAGTTACGATACGACATGATACAGCACAATACAGCACGATACAGCATAATATAACATGATACAACACAATTACAACACGACACGATACGGCACGACATGGTTACGGCACGACACGATACGATACAGCACGATACAATTCGATATGGCACAATACGATATGGCACGACATGGTTATGGCACGACACGATACGATACAGCACGATACAATTCGATACGGCACGATACAATACAGCACGCTACAATTCGATAGGACACAATACAATACGGTATGAGACAGCACAATATGACACAATATGACACGATAGGATACGATTGAATACGACATGACATGATACAACATGATACCATACAGCACTATACCATTCAATACGATACAACATGATTTGGCACGATAGGATTGAATACAACACAATATGGCACAATATGGCACAATACGATACAACACAATATGGCACAATATGGCACAATACGATACAACACAATACGGCACGATATGGCACTATACGATACAACACAATACGGCACGATATGGCACTATACGATACAACACAATACGGCACGATATGGCACAATACGATACAACACAATACGGCACGATATGGCACAATACGATACAACACAATACGGCACGATATGGCACAATACGATACAACACAATACGGCACGATATGGCACAATACGATACAACACAATACGGCACGATATGGCACTATACGATACAACACAATACGGCACGATATGGCACTATACGATACAACACAATACGGCACGATATGGCACTATACGATACAACACAATACGATTCGACATGACACAGCACAATACAACACGATACGATTCAATACGACACAATAAGGCACAATACGACATGATACAACATGATATGATACAGTACGATTCGATACGATACAATACGGCACAATATGACACGACACAATACGACAAGACTTGAAACAACACGATATGATGTGATACACTTTATTGTCCCTGTAGTCAAATTTGCCTTGGGCTCAGATGCTGCACACATAAAGCTGCCTCTACAATAGTAAGGATCAAAAGCAAACAGCATATAAACAAGCAAACATTACACCTTTTGCGCATAATGCACAGTCAGTGATAAGAACACCGTGAATTTCACGCAACTTTAAGAGGTAGGCATAAATACTTTATATCGTCTGCCAGAGGGTAAGAGCTCATACTCTGTGCTTGCCTGAGAAACAGACTGCTCATAAATTGACTGGAAGGACTGGTGTTCATTCCTCCACATAACCTTCATCGCAGTCTGTACCAGACAAACAAGCTCCACGCTGACACCTCTTACCTGACTGTGCGCTCTAATACAGCCTGGTGGAATAAGAAGATTCTGTTCATTTAGTTCTGTTTAAACATGTAAACTAAAAAACAAACAACAATAATGAACTAAATGAACAAACTCAATACACACATGCTCATGAACAACATGGAATAAAAATACCACAAATATATAAATATTACACATCCGAAAAGGGGTAGGAAGAAGTTCTCACTTATCTGACCCTACCCCTTCTCCATAACGGAAACATTCAATCATATTTATCAAATATACACTCAGACAACTCTGCCAGTGCTGATATGTACAACCCAAACATCCACTCCGTCAGTGTCATTTATGCACTAAACAACCCTTCCTCGTCCCTATACCTTTGGTAAATCTTCTTGAATTGATTTCAATTTGGACTTTATTGTAGTTGTACATTTAATACATTCCACAAATTGAAATGCACATGCTCTTCATCGCTGTATGGACTCGCTGTTTTTATTAAAAATGATTTCAAATTATGACCCCCCTCTGTGTGTTACTAGGCATTGAGTTTTTTTCTTGCATCATTATCATCATATTATATCATCACGTTAGTGTGTCCCAGATATCCAACATTTACTTATGGAAAAATAGAAATATCACAGTCTAAAAATACTACATTACAAGTAAAAGTCCAGAATTCAAAATGTTACTTAAGTAAAAGTACAGCAGTATTACCAGCAAAATGTACTATCAGAGTATCAAAGGTAAAAGTACTCATTTTGTAGAATGGCTGCTTTCAAAAGTGTCATTATTACTATAAATATTATCACTAATAGGTTCCTATAAGGGCAGTTTACAGTCATATAGTACTGCATCATATTACATAGGCATGGCATGTGTTTTACGTATAAAGTAGCAGAAAATAGAAATACCCAAGTAAAGTACAAGTACGTCAAAATTGTACTGAACTACAGTACTGAAGTAAATGTCCAGCTGAACACCAAAGTAGCCCACTTGAAGGAACACACCTGAAGATTGAATGTTTCCTCATTTATGACCACTGGACTTTGAGCCACAGGAGAGTCCAGAACCATCTCCTCAGTTTTCCACACATTTATAACGAGAGGGTTGACATCGCATCACTCACTGCACAAAACTTTCAGCGACATTAACAACAGGCGGGCAAAAAAGGGCCCAAACAAACACTTTACTTCACTTCATCTCTGTTGGCAAAGCAGATGTGGAAGTTCCGGAGAACTCCACCCACAGTTTGTGGTTGTTTGGAAAGAGCTGAGGGAGGACGAGCTTGTGTTCCAGTTTTAAAGTGTGTCCTGTAGAGGGCAACCACGTATCACACATGTCCAAAAAGTCAGGGGTTGCAATGACAGTCCAGAGTCCTAATCTGGTGGATGTTGCTCAGAAGTGACAGGTTTTATCTTCAGGAAGTAAGAGACAAAAAAGTATTGAGTGGATTTGAGCAGACTGTCAGCACCGTGATCGCAGTGACCGACGCCCGCGCTCTGTTTCCACGGTGCACCTCAGTTTCAAACAGGACTGAAACAGGTAGAGAACAGGAAATGATCTTGCACGGTTCCTTGCCTTTCCCTTCCATTTTCTCATTTCATTGTGAAACAAATATATCAGATGTTCCCTGTCTATCAAACGTTTGTCAGTGGAAAAAGAAAGATGATTATTAATAGTGTGGCCTTTTGCTTTTTGCACAGTATTAACTAATGAGTAATGCGGCTTTCTGTTGTAGAAATGCAACAACGCTGACCATCATCTGAGTTTCGGGGGCTGCAGATCTCCTGCTTTGATGCATGTAAGTGTCATTTATTTACTTCAAAGCATCATGTTGACATTATAATCACTAAAGTGAGTACAGTAAGACTCCTTGTTAGCTGTGTAGAAGCAGTATCTGGTTGGTTAATAGTCTGGAACTCCTTTTCTTGTTTTTTGTTGTTGTGATTAACAGAGAGGATAGATCTTTTCGAGGTACATAGTGTGTCATAGTGTAATACAAATGTTTACATGTATTTACTTATTGTGACTTATTTCCACACTGACGATGGCAGGTGTGACAACAACTCATCTCAAAAGTTTTTTCATTATTTTTGAGAGACTTTTGCTTTTTATGGCTTTGATTTATATAGCGCCTTTCTCAAGGTGCTATACAGAGTCCAGGTTCCATTCATTCACACAGACATACATGGTGGTGGTAAACTACGTAGTAGTCACAGCTGCCCTGGGGCAGACTGACGGAAGCGTGGCAGCCAATCAGCGCCTATGGCCCCTCCGACCACCTCCTCAAACATACGGCAGTCATACACATTCACACAAGGCAAGGTGGCTGAAGTGTCTTGCCCAAGGACACAACGACCATGACACAAGTAGGGCAGGGCGGGGATCGAACGGCTGACTCTTCGGACATTGGCCAACTCGCTCCACCAACTGAGCCACAGTCGCCCACAACACTATTGTTTTGATTGTTTTGTTTTTACTTCTTTATTCAGGGCAGTTTCACTGATAGACAGCCTCTCTGTTACAGGGATGCTCGGATTACAGTTGCACATATTCACACATGGAAGCTGCCCAGTACAAGCAGTGTCTGGTCGCTTGCCACTGAGCATTTCCACTGGAGCCTTGCTCAAGGGCACCTCAGCTCACATTTAGGCCACCACTGCCCCTTTGAGTCAACAGACTGAGGTTTTAATATTTCATCTCTCTATTTGTTTAATTGGAGGAATGGCCGATCGATCACTGCTGGCTTTATTATTTGCACGTTACTTAAAGGGACTTGTGGCGTTCAAGTCACTTTATTCTTATGATTTTTCTCTTTTCAGTTCAACACTCAAACATTTAAAACATATGTTATTTCTTTACACTTTATGTCCATAAGACTGTGAAATAGTTCTCTCAAAATATCAAATGATTTGACCTTTAAATATTGTGATGTTAGCTGGCTCTTCCTAGTGTGTGACACATAATTTGGAGTGCCCTTGCTGTTAATTTGTACTTTTTAAACACTTTATTCTATAGTGTTAGAACGTCCTGTTGATGTCCCACTCTTCCCTGTTTTGTAACTCCTTTAATGAAAATCATGTTGGTACACACTAGGTTTTGTGTCTTAGAGCACTGTATAAACAAACCTGACTTTTTTTCTGACACGTTTTTTACTAAGCAGCACACACACAGCTGCTACATGATCAAGCAGCCTCACCAGACCCCGGTTTACTGCACAGAGAGAGACATGACCGCCAAGTCGTTATCCCCCTGTAGCCCCTCTCCAAAATGCTAATGGTATTTACAGGACTGGGAGAAGGGAGAGGACACCAGGGGCAGGTGCAGCTGCTGGAGCATCGTGCTACACTGAGGAGTAACAGAGGGCTCTTTGTGGGTGTTGAGGTGATGGATAATCAGTCAGGCTGAGATCAGATAAACACCCTGGGCTTTAGCTTTGTGTTCGGTTGACTTGTAAAACTGCAAGCTCACAGTTTGAGCCGCCCTATAGTGTTTAGAACTGGACAACAAATGCGCGTTTGGGTAAAGGACAGTGACTTAGATGAGCAGTGATATCGCAGTTAAGTAAATAATAAAACCTTTATTTATAATGCATTTTACAAGTTTGAGTTCTTCACAATAAATAAAGGCAGAATACAAGAACAAATTCACACGTTAATTTCTTCATGGCTGGACTATTGTAACATTTTTTGGGGGGAAAACATCAATAGGTGTTGGGGAGCACTACTACATATGTGAAAAAAAACTTGACTCCAGACGGAGCTGTATGAAGTCTGATGCTTTAAATGATGTCACTTGAGGCTGTTTGGAGCCACACTTGGTTATTGATATGTTTGGCTGTAGTTATGAATTCCAACTGAATAGTTAAGAATATGTCCTGAGACTTCCCTAAATTAGTTGGCTATCTTTTGTCCTTTTGTTATCAGAGGGTGCCCCTAGAGGTGAATTAAGGTAACTTAAATCACATATTTTAATATAATAAATCAGAATCTGAATCAGAAATACTTTAATAATCCCAGAGGGAAATTATTATTGTTACAAAACTCCAGATATACAAACAGCAAATATTATACAGACTAAACATATATTAGAAAAAACTCAAATTTAAATTTACAGAAATTAATATTTACAGTAGTGAAATATATACTATATATATATATATATATATATATATATATACACAATATGTACAATTAATACATATTTATTTTTGATAATTATCAGTTGCTTCTGAAATCATGTTTTAATGCTTCTGCCCCAACATGATTGGGTGAGGACTGGTTCCCAATGAGGCAATTTATCATCAGTTTGGGATGAAGACTACAAGTTTGACAATGTTAGAAAAATCTTTGGTTGTGGATTAAAGGTCTTCAAAGGTCCACCTGAACCTGTATGGAGCAGAGACCCGACCCAGGACCCGTATGTGTTCAGATCCTTAGTTTAAACGGTTAATTGGGTCTGGGTATCATTACTGTATCAGCTCTGACCCGGTCTGTGTCTTCCAGGTCTGACATTTCTCAGTTTTACATGGATCCGGATCCCAGCTTTCAAATAATACAAGGGTTCAGTTCCTGTAAGTAGCCTACTTATTTGGGTCTTTTTGGGTTCGGGCACATATTTCTGGACCTGTGAAGACCTCTACAAAGAAGTAGTTTATCAGACCTCTGTAGCCCACTCCTCGTCATCTTCACTCTAGGGTACATTAGTTGCTACTACTGTAGCATTACACACTTAAACCCGCGACCAAACTGTCAGTAGTCAAGATGCATTGTGGGCTATGTAGGCGTTAAGTTTTGACAAGATTGATTGGAAATAAAAGAGACAATGGCTGTATTTGAAACTGCCTAGTAGCACGCAGTATGAAACTGTCACACTGACTTATTTAGCAGTCTGTTAGGCCCGGCTTAGCTTTGTCTAGTTTTGGTAAAACTGAAGTGAGACAGTTTTTGTGACCTCTTTGACTTTGTATTAGTAGATGAGGTACACTGCTGGTTTGATGCATGCTGGAGATTTTTTTCCAAATCAGTACAATATCCAGGTATTTTTTGCATACATCAGATTTAGCTTTTGTTCACATATGCACTGCATACTACATGCTACATGCATGCTTTTGACCAAATCCAATCCTGGCATTATCTCTGGCTCTACTGCATTGGCTTTGTACTGCAGCCTATTGCCACCGCTTTGAAACAGTTTCAACTTCTAAATCAACAAACAAACAAATACATTATAAAAGTACAAAAGATAGTTGGTCTTGAGACCTTTAATATATAAATATTAGGTTTAATGATGCAGTAAAAAGGGAATTGTTCCAAATTTAAGAGGCCAATGCAAAGTCTACCTTAATTTTCAGTGAACATCTAGAAGACGCTGGTTAGCTGAGAGACATGAAGTTACTGTATGGACACAACTGCTCAGAAATGGCCTGATTTGTTAAATATCCCATCACAATGTTTGGAAAACATACAGTATAAAGATACTCTGCTTTGATTAATACTTCGTTTTTACACAAGTTCAATTACATTGTTCAAATGCTTGAAATTCCACCTCTTGCTACCTCCCTGAAGAATAGAGAATACACTCAAACTTCACACAGGATGTATCCTCCTTCACTGAAAAGTCCATTTCTTAATGTTTGGGCACTGATGGTTTCAAATCTCATCACACTTGTGTAAGTTACTTATTGAAGAGGGACTGGCTACAAAATGATTTTGTACGTATGTCAGACTCAGATTTAAGATGAGCAAAGAAACTTTCCATCTTCAGCAGATTGATTAATGTGAAAACCATCACTGCACATACAAACGTCCAACTGAATTAACAATAAGCAAAACACATTTCGGAGTGACTAAGACTATGTATATAATTTAAATACTGGAGTAAATGACTTTGTGTGGTTCAGTCTTGAATTACAGGCTTGGGCATATTTATTGAGGTCTGAAATGTTAAACAGTGTCAGTTCAGCTGCTTAATCCAGAACCATGTGGGAAAAATCTCCATTTGGCTGAGAAGGGGATTGGGAATGGAGAGCTGAACAACAGAGTAAATATTTGGCAGTGGAGAGCTCTTGGGGCTGCAGAGGACCCTCTCTGGCTGAAGCCTGCGGGTGTTAAATAGATTAAGTGGCTGCTGGGTCATTGTGGACAGAGAAATTCCCGCTCTTTGGACATGACTTTTCTTTGCCTTTGCGTGTTTTTGCTCTCCAATCGAGTGCCTTCTGTGAACTATCCACTCCAGCAGACCTGTAGTACTGTAATCCGCTGGTGTTTGTCAACCGCTGGGAGGCTGGTGTGTACACAGACATTATGCATAGCAGGGGGGTCAGTCCTAAAGTCAGATTATATCAAATTTAATTTTAAAGGTGATTTATGTTGTTTGTTTTGCCAGGAAACGCGTGTGCGTAATGTGCGTAAAAACGGGAGATAACTGTGGATTTCGGAGCATTTTGGGCAGATTATTCAGGTCACCGACTGTTGAACTGTGAAAATCTAACAGCAATTTAATACGTCTTGAATCACACATGTAATATTGCTCCGGACTATAGACTTGGCGGCAGTAGACGCAGAGCAGTAGATAGTGTCCCAGGTCCTATTCAGCTCCATTCAAAACCATGACAACACGGAACAAGCTCGGATTTATCCTGCAAAGTTAAAGGACATTGTGCCGGGGCGTCAATCAGGCATTATTAGGGGACTGAACAAATGCAAAATCTTGACTGGAACAAATGCTTCCAACGGGTCTCGGACGCGGGGCTACATTTTCCCCTTTTGTTCCCCTCCTCTGGTTGGCATGTATTTGTGTTCCCTCTCGGCCGACCACCCAGGACGACTGGGGAGGCATGTCCACTAGCAACACTCTTCTCCCCGGCCTTATGCACCTCGCTGAAGTGGATGAGGGCCGATATCAATATCAAATACGGGGGGAAACCCCCCACATAAGGCTGGAATCAAGCTTTGCATTTAATGCGTTTTATATGTGAGGAGCGACAAAAAGAGCCAAGATATGAGGCTGCAGGCGTCATGGGTGGAGGATGATCGGACCACTTTAATACGAGGAGGCCGGAATTTAAAACGTTACAATAACAAATAATGGAAAAAGAAAATAATGTTTTAGAAGCCACAGTGTTCCCCATCAGTAGTTCCCCATCAGTAGTGATGAATGATCAATCGTTTATTTCATTGATTACCAATTAATAAAATCGTGTCATCAGTCACTGCTCCAATTTGTCAGAAGCTGACTCAGGCATTCCTAGACGTTTAAGTAATCACTGTACAATGAATTTGCCCCCACAACACAATAATGATTATGTTTTTGTAACACATTTACAGCCTTTAACATGTATATGCACATTTAATACATGTTTATAACACAATATAGCTAACAGGAGTACAATTATTACTTCTCGTATTAGACATATTTGTAGTGTTTTAACTCTGCTTTACTATAATATCATATTTTACCTTTTTATCTACTTGTGTATTGTGTCTTTACACCAGCCCCCACAGGAGGAGTTACAGCTGTGGACAAAAAAAAACTTCTATGCTTATAACAACACTATAGTGTGTTAGAAACTATTTATTAAATGTTAAGTAAAGTTGTAGCCGTTTTTAAATGTGCATGTTAGCCTACACATCATAAACCATCCGGAAAACTCCAAAAGAAGGAATTTCCTGTGAAACCTTCCCTGGATATGTCAAAGGAAATTTCCTCAACCATCCATAAACGTCAACACTTCTCACGCCTGCAATTAATACGCCTCTAATGGACGCATTAGTTAAACCAACTTGCAGGCATCACGCTAATTGCTCACTTTGTATGCAAATGTTGGACACGTTGTTTGGGCGAGAGCAGGGAGGGAGGAGGGGGGGTTTGATGATGGGATGGGCTCTGTTGTCAGTTGCCACCCAAGACGTGATTCAGCTCCAACAATCACCATTATCTGTTCCCCAGTTTGACGATACGAGACGAATCTGTAATGATGACGAGTGTTTCCTTCGCTCATTGTTGAAGGTTTTCCTTTCTTACTCCGCACCTACCATCATTGGGTGACAGCACTCCAGCCATTCAGGTACTCAGCGGTAGGAGGAGGCTTTATAAGCGCAGCAGCCTTGTGTTTGCAGCTTATGGAGTGCTGTTTGTGTAAACACTGAGCCCAGTGCACACATTGGTTTCCGAGCTGGTGTTTGGACAGCGCGTAAAGTGGAGTGGATCCGCTGCGTTTTCTTTCTCCTTCTTGGATAAATTTACTTTTTTTTTTTTTAACGCAAAACAAACCCCGGATTGCACGCACGGACGCGATGGCCGCCCCGACCAAGTTCAGTTTTTCCGTCAGGAGCATCCTGGATTTGCCTGAGCAGGATGCGGAGGCAGCGCCGCGGTCCTCCCCGCTCTACTCCTCCTGCTCCTCCAGCTCGCCGTACAGCTCCTGGATGGACTGCGACCGGAGTCCTTGCATGTGTGAGTACATGATTAAAACCATGGCAGGTTGATGATGCTTAATCTGTTGCATGCAATTTATTGAAATATCATCCATCCATTCGCCCGAGTATAAAAAATATTATTGTTTTTATTTTAATAGCTTATTTTTTAAATAATAAAGAACCTTTAATCGAGCTTGTTATTTTCATAGCATTATTATTTAATATATATATATATATATATAGATAGATAGATAGATAGATAGATAGATAGATAGATAGATAGATAGATAGATAGATAGATAGATAGATAGATAGATAGATAGATAGATGACGTCCTAAGGAGAGAGGGGGCTCAAAAATGTGTGATATACCATTATTTCTTTGCCCTATATGAATTTTGGACTAACCTGCATAATGTATTTCCGCAGCTTCTGACGAAGGTAGTCTCGAGGCCTCCCCCGACTCAACAAAGCCGGATGACTCGTCCCTGAATTCGGAGCCCGACAAGAGCAAGAAGAGCAAGAAGCGCCGGGTTTTGTTCTCCAAGGCTCAGACCCTGGAGCTGGAGAGGCGTTTCCGTCAGCAGCGCTACCTGTCCGGCCCGGAGAGGGAGCAGCTGGCCCGGCTCCTTAGCCTGACCCCTACCCAGGTGAAGATCTGGTTCCAGAACCACCGCTACAAGATGAAGAGAGGCCGTGCGGAGGGAGCGCTGCAGGACGCGGATATACCGCAGCCTCCGCTGCTGCGCCGTGTCGTTGTTCCGATCCTAGTCCGGGATGGGAAACCTTTTCACACCTGCTTACTAGACACGGAGAAGGCGGGCTGTTTACCTCATTCTCAGGCGGTACCCTTTCCCTTAGCCTACCCGTCTCTTCAGCATCCGGCCTCCGTCACTCTTCCTCCAAGGTACCACCAGCACTTTCCCACCGCCGCGGCCTCCAGATTCGCCTGGAGGGACTTCTGGAGCGACTCGGTCCACCTTAGTTCTTTCAAGTGAAGGCCTCATTTCAATGCACAAACTCATTTAGAATTGCATCAAATGTTTTCTGAATGTTTTGCAAATTTTCGAGCAACTTAAACATTTAGATTTTCACTATAGAACGACGGATATTTTGCACATTTTATTTTGATATGTTACTATTTTTTAAAATGCTGATCATTCCTTTCTCACACACGGGCTTACTGGTGTAGCCTGTATATTTTTAATTATCCTTTGAAATAATGTATTTGTATGTGGAGCTCATGAAACATAATATTTGTATAAATAACTTTTGTTGAAGACAAAAAGGGCGCAGTAGGCTTTAGGCGGCGATAGAAGAGAAGCCACTATTATGACTGTTTGAAGGAAATAATAATGATATTTGTTGTCTTTAAGGAGACGTTCTTTAAAGGTTTTAACTGTTTACACTGTTTCTTTTTGTGAACGAAATTATTAATAAAAAGTTTCTGATATTTTGTATGATACATTTTACTGTGTAATTTGCTTTTTTTCCAACTTGAAACTCAATCTGCATCAAATTCTGGGGGGAAAAACTGTTGCACAAGCAAATGTTTTTAAAAAACAAACAAAAACATCCAATCTATTTTATCTTTTAACTTTTGGGTTTAGTGTCTCATGTTTCTTTGGAACGAGTTTTTTTAGCTTCTCCCAATTGGAGTCAATTAAGGATCCAAGTCTAATGCATTCAGGATCATATTATGAACTCTAAAACATATTTAATTTGTAAAATGTAAAATATGTAGCAGGTCATGACAGGGGCCTGGGGCTTTTATAATGTAAAAAAAAAACCTAATTATGCATCCAAAAGCTGAGCAAACATCACTTCTAAATAGGACTGGGTTTGGTTAAGCATAAGAATACCCAGTAAACATTACAGCCCCTTTCACTCCAGCACCCTGTGGTTGTCTGGGCTGCTTTTCACTTTTATACAATTAACTTTTGTTATTCTGAGGCAAGTGGGACATACAGCTTCATGTGGAGATCTTGGTTTGTGTACTGTAGCTTGGAGATGTTTTTGAAGGGTGCAACAGGCTCTGAATTAAATGCCCTAATCCTCAATAATTTACTAGATAGCTGATCTCGTTCAGTTGAGGAGCAAGATGCTTTTTATAGCCGGAAATATGCAAGAAAAATAATAGTTTCATTGCTGTTTTTTGACACAGCAGATTTTACGAGTGTTGATATTTCATTGACACTTATTAGTGCTGTTTATCCTCAACAGTTAAATTAGCCTCTGAGCACAAATTTAGAGAAAATCTGCCTGTTGATCATATTCTCAAAGCGTATCATTCTTCAGGAAACGATCCGTCCTTGCTCTTTAAATGTATCACCATGAAAAATATGCCTCGGTGTTTAAAATCATGTCAGTATTTCATCAGTGACGAGGGGGGTCTTCTGCTTTCACGCCCCCTATAATGTTGTTTGCACGTCCTGTGACCCTGCAGCCCATCGTCCCTGTCACCTGGTCCTTTGTCCCCCTCGCTGGGGCCACCTTGTATCACATATGGAGGGGACTGGCCGAACCCCTCAGCTCGCTGCATCTCCCCTTAAACACTCTTTTTGTCTGCGTGTCTCCCCGTGAATGGACCATTGTCCCTCATCCAAAAGGGACCAAGACAAAATCTTTAGTGTTTCAATTCCCGTGATGTTTAATCAGTCCCTGCGACAAATTTATGAGGTTTAACTGCACAATGGTGTTTTAGAGCATCTTGGGGTTTAAGGGTGACAAAGACAGGCTTTTAGAGGTTGCCATTGGTTTTTTAAGTTGGTCAGAGGAATTGTCTGAAAAGGATGGGTTTGTATCAGCCTGCCCATCCTATAGTTTTACTTACTGGCCTGCCCGGGGGCCCCTTTCAGGAGAGTTATAAGGTCCACATAAACTAGGCCACAGGAGGAGTTTTGTTAAGTTGTTGCAAAAAACATTTAATGCATGTTATGTCTCTCAGAGTTAGAGGCTGATTCTGATTTCCAATTTCAGCACAGAATGTTTACCGGAAAGCTTTTTCCTGTTTCAAACACTGAAATTTCACAAATGATTGGACTTTGAATGCATGTATGTTATAGTTCGTCTTTGCATTTGCAGACAGTATGATTGTCTAAAAAATTGCAGTATAGGATACAAGTATAACAGTTTATATACTTGTATATAAAAATGGTTACTTGCATGCTCACCAAGTGCCCTAAAACGCTCTTTTAGAAACTTGAAAGTTGGATTTAGTTCAAATTTTATGTGCAACTTTAAGAAAAGATGTTTCAAGAGAACAAGGATGTTTGATTTGAGTTCATTTGGCCTTCAATTATTTAGTGTTTGAAGAACTACTGCAGATGTGAGGTTTATTGGTTATATGATGTACACAACTGTGATGAAATAAATAAGGACTGTATGTTCTTTTGTAAGCCTGTACGTGAGACAGAAGCTTGATTTACTTCTGCACTGTTCTGCACCAGAATTTGTGTCAGTTCAAATTGTGAGTTTTGTTGCATTACTTAAACAGTCTAAGTGCGTTGTACTATTACGATGTGATCACTGAGCGTACAAATCGGTTAAGTTGAACAAACTTAAAACCTCTTACTGGCTCATTATGAACTTCAGCAAGTCAAAATCTCATTGGCTAATCCGCTCCAAACTAGTCCGGGCCTGTTTGATGAAGACGGTTGCTTTTCTCTCGTTTTCACAGAGGAAGATTTTGTGTTTTATTAATTTGACTTAAAATATCTTCTATAGACTGCAGACTATAGGGCGTTATCTCCACGTGATTGAAAAAAACCCTGCATTTTCTCCGTTGCTCAGTCAGAGGACTACAAAGTAAATTGACAGTTGAGTGCAAGAAGATGGCATTTTCCCCGTCCATTGGTTTTCCCTCATTCTAGAAATTGGTGATTTATTTTTCATGTCAAATTGATGGAAAGAAAATATTGTATGACGCTGCCGTCAAATTAGAAAAATGTTATGTTTTTGAAATTTGGTGTGTAGCCCACATTTGAGTACAGCTATGAAGATGACATCATCATCACTGTATCATGTATGTTAACTGTTAACTTAGACAGTTTCACACCGTTTGGCAGAGGTGGTAAACAATACAAGTGATTTCATTTGACTTTTACGGGCCCTAGAGCGAATGTCTGTTTCATGTGTTTGTCATGTGAGCTCATAGAGGCCTGCTCTGTGACTGTCAGACAAGTGTAGACTCCACTTTCATTTCACAGTACAGACAAGTTTGTCTCTCATACTCAGTAGGGTCTTCATGATGCAGATGCCTTGTGCATTTCAGTCAGCCTCCTCTGCTTTGCACAACATTATGTATTCAACTGCTACTCTGTCAGCGAAATGATCCATCTAAATACAAAGTCTTTTCACAGTGCATTTTGTGCCTTTGCAACATTGGGTTTTGGCAACTTTGCATAAAGTTTAGCAAAAATTAGCTATATTTTGTGTTTGTTAGTTTATATATCATTTATGAATACAAGTCAAGATTTTAGTGGGGAATTTATTTTTAAGTTTTAACAACTAAAAATTGTACTTTGATTAATGACAAGTACAAATGATTTGCCTTTTACTGTGTTCAACTTGAGGCCAGGTCTTTTGGCCTTTATGTTGAATCTACTTAAACAAATTAAGTATCTCAATAATGCATTTCTTAACTAGTTTACATGGAATCTCATGCCTCTTCTTGTTTTAAAAGTAAAGTCAAAGTATCTGGACTTACAGTGTGGAGCTCAGAGTCGTGCTGCAGGTGAAGAGAACTTTATAGACTCAGTCAGAATACAGTCGATTACAAAATGTAGAGTTATTTAACTGGTGCGGCTTAATGCAGACAAACGTAGAAAATGGCCCACTGTATAATGATGCAACTGGTGTTAATTAGGTTAAATGTATAGCCCTCCAACCTGTTTGCAGCAACAACAACTCTTCAATTTGATATATGAAACAACTATTAAAAAGCAAGTCCCGTAAGATACTGATGTTTCCCTTTTTTCCTGGTATTTCTAAGTTTTTCTGAATAGAATAGAATAGAAATACTTTATTGATCCCAAGCTGTGCAACAGCAGCATTACATAGAGACACATCAAAACAGTAATATAGAAATACAATATAAAAGATATTTATACCTACCTGTATTTCTAAACTAAATCATTTCAGTGATGTCGGGGGCATTAAAGTCTACTAACAGTGTCATTTCATTTCCCAACATTTTTGAGTTGTGACAACTAACAAAAACATTTTCCACTGCCTCATAGTGACAGTTTACATGCATTTGTTGATGAGAGCAGCTCAACCAAAAAAAGCTATTCCTTGAAATACACAAAGTATCATATTGCTGACAAGGGTTCAGCCTCCCAATGTTAGAAGAGCTGTTCATGATCTAAAGGTACACCCTGCAGATACTCGATAATTAATACAAATTATATTTATGAATGAATAAAGATCAACATTTGCAATTCTTAACTACAGGAAGTGAATCTGAAAGAATAAAACATGACAGTTGTGTTTAGCTTCATCTTTGCATTCAACACACACTTGTTTTGAAACATTAAACGAAATGTGAAAACACCTTAAAGACACATTTTAATACATATATGAATACTTAAGAAAACGTTAGTTGTAGAAATACAGATTGTCA
The DNA here is from genome assembly GCF_963691815.1 of Echiichthys vipera. Taxonomy (NCBI): domain Eukaryota; kingdom Metazoa; phylum Chordata; class Actinopteri; order Perciformes; family Trachinidae; genus Echiichthys; species Echiichthys vipera. The sequence goes on from NC_139837.1 coordinate 7,081,634, forward strand.
GTCAATCTCCTCGTTGCAATATCTTAATTGTTTTGAACTTCTTTTACGACAAAATCCAGAAAATATGAATCTGCTGTTCATCAATTGCTTACTTGAGTATAATTTAACGGTATGATCTGGAAAACACACCTTTGTTCTCCAGAATTTAACTTGTATTTATTAATAAAGTTAAAGGTAGCCCAGATATAACACCATCTCTTTCTTTAGTTCAGTCTTTTAAACATTTCCAAACTGATTTTAGTAAATATAGATGATGTCTGTTCTAACAAATTCATTTTAAATAAGAACTTTGGGAGTGTTTGTGTATTTATATTTAATCGTTTCAAAGGTCAAAGGTCAGACCAAAGGTGAAGCTAATACGGTTTTAATTTGATAAACCACGAATGGCTTTAATGGCACCAAAATAGAGTCTACATATAAAAAAATGAATACAAAATGATAAAAGATGGACAGTTTGGAAATTCAGTTGTTGTTGTAGCAACACAAGGACATACATAAGTACAGATAAATGAAGAAAGTAAAATAAAATAAATAATAAAACTACATAAAACTAACTAAATAACAATAGAAGTGAAACTATACAAGAGCAATTAAAGTGAATAGAGGAAAAAGGGACAATGGTTTGATTATCAGCTGCAAAGTGTAAACACCAGACAAAGAATAATCTGATGAGGTAATATGAGTGTTTTTCTGTATTAATATATACAGCAAAAATATAATAGTGCATAAAATGCATGGGTGCATATAAGATACAAGGTGAGATGTAGTTATACAGTATAAAATAATGTAGGCCTATAATATAGTAGGTTACATGAATGTATCATTATAATGGATATGTAACAGATAATATATATAATGCATTTGCTTAATAATAGTTAACTGTAGTGACGTCTTTCTCATCCTCAGATAAAACTTGAGTTTGTTCTGTTTATCAAATTTGAATTTTGTAACTATTTTGAGTCGATCCAGATTATCAAAAATAAGAAATGTAATTACACCAAAGATAAGTTACATGACCTTTTCAAAGATGTATAACAGTGTAGCCCGCGTCTTAATTTAAGTTCTTTACATGTATCTATTTTTACTTTATTTACTGTCTTCTTTTTCTCTCTGCCGTTGTATCTTATTAAGTACAACACAACAACACGCACCCTCTCCACCAGCTGCTGACCTCCAGCAGAAGCACCTTCAGCCACAGACTCATCCTCCCCCGGTGTCACACTGAATGCCGGAGGAAGTCTTTTCTTCCGGTGGCCATCAAACTCTATAATTCATCTACAGGTCAGGTAAGGAACAGTGGAGACACTGTGTCCTGAGACAATGTCACTTTGTTGCTTTGTCACTTTATATCATCACTGCATCACTTTATTTAATTGTATTATAACTTACTTCAGTAAGAAATGCTGCTACACTTTTAACACTGTTTCACTTATCGCTCCTCATCACATATTTAGTTTGTACTTATCTTATTTCAACTTACTGCTAAACTGCACGCTGCGTATTGTTGTATATTGTATAAACCTACGCTCAAACACAATGTCCCTTGCACTCTGTCACACTTAGTTCATTGTTTGATTTATTTGATGTTAGCTTTATTTTGATTTGATTTATGTTTTTATGCTTATTGTTACTCTGACCCTTTCCCATCTTTGTATTGAAACTGTTGCACAATCATTTCCCTTGTGACAAATAAAGCTTCTTGAATCTTGAATCTTGAATTGTTATGTAATGTCATTATAATTTAATATGTATTGTTTTCTGACAGAAGTGACTGTCTTTACACACACATCTATCTGTGTCAAGTATGATGCCACACTGTTCTGTTTCTACTATATTTGTTCAAATTTCAAATAAAAAAAATAAATAAAGAGTTTGTTGTGTTTATGGTGCACATCTCCACTAGATGGCGCACTAACACACGCTATCATTTCTCAGCTCGTGCAGCAACTCTGACCAAACGGTGTGTTGTGGTTCTTTGGACGAGGGCAACCGGGGGATCCACTAGGGGCCGTGCTTCAATCAAAAGACCCAACAACATCATGCTTTTACAGTCTCTGAAGCCCCAATTACAGACTGGGTGCAGAAAGATGGCCGCCCGTAGTGACGTATGGCTGCTTGGCGTGACGTCAGCAGCCTTGCGCAAGTGAGTCCACTTCTTCTTCCCCTGTGTTGATGTTTACACCAGCAACAACGTATCTTATGGTATTTGCATTTGTATCTGCTGGTCACTTTCAATAAAGTTTTTTGAAAACAAAAAGAAATAAAAAACTTCTTCTCCCCTTCTTTGCTGTGGCCTACAGTTTGCTGTGATGGAGGATGAGAGAAACCGCTCAATAATAAGTTTAATTTTGAAATGTGTGCATCATGGATCTGTACATGGGGCTTAAATGTGAGGGGGACTGGATAACTGGGGGTTTATTAATGTAGTCCTCTCTTCGGAGAAAGAAAGAAGTGAGGCTCATGTGATGGTGAAGCATTTCTTCTTTTTATCACCTCCTTCTCAGTGTCTGTTTTTGTCTGCAGCTCATTTCCTGGTTGGAGAAGAAGAAGAATTACTTTATTAATCCCACACGGGGAAATTGGATTTTTTCACTCTTATTATTATTCATGTTACACACATGCACAAACAGGGCCTATATACATGCAATTAAGGAGAGATGTTAGAGCGAGGGGGCTGCCAGTGACCAGCGCCCCGAGCAGTTGGGGGTTCGGTGCCTTGCTCAACAGCACCTCGGAAGTGCCCAGGAGATGAACTGGCACCTCTCCGGCCACCAGTCCACGCTCCATACATGGTCCATACGGGGACTTGAACCAGCCACCCTACGGTTCCCAGCCAAGTCACCTTTGGACTGAGCTACTTCCGCCCCAAGAGGAGTTGTGTTGGGGTTGACACGTGAGAAAAGTTTTAATGGGGACAAATCCTTAAGGGGGCCAATGTAGGCTGCTGTCAGAGCAAGAGGCGGCCATTTTTACTTTTGAATCTGGTGAAATTAGATGTATTATGGTCTGGTTAAGGATGTCAGGCTTGGTATTATTGCATAACACCATTGATGGCATTTCACAACATTCATATTGAAGTGGAGCTCACGTGTTATGGTTTTTAATATACAACACCCCAAATATAACATAATTAGATCAATCTTATAATGAATCGTTTTATATAGAGTAGTATATATATTTTCATTATTATACCTTATGAGATTAATATAAAGCTCATTTTTGCACTTGATGGATATATTTTTCCTTATTTAATGCAATTTTCGCACATGTGCCTACAGCTGTGACTGTATCTTCACCTGTGTCATTTCCCTGTAGACGTGCATATTTGAGGTGAATACCTTGGATATAAAACTATTTGTGTTGTTTTTTAATTGTAAATAACAACAGTAAGTAACTTCCTCTTTTGTTTTCATCGCACAAACTTAAATGTGTGCTTCTGAAGTTGTTCCCTGGGTTATATCATGCGCCAATCAGTTCATAAACAACAACGTGAGGCCCGGGTAACAAAGGCTCGGTAGCCCCATATCCGCCACTTCAAGTGTACTCATTATTCTGAGGAATTAGCCTGAACATTTGGACTAATTGCCGCTAATTGGCCATAATAGCCGTGTGCCAGAACAGGGGAAATGTACTGAGTTAGATGATTAAGAATGTCTTGCGAAATGCCGTAATTAAGGCAGGCATAAGAAAGATTTACCTTGGATGCAGAAACATGCTGTCGGTTTAATTGCCTGCGATTATATGGCCTGCGAATTATGCGCCTGCACCTCGACTATCATCCAAACAATTTATTTTCCCTGTAATATTTAGCGCCACACTATATGATAATATTGCTTCATTAGAGATAATTGTAAGGCAGTGGGAAGATATGGATTGTTTTGATGTGTATAGTGTGTAAAATTGAACCAGTGCTCCTCTGTGCAGCGCTGCAAACACACAGCGCACAGACTCTCCTGCTGTAACCTGCAGGCAGCCGTGAAACCTGCAGCCAGAAGCCTGAAAAACACACAGCTGTGGCTGATGATCCGCGTGACACACTGTCAGTGATCTGCATGGCAGGGCAGTAATGGGACTCTGCTGCTGAGCCTGGCTGCAGTTTGACCGCGTGAGGGTGGATCGACACTGATTTGGCTTAAACAAACAATAAAAAACGACTGTAGAAATGTCAACGGTGTGTTTTAGAAATGAAACAAGGGACTCGGGTTTAGAGTCACGGTGGAATAAAGCTGATCACCATGTTAGGCTACACGTTGTTCTATCTGCCACCAGAAGACGCTGTGTTTCTGTAATCCCTGCGTAAGGAGACATCGGCTCAGGCGCACACTTCTTCTGTCAGGACCTGCTGCTGCTGCTGCTGCGAGACTGACTTTAGACCTTCGGCGAGACCTTTACAACACCGAAATCTATTATTAATGATAATTATTTACAATTCTTCAAATACAGTTGCCACACTTTACGCTCCGGTATGACCCTGACACCCGCAGATTGTGTGAGTTAGAAGTTATTGTCTCAACCTTCATTTTTCTTCACTGTCGTGTGTCAATCATTTTGTACCTGAAATGCAGCAAAAGGGATGAACTGGTAGGCGAATAATGAATTGTACATTAGGTGGTTGTTTTACAATGAAATAATGACAAACATTTAATCAATATGCTTTTATTATAGTCATTAAATCAAACTTAAGCACATCTTTAAACAGTAGAAAATCTAGTGGTAATAGCCTATAACTTTCCAATATAAGAATTACCTAATAATAATAATAATAATAATAATAATAATAATAATAATAATAATAAGAAGAAGAAGAAGAAGAAGAAGAAGAAGAAATTAAAACAATATAATTCCTTATTTGAGGTATTTGCGTAAAAGTGGACTTTGGCTCTGAAGGCTCACAGAATTCCCCTTCTTGACTCCAGAGCTGGTTGGATGAAGCCAGAATATTTTTTCTTATGCTTCGTGTGCGAGATATTAGAAATGGGATATGATTGGGTTAAACTGGCTCCTTGAGCATTAAGGCAAGATGCTACTGAGGGCTACCTGGCGTTGTGCTGCAGGAGAGTACTTGAACGCCGTTTACTTCACATGAGAGTCTCTCCTACTCCTCCAGACTCTGTTTTATTTTATTTTTAGGTTTTTTTTTTTTTTCATTGGGTCTTTAAGACGAGTGTGTGCATCTGAATTTAGGTAACACGCCGCATGCATCCAATGATATCAAAAGAAAACAAACGAGGGGGGTTAATCATTTACGCAGCCACTTAACACGCGGATGTGTATTTATTTACTTATCAGTATCAGTCAATTTCCCTCCCCGCAAGTGCACTTTTGCATGTCTGAGTACGATAAGGCATAACACAAACAATCCTGCAATCACTGGAGGCCTCTCATGGCCATTAAAAGTCAGTAGTTCAACTGAGGAGTGGTTCTCCAACTCTCAAGTCCATATAGGCCTCCTTTCATCAAGAGGCCCTCGTAAACATCACTACAGTTAATAAAGTGTATTGTGGTCAGTGCAGTCCCAATGTGCAGCGGTGTGTTTATCAGCGACAGCAACAAGTCACAAACGCCAAACGCAGCCGCTCCAGTGAGTCCGGCGCACCGCGTGCAGCCGCCGGGACGCACATCTATGATCATGTACGGCGCTTATGTTATTGTTAGTGGGAGGGGAGCACATGTCTTGTAAGTGAAATTACGCTCGGTGGAGGAGGAAAAAAAAAAAAAAGCTCGAGCTGTTTTGTATTGTTGCCGATGCCCCGCCTCTGATGGTAGCCTTAAACCTGGCACCCAGCTAAAACAAACCAAAGCCAGTACCGAGCTCCCACTCAATCCAATTAAGGCGGACTTGAGGCGCTCTCCTACGTGTTCATCTACCAGGATCGACGTTGAGACAACAGGAACCAGAGGGGCTTTGGCCAAAAAAAAAAAAAAAGAGAAGGAGAGATTGCCTTGCCTTCTAATTTCTCCCTCTCCAGTCCCAGAACAATGTCGATGAGCCCTAAGCATACGACTCCTTTTTCTGTTTCCGATATCTTGAGTCCCCTTGAGGAGAGCTATAAGAAAGTAAGTATGGAGAATAACAACTTGGGGGCACCTCTCACTTCTTACCGGCAGCCGCAGGTCTCTCAGGCGGCGATGCAGCAGCACCACATGGGCCATAATGGGACTGTGTCTGCGGCTTACCACATGACTGCGGCAGGTGTTTCTCAGCTGTCACACACGGCCATGGGGGGCTACTGTAACGGCAACCTGGGCAACATGGGCGACCTGCCGTCGTACCAGGACGGCATGAGAGGCAGCACCACGGCCACCGGCTGGTACGGAGCCAACCCAGACCCGCGCTTCTCCACCAGTGAGTAGCTCTGCACCTGTGCTTTGACTCCAGCTTTGAGTTGTGTTGATGGTCTGTAATGCTGAGATGCAGTTTTATGTGCGCGCTTCTTGTTTATACTGCGTTTTAGTGCTTGTTTGTGCGCCATGGAGGGCACCCTCTGTACCCCTCCACTTTATAGTTTACCCGCTAAATGTTGTTATTAGAGAGAGCAAAGACAAAACAAAACCATGCGTTTCATCCACGGGTGAAACGTGGAAAATGTATTCTAAGCATTTCATTTAATTGATTTATTATCATATTTACTTTATCATATTATAACAATAATAATCTGCTGTCAATCATGAACTATTGGTGCAAGTTGTGCTCAGAGATGCCCTGTGTACAGTTTGATAAAGCACCATGATGGACTTTGACATGCATTCGAGTTTTATTTAAGGCTAAGGGCACCTGTCTCTTTAGGAAGCACTGAAGACTCATTTCTACCCAGCTGCTTTTCCAAAGTGCAGACCCAGTTGACTCATGTTATTATATTCTTAGGCTAGGAATTGCATCAATGCTACAGCCCGAATTCCCTGTAAGGTGTCCGCATAAAGACTGAATTATTTGTGCACCGTGGAACATTTTGTAAGTAAAATCTGTCACTTTATTATATTAATTCTAGTGTTTTTCCCCTCAGTTTCTCGCTTCATGGGCTCGTCGTCGGGCATGAATATGGGCAGCATGGGCAGCCTCAGCTCCCTGGCAGACGTGGGTAAAGGCATGGGCTCTCTGTCAAGCACCCCGAGGAGAAAGAGGCGAGTGCTGTTCTCCCAGGCGCAGGTCTACGAGCTGGAGCGACGCTTCAAGCAGCAGAAATACCTGTCGGCTCCGGAGAGGGAACACCTGGCAAGTATGATCCACCTCACCCCGACCCAGGTGAAAATATGGTTTCAGAATCACCGGTACAAGATGAAGAGGCAGGCTAAAGACAAAGTGTCCCAGCAGCAGATGCAGCAGGACAGCGGCTCCTGCCAGCAGCAGCAGCAGTCCCCACGGAGGGTGGCCGTGCCGGTGCTGGTGAAGGACGGGAAGCCGTGCCAAGGCAGCGGCCACACCGCCACATCCTCCGCACAGACACTCCACCAGCAAGGGGGCAATGTCATGATCATGTCCAACAATACGTCCGGCCTCGGGCAGCATCAGAGCCAGCAGGTGGGAAGCACAGGTCACTCCCCAGATTTGGCGCCGCACTCCTCCAGTCCGCCGTCCCTGCAGAGCCAAGTGGCCGGCCTCTCTCACCTCAATTCCCCCGGCGCAGAGTACGGCTCGGCCCTGCAGTGTTCAGCCCTGTTATACGGCAGGACGTGGTGACAAGAGGCGCCGACTATGATTTAAACCAATTCTTATATTTAAAGAAAAAAAAATACTTTTTTTTCTTTCCAAGACTACAAGTTTCACTGTAAATGTGCGCCTCTGAACAAGAACCGAGTGAAATCGGTGCAACTCTTCTTCAATTTTCACCTTTTGGGAGGAAGTTTGACTTAAATGGAAGGAAGAAGGGAAAAACACTATTGACCATAAACTGTGGAAGTCTTGGGATTTATTTATGTAAATTATATTGCGACAAAAGAAGAGTCAGCAGTCATGCACCAGCGGTGAAAACGTGAACCTGAAGAGGGGGAACTGCTGTATATGGGTGCTGTTAAATCCCCCCTCACAAACACACAAGACTCTGATTTATAATAGAATTTAATGTAAGCCGTAGATCTAGCTTGTATATTTCTGTAAAAGGTTTGAACTTTAGCTCTCTGTTGTACAAAGTTTTTGACGCTATTGCCGGTTTGTTGTCGTTTCATTGGTATTTGTACGTTTTATTTCTTTGTAACTTATATAGATATTTGACTACTACAAAACAGTCCTATTAATAAATTATGGATACAAGACAGTTAAGTTTTTTTTTGTGAAATATGTCAACATATGCGGTGTTAAATGGCAGAAATATTCCTTTGGGGGGAAATCAAAAGAACTAGAATAAAAGTGCGGCATTATTATTATTATTATTATTATTATTATTATTATTATTATTATTAATAATAGGCATATTATTCTAATTCTTATTATTACTAGGGCTATTATTTGCTCGTTTTATATTAGCCTGTGGACGTTTTAAGGAATCTTTATTGATTCTTGGGTTTATTGTGAGAACATGTTCAAGAACCAGACACCCACGGTCGCATAACAGGTTCAGGTTTGGATTAAATAGTAAATATCCTATATCATCGCTCAGGCTCTTATTCTAACAATGGCAATTAAATACTGGAGCCTATTTTTCTTTTTTTATTCTGTGACAAATCACACACCGCTCAGGCTTATCGTTACAGGCTGCGGCTCACACAAGCATGCCCTGCAGAGTAAACGAAGCCTTTATGAGCTGTTTCTTTTCTCTTTCTGTGTGTGTTCGGCTGCGTGAGTCAGAAAGGTGAGGTCTCTCGGCTCCCAACATCAAACACAAGCGCTGCTCAAAGGACAGCTTATCGATGAGATCCCTGGCCAAACAGCGCGGTATTCTTCTCAAATAACTCGCGAGGCCGAACTGTCGGCGCGAGGCTATCAGCTGCTTTATCAATAATCAATCAGGGAAATTGAAAAGAAACGGCGAAACGCTGTTTGTGCCCGGTGTCAATAACAAACCAGCACAAACAAGACACAAACACAAACAAAAGAAAATAGTAGGCTCCTATTTTAGGCTCTTTTCTAAATTATTTTATTATTTTTTTTTTTACATCCCAACGTTTTTAAACGGTTAATATAATTAACCCACACAACCAGTAATTCATTTTCCTTCTATTGTAGGCTTTGTAAATAAAGCTATAATAATCATTAGGGACTATTCTCCCCAAACCTAATAGCTCTATATTTATTAAAAGGCTACGCAGTGTGGTTGCTTAGCGACGGAGGTAACGACAGGTGATTTTCGTTTACGGCTGGAAATGAGTAGTTTCCAGTCCAGTGCTGTAAGAGGCTCTATAGCTGTAATGATGTCACATAGCTTTGGTCTGAATAAGATACCATCCAAGTTTATCTTTTTTCTGTTGTTTTTTTTATTATCAGGCGTAAATGTCCTGATTTCCCCAAATAAATAAATAAATGCTTTTATAGCCTCGTTGCATTTAAAGGCAATTTAAAGCGCACAGTTTTTTAAATAACAAGATTCCCTGGTGGTTATTGGTTGTTTTGAGATAAAAGATTATTTCTAAATTCTGTGAACGTGTGAGCTACGATGTGGCCCTCCTGACCCCGCATCGTCTTTACTCCAGATTTCACCAAACGACTTGTTTTGGTTCAGTCAGATGTAAAAAGAAAACGGAAACATCATTTAATAGACTGATAAATTAAATTCTAGACTGATAAATTAAATTCTGCCTATCAGTGGAGCTACAAAATAAAATAAAAAATGTCAAAAGTAAGCTTTAAGGTGTAGCGACGCTCACATGCAGCTGCATCAGCCCTGCTGCGTTGCACCTGATTCCTGTTTTCCTTTTAACCTGACGCTTGTATGGCATCGCTGATCTTTAGGAAAGGCTCATTATCCCATCTGTTTATTGGCATTTCCATCAAGATATTATGTTGTAAAATTACAGCCTATACGACTAACCGCGTTATCTGATTAACCCTATTTGGGTGTCAATGTTAATGCAACCTTTCATGTGTTCCTGTTTTGAAGAATCCTTTAAAAATCCTCAGAGACTCGGACTCAGAGCGTTTTTGGCTGCTGTTAACAACCGTGTGTGAAATATTTCAGTCCCCCTTTTTATTTTCGGACATGTAACTTTCACAAATATATATATTTCTTTTTTTTTTTTGCACACATATTATTGAGAAAACGTGATTTTTCCACCAAACTTTCCCAATCTGCGTGCGTCACTTTGAGGCAGCAGCAGTTTTAGGCCACCGTGCAGACACTTAAAAAAAATGCACTTTTGGGGACTGTTAAGTGAAATCCAGAAACTATCTTCTATTAGGTATTTTGCAGAGATGGTTTTGTTCGGGAGAAAAGTGAGAACTTTGGGATTACATTAACATGTCTTTGGCGCGGTGTGTGGTCTTTGTGCGCCGCTTGTAGCTGTTGAGAATGACTTGTTGGAAGCGTGTGTGCTCTCATCGCTCTCTTTTGTAGAAACCCACAGTGCAATTCCCCAAGTCCTCCTGGCTCTATGGTGGGCTGGTCTCCATGAACCCCAAGCAATTAGTCCCTAATCTCAAGGCAATCATATTTGAGTTAGTGACTAGCTGTTGAATTTTATTCGCCTGTTTAGCGTCTGTATCACCTTTGGGTGATATATATGTAGCGTCCATAAATCCTGTTTCGTGTATCAGCTGCACGTTGGGACTGGATTTAAAGAGGATATCAAACATGTGCGTCTTAAAACTGAGCTCCACAGGAGTTCATTTAAATCTCTAGCAAAGCAAATACCGTTTTTTTAATATAAATAATTAAATTAGATTTCTAATTGGCGAATTTTGCAAACCACACACTCTAAAATGTCAGTCTTAACCAGCAACCATGCTTACGTTTTTAAGTGTTTTCATTTTCAAAATTGTATATTTTTTATGAACGAAAATGATAACTTATAGGATTGTTTCCAGGTTTTTATTTCCACTATTCTAAAATTGGGTGCACATATCTATAGGGGCTGTCAGTGCACACATCAAGTACTAAATGGCCCATTCAAAACATAACCTACCGCACTGTTTTAAATGATGAACTCACTCGAGGACGGATATTTTTGCAGTGTTTGCAGACATGTGTGCAGAGCCGTTTAATGGTTTCCTCAAAAAAAAAAATACACTGGAGAAAGAGGATGTTATCAAATTTGAAAAAAATAAATAATAATAACAAAAGTAAAATATTGAGAATAATACCAAGAAATGGACAAAAATATATAACCTACTGGCTGCGTTGAATTGGAGTGAACGCGCAAGTGTGATTTCCTGACATTGCTATTGATGAATGAGGATAATACACAGACGTGTGTGTTATTAATTCTCCGATCTGATTCATCTGACTAAGTAGTCCATACACACAAAAAGAAGAAACAAAGAAATGTATTGCAGAGTGAATTTTTACCCATTTTCCATTTAATATGTGGGTTTTGTCTAAATAGCCTATACTGTATTGTCTCTGTTAAAGATGCAAGGGGGGACTTGGGTGCTGTCCATGGTGCTGAATTTTCCATAAATAGAAAATCAGAACAAAGACGAGCAATGTTAAATATTATATACAATACACATAAATATATATATAAATATATAATGTAACCTTAGTAAAATCTAACACATTTTTCAATCAGATCCAGAAACTCAGGGAAGTCTCTAACCTCGTTTACAGAATTTACAAATACAACTTTTGATTTTAAATGACAGCCGTCCTCTTTCCTCTTTTTAAAGTTCCTCAACATTTCATTGCAGCGGGCCAAAGCTTTCACGCGCATCACAAATAGGACAATTACTCAGCAACTGCAATCACCTCCTTTGGTAAATGTTATTGTCAGCTAGCAGCAAAAATCTTTAATTGTCCTACGTTTACACGGTTCTTCAAGCTATTGTTAAAAGAGCGCAAACGAGGGTCATTTAAAAACTGAAATACTTTGCATGCAAAGCGGAGCACAAGATGCTGTAATACTTGACCTTTCAGCATAATTGTTGCAGGCATGAAATGCAGCATTCAGGGCTCGCTGAGTGGAGTCCTTTCTCTCTCCTTCCCTCCCTCTGATGAACAAAGCGCATTTTATACATCTTCGGTGTTCATTTGGCTTTGTTCCTTTTGAAGGAAATTTCTCTGGCACTGGCTGCAATTTATCTACATTTCAATAATACTGCAGGGGCGAAAGAAACGGCACAAATCACAAGATTTCTCAATTCAACACTTAACAATATACCTCATGCTTAGTGAGCCCCACTCCCCCAAAAAAAGCCAGGAAACTTGTAAATAGATATGTTTATCAGTTTGACAGGACAGGTCCTTCACGAAATGATACTGGACAGCAGGGTTTTAATGTGTTGCTCAAGGACACTTCAGTTAGACTGTGACTGCTGCAGGGGTTGAACCTGCATCTTTCAGAGGGGGCGTTGAAAGGCTCAATTTCACAATGATGTTAAAAAAAAAAAAACTTTCATTTTATATCGCACCATCAAATCTACAATGGCACAGAACATGTCCCAACTCCTGAAGTGATGAATCTTTCTATAGCCGGCCTGTTTATCTGTTTGTGACCTGTGTTTCAGAAACTGCAAAACATACAAAAATGTTGTAAATAGACATTCAGAATAAACTTAAAACAGAAATGTTAAAAAAAAAGTGAATTCAAGTGAAAAGGAAGTCTAAAGATTTTGTCTTTAGATTTCCTTACTTTAACAAAGAAATGTAAAGGTTACTTATTTTGCCACTTACTACAAATGTGGAACAAAATCGGAGCAAAACAGAATAATTATCGGACGACATATAACATAACATAACTAAATCAAATATTAAAGCTAATACTGGGACGCTCGAGCCACTTCCTTCATGGCCCTTTATCTTCTAAGAACTCAACGTGATGAAATGCAGCTGCAAGCGTTAAATGTTAATATTCCTTGAAGATATTCAAGATTAATTACAGAGACAATGTGACATCATAAATTAAACTGATGTCCATAATTCAACAGCACACACATCGTTCAGCTCAGACTAACTCCTTTGGATTATTTTAAAGTAAACCAGAAAGCCTGAAATGGTTCTTTTGAGGAACATTACTCTTAATTCTATTTTTAGATTAACACAAACTGTTTTCTAACCCTTTCTGGTCACACGGCTCACAAACTACCTAGCTGTTGTTCTCATCTCCTTTGGGAGGTTCATATTTGTAGTCATGAATTTTCAAAGATGGTAAAGAGAATCAGGTTTTAGGGACACCATCATCTGCATAGAGTGTGAAGTCACAGTGTAACAGAGGTTAAAGTGACCTTAACAATTTCTTTTAATTGGTCCAGTATTGAGTGCTGCAACTGGGCTGCAATATGTTTAAACACGGGAAGAACTACCAACAATATATGTCCGATAAAAGTGTTTGTTTTGTCACTGACAAGCTCAGATTGTTGTTCTAAGTGGCTGACTACATTATGGAAAGATGGAGAAGGTGCCATTATTCTGCCATGCGTTCTCGCGCAGCTGCTGATGCAGGTCAACACAGTAACTTTAGCTAATAGCATTAGCCTGCCTCTACTCTTTGAACAGCATTTTTCTTCAGGATGGTCTGCAAGGCACAGTGTCTCCAGAGTGTTAGGATCCATATGTAGCACAACTAGCCACAGCTTTAGCCTGTGCATATCCAAAGCTAATGGTAGTCTTTGAAATCTGTGCAAAGTGTAACTAAACATTTTGTTGGAACATTTCGAAAATGCGAAAACAAAAATTTTTAGATAACGCAAAGCTATGTTTCACAACAAACTCTCCCTACACCACTGTCTTCTGGCAACAAGTCTGCAAATTAAATCAAGCACATACCTTTAAATCAGTTGTAATGTGATAGCTAAGTGTTTTTGGGTCAACTATAAGGTTATTAAAAAACATTAAAAACTAAAACAGAAATCTATTTAACAGAGGGATAGGATTTGTACCTCAAATTGAAACGTAATAATTATTATTTATGTACAGCACTAAAGTCATATCTGCTCTACGAGGGCAGACAGTCTTGGCAGTGTTACTCGAACCCTTTCAGTCGATTGATTGGCTTTTTTTCTTCAAACTAATGAAGTACTTTCATGTTTGTGTCCAACTAAGCTAATCTGAGTGCGTACATTGTCATAAATTCAGTTCAGGTCTCAGCTGTTGTGCTTATATCCTTAGAAGGACAAGTCTGAGTTTCAAATTAAGTTAAAGGACACATGTAATATTACTTAAAGTCACAATTTTAATTTGTTTAAAGATTAAAATAAGGATAAAGTAGGGTAAAGCCAAGTTTACTGTTGGTTTTAGGTTATAAACTTTGGTTGAGCTTAAGTTAATGTCTGTAGCCTATTGAAGTTTGTTTTATGACAAGCATCAAACGCCAGCAGCGTACAAATCACAAGTTTAACTAAACGAAAAGGAACTCTACTGTATGTTTACGGACCCTGTTTACCAGATTATAGTCTCATGAATATTAATGATGCGTTGAGTTCCCAGTACAGTAGTATGAATTCAGCAAAGTTATCCAGATAACTTGCTAATCAGCTATATTTCATATCTAACTTGTGCATGTAATGACGAAAGTGCAAAGTAAATTATATTTTGCATGTACAAATAAAAGGTATCAAGTTCTGGTTGAGACCAACTATCAAAAGGCATTTTTCTTCCAAGTTCTTGAATTAAAAAATCCCCTAAAATGTAATTTCGCCCAACCCATCCATCATCTTGATGGTCCAGCAGTTTGTTTATGCCACAAAAAAAGCCTATACCTTTAGCTAACCTGATTTCATACATCTATATCTACATATTCCAGTGCGACCTTTCCACATTATGAGTGTTACTGTTGAAATGATTTTGGGTAAAACTTCCAGTGAGATAGCGGAAGCAGCAGTGAGCTACTCAGTCCCAAATGCCAATTCACCTACAGTTTAGCAACTACTGTCTTGTATTTTCTGCTGGACAGAGGCAGCAGCTAAGAAACATTTTTTAGCCACCTTAAAAAGAGCAACCTTATTAATCAATACCAGTTTAAATGTATACTATATTTAGAATATTTTCAGCACTTAACCTTGCTGTAAACAAGCCCTGTTTAAGTTGTTTACACATGTGCAACTGAAGATATTATGTCCCTCTCGTCAAAGTAACCAGACCGACAAAACTTGTGACTTCACCTCGCTGGACAGGGGAGTTGCTGGTCAGCTGCATCCTTGATTGGTCAGTTTATTTGGTTTATCATTTGCATTTGGTGTCTTAAAGGGTTAGGAATTATTAAAACTTAAAAAAAAAAAAACTAACCAATGGAGGCAGCAGTAAACCAGCAACTCTCATGTTGTGCGAGGTAAAAAAAAAAAATGTCAATGGAGTCCGGCTATAGGGCTACATAATGGCTCCATTCCCCCCATGTACACTTAAATAGGGCTGCAATGGCAATGTAAAGTCCCAACCTGAGCTAACATAGCCTGGTTTAGCACCTGTGGAATAACTACAGGCTATACATTTAATTTATTGTGCTGCTTTAGCGTTAATAAGGGATCATTGGGAAAGTCCTCACAAGGATAGAAATTCAAAAAAACATGTGTGTTCGTGTGTCAGTGCCTGTGTGCGTGCACAGTGCACCCCGATTAAACATGCCAATTAAAGGAGCCCAGACTAAAGCCGAGTTGTCATGTCTGTGTACAGTACCAGCAGGAGTCCTTTAGAAACCAACGAGCCATCACTAACCCCGTTAACACTAAACCCTCCAGACCGACCCGGTTCCCGCTGTTCGCTCTGTAGCGGCCTTCAGCAATAACTTCTCCATTTAATGAAGGTCTGAATAGTCCAAGGCTATCCCTTTCAAATGGCAACACCTAAAGTGAATTTAAATTGATCTGCATGCCAACATGAGGGCACTTAAGATATACACTTTATATAATACCTTGTTTTAGAGAGAGAGAGAGAGAGAGAGAGAGAGAGAGAGAGAGAGAGAGAGAGAGAGAGAGAGAGAGAGAGGCAGCCCTAGGATGGTTTAACAGTAAAAGTATGTTAGCCAATATTAAGAGCAGTGGAACATACAGCAGTACATTTACTCGAGTACTTTACTTAAGTACAAAGTATTTCCATTCTTTGCTACTTTATACTTCTACCTTAATGTGTTTCAGAGGTAAATATTGTCCTTTTTACTCCGCACAATGCATTTGACAGTTGTGGTTAGTATAACTTTAAAAATGAAGATAATACACATGACATATGACCAGCTTATTACTTATATTGTATTACTGCAGATTACACTATCCAACACTAGCCTACAGTATATGAAAAAGTTAGCTCCGCCTGAAAGTACCTCTTACATAAACATCAATAAAAATGATCCAGTTGTCATTCTGCATGATTTGCTTTTTTCATTATTTAAGTATATTTTGTTGCTTATACTTCTATACTTTTACTTAAGTACATTGAAAAAAGATAGGACTTTTACATGTATAGTAGATTTCTTTTTAGTGTGGTATTGCTACATTTACTCGAGTAAAGGAGGATATCGTCCTTCTTGGTGACCTGAACATTAGCTGGTTTTCTAAAAAGTTGATTTCTATGTTGGATTTTTGCGAGTTTACCCAAGCTGTGACTTTTTATAACCGTGGATGATGTTCATACTTCACTCTGTATTGATCATATTTTCACTACACAAGCTGTGACCATAATACGATTGATTTAACAAGAACAAAACTAAAATGGTTCAGTTTAGAGTCAGAATTGTTTACTGCGGGTCATATAAAAGATTAAATGCGGACTCCTTTGTGCATGATGTTAAACAGCCGTCTGGTGTTTGCCAGGAAAAATTACATAAACATGGATGTAAACAAATTTCATGAGCAAATTGGGGAAGTTGGTGGATGGTGGATGAGCACGCTCCCCTTAGAAAAAGTAAAGTGCAGGAGTGCTCCATGGATTAATGAAGAGACAAAGCAAGCTAGCATAAATCATAAACCAGGGTTGTTTTTTTTAGATAGAAACCTTTATTGGAAGTCCAGAAATAAGGTTAACAAAAAAAAATGAAACCAAAAATATAGCATTGTAAATGATGGTAAAAAAGCTTTTGGTTAACACTATGGGTGACAGGAAACTAGTTGGGGCTGTACTCTTGGATTTAACCACAGCTTTTAATGTTGTTGACCACAGTATTCTCATTGTTAAGCTTTAATGTTGTGATGTTTCCGTCATTAGCTCTTACTTGGATGACAGACGGTATTTATATTATGTACTTGTCTATAAATGATTTACCATATCCTGTTAAAATTGCTGATGTAGTTGTGTATGCAGACGACTCAACTTTGTTCTGTGCTTCAACAACATTAGAGGAAGTGCGAAAGAAAAGGTGCTGAGTAACATGAGTAACAAGAGTGCTCAGTAACATGTTGAGTTACATACCATAACTACATACGGTGTATGAGAAGTATAAGTGCAGAACATTGCAGAAACTAAATTTATTGTACTTGACGGTAGCAATGTTCTTGCTAATGCCACTGCACTCTGATTTGTCTATAGGTAGGATATCAGTTGAGCAGGTTACTAAAACCACATTATTGGCTGTTAAAGGTCAAATTGTTCAAAAAGTCACTAAAACAAATATTTATGAACCTCTCATATATGTTACTTTAGTTTTTGCCGTTTTTGAAAATATTTGATTGTTTTTAGTTCATTTTTGGTATTTTGCTAATTTTGTTTTTAATATATTTTCCATCTTTTTCTTGAGTGATTTCAAAATATTTGTTTTTAAAGGTTTTTGTTATTGATTTTGTAGACCCCAGGAGTAACCACTAATGAAGCTTATCCAAATATAGGATACATAATTATTAAAACAATATTACTTTAAATAATACTATGGTGATATTGTTGGGTATGTTAGATCAATTAAGTCAAATATTTATATTTGTTGTGGTCAATGAGCATAAGATATTTCATGAGTAAAATGTAAACAATAGTAAAAAAAAAGGAATTTGATTTGAGTAATTGCTAAAATAAGTAAATACAACTTTACACATGCTCCCAGTAAGGTGGGTAAACTTGAGCTAGCTCTAAATGGTTCACCAATAAGTCCTTTTTTTCAGTGTGAGTGAATAGAAGGGGGTGTCCCTGCGTGGACTAAAAAAAATTCCTTGAATGTTGCTACACAATAAGCAATCAAGATCCCAAAGGCCAGATATTTGACAGCTTAATGAGTTCAGGCTGCAATCACTTTAAGAAAAGGCCAGACCCATTTCACAAGCAACACATAGCCTCGGTCTATATGAGCTGAGCCCGGAAAGGGCACATTTAACTCACAGTAAAGGCACATAACTACAGGTTAATAAAAACACAGGGTGGAGGTGGATGTAAATGGGTCCTGTATATTAGGACCTGTTGAGACTTCCACTTTTTGTTCAGCTACCAGGAGGAGGGGTGATATCTGCCCCATAATGAAATATGTCATTATGAGGAATTCATGTGACACAAAAGGGGAGACAGTCAAAAATTGCCCCACTGCTGTTCAGTAATTACATAGTTTGCCCTGGCAGCGCCTTCAGGCAGGTGGCTGGTCCATCATGCAAATGGCTTGGCTGTGTCGACATAATTAGCCACTGCGAGCCGCTTAAATTAACAATTAGCTAACATGCAATTCTGTTCACAACGCAGTAGTTCTCTTTTTTAGGCCAATTGTAACTGTAGGTTATTCCGGTTGCTGAATTGCTCAGTAGGATATGCGATTTCTTACTTGGTCATTTTACAGGCTAAATGAACTGAAATAGACAGGTTTTATATCCTAATTCCCAAAGAGCAGCTATAGGCTATACTATACATGCTGCACGGAGGCACATTTATGTTAAACACTACCATTAAAAAGCCTCTAACAGGCATCTCAGGGAGACTGACAGGCAGCTCAATAAAAGGGTGTCAGGTGTTGATAGTAAAATGACAGTTTAACAGAAAACAGCAGAGTAAGTGAGAATGAATCAGACTCAGAGACCACATGCTGTGTCTCAGCCAGCCCAAAAGGTTCTGCTTTTCTAACCTCTCCACTGATCCTCTTGCAGCCGGCATCCTAAACACTATTGCCTTACTGCAGGCCAATCACGGCCCACCCACTCTCTCATTATTCTCGCTGCCCCCCGACATGACACGGGAACAAAGTAGACATTAAGCAACATTAAACCCAGGGATGGGAGTAGTCAGAAACCCGTTATCTCTTAATGAAGGAAAACACATGCGGAGCGATACACATAGCGGGTAATCAATAGAGACACCGGACAAAGGGAATCGGAGCGGTTCCAAAAAAAAGGGAAATGCAAATCAATTAGAATCGTTGTTTGCTTTGAAACCGTTGAGTCTATTTCCATTAATTACATGTTCATTAAAAGTAATTCGTCTAGGCTACACAGCAACAACAGTTTTCTCCCCCCTTGTCCTTTTTTAAGGAGTGATGGACAAGACACTGGCTTTGGTCCAAGTCCCTGTTTTTAAGCATTTAATCTCACTCAGTCTGGGACTTTTTGGTGCAAATTGAGTTTGAGGACAGCAGCTCATAGTCTGTATTTATCTCAGCCCAAAAGTTGTGTTTGAATCCATTTAAAACAAGTTTAAAAACTCCACATTGTTCTTTTTTTTATCATTATAGAGCAATTTATGCAACACTTATATTCACTCATTTGTTTTAGACTGCCTACTCGCTTATAAAAAAAGCCTGCACTGTTGTTTGACTGAGTGTTGTGTTAAAATGTCATGTTCCAACACCATGATCAGTATGCTATCTTATCTCCTTTTTACACAATCAGAGTTGCTTTTACTAAAGGCCCACAACCTCTTGTTGGTTGCTATAGCGTTTTCAAGCACCATTCTGCTAAATCCCAACCCCCACATAGACCTGCTCTGCACACTTGTAATAAATTATCCTCAAGTGAAACGACTAAAAATGAGCTGGACCAAAGCAGGACAAGGCCACTTTACTGAATCATACCTTATAAACATTTTCATTTTTGTGTGACTTGACCTCCAAAGCTTTTATACAGTCGATGCAAGCGTCTGGATCTTATCCTCTAAACCTTGTCATCTCTATGCGCCTACTGTTATTGCGGCTGTTATCTGCCTGCTGATGCCTGATGTTATGCAATCACATTTTGAAACAGCAGTAGACAAAATCTGTAGGCGGCTGGATGCATCTCATGCAAAGCGTCCTCCTTATCCTACAGCCTGAAGTGCAAACATATGCGTCTGGAACGCCAGTCAGAAGAGCACTGATTTGAGGATTAATTAAAATTTGCTCTCCCAAAAAATGCCCCCTGAAAGCACACATTCACAATGCCATACCACCAAGTTTAGTGGTGAACAAGTGGAATCAGCCTCTTTATTTTATGAGCCCCATCTTTGCCAAATTGAATGCAGATTGAAAATAATTTTTCAGCTCTTGACTTCAGCTATTCACAGCTCCCTGAATTGGTTTTGCTACTGTCACATTGCCACACAAATGTAAATAAAGGCATGTAAGCCTCGAGAAAACCCTTCAAATGATTGTGTGGCTGTCAGTCGAGGGATTATGTCTAATCGAGATCAAAGATCACACAGTGCTTATTGAATTAATAATGACATATTTTATGGATTCTCTGGATAGTACTTCCAAAAATTGTCAGAATTTAATGTTTCAATTGGTAACGTCTTTTCAGCATAATGAATAACACTGGGCAAACATGAATGTTTAATAGATCACCTTAACATCTTTATTTTATATATTGCGGCACCTTGTTTTATGATTTTAATAATACTTAAATACCTTAAGATGTGTATCGTAAAATCAACGTCTGCAACACTGATGCTCACCTCCTCCAATGGTTTTCCCAGTGCAGGACCAGTGCCTGCTGTGTTTTGGCAGGAAATCAATACAGTGGGGGAAATCTGTTCTAATCATCTGTACATTTACCATCACAATCAACAATCAAAGCCAAGACCTGAATCTTTATTTGTAGGCCTGAACTGAACAATTTTCCCACTGTGAAAGGCAGGCTAAATTAGAACCCTTGGTTCCTGTTAGTAGCTCTTAATGGCTCTGATTTGTGAACTGCTAAATGAGGTTATGTAAATTGATCCTGAATGTACGAAGAGGCCCCCAGGTGACAGGTGCAGTCGGCTGAAGGCGGGGGCAGGGATGGTGTCATGAAATGAGGAGGGTGGGGGTGGGGAGGGATACAGCAAGCTGCATTTGTCGGGCAACTGGGAGACAGACAATCACGAGAGACAGTTAAAAATATTTCCAAGATATATGTCAATAATTTTTTTAACTTTACATTGTTAAATACATAAGATTCATGAGGATTTTCATTTTGCTTTATACTTCCACTTCACTTTTACTACACTATATTTATTTTATACATACGGTTGATTTGACATCATAACACACTATAATAATGTTGTTATAAGCAGGTATAAGGTCTTTTTAAGTGTTTATTGATGAAGTTGTTAACAACAGCATCCATTACCAGATATCATTAACAGATAATGAATTGTAAAATAATATAACAAAGTTGTATAATAAGTCTTCATAGGAGAAGTTATATTAAATATCTACTTTTAACTACATTGCATTATGTAATAAACAGTTTACTATACGTTTATATGGCTTAACGTTAAGTCTTACCAGATATTCACTAAATACTTTGTCGATCAAACTCTCAAATATAAAATGTATGATGTATTAAAATACGATGATTTTTATAGACTGAACTAACCAGTGGCATATAAAATGAACTCAACCAGCTGCTTACATAATACACAATAGGTAAAATAGTCAAACTGTATTATATGTAACTTTTCCTACTTTTGATCCTTTGAGTACATATGTCAGCTACTACCTTTGTACTTTCTTACTTGATACTTATTGCTGCCAAAACTGTATTTACAGCCATTTGTACATTCAGTGCTTCTGCTCAAGCTACTGCTGCTTTCTCCAACAACAACATCACATTCAGTTATCATTTCTTTCCTTTCATTCAGCTCATGTTTTGATCGGTATATCTGGTTCTGGCAGACAGCCATGTATCAGACGCATCTCCACAGCTCTGACTGAGGATGTAATAATAAGGGAACTATCAACATACAGCCTCTCAGGGAGCGACTGCTGAGTGACTGAAGCACTCTGACTCACTGCACTCCACTTCGGCCGTTTCGGCTCCGCTGGTTCCTGTC
The DNA here is from genome assembly GCF_963691815.1 of Echiichthys vipera. Taxonomy (NCBI): domain Eukaryota; kingdom Metazoa; phylum Chordata; class Actinopteri; order Perciformes; family Trachinidae; genus Echiichthys; species Echiichthys vipera. The sequence continues at coordinate 7,103,836 of NC_139837.1, forward strand.
TTAGCTGCAGGGAAGACTTCCCACCAGTAACTTGGTCAACCCTTACCTTAGGAGTGAGTAACTTAGTACATGTACTGTTTTTCCCATTATAATGACTTTACCACTGCAACTTTATTGAAGGAAATATTGTGCTTTTTACAGCTATATATTACAGTTTATTTGACAGCTACAGTAAAGGCCATAGCTTCCAATGAGGGCACAGAGGTTGTGTCGTCAGTAATATTTCAGAGACTTTGGTTAGTACACCTTCTAAGACCACCTCTTACACATATGGATGACACTGCACAACTGTCATATTTGTTCAATTCAATTCGATTCAATTTTATTTATAGTGCCAAATCATAACAAAAGTTATCTCAGGACACTTTACAGAGTAGGTATAGACCACACTCTATGACTTATTTATGATTTACATACTTCATACGCTGCATACACTGTTGTGTACCTGTCTGCAGAAATCAATCAAAAAGATTTTGTAGACATTTTATTTTATTTTTTGCCAATTTGGGTCAGCAACAAAACTCATTACTGACATGTTAGCATTCCCTTTTAAGTTGTCTCGCATTGCCAGACTTGTCGCTGCAGCACCGGAGTATGGTCTTGCTGCACAATTTAACATTCTGGTATAGGGGGAAACAGTCTTTAAACATATCACAATCGTATTGGGGAGCACTAAGTCCCGGATGCAGCAAAGGTGCATTTGCAAAGCAGATAGCGGAGGGGACCCGACGTGTGCTGCATTGGGCCCATGAACCCGCACTGTACAGCCATTAGGCCAAAGTACCTTTTAAGTTGACATTACCCATCCAGCAGACATAGAGTAACATTCGCATTAATTTGGTGTCTTCTTTCTGGTCTATAGTCAAATATTGCTCTGATTTTAGCTCTGTGTTTGGTCTCCACCCACTCATGAGGGGAATGTCTCTTTAGCTGCTAAATACTCCACTATGTTTCCCAAGCTAGTCGCTAACTGGGGCGGAAGTAGCTCAGGAAAGGTGCCAGTTCATCTCCTGGGCACTGCCGAGGTGCTGTTGAGCAAGGCACCGAACCCCCAACTGCTCGGGGCACCGGTCACTGGCAGCCCCCTCGCTCAAACATCTCTCCATTGGTTGCATGTATATAGGTCCTGTCTGAGCATGTGTGTGTATTTCGGGCCTGTGTGTGTGTAAAATGTCCCATTCGCGGGACTAATAAAGGAATTCTTCTTCTTCTTCTAACTCAGTCCATCTGCAGTTTGAGAGACATAGTGTGATGAGATAAATGAGAAACTAATTACTAGTTACTTTGCAGATTCATATTGTATACATAATGATCATTTCACAAAATATGATCAACTGTTTAAGGTTTTATTGTTTTGTATAAGATACGTAGCCAACTGTATGTAAAATTAAGCTCCACCTCACCCACCTCTGACACTAAACTACTGCAGGTGTGTGTGTGTGTGTGTGTGTGTGTGTGTGTGTGTGTGTGTGTGTGTGTGTGTGTGTGTGTGTGTGTGTGTGTGTGTGTGTGTGTGTGTAGTAAGCATTAATTCTGCATTAAACATGCTTTTCATACTTAGGAATTTCTTTTTGCTACATCAGTAATATTTGAGGGCTTTTACTTGTAAAGGATTTAGGTTGAGATGGTTTTTAAAGTGCTAATAGAAAAATAGAAATTTGAACACCTACAGTACAAACTTAGTCTGCTGATCAAAGCTCCCAATGGTTACATCTACTGAGGCTGACTTTTCTGTGCTGTTATCTCACCAGTTGACAGTTTTGTTGTGTTATTTTTGCCAGTAAAGATAGTCAAATCCACGTAATGTAACATAGGTCAGACAAGAGACCTCTTGAATTGCTCCATATGTGTAAGGGAACCTGTATTAAGCTGATTAAGCGGTTGCACATGGAAGGGCTGAAGTGGTGGTGGCTATGCATCTTCCTCTTGCTGATTGGAAATGTGTCAGGAACAGCAGTGTGCTGCCGTAAAAGCCAGTTAATAACTTTATGAGGATTCTTAGCGCTTTGACCATATCATTAATGCTCTTCACATTCAGAAGTGGCTTAAAGCAATAACCTGCCTGCTACCCATGTGGCTAATTTTCAGTGGTGACTTCATTGCACAGGAGTGCGGTGTTTTCCCCATCACATTAACTCACTCAGAGTGGCGGAGCTGGGTCTGCCTCTGTGTGAGCAACATAAAAGCAGTCTGCATTTTCACTCTGGCTTTGGTCAGTGTATCTGTAGGGATAGATAGCGAGTTGGTCTGTTGAACCACCACTTTGATCCAGTCTGAAATATCCCATTGACCATTGTGTATACTATCATGACATATTGTACGAACGTTCATGGTCCCAAAAAGATGAATTCTACTGACTTTGTTGATCCCCGTTTGTTCATTTAGCGCCACCAGCAGGTTGACATTTCTGTTTTAGAGTGAAAGATTGTGAGAACTTTGCTGAATCCTTTAACTATCAGCAGGTTAAAGTTTGAATTTGTTCAATACCTGTTTTGAACTAGTACAATAGTACAATTCTAGTTTTGTTATTAAACTGAATAGCATTCCCATCAGCTTCAGCAACCTTACCTTGTCTTTAGTGTTAATTGACTCTTCACACTCCATGCAGGTTCTGTTATTCAAGAATCAATCAATCAATCAATCAATCAATCAATCAATCAAGGAGACCACGAGATGGCGCAACCATAGACTGTATAAAAACGTAGCATACCCATCAAGGTCCTTTCTCTCAACTTGATCCAATCGTACTCACCTATGGGATTCACCATCTTGTCAGACTAACTCCGCCTCATTTGCTCTTACCAAAAACCAGCATTGATGTGACATTGAGGGGAGGGACATACGTCCATCTGGCTGACGTGTACCTCCGAGATATAGTGAGGGCCAGCAGCTATCTGTCACTCAAGAGGCCGCGCTCCTAATTATTCATACATTTTAACCTCCAATAAAATAAAAACCAGCCTGCTACAAAAACACCCCCCCCCCCCCCAGTGTTGTCGTGGAGATATGACCTAAACATGCGGACTAGAATGGGGGTCAATGAGAAATTGCTCTATTATGAAACCTGCCCCTAGTGGCCACTCTGCAAACTGCAATTTTTGGTTCTTCCGTATTGGACGAACCAGGTAGCTGGGGTTAGGGGTCGGGCGCAACCGAACTTGATACTGTTACATGATTGGCTGTTAGCATGTCACTCCCTACATTGCTAGGCTACCAGAGAGCATGTGGCTTTGTTCATGCAACCAACCTTGCTACGTAACCTCTGGTTTCTTCCAACGAAGAAAACAACCGACTATTGATCTTGATTACGTGTCTATCGTGATACATATCGCTATCGTTTTATCGCCCAGACCTATGCAAACATCACTAAACGAAGACGATAACAATGATTAAAAAGTATACCTGCTAAACATCAGAATGTTAACATTGTCACTGTGAACATTTTAGCATGCAGACATTAGCTCAGACATTTGGCTCAAAGTAGGATTGTGCAAAAGTACAGCCACAGGGAGACACTAGCATGGCTTTAGAGTCTGAGTCCGGTTAAATATTGAATAATGAAATAACCAGGCATACAAACAAACATTTTTTTTTCCATTGTGATGTTTCCTGCTTTATGGTGAACAAGTGGTTATCTTCTCATGATAAAAGATGTTTGTTAAAATCATTGGTGTATAGTTAAAAGCCACATTTTTACTTTTTCAGCGGCTGTGGGTAGCTCAGTTTTAAGGCCAAGGGAGAGGAATGCATTTAATTATTCCTCTTTCAGTTAAACAAGACAAAAACCTTTCCACTGCAATCCACTTGCCGCTCTACATTGTGCTGCCTCTTTCTCCTGACCCTCCCGTCTGGCCTTTACTCTGTCTCATGCTCTGTCAACATCATCTGCTGCTGGGGAGCAGACTGGCTCAAAGGCGGACCCTTTTACTTTCCTGCAGGTGGCTGATGTGACTAAGGCAAGAGGCAGCAACAATCCCTCTTCACTTGCTTCCCTCCAGCAGCAGAAGCACCAGCTTGTTTCCTATAAAACAAAAACTCCCCGTCTCTGCCAAGACTGTATTATATGAAAAACTACAAAGGTATCTCTGTATCACACTCATTTGTAATTCTGCGTATTAAGAATTAACATTTTAAAATATAACACAAACGATAACACAGTTTTGCAGACATTTGTTGTCTTTAAATGCCACTTATTATTTTTTAAAGACTCTCATGGGGTTAAATATTTGAAAATACATTAAAATGCACTTCAAAAACTCACTTACTCCGTGTTTTCCTTTTTGTTTGCATTTTGAATGAGTTTTCTGCAAAAAACAATGTTAAAAAGGAGATACCGGTAACACTTTGCTTTAACTCCCCTAATTAGCATTTAAAAACAGTACACAGGCACTTAATGGTCATTTAATGGTTTAGAACAAATAATAGATGTAGTAGATAGCTGATATAAATATATATGTTACTTTATTATTGTTAGATGAACTGCTTATACTGTATTCTGATACATCAATAATAACAATCCAATTATTTACATTAACTACTCATTCTGCTTAATAAGCACTGTTTATTGTAAGTACATTTTTTAAATACTTGTGTATTTGAGAATGTTAGAATTTACCTGTAAATGAATATTTTATTTTATTAACTATACTTTTATTTTCCACCACCAATCATTTCCGATTCAAACTATGCTACGTTATTTTAAAACTAGGACCACAAGAGCATCAAGAATCAAATTGGTTAGAAAAGTTTGTTCTAACCTAACCCCGACACTCTAATCACCTTTTCCTGCCAGTTTAAAGAAAAGAGAAATCATCACAGCTCCTGGGTCTGCAGTCAGCCAAATTAAATGAGCAGTTTTTTGAATTTGCGAGCTCCTTGCTGTGTGGGAACATTCACCAATGGCTCAGCATGTCAAACCATGTCAAGTGTTACAGTTCCCTTCCTGTTTCGGGGGGAAAAAAATATCACCCCAGAGATGAATTAACTAAAAAGGCTTGTCTTCAGACCCCTTCCTAAAATGATTAACCCTTCTAGAGAGCATTATTGAGTTCTGAGTGGTTGTGCTTTCTCGTTGCCTGTAATTGTTCTTTTTCTGTTGTTGCCTTCATCAGTCTCTCTCCTCATTATATGAAAAGAAGGGAAAAATGTCTGAATAGAGGAGGGAGATTTTCCCACAGTCACTCAACTCAGAAAAATACTCCATTGTGGCCAGATTCCCATCCAAATGCCCTGCTGCACAGTCCCTCGTGGTCTGAGGGACAATGTTCTTATAATTGAGTGACCGTTCTTTCTCCTGTTTGAAAAGTGATGGAGAATACAGCTAAATGTGGCCGCGAGTCTCACGTTTGAGTCAGCCTGCAAGTAGCCATGTGTGATCGCTTATAATTTAACAGCAGATATAATTTAGAGTAAGAATCATGAGCAATATGATGTGGCCTGCCTTAGTGAGTTGTATCCCAGGCTGATTATGCAGTCCGTAGATAGATGTATAATTATGATAATTTGATTGAGTACAGCCAGAAAATAATTGTTCTTATTTGAGCATCATTCATATTGTATTTCACCAACTACTGAATCTATAGTCTGAGCAAATTCTACTGAGCCTTTTAAACTCTTAATGAGAACACAGAGACATTTTATTCTGTTCAAGCCTGTTTTAATAATATCAACATTACGTGAAACATACTTAAACATACAAACATAACATAACATAATGCTATGTTGTTTAGTTGTTGATGTAGCTCAATTCATACACAGAGCAGCTTCAAATTGCGTTACATACATTTAAGCATATCGTGAATTAAAGAACATTTAAACATACAAATTCAGAGGCACTGAAAACAAAGAAATTGAAGAAAAATAAAAGTGAAGAATGTAAAATTAATATTTGAGGTTTCAGCTTACTTTAGAAAGTGGCCACATATTCAAAACACTGTTTATAAAACACTTACATTGTACATATTTGCAGTGTTATTTAGTATTTTAATGGTGTTTTATGGTTATGGTAATTTAACTGTTGCAGTACTTTGCTTTATTTATTTCCCTTTGTCATGTTAATTGTGCTCACTAAACAAAATGTCCAAACCTGGTAATAAACCTCTGATTCTGAGTTAAGGGACACCTTTGATGCTCTGGTAGTTGTTTCATAGGTGTGGCACTATATTTACTATACTTTTAGCTCAATTTATTAGACACAAAACATATGATCAGTTTATAAAATATGATTATTTGTTATTAATTACACTATCACATTGTTATAAATAGCATATCACTGAAATACTACATACATGTTAATGCATCAAGCTACCAATGATTAATAATATAAGACTTCTTTTTGATAATGTGTATGCATTTTTCTGAATGTGTCCAAAGCCTGGGACAAGAGGAGGAAACATTTGAGAGAAAAACATGAAGAAAACTCCTGTGAAACTGCACATATCCTATTCTACTTTATTTATTTGTTTATTTTATTTTTTAAAATTTACATGCTTAGTTTTTGGTTGTTGTGGATATATGCTCTGGCACACTGGAAGGCTTAGTTTATGTTGTATGTATTAAGGTGTCTGTATAATCCTGTATGGGATGGGTCATGGTAACATGGTAACAACCAGACACAAAAATAATAATTCACTCATTCATTCATACTGCAACGCTCATGCATAAGGAGTACTTTTGTGTGTGATGCTTAAGTATATTTTGCCATTAATACTTCTATTAAAATGGCAGAACTTGTATTTGAACGTAGAGTATTTTTAACTTCACTTCTCCAACTTTATATTTCACCCTAAAGGAAATTTGCTTTACATGCAGGTATTAAAGCAGCAATAGCCTAATTATATAATTTTATTTCACATATTAGATATTGAAAATAAGTAATACTATTAATTATTTAAAAACAGCAGCTGACAATCCAACATATAGGAACATATAGATCAATATATAAGAAAGATTTAAAAAAAAAAGATTAAAACCCATTAAATTGCATTATTTTCTTCTCATACAATTCACGTCAACGGCTCTGTCAGTGTGCGCATGCGCCGGGTCTCATTCTAACCAATCAGCGGTCATTACTGCGCAGCCGTTGGACTGCAATGGCGGAGACAATGAAGCTGAGTGGAAATCACGCTCCTCCTAATGAATCCAGCTACAGGGACTGCGTGTGTGCCGTACTGAAGCTGTTGTCAGACTTCGGGAAAGAGGTTGGTTTACATTATTTGAGCCCCCACGTTGCCCCGAGAGACGTGTCTTTTCGACCGTGTTGTTAGCCGGCTACATGCTAATGTTTTTAGCATCCCGGTGTTAGCAGGGCTGCTTAAGTTAGACACATGCCCCTCACTTAGACAAACAAGTAACCGTGCTCTGTTTTCTGCTAAATTATTATTTTGCTTTTAACCAGCTCATAGTTCTCTACCTTCCATGTTCAGACGTGGCCAAACCTTCCACTTCGCCCCAGCAGATTAAGCACAAATCCTTAGTTTCACTCCTACCTTGTTGTCATTAGTGTTACTTTTGTGGTCGCTTGCATCTCTGGAAGTGTCTCTCTGTCTGTCTTTGTCTCCCTCTGTCCATCTGTTCGTCTTTTCTCTCTTTCACTCTGCTTTTCTTCCTCCCTAAAGACAGGTGTCCGTCCTCCATAGAGCTGGGTCTGTTCGTTCCTGCCTGTTAAAGGGAAGGTTTTCGTTGTAAATCATAAATAAGTCATAGAGTGTGGTTTATACCTGCTCTGTAAAGTGTCCCTGAGATAACTTGTGTTATGATTTTGCTCTGTAAATAAAATTGAATTCATTGCCACCTACACAGTTCTTTTCTAGCTGTTTTCTGCAGCCTGTATTTAGCATGTTCATGTGTTTCGAGGGTTTTGCAGAATTGTTCCTCTGCTTCCTGTTGTAAAGCAAGAATAAATACACAGGGTATGGAAAATGCACGTATATCAGCTGTTTACACTTTGTAATGTGTAGATCTCTTTGCACCGACTCTGTCACCGTGTATATGTACTTTATCTTTATTATTTGTAGCATCATCAAAGTGGCTGTGCAACACTGTTTTGCCATTGGGGCCCTGAGTACACTTTTGTAAATTTTATTTTTTTGTTGTTTCTTTTTTACTAATGCTTTTGAAAAAAAAAAAAAGTCTTATCTTGTATGACCAACAGTCCACAACCCAAAGATATTTAACCTAAAATGATGTAGAATGGAGAAAAGCAGAAACTACTGGCTACTTTATACTAAACATATGACTATATACATGAATTCATTTGAAATGTCTTGTCACTGCTCTACACATCTGACACCTGCATCCAGACGCCATTGTACAAAACTACAACTACCAAGTAGAATAGCGATGTCAGGTCCAGAGAAGGGGAGCTCTTTGTGCAGCGGCAACGAGGAAGACCATTAAATAATTTATTTATGTATTTTGGCAGGTTCATTCCTCCTTAGGAAAGTAACTAAATTATTAAACCATAAGGGATTATCGGAATAGCTGCAGATTTATTTTCAGCTCATCGACTAATAAACTAAATAACTAACAATTGTGTTTAAAAAAAAACATGTTTTTTTTTTTTTTTTAAATCAAGCTCAAATTGAGTGATGCTGCTCTGAGAATAGAAGTCAACATCGATGCTGTGGATCTTCCATCATCTCCAGATGCTCACGTGTTTGGCTCTTTGCAGGAGCATATCACTAAATTACAGGTAAAGTGGCTACGTTTTGCCATAGGTTAAATTGCATGATTTTAGCGTGTTACGGATAAAAGGTTTTGCTGAAATGTGTTAGAATTGATGACCATTAGTTCATTATTTGAGATGGCCTAAGACTATTTGTAAATGTATTATACTCGTTTTTTTTGTAAGAGTCTGTAATCAAAAATAAATGAAAACATTTGTGCTTAATATGCAATATTCTTTCTTCCCCGACTGTTCATATAGGTTGTTTCAGAGAGCTTAAAGACACTGGTGGATGCTCATGGAGATGCATCATCTACAGAAGAGAACACATCAGACGATGCTGTCACCTCAACGTCACTCAAAGAGCAGATGATTGCGCCGTCTCAGCACCATCCTCCTACCCCAGAGGCTGCAGAAAGCAAGACGGCGCCTGATGACATCATGGTTCAGATCAGAGCCAGGAAGTCCGAGGTTGGTCTCTGTCAGCAGATCTGTCAGCTGTTCTGGCAGTGACATTTTTAGAGCCCTCTTTACTCTCTGTCAAGTAAATGAATAATCATAAGTAATTGCTCCCAAGGATGTGCACATGACGTGCCGCAGTGAAGCAAATGTTTGATTGAGATCTGATAAGCCGGGTTCAGCAGAGAATAAGGGGGCCTTTAGTGCTGTGGTCGGGTAGAACAGACCACATTGCTGGAGGACTTTGAGAGAGGGCCAGGTCCTTGATGGATTATGAAGTGGATGCTCATTACTCTGAGATTGCATGTGGATGAAGGACAAGAGGCCCAATTCTGTTGTGCATTTATTTTGGTAGCCGAGCAAACAGTATTCATATTCCATCATGTGATGATAGCAAGTAATTCAACTTTTTTTGGCTACCTGGAATTATGTCTGACTACATTTCTCATTCCCTGTAATGTAAATTACTGTTTGCCTCAGATCATTGGACAAAAAACTCATTGCATTCAAGACAGCTATCAATCGCTCATCAATATATTGTATCTCATTATCTGTGTTGTTTCTCCATTGTGACCCTAGATTGAGCGAAGAATATCTGCATTTATGGAGCGCAAGCAGATGGAGATCAATGAAAACAATGTTCGCGAGTTTTGCAACGTGATCGACTGCAATCAGGGTGAGAATGGGAAAGAGGTTGGGGGGCAGGGTGGAGAGGGAGCCTGCACACAGATTGCCAATGTTTGGGAGAGAGCTGATTTCCACAGGCGAGAGGTCAGGCTGAACTGCTCCAAGAGTGGGCTGAAGTAGCTAACACACTCTGCCTCAAAACACAACCAGCTTAGTCCAGAATAACACGAGACACGGCATTTTTTTAATTCAAAGCCTGTGTGTGTGTGTGTGCATGTATATCTATCTACAGCCGTAGCTATGAGATGAGATAAACTATAAGATAAGCCTCTAATATATATATTTATTAAAGGAGATTTTAAAAAAAAGTTTTTAACACTTATTAATATGGTAGTGGACAAATATGCTCGCTTTATGAAAATGCATGTTTATTATTATTATTGCAACAATCCAAAACGATGACAAATACTGTCCTGAATATTCTCCACAATAACTCAAAAGTACTGCATCGTCAAAAAAATGCTGAAACAGCGTATTGACCTGAAGATAAAATTACAATGTACTGCAAACTATCAGGCGTTGTCTGCCTTTGGAGAGGGGGGGGGGCTCTCTGAATCAGCTGTATGCTCAGCCAGTAAGTGGCATCTGAGACTCGGCGTACTCCGGTGTCAAATCACATTACGTGGACGAACAGTAAATGCAGACAACTTTGGTCTTGTCGAGAACAGTCTTGCAGGACTTTGAAGCTGAACTTGTCATTCCAAAGAGCCTCTTTATTCATTTCTGCTCGAGGAGGTCTGTTTCTGCTTGTCATCCACAATAGGACTGAACAGTTCGGGGAAATAATGTAATTGCGATTTCCCCCCACCCCCAAATATTGCGACTGCACATAATATGCGATGATTTGAAATATTATTTTTAATTTAACTTCTCATTACAGTAGTTATTCTCAAACATATATGTTTAACTTCCACCCTTGTTAGAATGTAATAATTATAACAACTATAAAACAAACTATCAAATAAGGTTGGTGTGAACGTTAATTCTCAAGTCTGTAACAAATCACACGGACAAAAGTGGCTTTTAAACAAGGCCATTATAAGAAAAATGTGAAGTATAAACACTGATTAAACACTGCAGAAAAATTAACTTAAAGTGTAATTATGGCGCAAAAGCATCCCATGGTCTTTGTCGGCACTTAAATACATCAAAAAAGCCATCAAGACAGTTTTTTTTTCATATATGAACTATTAACGGAGAAAGCCGGTAGAGTCGCTAACATCCTGATGTGGCTAACACTGTTTGGTCCGGGAGTACAGTGACGGCATTAAAACGTCTTTTTTAACTACTAGTACTGCTCAAAATAACACCAAACCTCTGCAGTGGCATGAGAAGAGTCCCTACACATAAAACGAAGCACCAACAATCTAGTCTGTGAACCCAGAGTTTATTAAAAGAATGTTTTAAAGACTTACCAACTGGCCCCAGTACCAGCTCCTCTCATAGTAAAGTCAATTCAAGTCGATGTTTGGTGTTATTTTGAGCAGCATTAGTGGTTAAAAAAAGCTGTTTTAATGCCTTTACCATAATGCCCCGAGCTAATCAGTGTTAGCCACGTCCGGCTGTAAGTGACTCTACTGGATTTCTCTGTTAATAGTTCATACACACAAAAAAAACTGTCTTGATGGCTTATTTGATGGACCGAAAAAGACCATGGGAGGATTTTGCGCTGGAATTAAACTTTAAAATGATATGTAGGCCAATTGTACTGATACAAACACACACGTCTCTCCTTGTCCCGGGAGGATTTGGCTTGCCTGGCGCACTGATGCTCTGCATTTTAGCCATACATCTGTCCCACATGGCTTTGTGTTGTTACTGTTCTGATACAGGTTTGTAGTGTTGCCCTGTGAAGTAGCCACTGTAGTACAGCATGTTCTGCATCATAGCCCTACCTAATGCTGCGCAGCATCGTCCTTTTTAAAACCAAAGTAGTTCCGCACAACTGACTTGCTGTTTCTCTTCGAGACTAAAGTCTCCACTGTATCAGTTTCCGACTGTTCTGTTGATCGTGAGGCCCTTGCGCAGAAGGTAAAAAGTGCAGCGTGACTGATGCTTGCTTTTGGAACCGAGTGCTCCACTCTCTCGCGTATCACATGGCCCGTGCAATTGCGCCCCTTGCGGTTAGAAAATTGCGTTTTATCATATTGTGGTATTATAGCAAATACAATTGATCATTCAGCCCTAATTGAAACTGTTAATGCTGCTGCTTCCTAATTAGAGATATGTAGTTATAAATATATTTTAATTACATTTTTACATTAAATTCTAAATATATATTTTTAATCAAATTTTCTCCTCTGTAGAAAACAGCTGTGCCAGAACAGATGCAGTTTTCACTCCGTATCCAGGTTTTAAAAGCCACGTGAAAGGTAAGAAAATAAATATTTGCCACAAATGTCAATGTGACATTTCTTAACAGCTTTATTTTTGGGAACTGTAACCCATCATTTTCAAAATTACACACATCATTTTGGTCATCATCAGGTCCATGATCTGAAATCACAAAAATAAGTGCTGAACAATTTAAAGCACAGAACAGTGAACGGTGTTTATTAAACTGCTGAACAAATGTCAAGGGTTTTATAGGACCCCTCTGTACATGCGCTTGCTTTATACATGGCCTTAGACCATACTGTTAACTAGTCTCTGTTTCTGTTGTGTTCCTTGACTGGCTAGTTACGCGAGTGGTAAACATTTACGGGCCCCAGACTCGTGATGGGGGAGGCCAAGGAGAGCCAGGGAATCAGCAGAGGGGCTCGATGACAAGGGACTGTGGAAATGCAGTCATAGAAGAACGACTTCACAACATCGAGACTCACCTGAAACTCCCAACAGGTCAGAGAAGGACACAGATACACATAGGTTATGTTTTACGTGTCTCAAAGGGTCACCTGCGATTACAGATACTCTACAGATACTAAGCTGAAATATTTGCCTTTTTCAGAAAAAGTTCCACATTTTAAATTATAGTAATTTAACTTGGAATGAAACGGAACTCTACGACATTGAAATGCTGTCTGTATGAAATTCATCTGAAATAGCTCACTACTAATAAGCCAATTGATTAGTTTTTACCTGATATAAACACTATGACAACATTTATTATGACCCCGTCTGTTGTGTACACTTTTGCACATGTCTTACTCATAATTAGGTTTGTTGTGTAAAATGAGATGAATGTAAAATCAGAATTCAGACTTTTCAAAAAGTGTTTTGTTCCTTAGTGGGCCCAGTTCCATTGAGTGTTTACCAGAGACTAAAGAAGCTGGAGGATCGTATCCTGGAGTTGGAGGGACTCTCGCCAGAGTACTTTCAGTCCACGGTGAGTCTTGGGGCTTTGAAACAGATACATAAAAGGCACCTAATAATTATCACTCAGTGTTTATACACGGGCCTTTTTGTAGTACGAGTGTGCTATTTAAAAAGGTTCCTTTTAACTTAATTTGCACATACCTGTATATAATCAAGCTACTAAAAGTCATATGTATGCTCTTCCTTTGCTGCAGACATTTGAACCCTGGAACCATAGTGTTGTGGCCAGACTTGGCCGTTTATGGACCGTTTCTTACATTTAATGACGTGTGCGTGTTACAAAGGTTGAAACTCTACATTGTGTTTAATTTTAGATGTCTATAAAAGTACTATAGTTAGTTAATTCCTGCCTTGTGGAAATGTAAAGATATATTTTTACACAGTATCAAATATGATGATTTAAATTAAATCACCATATTTTATATATTGTGTATTGCAGAACTGCCTCCACTATCATACAGCTGTTATTAGAAGCAACAAGTGATGGTAGTACCATGTTGTTCGCTCCTGCATCTCTTGGTGCATTTCCACCACCTGTAGTTCAGTGGAGCAGTGTGAAATCATTAGCAGGATGTTGTGTCACATATGGGCTTGTGCACAAGAATAAACAAAACAAGGTCCTGCTCAAAAAAGATCATTGCGTCATAGTGCTACTACTAATGATTAATAAAAAAAATTTTAAGTCCCTGTTTTGGGTCATTTCTCTCTTGGCCTGTGGAGACAAAAACAATCAAGGCTACAGGAATTAAGTCATATTATTATATTATTATATTTTTGATCAATAATGGTAAGTAAAAACATGGAGAATAGAAATGGAAAATCGTTTTGGTCCAGTTTACCTTTTGGCTCTCTAGTTTGTTTCAAATGTATACAGAGAATTTGCTGATTTACACTGTCTTGGTGTCATTTTTGTTTGCTAATTTCAAATGTTCTCTGTCAGTTTGTGAATGTAATGTTTATATTGCCTAAATTGGCATGTATAATATTGGTTTGCTGTAGGCAAAATCATTACATTAATTTCATCTACTTACTGAGAGGTGTTTGTGGGCGACACAAAAACAGTTTCCCCTTACATTCCCTAATACTTAAACATGTTTCCCCCCTCAAGGAGCAGATTTGAATCAGAAATGCAACATGTGCGGTTAGATTTACTTTTAGGTCACTGCAGACAGCTCACTTGAGAAATGACAACATTTTTTTAATACAACATGCTTTTTACAAACGAAGACTCAAAAGACACCAGTAATTCATGACTTCATATTAAACCTGACAGACTTCGGCAGAGCCACACAGACTCTAATTTCCCATCTTGAAGGAGTCTGTCCAGCGTGTTTAGTTGTGAGTAAGTGTGCTTAAGATGCGGCATGTCTCTTCACGCTGGTATCTCTCGGCACAGCATGCTGCGTCTGTGAGTCTGCTGCTCTCCATCTGCTTTTGACTCACTGCACGTTTGTGAGCAGAGCAAGAGAGTCGAGTGTCTTTGAATAAACTGATGGGGCCTTTTATATTCAGAGTACCACTTTTTTTTTTTTTTTTTTTTGGCAATTTCTGAAAATACTGTAGTTTGGTGTTTGCTGAAGAGCTGTACACAGTTGGCCCACGATTTCAGGAACAACATTTTAACACTGAACAGTAAAGGAGGCTCCTTAACAAATTATGCAGCAACTTGGAAATAAGCAATTCCACAAGGTTTTACACTTAAGGTTGAAGATGTGGAGTAAAAACCCATTTCTCAGAGCAGTCCTACACACATGCCATGTAACTGTGGCATCCCCTAATAAAGTCTGACAGAGGACTTTTGTCAGATGCTGCTCCTCTTATCTCTTCCCATGTTGGGCTGTCACAATCATGAAATTTTAGTTGACAATCACAATTATTTGTGGACAATTAACGATTTAATTGTCTTACCTTAATTAAATGAATTCATAATGTTTATGCTGTTTTTTGCTTCTAAAAATTCACATCTTTTTAATGCATTTAGTGCATTTCAGGAAATTCCAAGTTGGTTTTTTTTCAAAACTTCTTTTCATTGCATTGTATTTCTCTCTTTTATTCAGTCCTTTCAGGGTAAAAGAGAAGCAGGTCCAGCCAGTTTAGAATTTGTACTCAAAAAGGTCTAATGTGTACTTGTGTGTTTTGTTTGTAGAGTCATCTGCACAAGCGGCCAAGGACGTCCCAGGCTCAGGTTAGTAGTTGAAAGTTGTTTCCTTTCACTGCACTTATATTTTGCTGATTTTAATCCATTTTGTGTCATGGAAGCATGCGCCGATGTATGGTGGTTGGTTTCCTACATGGGCCCCAGCACACGGAGCTCGGGGTTCTGCCGGTAGATTGTGATTATGTCATCATCTGCTGATTTAAGCAGACCTTCAACCCGCCGAAAAAGCCAGATACCGTTCATCTGCACACACTGCCACGATACAGAGCTGGATTAACATCGGGAAAGTGTCCCTTTAAGGGGAGGTAAAACCACAAGGTGTTAATTGTAGCTCTCTCTTTGTCCTTTAGGCCTGCAGTTTGACAGAGTTGGATGAGAAGATCAGTGCAGTGAAAGCGGCACTACTGAAGAGGGTCAATGAATTCGGGCCTGGATATGGAACAGAGTGTCCAATGTAACATAACCACTCGCCAACACTCCAAACACACCTTGTCTACTAAAGGGGAGCTTTCAACCATGACCCTATTTCTCCATGTTTCTGTTTCTAAAAACAAGTTTTAATTGGTCCAGTAGCACACTGAACTAGAGTCTGTTACTGAGCAGAAGCTAGTGGGTGTCAGGGCCTGCATGCTTAGCTAGTCATGCTGAACAAGAGTCTAGAGCAGTGGCACTCCGAAGGTTACCTGGCGCTTATGCACCATACAGAAGCAGGCTTTTGGATTTACGGCCACTTGTGATTCAAGTTTACTTGTTCCACTTAAACAGTCCATTGAAAAGGGGGACTCGTTCGCTAATCATCATTCCAATGTAAGGGCAATAGCGCGCTTTTGATGTACAGTACATCCATTAAAAGTGCTTGTTATGGAAAGATGTTACTCTCGTCCTGCAATGCTTTCATATGTACTGATGACAGGTCGACACAGTAACTTAAGCTTAAAACATTACATCCACTCTGTCTTTAGGAAAATGTGCCTTGGTATAGCATTTCGTCTCCTCTTTGGCAGGATTAGTCATCCCGGTCAAAAGGGTCACTGCAGACTTGATGGTCTGCGAGGTGCAGTGTATCGACCGGAGTGTTATGATCAATCTGAAGCTAAACTAGTCACACCATCAGCCTGTCCATATCCAACGAAGGTACTGTTAGTCTATGAAAGCAATGCACGGAGTATGGCTCCACATTGTATTGGTACAATGCGTAAATGTGCAAAACCATTGTTTTTATCTAAAAATCTTTTAGACCAACATACTATCGCCAACTCTCACTGACATTTCCACCCTTGTCTGTTCAACTCTCGTGAGATTTCAGAATGACACATCCCATCTTTCCATAATGATGTCACACACTTAACAATGTAAACCTGTCAGTGACGAACATTCATAGATGGCGCGCTATT
Organism: Echiichthys vipera; assembly: GCF_963691815.1. Lineage (NCBI taxonomy): Eukaryota > Metazoa > Chordata > Actinopteri > Perciformes > Trachinidae > Echiichthys > Echiichthys vipera. The sequence continues at coordinate 7,120,514 of NC_139837.1, forward strand.
GACACGGGTGATATATTGCAGCTCATTTTGGAGCTACCAGATGCAGCAGTCGCGCTAGTACTGGATCAATTACAAAGAAATTGTTATCCCCCATTAATCACTTAAAATCATAGGAACTACTGAAGTTCTTCTTTTATGCAGCATTTTCTTTGTTTTTCTCACCTCTTCATAAGCACCATTCTCAAAATATGTCATATAAAACACATGAGCTTAATTTCACAGCCAGAGAAACTGTATTCCTTGAAAAAGTTTTGTAGTTAACTGAAAAAAATCATCTTCTGTAAATAAATATTTTTTTTCCTTCATGAAAACTTGGACTTGTAATTTATTGCGGATCTTGAATCATTAACATTTCAACTTCTAGTCCACAGTTCCACGATGGCGGCCCCTTAACGTCGAAAACGACACGAAGTGCGTGTATAAAATTTCAATAATCGGGTCTGTTTCAATCTTTTCAAAAACAGGTCACAGGATTAATGTCATTAAAATGATCATATAGTGTATCATAACATTTCATTAAGAAGTCATAGTATAGTATGATATAAAAAAATCATAGTATAGTATGTCATAAAAACTAGTCATAATCTAGTGTCATCAAAAATGTCATAAAAACAAGTTTTATTAAAGTAAATCATAAAACAATTCAATGTAATTTCAAAAAAGTCATAGTATGTCATCAAAAAGACATAAAAAGTAAGTCATAGTATGTCATAATAGTGTGGTATGTCAAACATTTCATTAAAAAGTCATAGTATAGTAGCACAAGCACTATGCAAAGACACCTGCAGCAGCACTACAGCTCTCTGCTAAAATCAACCAAGCCAGTAAAGAAAATACTGAAGTCAAAATTAGTGTTTCAAATCTGGTTCGCGTAAACTCTGTCGTGCATCGTCTCGTCTTGTGAGCTGAGTGTCTCATCACATCCATTAGGACAATTAATTGAGTTTTTTTATGTCATCAAAACAGTCATAAAAACAAGTGATAGTGTAGTATGTCATCAAAAATATAATATTTTGGGGCGGCTCGGTGGAGTGGTGGTTAGCACTGTCCCCTCACAGCAAGTGGGTTCCTGGTTCGAATCCTCCCACAGTCCAAAGACATGCACGTGTTAGGTTGATTGATGACTCTAAATTGCCCGTAGGTGTGAATGTGAGTTGTCTCTACGTGCCCTGTGATAGACTGGTGTCCTGTCCAGGGTGTACTCACGCCCGATGTCAGCTGGGATCGGCTCCAGCCCCCCCGCGACCCTGATAGGGACAAGCGGTTGAAGATGAGTGAGTGATGATAATATTTTGTTTCACGTGTGAACTTCTCTTGTGCGGACCTCACTCATATGCTGGCTCCTTAAGTTATCAGCGCTAATAAAACACAAATACATTTGAACTATACCCAAAAAAACAGAAAATGAATATGCTGTTAACTTCATTTCATCATTTAACATTTCCATCTTCCTTCTATAATGCTGGGAGGGTGTGTGTGTGTGTGTGTGTGTGTGTGTACATTCATTTATGTCTGTTTGTGTGTAATTGAGATGAATCTGAGAGCACCTGATTTATCTGCCTGACTGCTGTGTGACGATCATCACCCCTAATGGTTGTCATTATAACAAATGACCTGATTACTGCAACTCTGTTTGGAAAACATATTGGAGACCCAGCATTAAATGGGACGCCGCTGTGTTCGACACTGTGACATGTTTATGAAAGGCTGCCGTGCAGATTTTTTAACTGAGCAAGCGGCTGAAGTAACATTTGTTTTTCTTTTGACTTTTCATGAGTAAACCTGGGCCATTCTTCATACAAGGAGTCCAGAAGAACAAGTCAGTTGTGTTCAGCCAACACTGCAGAAGTGTTGACAGTGAGCTGTTTTATGGTGAACCCTAAACACAACTGATTTTCTGATACAGGCACCTTTCTAATGTACTTTGTAATAAAAGAGTGTTGATATACAGTGCACTTAGAAAGTCATCATACCTGATACCTGATACTTTTGAAATAGTCACTTTTTTTGTTTTACAGCCTGAAATGATAATACATAAAAAAATATATTTTTCCAGCGTGATTTACACATTTTGCATCTCGCATTACAAAGGTCTTTAGTTGCAACCTACCAAATTTGAAGTCACTCGGGTTAATTCTCTAGGAGGAGTTTGCTAAAGTACAACACGTCTGGCTGGCTTATTATTGGCTTCACTTTGTGGAAAAATGCATGCTAGGTCAGGACTACCCCGTGATGGGCCGGTCCAGGCCAGCGACAGTAACAGCCACTTTGATGTGAGTAGAGGCTGCAGGATTTTGGAGACTCCCCTGACAGCAGGTAACCACTGGCTGTAACACAGTGCGTTCCAGACAGAAGTCACTTGCCCCACATGGTTCCAGGGAGAAACCCGAGTCACTAATACTACACCGCATCATCTCATCGGAGTCCTGGCTCAAGAAGCTAAGACAACAGTGAATCCAAAATGGCAGACTTCCTGTTTTACTTACTTTACCAAGCAAGAACACACCTGATTAGATTAATTCAACCAACTGAATCGCCTTCACACAGTTGGATTTGTTGGATCAGGTGTGTTCTTGCTTGGTTGGAATGAAAACCTGCAGCCACAGCGGCCCTTTACTGGATTAGTTTGAGACACATGACTTAGGGCACGGCTTCAAGAAACTTTTTTTTTTTTTTAAGTCTGCATACTTCTGCCTACCAAATTTTTTGCGTCTACATCAAATTTAAAGGTGGGGGCAGTGACTTTGAACTTTTTTTAGGGGGTGCCTTCGAGCCAATTTAACACACACAAGACCCATATCAAATATTACGTTTAGACACTAATGATGCATGTGCAACTTTTTGGTGCGCTCAAGAGCACGATTAGCACCTCAAATATGCTAAAAGTAATTAGTAGGCGCTATAGAGCCAACGTTCCACGCCCAAGCCCAATTGTGGCATCAAATCCAAGTGATAACTCGTTTGATCATGGGTGAAACATTTTGTTAGTTTTTGGCGGGACGCTGGCCGACCCAACCAGACGTTCCCGCAACCGTCAAATGCATGACCCAAGACATTATTTTCTGCATCGGCCATTGGGCACAGCAAAGTATGGATGCCTTTCTCCTCTAATGTCCACTTTGTGGCTCCAGAGAACACACACTAACGATACACCATGTTGCTGTATATCATATGTAGGCCACTCCATATGTAAATCAAACGATGTCTGTCACATCAGCTTCTCTTGCTGTTGTCAGTAGATGGACTGTAGGTGGAGCCTCCTGCTGGCAGCTCTCCAACAATCCCAAACACCGTCTTCCTTGTCATAGTATAGTGTCCAAAAAAAAGCCCCCGTATAAAGTCATAGTAGTAAGTCGAAACAAGTAAACAAAAAAAAAGTACAGAAAATGCTTAAATCTGTCATAGGATAGTGTATCTAATTTGTTGAAAAAAGGTCAAGTAAGGTCATAGTATAGAGTGTCCAGAAAATTAGCTTAAAATCAGTCATAGTATAATATGTCGAAAAACGTTGTAAAAAGTCTAAATTTGTGTCCAAAAATGCTAAAATCAGTCATCTGATAGCCGGTCTAAAGCAGTCATGTAGTAAACAGTACAATATTTCCCTCTCAAATATAGATGGTAGAGGTAGCATTTAAAAGGAAATACTATGAGTAAAGTACAAGTACTCTAAGTTGTAGCTACTTAGGTACAGTACTTGAGTAAATGTACAACAAGTTTAGAAGAAAAGAAAATAGCAACTTCCTCAAAGACATATCTACCTTTTTAAAAACATGAAGCTCACACAAACTGATTAACTGCACCTTAAAGTGTAAGGTACTTAAAACCAAAAGACCAAAAAGACAACAAATACATGAGATTTAAAATGAATTCTGCGACAGGTGTGACAAAAAGAAACAGAGGAAAAACAACTTTCTCACGTCTCACGAAATTACTGTAACTCCCCTTCCTTTTCTTTGCAGTTGCTCTTTGTTTGTCACGTCAAGATTTATTTCAGAGTTGATTGATGGAGTGACCGGAATACAACAGAAGACGTTGCATTGTGTTTTTTCGGAAGATATTTCATTCTTGACACGGAAATTGGGATTTTTGTTTTCAACCCCTCTTTCAGGTGTACTACCCTTGTTCGGCTCTGTCTGGCTCTTGCTCATAGACTGGAACCTTCTGGGCAACAAGGGGCCACAATGTGCTGGGAAGGGGAGCACTTGAGCTGCAGCGATGTTGAGGGGGGGTTGCTCATTGTTCCCCGGGAGCTTTTGTCTCAGACACAGTCCCCTTATGAGGGTTAATGAGGACAAATTGGTCTGAGTATAACAAATGGATTATGGGGTTGGACAAAAGGTTGGATTTTGTGGGCTGCGTTTGCTGGGATCCACCCATCATCTGCCCATTGAGCCGAGCACACTGACTAGCGTCTGCATGAAGTGGCTCACTAAATATCTCATTATCTTTATCCTGTCTGTTTTCTTGTATGAGCGTATTATGCATGCAGCTTCCTACTGTTAATTTAACTAAAATGTACTGTTTAGATCACAGTAATGCAGTGTGTAGGCACTGTGATCGACTGGCTTATTTCCTACAGGTTCTGTCATGAGAATAAAGTCAACATGTCAACATTAGTGTCAGTGGTTCGTGCTCCGAGGTTGGGTGGGCATAGTGTACCCTTTCAAATTAACAAAGAGACACTTCCTCATTGACTATGTAATTCCTGCCTGTCAATCAGTCCTTCCGCTGCCTGATTTTTTGTCATGTCCTTGGGAACCTCAGTAAAAAAAAACACAGAGGTGTTCCTTGTCCTCTATAGGTCCAGTTGTATTTTTTTTGGTGGGGTCGATGGAGAGGATTCATATCCATTCATATCTCACAAACTCTTAATGGGCTCCAAGCCCTCCAAAAAGAAAGCTCTTTCCTGTGACTAGTCAGCTCCAGTCTTTATTCATCTGTGGCTCCGTGTCAAAAAAGACTGTTGCTCGTTTGTGCCCTGAACAATGAGGAACAAGGCTAAATCTCTAGCTGGGAACAAAAGACAGAAAACAGGCTTTTCACTCTGCAGAACATTAGATTCTGACACATTTTGCCATGGCAGTTTTTTCCCCATCCTGAGTGCTGTGGCTCTGGTCTTTTAAAGAGACCACCTGTTGGCAACAAGCCTGGTCTTCATTACAGACAGGCCTATTAACACAGGATGAGGAGCACCACAGGCTAACTTTTTAAATTTAACCCTGTTGCAGTTTCCAAAGCTGGCCAACTGGGAAACATAGGTTATGTATTACCACTGGAAAACCTATTTCTGCTTGTAATTTTGTATCCTGTTTTTGAATAAAGGCTTTTGTCAGCATAAGAGGGAGGCAATTCATTCATGCTCTTGTCAGTTACAAATGTCACGAACAAAAGGAGTGCGATGTAGGCAGCTTGAATGTTCTGTAACCTCACATTTAGAGCCGAATTCATATGCATTGTTAGGAGAAAACTCTCTGTACTTACTGTAAAGCTGTTGATGGTGGTCCCATCTTTTTCACTCAATTATTTCCAGTACAAGGTGGGTTTTTTGTTCGTCTTCTGAAAGCAGATTTAAGCCATTTTCAACCCTCAACACATTAGCATAACTACAGCATAGTAATGATTTTCACAACTCTGTGAAATAAAACTACTGTAGGTGCCAATATGAAGCAATCAAGTGCATACTTTGGCTTTGAATTGAACATGATAAACACAGGCTTTGAGAAGCAAGAGTGTTTGCTTTATTTTTTGGTCAGATGTGAATGTGTGGAGATTTTAAAGCTAATATTAAACAATGTATGTATTTTAAAGCTCTGAGAGCCCTTAGTTATACCTGTAAATTGTTTTGAAACAAGTAGCTTCAGGACAGCTCTGGGGCAAATGATTGTACCCCATAAGTTGACATTAAGACTGCAAATACCTCTGTCATGCTCATGCCATCACTGCAGGAGTACGCCTGATGCAGTTGCACTTGTTTCATGTTCACAAATACCCAGAGGAGGGTGCATGCACCTGTGACCCTCCCCCACAAAGCAGACAGCACAAGAGAGGATCCCCCTGCAGCCCACAGGCTTCAACAAGAGGCAGTCAGCTGCTCTCTGTGGCCCTGCTGCACAGTCCCCAGGCTCTCTGGAGTTAAATGTGCCTGTGATATTGCCAGGAGGGAGCAGCGGGAGTTGAATTCAGGCAATTACAATCAAGTCAGGGCATAGTTAGTGCGTGGGCCCTGGCAGCACCTGAGCTGGATGCTGATGAGACACTTAGCCCCAAACCCTCATGCATTGGCCCAGGCACTGTGTAGAGCAAGCCTTCCTCCCCCACCCTCCCTCTCCCTCTCTCTTCCCACAGTAGCAGACCCCCTACTGGACACTTCCACTTCCCTTCACCTCATTTAGGCCTCTAGAGCTCTTTCCCCGTCTATCTCTACGGCCCTCACATTGCAATACTTCTGCTTTATATAGGCGGTGTGGAGTACTGCACTCAATCTCTCTTCATTCATTCACACTGTACAATAATAGACTGCTACTCCGATATTGTCCTTCAAGCACCTGTGCATACCAGAGCTCCCAACATCATGCCAAGTTCTTGAGAAATATGTGAAGAGTTACTTCTCTTGAAAGCGATACAAGAAAAAAAAAGAAGCTACAGGTAAGTGCACATACGTCGCTTTTGATCATTTCCGTTTCATATTGATGTGAGGAAGAAAGCGCCTTTAGAAGTGTCTTCCTGCCTGTCCCGATCTTTATCACACATCCAAACCATCAAGCTCAAGCCCCATTACACTGTTACCTCTGCATGGATTCATTTGCAGGTGGCTGACTATAGGACTCGGTGTCCAGACTGATGTGTTATGGCAACAGGAAGAGAGAATGGTATAAGGGAGGTGCAGTTCTTGAATATCTATGACCCGATAATATGGAGTCAGGCATCAAAACAACACTCTCAGCCCCTTTTCCCAATAAGATGCTCTCAGCTCTTTCTGAGGGAAAGCCTCCCAGCTCCCGCCCTCTCTCAGCCACCACACTTTGCTGAAGTGTCATTAAGATTGTAAAGGGCAGGTTGCCATAGAACTCGACCGATGTATGGACTCATGGATAAAACCACCATATTTTGAATGTAAAGATCTGAGCGTGGCGGCCAACACGAGGGGTCATACTGGCGACTAACTTGCCGTTTCTTCATCTGCAGTCTGTGTGCATGCATCTTTCATGTATCACTTTAGTGCTCTGTTTTGTGAGATTGCTAGCTTTGCTCTTCAATCCACTTTCATTGTCTATCTGTGACCACGCTTGTTAGTTAGAGCTGGGCATAGTATTAGGTGGAGCCAGGGGGAAAGGTGGAACACCTCTTCCACTATTTTTGCCATAATGGTTGTCTTTTGATTTTTCCTGGGCTTTGGAGACTACCAAGGATTGTCTCTTTGAAATTATTCCATTTTGGCAGAGAAAAAGAAAATGGATTGCGCTGATCCTGTTTTGTTCCTGGGGGGACGGCTGCAGTATTATCCCGGGCTGACACCGGTGGCGAAGAGGCAATCACAGTAGCCCTCGCTCTGACAAAAACACTCCATCTGCAAGGAGAGGAGGAAATCACACCACAATGATGTCTGACTCTTCTGCCTCACTCTGGCAGCTGGGCCCTGGGACCCATGAACTGCTACACAACCGTCACCACAATGGCTGTTATACAAACGAACCAACACCACACTACAAATCTGCAGCTGTACTACACAAAAGCAAAGCACCTGCCATCACACAACAACAAGAAAAGCACGGATTTGTTCAAAAAGTTTCTTTGGCTGCTCAAGGCCGGCTAGAATGGTCTCTGTTTATCTGCTGCGTGCTTATTCATATAACTGTTGGAAGTATTATTAGTATTAGATTTTATCAGTATCAAAATAGAATCATTAGTTTCACTTTCTCCAGTTATTTTTAGACTTTGAGAAAAATAAATCCACAGCACAAACTGAGTAAACTGTTTGATATCCTAAGGTATTTGGGTTTATGCACACACACACACACACACACACACACACACACACACACACACACACACACACACACACACACACACACACACACACACACACACACACACACACACACACACACACACACACACACACACACACACACACACACACACACACACACACACACACACACACACACACACACACACACACACACACACACACACACACACACACACACACACACACACACACACACACACACACACACACACCAGATGCAAGATAAGCAGCCTTGTTGCTCTGCCTGTTAGTATTCAGTAGTGTCACCTCTTTCCCTCCGTGTCCCATACCTGGGGATCAAACGCACCTCTTTGTGAGAGAGTCCTGACCCCCTGCTATTAGCAAACAGAAGAGAGCCCAGCTGACACCACTCTTGAGATGTGCCATGCAGACGGAGGCCTGTGATTACAGCACAATCCTGAGGAGACAACCCTCCACCTCGTTCCAGCCCCAACCCCCCCTTAACTCCCCACACACACACACAAACCCGCCCAACCCCACCCCTACCACCGCTCTCCACGACAAATTCACCTATCTCTGAAATAGATGTTAATCTCTCACCCAACTGGCTGCCTCTGAGACCTAGTTGACACAAATACAGCCTCGCCATGAATAATCAATATGGCACTATTTTCGTGGACATATTTCCCAGAACGGGTAATTTCTTGTGAATTACTGCAGCAGATTAGGATGTGACATTGGGCCTTCAGATTGTGATATTTTTCTTGCTGTATATGTGTATTTTCATGTATATGGATGGGGGAGCTCTCTAGAATACAGTGTAGCACAGAGGGATATACAGTAGGTCTGTCTACAGCCTTCACAGCGCCACATGAAGACCATTGAAGATAAAGTAAGAGGTGGTGGTGGTGGGGGGTAAGAGAGAGAGAGGCAGACACTCGAGTGGGTCGTCCAATGGCAAATTAGCAAACCCTCATTTCAAAAACCCTCATACATACCAGAAGACAGTAATGCATGAACACAACATACATGTGCACATGTGTACAGTATGTTCCTGCCGGGTTGTAAACTAAAAAAAAAATCAGACACCTTTTCTCTCTTTTTGAAATATTTTTTATTTTCTTTCTCACTCTCTATCCCTCATTAACACACACACACACACACACACACACACACACACACACACACACACACACACACACACACACACACACACACACACACACACACACACACACACACACACACACACACACACACACACACACACACACACACACACACACACACACACACACACACACACACACACACACACACACACACACACACACACAGAAAACTTCAATTTTATCTGCAGGGGCAGAAATCAATCTCACATCTCTTTAGTTAATCCGCAATGGCTCTCTACAGATCCTGACACTAATAAGGTATTGAGCAGGTGAGGCCAGGGGCTGAGGAGGAGAACAGAGGGAGAGGAGAGGCCTGCAGTCTGGGGCCGGACTGGCGGCTGGCACTGTTCCAGTGCAATTATGGGACTTGTGTATGGGAGAGAAGGGTGCAGGAAAGAAGTAGCAGAGATAGAAGGGAGAGAGAGAGGCATAGAGAAAGAGCGAGAAAGAGGGGGTGGGGGGAAAAATTGATCCCATCTGTGGTATGATGGTTAATTAAAGCAGCTCTTGAGCAGCCCAAGGATGAGAGGCTTGGCTGGGCTCCTGGAGGCACAGCTCTGATTACTCACACAGAATGGATGGTTTCTTAGCAATGAAAGGAGGAGGCCAAGAGCTGCCTGGTAGGGTGCACAGACGACGTCAAGGAGGAGAGACATGTGCATGCTGCACACTTACACATGTGCACGCACACACACGTGGAATTGGACTCAGACAGATACGCACTTGCATGCATACATATGTAAACACTCGGTCACACACACATATACATCACGCGCCTGTAGACACGAGTGCAAACACAATCAAATTAAATCAAAATAATTGCATCAGGAAACTAATCAGATATAATGAGAGTCCACTAAATGTGAATTTCTACAACAAGATGAGCACAAGAGGTTAATGACAAAACCACAAAAGTTCATCTAATTGTAGCTTATGGGGAATACTAATGTCATGCTAGATTTATAACTGAGAAGGCTTCACAGAAAGAAAACCACAATCTTTAGGAAGTTAATTTAGCATACCATCGTTATTCATTCCTATAACACTTGTCTGCATCATATACCTGAATAAGAAGACACTCATGCCTCCAATTTCCACAGTCAACGTTTCATTTTTATCTTAGCATTACTTTTAGATAGCCCCGAAGCCCATTACACCCTCCTCATTGACATTCATGGCTCTCTCATAATGAGAGGGCGAGGGTGACAGCACTAGCACTTTGGTATGACCCCACCCCCCTATGGTGAGATTTGGTATTGCATAACATTGCCAGGTTAAAAAAAAAAGAAAAAGAAAAATAGGTGTGTTCTGTATTTCTACACAGCATATAGACAGGTACATTAACATCTACTGTCGCTTGGTTTGAGATTTAAATTATTACTATTATTACGCTTTATTTTGATCGTAAGGTATTGATCATTGATGTGGAAATGACAAGTATAAAGCTTGTCTTTGTCTTGACACTGCGAGCAGTCACAGCAGTCACTGACACTATGTAAAACAAGGGTTCTTGAGAGATGATATGGAGATGGAACAGAAAGACAGCCCATCCTATTTTATAAAGTTGAAGATATAATCATACTCTCAGAGTTAGAGAGGGGTTATAATAAACCTCCAAATCTGAGGTGTATGAATTATGTATACGGCAATGATTTGATGGCTGCAAAATAGAAAAGAGGGTGCAAGCGGCTGATTGAGGTGCACCACGTGCTGCGTCGTTCGCCCGCCATGTCTCATGGTACAGACATCTGAGGTCAGGGCCCCGTGCTAATTGGTGTCGGGCCGAACGCTTGTGAGCTAAATGAGAAAATTACACGTTCTGAGGAATCAGCTGCAGTGGTTGGGGTGCCTTTTACAGTGGGGCTGCAGGCATATCTGTGTGGCGGAGACAGCTGTCTGGCTCTCTGTTTGTTGGGGGGGATGGAGGAGCGTTAGAAGGTAAACTTTTAAGGTGTGGGAGCTCCAGTTCACAGCCCCACCCTTTAGATATACTCTGCCTGAGCATATGTGGCTAAAGTGAGGAAAGCTATTATAGGACATGTACTGTCTATATCAGAAAGTTGAAGTATCTGACAATAAATGTCTCTCTTTTTACTTTTCTTGCACATTGCCACTGCCAAGGTGATATATGCAAATATTGACATTGAATCTTGTTTTTTGCAGAACTGCGCTCATATTGACTTTCTTATATATTGTTTATACACTGTTATTGTAAGTTTGTAGTTTCAGAATATTGGTATTGGATGTAAGCACATAGATGAATATGCGCATACATATGTAGACTATTGTAGATTGTATGTATGCATTATGTATATAATATGTGTGCTGATTTGTTTATGAATTTTTTGTATGATTACAGTATATGCTTTTAATGTGGACTCTTGGAATATAGCCAATGAGCTCAAAGATATCCAAATACAAATACTTTATATTGTTTTTAATGTAAGGAAGTGTCATCTCGTTTCTGTTGTATTGTTGTCTTGCACAGCAGTATAATGACAATATCGTTTCTTGTCTTAGCTCAAAAGGTCAGCTCACCTAAAAGACATCACATAAAAGACCTGCTATATGCAAATAGTGTCTGTTTTAAGGTGCTGAGGTTTAAGGCGTCCTCACCCTAATACCGCAGAGGTGAATACAATTTTGTTGTGATGCTCAAAGCTTAAAAAAATATGTTTAAAATACATGATTATCGAAAACTGGGTATCTACAAAACTTGAAGCTGCTGTACCCAATACTGTATTATAACAATGTATGTGTAATGTGAAAGGTGTCACTCATAGTGACGGTCTAAGAGGATTATCAGTCGACTCTGCATTTCTCCTCAGCTCTACTGGGCATTTTTTAAGCAACTTATTGTTTAGGATTTACAGCTCGCAACAGTTTTTGGATCAGTGTCACCTGCATTGCTAGAATAAGTTAGATTAATGAATTAATTAGGAACAAAATTAGAAACGAGCAGGTTTATGGCCCCTTTCCACTGCCACAAGTGGCCAAAAAGTTATGAAGTATAAAGTTATTGCAGGTTTAATTACAATTATTAGTTACTCATACTGTTTCCCATGGGACTCTACTTTATTATAATAAGTTACTAGCTACTTTGAAGATTAGGTTTTTAAATAATAAGAAACATATGACTGATCAGTTTATTAAATATGTTGAATTGTTATAGACTGATATCTGTACTTCTGTTCATTTTCATTGAAGTATAGTTTCATATGAGTATTTGAGTCATTTTCTCTAGGAGAAAGTAAAATGTGTTTTTGTTGTTGTTTTCTTTCTCTTCTTTTTTGTCTGTGATTTGACAACACTTCAGAAACAACGATACCCAGAGTAATATAACAAAATATGAAAATAAAGATAATATATATAATACATATTTCACCTTTTTACGCCATAATAAATCAGCGTATACTGTAAACTGTCACCTGCTTCTTTAAGCTGACAGTTTCTCACGTACTTCCTGTAATTGTTCATATCATAACAAAAAAATGAACAACACAATCAACACGATCCACTCTGCACAATCTACATGATGAAGCCTTCTTAGTTTCCAAATCAACTTATTGAATTCCCTGATGAGTGATACTATTTGAGAACATTTCATTGTGCTAGAATTACCTCTAATTCATGAAATGTGTTTTTCTTTCTCCTGCCTTTGTGTGCAGGTAGAGTTGTACATGCATGTGTCATTCAAGGCCTGAGCCAATTATTCACTTCTAAACACAGCATTCCTCCACTCCTCTGGCACACCCAACAAACAGACAAACAACAATGTGGACTAAATGACTAAAGAGTTGAATTGCCTTCCTTTTGTTCTTTCGATTATTTCTCTTTTCTGCTGGCTCTTTCTCCTTCCAAGACGGAATCCTTTGGTGGTGAGTCGCGATAATCTTAAGTAAACGTCATTAACTGTTTGCTCATATCGCCCACAGAAAGTATGCCACAGCCTCCTTTGTCTCACTATCAGTTGTTTAAAGAGGTTTGTGCTGTAATGGCGTGGTCAGCCAGTGACGGGGGCTTTGAAGTGCCGTCTCACCTGGAAAATTCACCTCTATGGTCACTGAAAGCTGACCCTGAGGTTGCTGTTTCAGCACGTCACGTGGCAAAATACATTTTTTCAATGCGTGGTTTCACAATTCCACCTGCGCAGAAAGAAAGCCCGTATCACTTTCTAATACAGGCACACTTTATGAAGGCTTTTATCAGTAATAACTAATGGCTTTATTAATGGTTAATAAGTCATTTATTAATGCTTTATAGGCTGGGCATATATTAGGACAGCTTTTTTTGTTATCAGGTTGTGAAAAATCCCTTTGATTGGTTTGTATCATCTTTGTTTTCTTCATTAACAAATTAAAGCAACATTTGTTATTATATAAGAAGAATCCTTTATGAATTACATACTAACATTTATAGCTGCAGACTCATTGTGGCTCATTGTAAAGCGAGAAACCAGCGACGTCACTAATATTTATAGCACAGATATTGTAGTGGAAGACGAAGTTGATGAGACCACCAATAAAAGAATGACATGTTTATCACTTGATAGAAAGTCATCTGGTCTGCAGTTACAAATGTTACTAATTATTAATAAAGGGTTATACCACTAGCAAGTACTGAGTTATAAATGTTTAATAGACTATACTTTTCTTAAGTCTTAAACATTTATATCTGCAGACCTTATTATAAATGCACAAAATCAGTGAGTTCAGTCATTAGTTACTATTAGTAAGTTATTAATATTCATGAGAATATATTGCATAGATATTATAGTGTAAAAAACTCCCTATGAACTACATAATAACATAACTACAGACTAAATGGCTAGTGAAGTTCCTGATTTCCGATTACGGGGTTACAGGATTACAGGCTATTCACCTCATACAAAACATCAGTTAAAGATATAATCCGCAAGATTTTCATCTATTTAATTATCTTTTAAGTTAGTCTCTATCAAAAAGTGAGGTATAACAATGGTGATTGATCATATGACTCACTAATGAAAGCACTTGTACTTGCCTTTTTGGCGAGTATTACAATATCCGTGTCTGTGGCGACATTCAGGGCTAGGAGTAAATACGCCACCGTGTTAGTGATGTTGCTGACAGCGGTTAGTCCACTGCGTTAAACTTCAGGAACTTCAAATTTCTGAGTCAGGCTTGTAGTAAGGACAGAAGTGTAATAGGAACATGTGTGTGTATGGATTTAAGAGGGTAACAAATAGGGGATGGACCAGAAGTAGAGTTGAATAAACATACAGACTAAAATGTTTTTTTTTTTTGTAACAGGCCTTAAATAGGTTTAATTACGCTGTGAAAAACAGCCTGTTTAACATGGGGGTTAATGGGGGTCTATTATTAAATCTGCCCCTAGTGGACACTCTGTGATTCTCTCCCTCTCCCTCTCCCTCTCCCTCTCCCCTCTCCCTCTCCCTCTCCCTCTCCCTCTCCCTCTCCCTCTCCCTCTCCCTCTCCCTCTCCCTCTCCCTCTCCTCTCTCTCTCTCTCTCTCTCTCTCTCTCTCTCTCTCTCTCTCTCTCTCTCTCTCTCTCTCTCTCTCTCTCTCTCTCTCTCTCTCTCTCTCTCTCTCTCTCTCTCTCTCTCTCTCTCTCTCTCTCTCTCTCTCTCTCTCTCTCTCTCTCTCTCTCTCTCTCTCTCTCTCTCCCTCTCTCTCTCTCCCTCTCTCTCCCTCTCTCTCTCTCCCTCTCTCCCTCTCTCCCTCTCTCCCTCTCTACTAAAGTGGACTTTTATTTTGCCCAACATCACAAAATGAACTGCCTTCCCCTGGTATATCACAATATTACAGCTTTTTGCCATAATCCGTATCAGTACTTTGAGATAAGCATTTTATTCATCCTGAAAGAAAATTGTCGAGCAGTAGTTGCAATACAAAGTAGGAATGATGCAAACATAAATATAAACTATCAATAAAAAGGTATGACTCCAAAGTATACAGAATGCCAAATATAGACAGGTTAACAGTGACAATAATTATATGTAGGCTATGGGAAGTGGCCTTTCATACTGTGCAACATCAAATCTGAAGCACAGGTGTGTTAATTCAAAGTATATTTTGATGCTAATAGTGTATACTTTGGTTATACATTACAAGTTAAACGTTTTACAAGTCAGTCTGCACTGTAGTAATGCTACTTTTACCTATTCCTGGCTCATTACTAATATAAAAACACAAATATCATGTTTATTAACCATTTAAAAGCAGTTAGTTACAACTAATACACCATGCCCTTAGAGAGTTTTTACCTCCTCTGTTTTTTAATGGCATTAACTGTCCTAAGATGCTTTTGGCGACCCAGGCCCATGATTATAGAGATTGTGGAGCCAGCAGGACCTAGGTGAGTAATGGCAGTGGTGCATTAGGAGAGAGATGTGTGATAGCCCGAGTTGTGAGTCAACATCAGAGGCCTTGGGCTGACCCCAGAGGGGATTACACACTCTGATTTAAGAGCATCTCTCCAGCTTCTCTCCTCCCCACCTGATGCAACACCCAGGATTACAGACACAAGCTCATGTGCACTCTCACACGCACACACTTATATGTGGGATCATTCTCGTTATATCCTTATCCTTAGACCTGCTCCATCTTCTGTTACAGGGTCAGGGCAGAGTAGGATCATATCAGGGTTTGTATCCAGAGAAAGAGGGAGAGAGAGACCCGAGCCCCTGCAGTGGTAAGTAAATACAGCCTAATGGCCTCTGATTAATTCTACATTGCTCTCATTGGGCCAGTAAAAAGAGATGTAATGACCTGCATGTCTCTCTCCCTCTCCTTGCTTCTCCCCCATTCCTTTCTCTCGCTCTCCCCGTCTCTCAGTCTTTCTCAATTTCTCCCTCATTTGCTCAGCTTTTGATTATGAATTAAAAGGGATTGCAAATGGTATGCTGTTGGTTTGCCCCCTGATTGCCATATTTGATTAAGAAATGTCAGTGTGCATGTTTCCCATGTCTGTCTTTTTTTAGCCCCTCTGTTCGCTCTAACATTCACACATGCACGAGGAACACAATGGCTCCACGGCTCTCAGACAGTCTGCCATGAACAGCAAACTTGGGCTAATCAAACGCATTCTTCCGTCTTTCCCTTTCTATTTTTCTCAGCCTCTTTTCTAATTTTTTGCCTTTTCAAGACTCAGTGGGTTTTTGTATCAGCTGTGAGACACACCAACAAGGGAGAAATCACAGAAAATTAAAGAGCATTGAGAAAGACAGGTGGAGCCGAGTATAAAGACAGGAATGTGTGATGGAGATCTGTTCTTTTCTGAGGACTGAAATCAGGGCAGACAGGGGCCAGGTTTACATCTCTGTTAATTGTAATCGTCAAAAGGAAAACTTCTGACAGTTGTTTGATAGTACAATTTGGAGTTGTGTTTTCCTCCCTTTAGACAACATACATTTTGGTATGTATCTATATGAGATGCATAACAAGGCTGCCTGTTCATCTGTACATTTTATCCTTTCAGAGCCTTGGCTGACTGCAGTTCTGCTTACTGAGGTCAGTGGTCAGCTGGCCTCCAATGAGCAGCATGGGAAGGAGAAACTCTTCCCAATCAGTCAGAATGTGGAAAAGGCACAGGTATAATGCTGCTTTCAAAGTCGGAAGGTCCGAATCTCCCAGTCCCATTTCTAATTGCCGACTTCAAGCATTCAACAGCAAACATAAACAAAAACTGGATTACAACCCTTTTTAAAGTAAATGACCGCTGTAAACACCCAAACAAGACTATTGTATATGGACTGTATAAAACTGCAGTCAAATATGCAGCGCTGATAAGATTGTGTGTAAAGCTCCTTTAAGTATGGAAACATCCAACCACTTAAGAGACAGACATAAAACTAGAGACCATCTTGCGATGGGATCCCCCCAACACCAAATCGGCCAGAAGTGGGCCTCTTCCTTACTTCCTGCCCCCTTCTTCTGGTACTTTTACTCAAATCACACCCATCTTTGAACTCGGCCTTCATTTTGAGTTCTACCACAAACTTGTAAAGTTTTGTGACTGCATCTTGCACAGTCATTGGGCTATTGCCATAAAGATAGATGTACTTTACTGATCCCAAATTTGAAAATGATTCTGTTAAAGCAGCAGGTTATTTACGGAAACAGCAACCATACTGTACATACAGTACATAGTATACATCAACACTGGAAGTGAAAAATATATATACATTAGTGTTGTCAAAGTTAAAGTTTTCAGAGTTGCTTTTTTTATTTTGTCAAACCTAGTTTGAAGTCATCAGTTGAATGACTCAAGTCGAGGACATGTAGCTGTGGCACATCTACCTGTAGCTCTGGTTGCTGCCCTTATGTGACCCAAAGGTCTTCGCTTTGAGCTGGTGTGTGTCTGGGGTTTAATTTCTTATCACCACTCTCTCGCCTCTCTTCAGGATTCAGGTATCTTCAGTTTTGAACATTTCTCTCTTGTGATCTCTTCAACTATCTCCTTGCTCCTTTCAGAGCCATTAGTTTGTGCTCAGCCGCACATATCTTATAGTCTCGAACCTCATTCACAGACAGCCTTCACAGTTATTCTCTGCACAGCTCGCGGGCCATACATTTTGTGTGAGTGCGTGTGTAGTTTGTTGGAAGCATATACATTAGAGTCCATGAATTCATTCTTGTGTATGTGCAAGTGGCTCTGTGCATGTGCGCTTTTTGTATGTGTGTGAGAGTGTGTGTGTTGGCACTTGTGTGTGGTAATGGGCTGTGTCCATCAGCACACAGAGCACGAGCCCTCTGTATCAGGCAGAAGACACACTTAATGCCTGTCACAGGGTCAGATCAAGTGTGTACAAAGGAGAATTGAATCCTTTGAAAAACAGAATCCAACCAAGGACAGTTTTCCCATTTGCCAAGGAGTAAGAAAGAGAGAGGTGTATAGACAGAAGGGAGAGGGGCGAAATGGGAGAGAGAAATGGTGTAGGTGCCTGCAGGAGAGAAATGTGTTGATCTTTTGAGATGAAAAGCCCTACTTTCACAGGCTGCGAAATGGAATGGTGGGCTTCAGGGCCAAGGCTGTAAGAAGAGGAGTTCCTTTCCCCTCCAGGTCCTTTTGTTATCCTCTCATCAGTTCATCCGAGAGGAGGTGGAGGTACAAGGCGAGGGCGTGGGAGGAGGTGGCTATGACAACTATGTGCCCCACCAGCAATAAATGGGCTCCCTCCACGGCCCTCAGGGGGGTAGATACAGAAGCTACCTTACGCTGGAGATGTACATAGGAGCAGAGGAAGAGGTGAGATTGAAGTTTGGAGCGGGCACAGAGCAGAGGAGAGTGTTAATGAGGGGACAGCACAAGTAGAAAAGGTTCCACTGGGCTCTTTTTTAGAAGGTGGCCCCTCTCGCATTATATTCTTGACTCCCCTCCAGGAGGGCCTAATGACACTCTCTAAGGATGGCAGTGTTGTGGAGGAGGGGGTGGGGTGGGGTGGGCTGACATACCAGGAAGAAGCACCCTGAACGCCACAGAGGAGGTAGCCAAGAAAAGGGAGAGAGAATGGTGTCCCCACTAGAGAGACGCGTGAGAAGGAGCTCTTTTTCTCAAGACTCTTCATGTGCCCATCTTCCTCTCACTTCAATCTCTCTCTTCTTCTCTCCGACTCACCTCTCCACCTCCACCCATCCTCCCCTTTCTTGCTGCTCTGTCCTTTGGAGCAGGTTGGTAATTGTTGCACACAGCAGCACTTTTTTTCCATTAACCGAAGTATGTACGAGGAGCTAATAGCTAACTGATCTAAATGTGGCTTTAGTTGTGTTTTCAAGCTCCATCACTGTCATAAATGTAAACCCTTGAGTAGCGCCATGGAGAGTGGTGGGTATAAAATTTTTCAGAGGATTTTCCATTCTGCCGGATTTTTTTTTTTTCAGCCATCTACAAAACAAATTCATAATTCACACCCATCTACCCCCAACCCCTTCTATTCCCCAAGAATGTCAGAGTATCCATAAACAAAATCAGAGGGTACAGTAAGGTCTCTAATCAAGGCAATCAGTGCTGTTTTCAGAGGTGTACAGCACAGCAGCAGCGCTGGTCTCATCTTTGTCTGTGCTTTAATTACTTGCTTTTGCATTTTGATGGAGGGGGTGACGGGGGTGATTGTGTCTTATCACCTATCTCCAAGGATAAAAGACTACCCAATTACTTTGTTTGGATGCTAATGATTGCATTTCATTAGTAGCCGCTCTTAGCCCTCCTCACCCAGTAAATGAATGAATATGCCGTAATTTCAATTATTGGAATTATGAAAATTGCTTTTAAAAAGACGGCACGGGTGTCATCAGCTTTCCACTGTGACATAATGCCATTTTAATTTCTATAATAGTTTTAATTGTCAGTGGCCCCGCTGTGCATTAATCATTTAATTGTATTGTCTTTTTCTGCTGCAAACACCTCCACCCCCTGAACACCCACATGCTTTCCCGCCCCAGCTTTGAAAATACCAATCACAATCAGCATCCTGAGAGTGATGAGAGACGATGAAAACAAAACCAAGTTAGGAGCGGGATTCAAAGTTCCATGATGGTGGCAGTTTTTATTGTCTTTTATTACAGAGGGCAGTGTGTGACCTTTACTTTATTAGACATTTTGGTCCGATTTTAGTTTAAAGTGCAATGTTTATTTTAGATCTGCATTAAGGCTTCATCGCTGCACTGAAGACAAGTAGAAGCTAAAAAATAAAACATTTATTTATTCTCTTTTCCAAAAATAAAAAAAGATCTATTTTACATTTTGTTGATTCAAAGGGTAATCTACAGTCTGTTTTCAGACAGTGTATATCAAAAACCCTGACACCAGCTTTGTATGACCACATGGAAAGGTCAAAGGTCAAGGACATCACACAGACCTCCTTTGAGAAGAACAGTGTCTTTGTGACCTCAGTGACCTCTCTTAATCCCACAAAAAACAAGAAAACTATCAATAGTATTCCCATTCAAGGAAAATATGATTACAGCTTATATTTGCTTTTATGATATATCATGATAATAAATATTTTTTTTTAGCAGGACACTTAAAGATACTGAACCTAAACCAAAGCTGTATCAAGAAGAATTTCTAAAACTAATTCAAATGAAAATGTGAAATAAAGAAACAACTAGAGAAAGGAACAGATTCATGAATCAAATCAATTATAAATTGAAAGCAATTCAAACTGAAGACTATCTTGCGACGGCCTTACACGAGCCCCAATGCCAAATCAGACAAGGGGCGTTAAGTGGTGCAGCAGTGGCCCCTTCCCTACTTTCTACCCCCTTACTTCCAGCCCCTTTGCTCGGATCGCAGCCCATTTTATGACCCAGCCTTCATTTTTATCTCAACTACAAACCTGGCATGTTTCGTGACTGTATCCTAAAGAGTTATGACGCTGTCACAGTGACAAAATCTGGCCGCAGACAGACAGACGTAAACCTTCGATAGAGACTTTGAAGGTAATAAAAGGTATTATTATCAAAAATATATATTTTTCGTGAAAAGGTGAATGCTTCACACACATCTTCAACCCGGTAGCAGAAAAGATCTACAATCACCAGTTTCAAGATGAGTGTCACCGATTCAGTACCATATGTCTCCACTTCTGTTCCTGAGTTATGGCGTTGAATAATTGACGGAAACATTATGATGTCACAGTGATGTTGACCTTTGAACTTTTGGATATATAATGTCATCGCTGTTGTCATAATAAGCAAAGAAAAAGTGTTTTGTGAGGCCCCAGTGACCTTGACATTTGTCCTCCAAAAACCTAATCAGTTCATCCTTGAGTGCACATTTGCGCCACATTTGAAGATGACACGTTCACAAGAATAGGACGTACGAACAGCTGTCGCCAGGCGGAGGCATAACAACTAAAACTGCTCTGTTAGTTTCCTACAGTGGGTGTCTCCAGGGCCACACTTTGCCATGATGACACACAGACTCATACAGTGAAAACAAGAACAGGGTCTCTGTCGCAGTTGGTAAATATTCATAGGTTCTGTTCCTTATCTTATCCCTTATTCGTGTTTGTGTACAGATGTGTTTTAATTCACATTTTACACATTTCCCAGCCGTTTGAAGCAGCCACATAATGTGCTATTGAGCAATAAAAGAAAGCTGTAAAACCAGACAATTATTATTGC
Source organism: Echiichthys vipera (assembly GCF_963691815.1). NCBI lineage: Eukaryota > Metazoa > Chordata > Actinopteri > Perciformes > Trachinidae > Echiichthys > Echiichthys vipera. The sequence goes on from NC_139837.1 coordinate 7,141,807, forward strand.
TTAAGTACAAAGGGACAGAATTGACTGCACTTAAACAAAGAAATCAAATACTCAACATGTCAATTTATTCAGCGTTTTATACGTGTGGAGCTGTGAGCCGTGCAGCAGCAGCAGCGTGAGAGGAGAAAGTCTGACTGACAGCCTTGAGAAGCCCTCCACTGTCTGCTCCATCGCTCCTCAAGAGGGAGGAGGTCAAGTGTACCCCCTCAAGCAAACACACTCAGATGCCCATGCAGAACACCTTGCCAAGCCTTTTAGCCACAGCTATTTTTCTTAAAACTCATGTCATCAAGAGCACCAGAGGCATCGCTCAGGCTTGAACTTCTTGGGGTGAAGTGGGCCCACAAACGGGCAGGAAAATACATCAGTGTTCGGAGGATCTCATGTGCTCCCCTGTGAACACATTTAATTCCTCAACCTCCAAATGTTCTCTTTCTAGTGTGTTTTGAAAAGAGCAAAACCATTTTTGCAAGCATACCACCGATGTTTGTTTGTTTCATGCCACTAAATTAGTTTGAATCCAGTTAAATCGAAAAAAAGGGCAATTCACAGCTCCCTGAAAGTGAGCTTTTCTCATAGAAATATGAAGCTGTTGTAGAGAAAACACCTAGCCAAAATGGAAAAACATGTAAGCATCCACTTAGGGGACACCTGTACCATCTGATACTGTTCAACACAACGGCCCTGCCAAAACATCTATCTGTAGAAGCTCGTAATGTTCAGTTTTTAGTGACATTGACTACATTTACATGCACAACATATTCCAATTTTTTGCCCTTTTCCCAAAAAAGACAATATGCCTTCAAAACTGCTTAAAAATAAAAAATAATATTGAACTAATATTCCATTCACACCTACGGGCAATTTTAGAGTCCTCAATTAACCTAACACGCATGTCTTTGGACTGTGGGAGGAAACCGGAGAACCCGGAGAAAACCTGAATGGTTGTCTGTCTACGTTCGTCTTTATTTGCCCTGCGATAGACTGGCGTCCTGTCCAGGGTGGACCCCGCCTCACGCCCGATGTCAGCTGGGATCGGCTCCAGCCCCCCGCGACCCCAGAGGCTAACAAGATGAATGAATGAATGAACTAATATTCCATGTTTTCCTGCAGCGTTGCAAAATAGTTTTTCTTTCTACCCTGTGGACACAGCCTCCCTCTTTCATTCCTTTAACCACCTTCTTGAAAATGTTGGCATTGAGATATTTGCACATATTCAATAAACCTGTTGATATCAAAGTCTTTCATAATGTATAAAAAGTAGATGGGTCTCTTCTTCTGAACAGAAATGTGGGCTTTTCTTTTGGGCATACGGCTTTACCCCAGTCTTGCAAACTATCGGCTAGTTGGTTTGTGTACAACAACCATAGTAAAGAATAGAGCTGCTGTAAGTCGTAAACAGGCAGGAAACTGTTGCAAACTGCAGTAAAAACACCTTTTAAGATGCATAAACTCAGAACGATCCGCTGTATAAATGTCCAAAGAATAATTCTCAAACCGGAATATATATATAACCAAAACAGCATATCCCATATGTCTTAATTGGAAAATGCTACATTTGGAAAAAGGCCTTTGGAATATTCCAACCGAATATGCTGTTTACATGACCTGTGTCATCTGAGTAATAGTGGGATGTTAGTGTGAATGTAAAGGTAGCCATTGTTGTAAATGTGTAAATTCAATTACATGTTAATTATAGAGTTCATAGTTACAGATGGTGTTATGCTGGACTGTGTTATATTTTTTGTAATTTACATTTACATCTATAAAGGGAATATTAGAAACACCTCTGAGTCCAGTACAACACGATCACTAACTATAAGGTCACAGGCATCATAAGATTAGACTTTACGGCAGAATAGTTGTACTGGATTGCATTAGACTGCAGAGCTGTACCTAATAAAGTGGCACTGAGTATATGTATATACTATATACACATATATACATATATACAGTCTGACTACAGTTTAAAAAAATAAACCTGCTCTTACTTCTGTGAGAATGAGTCTGTAATCGTTAACTGATCCATTGGGTGTTAGTCACATACATCCACACTACTATGGTTTCATTCTAAACAAAAAGGGTCTCTGTCCTCACCGGTGTTTTAGCTCTGTATCAGATATAATCTCCATCCATATCAACATGCCTTATAACGCGTGCACATTGGGCATGCATGTGTCGTTGTAAACAGGAAGCTGATTGTCTAACTGTATTCTGCGGCCCGAGATTATGAATGTATAGGTTGCAAATACAGAAAATACTTTGGAGGACGAACAGCAACGGTAAAAAGTAAGACAAGAGATTTATTTCCTTGGACTGATGATGAGGTGAAAGTGTCACTGAAAGTAACACTTGAGTATAATGCGTTAACGGCTGTGGAAAACACAGATTAGGAGTCGTTGCAAAGGAAATACAGCGTCATATTAAAGTGGTACCGGGAGCATTATCCATCAGTAGTACCCACACGAGAATGGTTCAATCACAAAAAGGTACGCATGTCAGCCTACCTAACTGATAAGACTGATTGACGTCATTGTTTCCAAAAGTGTCTGTCTGAGTTTTGAAACTAAAACAGGCTCAGCAGCATTTCCAAATGTCTCTGTTTTAGGGGCTCGGATACACCAGAGTAGTGAGGACATGAGGAAACAAGGCAAAAGTGTTTTAAAACAAGTAGTGTGGATGCAGCCCTAGTGTCATGATCATTCCATGCATTAAATGATCATGACACATATATTAGTTATGCAATATTACCTCCGCAAAGGTTATGTTTTCAGTTCGGTTTGTCTGTTTGTAAGCAAAACCATTGAAAAATTACTGGCCAGGTGTAATGACACTTGGTGGAAGGGTGTAGCATGGGCCGAGGAGAGGAAGAACCCGTTCAGATTTGGAAACACAATTTTTTCCACTTTCGTTAACATTACGAGATTCTTGCATTTGTGCTGCATTCATGTGGTGTTGGAATAATTGGAAAAATGAGTACCTGAATGGGAAAATTCACATTGCATTAACATTGTGTGATAGGACATGTCCTTCTAGTTTAAGGATTTGATTTGAAGCCTTGTTGTAAAGTTTTACCAAATTTTACATCAAGTGCAGTATTTCATCATTTTAAATTATTTTCAAATCTTACTATAGTCTACGCACATATCATTAGCTGACCAGGACCAGGCGCTGCCACTCAAAAGTGCCAAGAAGGACAGAGAGAAAGAAAATAATATCAAGTGTGTGTGTGTGTGTGTGTGTGTGTGTGTGTGTGTGTGTGTGTGTGTGTGTGTGTGTGTGTGTGTGTGTGTGTGTGTGTGTGTGTGTGTGTGTGTGAGACAGAGACAGAAGAATATGAGGACATAATAAAAAAGAGTGTAAGCGGAAGACAGGAAAGTACACTTGATTGAGTGGAGGATTTACAAAAGACTTGACCTTGGTGAGTTTGAATTATATGACTGTGGAAGGGCCACACACTCTTCATCTGATGCTTTCCTTTCACCCAACGATATATATTTTTTTCAAAAGAAAAAAAAACATTTTGGCAACTTATTAACACTGTCTTCAGGGCAGAGGGTCAAGAGGTCTCTTAACATACAGTGAACAAAGATGGAGATACTGTTTCTTTATTTTATGACTGTCTAAAGGGACAAGACCTCGCTGACAGGCTTTTTATATTGCATCAATGGCAGCTCCATGAATGCCTGGCCTGTGACCAGCTCCTACACAAGTGTGCCACCTTCTGGAATAAATAGGGAAATATATCAAGGACAAAAAGGACTTCAAAAGGGATTCAGTATAAAGGTAACTTGGTTTGAGTACAGCTGAACCAAGGGAAAAGAGAGAATCTGAATTCCTCTGGCTGAATAGGTTGTTCTTCAGGTCTGTTTTAGCTTTGAAACCCCTCTGTACATCAGAATATCCTAAATAATAGTTTCCCCTGAAGCTTTCTGGGAAGAACGTCTTAGTGACGATTAAATAGTGGCAAATTAAATTATATTTATCAAAATCAAAAGCAGCAAACTGGATTTAAGTCGACTATTAAAATTTGACCATATGGCCGTAGATTGGTCATATGAACACCTTCTTTAAGGAGAATTTGAAAATGTAAAAAACAGTTAGGGCAAAAAACTGATGACATGTTGATATTTAGGAATCAAGACAAGATAGTCTAACAATGGCGGGAAAAGAAGAGGTTTGAATCCAAAACTGAATCAAAGTGTGACCTTCACTCCCAACTCATTAATCCAAATTAATTAAGTATGTTAGTGTTGGCTGAACACAGCAAATGTGAGACATTGTCATAAAAGCCAACAAATATGGAGAATAACCTTCACTGTGTACTTGGGTAGAGCAGTTCTTTCAGTAACAGATGACATTTAAAGAAACCTTTTAGGAAATAAATTGCAAATTATTGGGATATTATTGACACACAAAATAGTGTTACAAAGAAAATAAATCTGTTATGGTATTTGAAGGAATAGCAAAACAACTGGATTTATATATTTTAATGTAATATTTATATTACAGGTTCGTGGAGCTATCAGAAACACTGGAGTGTGTGTGTGTGTGTGTGTGTGTGTGTGTGTGTGTGTGTGTGTGTGTGTGTGTGTGTGTGTGTGTGTGTGTGTGTGTGTGTGTGTGTGTGTGTGATGAGTGGGGGTGGAGGGGCACTGGGCGATATTGTCAAAATCTTCTATCCCGATATCGATCATTTGATATCTTAATAATGATATATGTCATGACAGAGCATGTTTTCTGGTAATTCAATTAATAAATACGCTGTATGAAATAGTCACGTAGTACAGCTTTTTTTTGTGAATTAAATACTTGTTACAAATGAAGAGTACAGAATATTTTCTCATTATGTGAAGAACTTTTGTACAATATGAACGTAATGTGCAAGGATCAGAACATAAACCCGAAATATTGCCATAACCCAGTTCTGATGTGTTTGTCCCCCACATTGTAATAGAAACAATACAGATATTTATATATATATATATATATATATATATGATTTTTATCATATAGATCACCATATTGCCCAGCCCTGTGTGTGTGGGCACTTGTGAAAGTGTGGGTGTATGGATGCGTTTGTGTATTGCGGTGGTGGGGGGCCGGTGGGCCGAAAGAGAAGATTGGGGAGTGATTCAATCGCTACACAAATGGATTTGGCTAATAGAAGGAGCCTCTGATCCTGACTGGTGCACAGCTGGAGCTCTCCTAATTGGAGAGGGTGAAGAGTGGAGAAGAGCGTGGAGAGAAAAGAGAAAGAGAGAATATGGCCCCCAGCGAAAATGCACCTCTGCTGTAACACTGTCGACTCAACGAGGATCATGCCAAATGTTAATACCGGTGAAAAAGGACACGCGCCCGGAAAGAACGTCATGTGGAGGCTCATCGTAGCTCAGTGTTCAAATTCTCACCTTGAAAGCAGCTCGGTAAATCTTTTTGTAATCATTGTCAGTGTTTTAAATATCTGATGAAGGGTGTCATATGAGCAAAAAGTGGCCAGCTCTAAAACCCACTTCACACCAGCAAGGACCATCATAGAAATACCTCGGCCTGTGACAACAGGAGCCTTATAACCATTTACCAGCACTGAGGACTCGCCACTTTCTCTCGGTGAACTGCAGTCATCGTTAAAATAATTCAAGATACAGCATGTGATGAACTACTATCAATGACCTTCCTTGTTATAGGGATAGATGAAAGTAACACATATCAAAGGAGTTCAGACATGAAATGAATTCACACTTAAAGCTGAATAGATTAAAAGTGATGATTTCCCATCTCTGTTGCCTTTGTGGAAGCGTGAACAAACAAGAGTGTGTGTGAAAAGCGTAAAAAAAAAGGGCAAGGCTCATCCTTTTGCAGTGGTGGAAGAAGAACTCAGCTTTTGCTTAAGTAAAAGTATTAATACCACAGCGTAGAAATACTCTGTTACAAGGAAAAGTCCTGCTTTCAAAATGTTATTTCAGTTAAAGTACAAAAGTATCGACATCAAAATATACTTAAAATACTACAGATTATTATTATTGAGAGATTAATGTAAATGTTGCAGCTGGTAAAGGTGCCGCTAACTTGAATCGCTTCACGCACTGCTGTGTAGCTTAATCTATGACAATATGTCATACCATTTGTTGATAATATTTTGTATTAATAATCTGAATCTGTAAAGTAACGCGTAACTAAAGTTACCAAATAAATGAAGTGGAGTAAAAAGTACAATATTTCCTCTGAAATGGAGAAACGTATAATGCCGCGTTCAGTCCGGGTGGGATAGACGCGATGAAAGCGAGGAAACCACCGTTGCTGCATTACACCTGTTGTGGGAATCTGAAATACATCTAGTAGTGCTTCTGACAGTGGGGGAATCAAAACACTCACAACTCCTCCACCCTTCTGATTGGCTGATGCACCACAGGGTCATGAGATTCATCTGAAAAGTTCAATATTTTCAACCTGCACATTGGAGGCGTTGGATGCCAATATCGATGGATTTGCGTGTAAAGTGCCACCCATCTTGAAATCTTGCGTATGGAGATTGACTTTGTATGTGATCAAGCTGCTTCTATCGCGTATGGAGATTGACTTTGTATGTGATCAAGCTGCTTCTATCGCGTCTATCGCTTTCGGTTTGAACTCAGCACAAAGCAGCATAATATGAAATTACTCAAATAGTACAAATACCTCAAAGTTGTATTTAAGTACTTAAGTAAATGTACTTAGTTTTCTTTCAACCACTGGCATTTACTACAACTACCTTCACACATTGGAAGATTAGAAGAGCCAATTATTCTTGATATGCAGATTCTTTCTTACAGATTTCACATCTCAGCAAAGAAAAAGATGAGGAAAAGAAATGTGCATTAAACCTGATTTTTATAATCTGATACCCAAGAGCAATATGTTAACTCTACTAACTAAATGATTTGCTTTCATACACACACAATCACAGCTGTCAGTGATTTGTGCTTAACGGTCAACATGGTTTAAAAAAAGCAGAGGAATTCTGTTGTGTGTGACAGAAAGACACTACTTTTCTTTATTATGATGAACAGTAAAAGTAATAAGCATACCGGGGTCAAACCATACAACGCCACCTGGGACGTGCAATAGACTTAAAACCAAAAATAAATATGCAAACTTTCCCGTTCATTGCTTTGTTATTAACCGTAGAGAAACTCCTGAAACAGCCACTATCGATGGAAACGGTATGAAAATTCCATATCACAATTATATGTATGAAAATTATAGTGACCAAAGTGATCACAGTTATCACCGCATATAAGATTAGCAGCGCTTTTTGTTTAAATAAATGTTAAAATAATAACAAAGGCTTTAGCGAAACATTTCCCCCTGCATGTTCAGCAGACAGGGTGACCATCTTAAAATCAAGTGTACGACCACACATCAGAAGGCTGACAGACCCACGGTGCTGCGTTGGAGAGACTGTTGCCAACTTCGGTTGAGGCTGGACAGTATTTACTTTTTTAATACATGATTAAATAATAGTTAAAATGAAAAAATACTACTAACCGTCAGGAATTACATCAATAAACCAGTAACTGTTTCATCCCTACAGACCACAGCTTGCATATATTTGTTATCTACAAACTGATATGATGAGGAATTGAAGAAAAAGTTATTAAAAGTTGAGGTCATCTCTGCAACAAGTTTTGTTGGGTAACACAATTCTCATCATCAAAGCAGGTTGTATATGAGCGGGGAGCAACGAAACATAAAATAACCAAGTTCCCGGCTAGAAAAAGAGATATCAAAGAAACATCTTGGAGTGTGGAGCCCAAAGTGAAGTTTTGAGCATCAGGCCCGGAATATAAAGATTTATGTGTTAGTGTCCACAAAACATACAAAGAGAACAGGTGTCCGGAGCGGCTGAGACAGTGTGTGTGTGTGTGTGTGTGTGTGTGTGTGTGTGTGTGTGTGTGTGTGTGAAAGAGAGAGGGACAGACAGTGAGAGCGCTCTTGTGTGTATTCTAAAAGCAGGGGGTCTCTTCCAATCGCCCAAAACACAAAGAGCTGCTCAGCATGAACACACCAGGGGGGCTGTTAGGAAACCCATCAGCTCATAGGAAAAGGGCAGAGGAAAGACTTACATATAGGAAACAAGCTGTATAGGAGGAGAGCACACACATCCTCACATCCTGTCTGATGTTTCCATCGATACTGCAGGAACGGGAGAAACCTGACTTGGAAAAAACCAGGAACCGCCACTTTTTACATACTTCCACGCGGGAAAAAAGAAATGTTTGTACCGCATGTGTCAAAACTGACAGTGCCAGGAATGTGGACCACTTGGGGGAGAAGACCTACAGCCCATGCTGCAACCTAAGATCAACACATTAGTGTACAAATACAGACAAACTGTCAGATCTTGCAGGGACACTCGCACACAGAGGCAGACCGGCAGACCCTCCCACCGTGTTTCCATTGTAGCGGCCATTGTAACAGTTTTGTCTGAGCCATATGGGCTGGTTTAGGGATGTGGACCCCCGGCAGCTGAGGCTTTGTCCCCGTGTCACAGAGGTCGCTGGGATTGTGTTCCCAGCTAATTCCTTCTTTCAGGGACTGCAGATCAGAGTCTATAATGATCTGGGCGGCCTAGCACAGGGATTACTGCTGCTGCCTCTGACATCAACAGGCTTGCGTGTGTGTGTGTGTGTGTGTGTGTGTGTGTGTGTGTGTGTGTGTGTGTGTGTGTGTGTGTGTGTGTGTGTGTGTGTGTGTGTGTGTGTGTGTGTGTGTGTGTGTGTTGGGAATGAGAAAGAGAGCGGGATAGAGAGAGATGACATCTTAAGACGAAACATTGTCGCTCCTCCTTAACAACAGGAATCAATTGATTCCCCCCTCACACCAAACCCACCCACCACACTGAAATAGATCCAACACACACACACACACACACACACACACACACACACACACACACACATACACACACTTTGAGTTTTCCACCTCATTTCCCTCAATCCTTCTTAGGCAAACATTATTAGCGGAGAAAGTGAAGGCGGTGAAGAGAAAGGAACAGCTTCTTGTGTCTTCACTGACCTCCACTGTCATATTGTTTACAAATTACAGGTTACTGTCTAGAGATTACAGCTCTAATGTAGCCGCTTAATCTCAAGTAAAGTAAATAGGGTTGTTCTCGTTCACTGTTCCTACATATAACAATGAAAAGTAATGCACTGTAATTTGTGTGTAAATCACGTATTTATTACAGTAGAAATTACATCTGGACTAAAGAAGGAAATCGGGTGGCGTGAAAGAGTGCTAAACTCCGCATTGGGAGGCAGGTCAGGGTGAAGTATGAGTCCCAAAACACAGGACTTTCCCCCTGGGGACCAGTGTGCCACTTTTTTTTTTTCTTATCCTAACCTAAAGTCATTTTGACGCCTAACCCTTTTGTTGCCTCGTCTTAAGTGCTGCTGTCCACTTCCGATGGCTGTTCCATGGCATTTAATAGCATGTCAAATTTTGTACGATATCATATAAATAGTTGTGCATAACTATAACACAAACCTGTTGATTAGAATATTAATATCATTTTTCAGAAGCTGTAGTTTTGCACACCCGAGTGTAAGAAAGCCTTAGATGTGCTGAGCATAGAGGGGTGCTTTAATATCCCATAGCTAAAGAACAGATCAGACTCTTCAAATGTTTTTTTTTCTACTTAAGTATATCAAAAATCTTCACAATTAATCTGTGAATCGGTCAAGTGAGACACATCAATGTTAACACAATACGTGTTGACTGGCAGATCACAAACCAACTTTAAAAAGGCGCTATTCACCACCTAATGTATCGCAGTGTGAAGATACTGCGCTTGTTAAGTCAATGAAAGCAGTTTAGCTTTGTATTATTGGGCCATAATTTGTCGCCTATAATTAAACGGGAATAAACATAACAATATAAATTTTCCATCATTGGAAGATAATTTATTGGTACCAGATACATCATGCACAGAGTTGGACAATATGGCCAAAAACCTTCTATCCAAATTTAGGTAACTTCATACCATAACAACAATATCACAATATAGCATGTTCTCTGGTAATTCAATAAATTAATAGTCTTTGTGAAATAACCACAAGGTAAAGCCTATTTTTGTATACTCCTGTGTGCATGTCACAAATGAAAACTACTGCGTATGTTCTCGATTGATTTAGAACTTTAGTGCAAAATATAAACTCAAATTATTTTACATCAGATATTCTGAATATTTTGAGTTAGACTGTGCTTGTTATTATCCATTTAGATGATGTAACTGTGTACCACAATAACTCCATTATCGCCCAGCGCTGATCGTGCACGCCTAAAAGTAAATGTATTTTACCATCACTGTTTATCTGTTATTATATTGCAACACACTGATAATCCTTGGGCATATTTTGCTTTATGATGTGAAATTAAAACAAGAAAGAAGAAATATAAATGTCTTACTCTGGGCTCCATGGCTCCAACACAAGCTGGAACACTCGAGCAGCAAACACTATATTCAAATGAATGGCTTTCTGCAACAAGAGCATATCAATTACCTCCAGGAAAAACTACGACGCACTTTATTGGATTGTTATAGACAATGCTTGCCTGACATACTTTCAGGAAATAGGAAACCGACCTGAGTAATCAGATATATGTGTTCTCAACAACAGAGACATCTACATCCTAAATGAAGAGCACTCACACACGAATACATGCTGGAGACCAAGAACCCTCCACAGCCTGATAAAGAACACTCTCAACACGGCAGCTGAAAACAAAACTTTTTGCTTTCCTTCATTCCACTTTTAATTTCCTGCTCTCATTTGTTTCTGTAGGCATCTTTCCATATTTATTCTCCTTCTTCTTTCCCCCAGCGAAAGGAACTTTCATTGAAATTCGTGCTCTCAAGGACCGCCACCCATGCAAGGCCAGAAGATAATAGGCCGACCTATTTACCCAGCAGTTTTATTTATCTTTTTTTCCCCTCCTTCCCTCCTCCTTTCCCCCCCCTGGCTTTAGATTGATCATGGTCGCTGCGAGATGACAGCTGTCTCCTGTGCATTAGCATTGCAAATGAAATAGAAGAGAAAGAAGTGGAGCTTCAGTGTGTTGAGCCACAGGCCTGCAGTCTGATCTGGGAGAGAGCGGATCAGAATCCTGACTGAGTGCTAACACACACTGGGGGACATGGGGACATGGGGACAGCAGTGTCGGCTGCAGCTTTGGGCAAAAAAAAATATTTTTAAGATAACTCATCAGCCTTTTTATTGCATTTTTAATATCTTCCCTGGTGACTTCGTATGTGCCAGTGGCCAGTTTAAATGTTTTTCTTACTCTTTCTTTATGGTCAGTATGTGGAACAGATGATCAGTATCATCTGTGTAATATTAATAGAAATACTATTGTGTTATTTAAAAATAATGATTAAATTCCAACTAGAGGTGACATGTCGTGAGATTTTTCGTGTTTGGGGTCCTTTGAGCACTTGCAACTGTGTTGTAATTAGAGCCAGACAGCTACATCTGTCTGTCCATATTATTGGCATCGATATGAAATCCTTTTTTACAGAACATATAATACAGAAAACGATGCTTGGGGTGTGTGAGACGTGTCAAATTGCTTTTTCAAGGCTATTTACATCCAGGTGTATCAATGTATGCTTTTTCAATCAATCCATACTTTATTTGTTAGGGACAGTGCACATTAATGAACAACGATAACATTTTATAGCAAAGATGCTCATTTGCATCCGTAGTCCCTGCTAAAAAAAATAGAAAAAATACAAATACTACTAAATAAATAAATGAAATACAAATAGAAGAGACAAGACACACCGCACTATACATTACATACTCAGAAGGACACCAGCCCCACACACAATAAAACAATGAAATTTTTGCACCAGTGTATAATTGGAAATGGATGCTATTTGCAACCTGGTGTACCTAATAATGCTTAGGCAAAGGCTATTTACACCCTGGTACAAATACCAATGTATGCTATTTGTACCCAGGTGTCGGTAGCTAATAATGCTATTTTCACCCATTTTTTTGCCTCACTCTAACCAAGTAGTTTTGATGTCTAAATCTAACCAAGCAACCTAAGTCAACATGATTTTAAATGACATTCCCGGTTGAATACGTACCCTGGTATTCAATTAGCTACAGTTTACCACAATACCACACTTTGTCACTCTTTGGGGCAGTGCATGAGAGGTCAGGTGTAAGTACCCAGATCGCGAGGCAAAGGCTATTTTATCACCTGGGGGTAAACAGACACTCATTTTCATTTATTCTTTATTTATTTTCTTTTATTTATTTTTATGCACTACAAAGACAATATATTTAATATTTAAACTGATAAACGTAATTGTTTTTGAAAATATTCACTCATTTTGAATTTGATACCTGCAACGTGTTCCAAAAAAGCTGCGACAGGGGCAACAAAAGACTTGAATCAGCCTGTGAATGTTCTCATTTGTCCAGGTCATCGTTACCCTCAAAGCAATTTCCAGTCCCAGATGCGTAAATGAACTGATGAAGCCTCTTGGATGAGAGGTGAAACTTCTTCCTAGACAAATAACCAAGTCCAGTTGCTTCTGACTGAAATTGCTCTGAGGAAAGAAACTTGAATGCACAAAAAACACCTGATTGGAACGATCCACAGGTGAACGTTTAATTGGAAACAGGTGAGTGTCATGATTGGGTAGAAAAGGAGCATCCCCAAAAGGCTCAGTTGTTCCCCATCAAGGATGGGGCGAGGGTCGCCACTTTGTGAACAACTGCGTGAGCAAATAGTTCAGCAGTTTAAAAACAACGTTTCTCAACATACAATTACAAGGAATTAAGGGGTTTCATCATCTACAGTCCATAATATCATCAAAAGATTCAAATACTTTTGTGTATTTTATTTATTTAAACTATAATTAGTACTATGATTTCCCTTGTTTTGTTCTTTTAATTCAATTCATTCATTTAATCTCTTTTTTCTCCTCATTTTGTTTGATTCCTTTTCCCTCTCTTACCTACTGTTTGTTTTTCATACCACTATGACCCCTAGGTTTGGTTTTCCTTGTTGTTCACTGTTGTTTATTGTTATTTGTCTACACTTGTTTGTTCTGTCAATATCACATCATATATATCATCATCACATCATATCATTCAGAGAATCTGGACAAACCTCTGCATGTAAGCAACAACGTCGAAATCCAACATTGAATGCCTGTGACCTTCGATCCCTCAGAGGGCACTATATTAAAAACCTACATCTTTCTGGGGAGGACGTTACCACGTGGGTTCAGGGACACTTCAGAAAACCATTGTCAGTTAATACATTTAGTTGCTACAGCGACAAGTGCGAGTTTAAATTCTACGATGCAAAGCGAAGGCCGCTTCTCTGGACCCAAGCTCATCTGAGATGACCTGACGCTAAATGGAAAAGTGGTCTGTGGTCTGTCGAGTCCATATTTCAAATAGTTTGTGGAAATCATGGACGTTTTGTCCTCCGGGCCACAGAGGAAAAGGACAAAGGAAAAGGAGCAAGGAAAGGATCAAGATTATCAGCTCAAAAGCTAAAATCTGTGATGGAATGGGGGTGTGTTAGTGTGAGAAGGCAACATTAATGCTGAAAGCTACATACAGGTTTTGGAACAACATATGCTCGCCATGCAAGCAATGTCTTTTTTAAGGACGTCCTTTCTTATTTCAACAAGACAATGCCAAGCCGCATTCTGCACGTGTTACAACAGCGTGGCTTCGTAGTAAAAGGTTGGGGGTACTAGACTGGCCTGGCTGCAGTCCTGACCTGTCTCCCAGTGAAAATGTGTGGCGCATTATGAAGTACAAAATATGGCAACAGAGACCCTGGACTGTTGAGGAACTGAAGTCGTATCTAAGCAAGATTGGGAAAGAATCCCACCTACAACGCTTCAACAATTAGTGTCCTCAGTTCCCAAACGCTCATTGAGTGTTGTTAAAGGGAAAGGTGTTGAAACAAAGGTGTAAACATGCCCCTGTCCCAGCTTTTTGGGGAACTTGTGCCGATGCTTGGTTTCGATCTTGGTTTCAGAACCTCTACTGAACACATTGTGGCGCTATTGATGCCTCTTTTATTAAGTCTCAAGGCAAAATTCTAGGAAGAAGCAATTCTATACCAAGCTCGATGTCTTTAGAATTTATGGTTTCTGAGCTTTTTGATGAGAAGCGCTCGTTGTCCACTTTTTAAATGATGTTTTCTACATCTTTTACATTGTGGATGCTGGTTTCATGCTGAACCATTAATGGCAACGCTCATTCATTTGCTTACAGATGATCATACATTCCACTTTCTGTTCAGTTCACGGGACTATCAGTCCACGCAGGATTATTGATTTATATTCATAAAAATCCAATACTGCAAGGACTGTGCCATATTGTGTTGATAGAAAGGAAATGCATTTACTGGCCATGTGATGAACGCAGCTGTATAAAACCAGGATCGATTTACACAATGCATTAAACCTTCACACAGTACACATGTGGGTACCCAAGGACAAATCTTATTAATATCACTTGTACTGGGAGGCAATACAGGTAGATGATTGTTCCAAACCCCGGCAAAGAAGTATTGTCATGGTAACCAGTGAGCACTTCAGACAAAGCTGCGTGTATCGTCATGGAGCAAAAACTCATACACACATGCACATGAATGCATTAGCAAGCGTACAGAAATCAGTAAGGAATGAAACAAAGTAACAGTTTAATGCATTTCTGGAAGAGCGAAATACAGAGACCAGTGAGCTCCTCCAGGCTTTCACTTTGTGTCACTGCCAGGTTGATTTAATGATGGTTGTCTTTTAGCAAAACTCTCACAACTCAGTTGACATACGTCTTAATATATTTTTTGTGTCGTTTTCAGTTCGCTCCCAAAACTATTTTGCAGAGGTAGCATCGCTTTAACCTAAAACTTTAGCCAAATCTCTTAGTAATAGTAGTAGTAGTAGTAGTAGTAGTAGTAGTAGGCAGTAGCTCAGTCCATAGGTGACTCGGCTATGAATGGAGCGTGGACTGGTGGCTGGAGAGATGCCAGTTCATCTCCTGGGCACTGGTGAGGTGCTGTTGAACAAGGCACTGGTCAGGGCGCTGAGCCATTGGCAGCCCCCTTGCTCTAACATCTCTCCATTAATTGCATGTCTATAGGTCCTGTTTGTGCATGTGTGTTTATTTCAGGCCTGTGTGAAAATTTTGAATTTCCCTTGCGGATAAATTAAAGTTCTTCTTCTTCTATATTTGTAACTCATGAGACTTTGCTTTGTTTGAGTTGATCTTCACCTTGATTATTCAGCTGTTTCTCCACTGTAGACTTTGCTGATAACACTTTTACTTAAGTAGGCTTTTAAAGGCAGGGCTTTGACTTGAAATGCTAGATTTTTTTGCCACTTTACGTAAAGCATCTGTTAACTTCATCCACCACTGTCAGGGAGAGTTACCTGAGAAAGATCAGTGATAGAAACTGTGCTTGGACCCACCTCAGATTTCACAGGGCCACAGAGACGCACAGAGGAAGGATAAGTAAACTGGCTCGGTCCCTTTACAAATGTTAGAGTGGCCATCCTCCCACTGGCAGTCCCTCACACAGCACCACAATTAAATTCTTCACCCACTCATTCTTTTCCTCTTTTTTGTCTCTTGAGAAGACACCTCACTTGAGAAACCACTGAGGCTGCTTTTTAAAGGTCCCTGTATGGCAGGGTGACAGAGGACACCACTCTCTGCCTTTTCTCTCATTTGGAACGACCGAGTGAAATTGAAAAGGGGGTCCTCAGCTCCCTCCCTGAAGACCCTCTCTACCCCGGCTCCCCTCCCCACCACGTCACCCCATCATCCCCGCCTCGGCCTGGGTGGACTCCCTCGGTCGGTTCTCAGACCTCCCCTGTCTGTGTGATACCAGCGGTATTGTGAGAGGCTGACAAAGAACAGGAAGCCCGGGGGTCGGCAGGGCAGGACTGAAGGTCAGCTCAATCAGTCTCTGTATGATGGATGCAGTGCGGGGGCCGGGTCACCTGAAAATGCACCAAACAAGATGGCCCAATACTCTCACTCACTCTCTCTCTCACTCTCTCACTCTTTCACTCGCTCACTCTCTCACTCTTTCACTCTCTCACTCACAGGACGGTAACGATGTAAAGAAAAAATGCAGAAGCACTGACTAAAGTGCCGTTTAAGCAGTTAATAGAGTTTTAATTAAATAAATCTTACAACATTACCATAACTTCAACAATACAGCTTCAAAGCAGTAGAGTAGACTTCAACCAAATGACAAAAAACATCTACCCATAACAAAAACATAACTTCTCTATCGTGTTAAACCATTTATTTATCTACAAAATTACAATCTACTAGTTTTCCGATGGGAACTTTTCACCTTAAGTAAGTCGGATATAATTTCTACAAAAACCTAACCAAGATTATGTGTAAAGCTAAATATCATGGGTGGACAACAGACCCTTTAACAGAGATAAACTGTATAACACTCAAAGTATTTTGGTCGAGTTTCTCCACAAGGAATCGTGCAAAACCTTGTTAATTCAATCTTGCATTAAACAGAGATGTGCTCATAAGTTTCTTGAAAATAAATCATTCAGCATGATAAAGCACAAAATATGACTAATCGACTGAAGAGAGTTGAGCAGCCTAAGCGCTATGTCAGTGGGTGGGACGAGATGTGTGTGTGTGTGTGTGTGTGTGTGTGTGTGTGTGTGTGTGTGCGTGTGTGTGTGCACGTGTGTGCATGGGGGTGTCCATCGTCGTCATGGAGACCCCTGTGTGTGGGAAGCAGTCCAAACATGACAGGGATGAGTTTACTGACTCAAGGTGACTGGGCCGAGGGCACAACAGCACACAACGGGGGGGGACAATGGCCGCTCCATTAGTGTTAATGGGGGACACATGTAACAGGATTAGGGTGAGGAGGACACCTGGGGGAGGGTGGGGGGGGGACCACATGGGGAGATGCTACACTTGTCCCAACCCCTTGTCCCCTCCCTGTTCTGTCCCACTCCATCAAACTTACACAAAACCAGGAGAGTCTAGGGACGGCTGACTGCCCCCCATGCAGAAAATGTGTGTCGACTCAAGAAAACATCCACAGAAAACTGCAGGGTGAAAATTAAATACTAATGTATATATATATATTTTATGTTTGTGCTCAGAATTAGGAAACTATTTTAAAACTGGTAAGACAAGAAAATGAATGGGAGGCTTTATAACCTGTTGGCAGTGTGATGAGATGATTATTAAGATAATTTACGTACGTAAAGCAAAACCACACTAAAAAATCTTAATTTTAAAAACTGAAGCATTGGTGACAACATGCAAATACAGAATAAAATATCTTATATTAAAGATTAAACTCTTAATTTGAAAAATCACTAGTAACCATATATTGTTTAGTAAACATATTTAGTAACTTTCCATAAATGACGATAAGTCAACCGTGACCAGTTTTGACAAATGATATTTGTCTTTTTTATCCATTAAAACCGTCCAAAAAGTGCTCAGATCTAAAATAAACTATAACCATACATGAAGGTACTGTGAAAAACATGTGCCCCAGTAACAGAAACAATGCTCTGAAATAAAAAAGTGGGCTGGCTGACTTTTGATAACAGTAAACAAGGCAGAATCATTTAAAAGGAATAAAAAAAGACTACAGATCTTTACAGCAGAGCAGCTACGTGTTGATAAGCTCTCGCCTCCGTCAGCAGCAGCAGTGTAAATCAAATGGAAATAAATCTGAGACAGAGCTCAATGAATCTCCAGTAGCCGAGTATGAATTGTCCCTGGTTGTCCCACCACGCCTCCTTCCCTCCCAGCTCATCCCTCATCCCCTCTTTTCCGTCTCCCCCTTCTGCAAATTCCTGCACTCTGCCCAAGACGCCCAGTCAATTAATAAGACATTGTCTCCTCCCCTTGGAGCCCGTGCACAAGAGGCCACCCAGGAGCCAGCGGGCCTTCCCTCTAAAGCTGCTTCACTGGTGGCCCCCAGGAATGCCAATCGCTTTGGGAACAGGCAGAACAGGGTAAGGATGGATGGGGAGGGGGGGGTTCTTGGAAGCTGGATAATAGAAACAGCCCTATCATGCTCATGTGCTGGGGCAAACCAAAAATTGGAGGGCAACAAAAGGAAATGCGTTCCACTCCCAAGGATTGGAGGCACTTCACCCCTCTACAGTCCTACACCCCACCCTCTGAAACACACAAGCAAGCACACACAAACTCAAACACTCATTGGTTTGGCCATACTTGAAAGAACATTACTCTGGCTTACATTCACTTCCTGCAGGCTTACCATAAACTTAGCCTCGGCCCGATTATCTTAACCAGCGAGACAAAAATCACTGCGACCTGGTTCAAAACATCTGCACAGGATTGTCGGCGGGTCAAGAGTAGGGATGAGACTCAAGAACCCGATTCAGTTGATAACTGGTAACAAAATTGGAATCGTATGTCCCGGAGTTTTTCAATTCCTTTTATCGATGCTGGCATGTTTTTCTGACAACTATGCAATTGACAAAAAGGCTGCAGACACAAGACTTCATCCAGCTAAACTAGCTTACATGGCTCAAAAATCTACTGGATGGGCATCCCCCGACCCCACTCCTACTCCTGACGAGTAAAACATTGATCAGATTTGTCATGTGGGATGATTGTGTCTTATTTCTTCTCATTGTTAAAATTGTTGTCATTTATCTGATAAAAGAAACAAAGATGACATCAGCTTAATTTATCATATCTTTAAAATTGGCTCCAGCCTTTGAAAAAACAATATCAGTCGACGGCTCGTCACGTCAGAAAAGAAGAAATGAAGAAATTGTGGCGTTATAATAACATTACCGTTACAGGCAAGAAGACTTAGAACCTGAACACCTAAATAAAAAGAAAGCTGTACATATTCTCTCATCTCAACAGTTGTGTTGGTGCTGAAAACCTGTGTAGGCCAAGTTTTTTCCCCACACAGAAAATTGATGTGGAATCAATAAAGTATCAGACTGATAAGCAGAAGCGATATTGGCATTGGTATGGATAAAATATTTCGGTTTCAACACAAAGTTTTCTGAGTTTGGTGTGAAAGAACTACAGAGACCTGTGACTCCAACCCAAGGGTGGAAGTACTATTATTTACTCAAGTAGAAGTTTATAAAAATGAAGATGATAAAACTATTGAAAGAACATTTTTAGGCTGCAGAATGAAGTGTAACATGTCGATGTACACACTTGTGTGTAACAACATCCCATCACAGAGCCCTTAGTCCAAACCAACGACGACTTCCATATGCAGCATGTGCACAGAACTGATTATCAACCATAAATAACCACCTTTCTCTGCTTAGCCTCACTAGAATTAGCTTAGACAATTAAACAAAAATAGCCAACAATTACAAAACCAGCTATAGGCACAGCAGGTGCAACAAGCAGTATTTAGTCACATTAATAACTCGACACTTTAACAGCAGGATAAAACATTACCAAGCCATAGAACTACAGAGATGTAGCCTATAAGCAATACAAACTCCACAGCTGCAGCCACAAACACACATATAAAAGCAAAAAGAAAGCTGCATACTCGCCTTTCTGAACGGCCTTCTGCAAGTCTTCTGTAGTTCCCCTACAATCTGCTCCAGGTTCAACTCTCTGCTCGTTCATCCTCAAAGTAAAGGATAACCAGTCCAATCTGCCTCTATGGTCCCAGTATAACCAGTCTGGTCCCACTGCCTCCTCAAAGTTTCAAACCATTTTGAGGTGAATGAGGATCTGCAGACACATCACGGATTATTGTCACAAACAGCAGAAACTTCACTGAAGGTGGAAGCAGAATGCACCTGTTCAGGTAACACTCAGGTGTGTTTGATTTAGGTCACTTAGCGCGCCTGTCGTGTGGTGCACAAGCCCCCATCACAGCTACTTCCTGGTTGGTCCAATAAGGAAGTGCCAAAGATGGCTGTTTTCCGAGTGGCCACTAGGGGGCAGGTTTCATAATAGAGCAGTTTCTCATTGACCCCCATGTTAAACGGGCCATTTTCACAGCATAATTAAACCTATTTACAGTAAGACCTGGTATAAAAAAAAAAAACATTCTACTCTGTATGTTTAAGTCATATCTCCATGACAACACTGAGGGGGTGAGTTTTTTTTGTACCAGGCTAGTTTTAATTTTATTGGAGGTTAAAGTTCATGAATAATTAGGGGCGGGGCCTCTTGAATGACAGCTAGCCTCTGGACCTCGCTTCACCTCAGAGGTACACATCAGCCAGATGTTGCATAAACCTAACCATGTAGTTTTGTTACCTATACCTAACCATGTAGTTTCGTTACCTATACCTAACCAAAGAGTTTTGTTATTTATACCTAACCATAGAGTTTTGTTACCTATACCTAACCATAGAGTTTTGTTACCTATACCTAACCATAGAGTTTTGTTACCTATACCTAACCATAGAGTTTTGTTACCTATACCTAACCATAGAGTTTTGTTACATATACCTAACCATAGAGTTTTGTTACATATACCTAACCATGTAGTTTTGTTACATATACCTAACCATGTAGTTTTGTTACATATACCTAACCATGTAGTTTTGTTACATATACCTAACCATTTAGTTTTGTTACCTATGCCTAACCATGTAGTTTTGTTACATATACCTAACCATAGAGTTTTGTTACCTATACCTAACCATGTAGTTTTGTTACATATACCTAACCATGTAGTTTTGTTACCTATACCTAACCATTTAGTTTTGTTACCTATGCCTAACCATTTAGTTTTGTTACATATACCTAACCATAGAGTTTTGTTACCTATACCTAACCATAGAGTTTTGTTACCTATACCTAACCATGTAGTTTTGTTACATATACCTAACCATAGAGTTTTGTTACCTATACCTAACCATGTAGTTTTGTTACATATACCTAACCATGTAGTTTTGTTACCTATACCTAACCATGTAGTTTTGTTACCTATACCTAACCATAGAGTTTTGTTACCTATACCTAACCATGTAGTTTTGTTACCTATACCTAACCATAGAGTATTGTTACCTATACCTAACCATGTAGTTGTATTGCCTTAACCTAACCAACTCCAAACCATAAGGTCATACTTGAATATGTTTCTTTAGACTACTTGACATGCATGCTGCATTCTGAATACCTTTTATATCCTGTATTGAATTGCATATATCCACTATTCTTACCGGAGGTTTTATGTATTATGTTCTTTGTTTTGTTTTTATGAAGCTGTCTGAGTTTATTTTACTGCTGTAAGGTGACCTTGAGTAAAAGGAATGATGAATTATTATTATTATTATTATTATTATTAATGGGAAAAATTCTTTGTCAATTTCTTTCTTTCTCTCTTTACAGTATGTTTAGTAGAGACTCTTCCCTTTATATATATTTGTGTCCGTGAGCTGAGTTGTTATGTTTGTAAGTTTTGTTGTTTTCCATAAATGTTGTGTGTTGTTCAGCCCTGGAAAATCAATAAACATATCTATAAAAAAGGACAAAAAATAACCTGCTTAACATACTAAAAGTATTCAATTCAGAAACATGTCCTCTAAACAATAAACATGTAAAACGTACATGTTTCTGTCTGAAATGTTGTAGAGTGGAAATAGAAAGAAAATACTCCAACACCTTTAAGATCAGTCCGTCTATGGTGAGCATAAATGCTTGATTTGACTTAAGTTATTATTTTTGTCCCCTGCTAAAGCTGCTGCCCCCGCGACCCGACCCCGGATAAGCGGTTGAAGATGAGATAACTTATGAGTATGTTGTGGTGAAGATGTTATTTTTAATTCCAAGGTTTCTTCTCCTGTCACTTTTTGAACACATATACTTTCAACACCAAATCACTTAAAATCAGTAAATGTTACATGACAGTTGACGAGAGTCATATAGAAATAACACTGTTGACATGAACAGAGAACAAAAGTCAAATTGTTCCAGATTGTTGACAAAGCGCTTTGAAAGTGAACAAAAAAAAAAAAAATTGCATAAATAGTCAGAATTAGGCTTCATAAATAGCACAACAAAAAAGGTTCACATTGTCTTGACTTTATTTGACTACTATTGCTTGAAAAATCTTTTTAAAAATGTGTTCTCTACATTTCAAAACTGCATCAGCAATCAGTCCGCCATTGTGAGTCGAAATGAGAGTAAAAACAGAAAATAAATAAACAAACTGACCACATCTTATGGGCTTCCTAGTATGTGGTAAAATATTGGTCTGGGTTTATGTTTCTTGATGCATTAGCCGATAGTCTTCCTTTAGTGCAGACAGATTTCAAAGAAAATAGATATCATGCACACACACAGACACAGACACAGACACAGACACACACACACACACACAAACACACACACATAGGACACACTGTGTTATGAGTCTCTCCTGGTGAACGTCCATATTGACATCAGCATTGCAAAATTAGCCAGGCGAAAGTGCTCTGTGAGTGCACCACCTGTATTGTTGCATGTGGAAGCAAGCGGGGTGAAACCACAATAAGTGGATTTGAGAGCCGTGCATTTAAAAAAAAAAAAAAATGCTTTTTAAATATTATGCAGTAGTACTGTATTGAGCTGATTGTGTCCTGTAGAAGACACATGGAAACATGGCCTGTCCACTGACCCGTGTGGAAGTGATATTAGATTTGATGATGGAAAAAGCAGAAAGAAAACACAAAGAAGGGATGTGCATGACTTAAAAGCCTACAAACTAGACATGCATACTCTCTCTCTCTCTCTCTATATATATATATATATACATATATATAGAGAGAGAGAGTATGCATGTCTATATATATATATATATATATATATATATATGCAAACATATTTGCCTTTGAAGCATTTCAGCTCTCATCGTCAACAACAAATGAAAACAATTCAGTAACTTTCAATTAATTTAATCTATTTGAATGTTTTTGTATATTTCTCAGGTTTTTAAATACAAGATACAGATACAATTGACATTCAGGAAGGATGTTCAACGATGAGCAACTGTGCACACGGATGACCTTTGACCTTTTCCATGCATTCATTTGGACTCTTGGTTTGGGAGTGTTATTTGATTTTTGTCACCTTAAAACAACTGTAGTGGAGTTTCTCTTTTGCTCAACACTTACACCTCAAGTTTCACTTATTGATATGTAACTTTCTCCCTTTGAGAGGAGCAGTCGAGCCGATACAGAGCCAAAGAGCGTCCTCTCCTGTCAGTGTATGGTAGTACACAAGAGTAACTTTACACTCGCAGAAACGGAGAAAAGTGCATTCACTGATGAGTGGACTGACAGAAGAGTTACCAGCAACTACTTTATTAATCATTTCATCTTTTCATTCCTTAAATATGGTAAATATTCACTGTTTTTAGCTTCTCACATGTGAATATCTGCTAGTTTTCTCTGTTTTCTATGATACAGAAATTAATATAACTGGGTTTGGGGCGGACAAAACAAGCAGTATGAATAAGTCTGTTTTGGATTTGGAACAATTGTCTGTTATATTCTATAGATCAATTTATTAATCATTAGTTTCAGCCCTAGTGGAGAAGATATGTAATATTTTATTGTTTTATTGCAATATGACATGTGACAACAGATCCATATTTTCTGAAAGGATTCAAAGACCCTAAAGCCCTTAACTTCTTAAATAAACAAAACTCTGCAAACACAAAAAAAATCTAATTTATCATTACTTTACACATGATCAGTGTCACACTAGTAGATTTGTCATAAATATATAATGTGGGTTCAACTTAAAATCACTTTTTAAAAGAGACTGAAACCCTTTTGTCAGGTCCACCGCATGGAACTATTTTAATCGAAGCACAAAAATAATATAACCGGACATTTACAGTACTTACAGTTCAACAAGACACAAATCTTAATTTGGTTATAAATATGCATTTAATCCACCTGGTACGTAGACATACATCTCTAGTCCTGCTAGACAACATGAAAAACTGTATTTTAGCTTTGAAGCATATTTAACACAATCCTATATTCGACTCACCTATGAATAAAAGGTTGAATGGAGGCTGAATGGAGTTCATGCTGCACAGGAAACTGTTCTCCAAGTGGCACTTTATCAAACACTGCCATCTATAGGCTGCCTGCTGAAATAAAGCTCCCATGTCTCCTAACGTGCCTTTTTAAATTCTAATACCATTTTCTTTTAAATATGTATAAAAACATTTGTACCTAATATATTAGTCAATAAATGAACAGGAAATTGTACATTTATTATCCTTATGACAACTCATACACACAAATCCTGCCATAGTATCACAAAATATCTTCAGTAATACACTTGAAAATACAATGAAGCAAAAGGTCTATTGAAAGACTCATCGTGACCGGTATCAGGTCACTAAATGTACAGGTGTAATCAGCCACTAAGTAAAGCATTTATTGAAGCAAATTGAGTTTTTTTCCTACAATATCAACGGTGTGCCTAAAGACCTGAATGATGATGTTCACAGTGCCCTAAAGAAGCAGGTATGCACACGGTGTACCCTTGCCGTAAAAGTACTATTCAGTGTTGAGGTTTATATCATAGTATCTTCTCTCTTCTGCACAAAAACATTTTCCCCTCTTTTTTCTACAAAACAAAAATCCATCGCATGATAGAAAATAACATACAAGTGCAAAGTTTTGCCTTTAAAGCTTGATTGCGTGTTTAAAAACAGTTTAATATTGACCAAAGGGAATTACTGCTACAGTACTTTTTTGACACGTTTCAGTAACAATATGACAAGAATCAATGAAAATCGACAGGAATAAAATCAAGCAGTAGCACATGCATGATGGTGATGAAGAGGAGGATGATGATAATGATGATGATGATGATGTCAAAAGTGGCAGGTCGGCATGAGCACTGAAGTACATATCTTACGCCTTGTCTACGCAAAAGCATCAACTTTCCTCCTCATTAAAACACTAAAGCCTTCCCACAGCATTAATCTCTGTCAACAACAGAGCAGCACTGGGCTGCGTAAACCTAATAAATTCATAAACATGAGTCCAAATGTTGCTGCTTAAGTGTCTTAAAGCAAGACAACAGTGACGGTCTGTAGCTGACCATGTGCTCTCTGGAAGAATTTAAAAGAAAAATGATTTCCTGAAAGGGTCAGTTCACCTAAATACACAGTTCTTTCTTAAAAGTGGTATCTAGCTTTGGTTTTATGTAGCCCGGGTTGTGCGATATCAGTGTTTGTTATACTGCGAACATAAAACATAACATTCATGTCATATTTCCAGAAACAATGTCCCGCTTACTTTGGATAAAAAGTCAGAGAGGAGGTTTCTATGAAAACTGTCAACAGCGTGGTTCTGTGTGTTTGTTTTTGTCATTTGAGTGAAACTGACCCTTAAAAGCAGTGTTTCCAAACCTTAAGGAGCTGTACTCGAAATACTGAAAAAAAAGAGTGGGCTGCGATTGCCTCCACACGGCTCTCACAGACCGTTCTTCAGTATATGAAATATCAACGTTTTTTCACGGCCACAATTGAGAAACTGGAACTACAAACCACACAGAGGGAGAGTGACTTCAATCTCTGCTCAGGACGCCGTTACTTTACTTTCATCTTTACAGAGCAAATATTTGTTTGCTGCTATATGCCTTTGACACTATTAATTATATACATAATTGTATATAGTTTCTGGTCTGGTAAGCTCACGTCTTTCCAACTCCACACCACCACACTGGAGCCATTCCGCTCCTATGCCATAGTACTCCCTCATACCGAATTGTATTCATAGTTGTATGTTTGTTTGCCTCCTTAGCAATAATTTCTAGTTCTTAAAAAACTGCACAGGTACCCCTTGGCAACTGCACATGTAACCCTCGGGGTACAAGTGCTCCTAGTTAGGAATCACTGCTTTGAAGGATTTTTCATTTTTTCCCCACGTTTTCACAGCACCGCCAGAGGTCAGGTCACTTCAGCACCGTGGACAGCTCCATATCAGCCCATCGTAAAAGCTGAAAGAGCCACAGTAGTCACAGCACTTGTCTTAAAATGTGTCACTTTCACAGGAAAATACATGCACAAAAGCACCAACTGAGGAGCCGTTACTTTTAGGTTTGGCAGTCTCTTTAGCACAAACATGACCACTGACAGAAGTACAGAAGCACACGGGAACACCCCAAGTCCAATCCTTTGACTCTAAAACGCACAACAGTAGTCACTGGTTTATACAAAACATCTCAAACTACCAGCCCTCTAATTAATGTTGCAAAAAGGTGCAAAGGTTTAGGCTCTCAGGTGGGGTGCTTTCAGCCCTACCTGAGGAAACACTCTATGCAAAAATAGGAACTTTCATTCGAATTCCAGGGAACTAATAAACAAAAATGTATCAAAGAAAACCCCAAATTGTCTTCCCTCCCTCATCTCTTCCTCATAGTGGCACGCTGAACAAGTTGATCATCAAAGGGGGGGGACCTCGTTTTAAAAATCTGCCCCGAGAGACGCTGGTACTAAACCAACCCTTCCCTACACTGTTATTTTCCTACAAAAAGAAAAGCGAGCTGGGTCCCACAGAGGCAGTGTGTAGAGTACGGTATTTTCTTTGGAACAAACAGCACTGCAGAATATCAGCTAATGGAGCCTGGCTCCCAGAGGGGAGCTCAATATAGGACACTTTTCCTCTTCCTCCACTTGAGCTATTAATACACCCAAACAAAAGAAAAGAGGCTTAATGAGGCAGCAACGGGGAACTCATGCGAACTAAGTTAGACAAGAGCCTTGTAGTGTTCAGCTCCAAGGATTCCTGCTTTTCATGCAGCCAATGGATTCTACTTCGCCATTTCTATTGTGGTGGATGCTATCAGGGTAAAAGTACAGTATATGTACATTATGTTGCGTCCTTTAAAGCATTACGTTTGAACCCATTTAGTTGGGGGTTTTTTTAAATGGCAAAAGCAACACATAAATGAAAAGAGATGCATAGTTTTCAACATGATAATGTGCTGGATATGGATATTTTCCCGTACAGAATCTATTTGCATGAAAGGAAATATCTCACGCAGCTTAGAGCAGCTACCTTGAGGTTAATGCTTTGGTTCAGAGTGCATTCGAATGGAAGAAGATGAGGGGAGTGTGTTTAAAAGCACACAGTAGTCCAACTAAGATCTTGTATCCTGATTGAGTTTCTAAGCATATCAACAGAATACAGTATTTCAACTATTACCATAGAAACAGACTAAAACATACTTGCAAAAAAGAATTTAACAGAGCACGGGATATACTTGCCACACTATCCTGACTAACATCAGTACTCGAACATTGGGAACATATTCTGGCTATTGTAAAAAGGGTTTTGGTGTTTACATCCAAACAACTCAAACAGTAAAACTTCAAAGCCCCAAATTAAAATCGGGGATATTCAGATGTGCAAGTAAACCAACTTGCATCAAAGCAAGTAAGAATCTGCCAAAAAGTCCATAAAAACAAGGAAAATAAGATGTTGATGTTTCAGTTTACATCATGCACTGTGGACCTACTACTACCCAGATATCTGACTCAAAGTAAGAGCTGTCACACAGTGCAAAGATCACCACTTCAGTCATGCAATACAACATGGTAAATAGAGCACGGGGTGGTGTCAAACGTAAAGGAGTGTTTGTTTGAGGCCTGTCCTCAAGGACTCGATGTTTTCATAAAGGGTGGATGTTCTGCAGTAGTTTTAATACGTTGGGTAGTGACACAAGGGGCGACTTTTTGCACAATGCTGCATTAAAATGTCCCAAAGTATCCTTAAGTCATAGACTTAAACCTGTCCATTACCTGATCTAACTGCATTTTTTTGGCACATAAACCTTTGCATTTATACTTTACTCTTTCATCTGAAAAGGAAGTCACTTGAATCTGCCCTTTGGCATCTTGGTAACGGAAAACTCCACCTCAAATTCACCTCGCACTAATCTCTCCATTTGGAACATTCTGCTCAATCCAATTGGTTGTAGTCATAATGAGACATCTAAGTCCTGTACCACACAAGGCAAATCCACTGCTGGGCTAAATACTGACTTGAGGATCACACCATGTGGAAGAGCAGCAATGGCAAGTCTTGAAGTAGTCACACTCCCACATCGGAGGCATAAATATGTCTAAATATAGCTCTTTGTGTTGGGTCACTTCCCCTCGGGCAGTAGTACTCCCAATATAACAATAAAACCACAGATTTGGCTGAGCATACTGCATTCACATCTGGTTGTTCCCATTAAAACCATGTTTACACTTTTACTTCTTTAATCCTGAACAAGGAAATCACTTTTTTTGACCACTGGACACAGATGAAGTTCAATTCCAAATTTCACTAGCCTCCATAAATTAATAAATAGTCGAAAGGATAAATTTGACAACCATTAAGAAGCTAATGGTGTTAATCTCCTCTTGCCTATAATAGTCTTACAATGTCAACATAACTGTCTCAATAGCCTACTTGAAGCATTGATGTCTACATGATTACAAAGATGAATGAACAACCATCTGACTACATTAAAACAGTCTTTTGAGCTGAAAAGGGAAAAACATACAAATATACACAAATGTCTTTTTCTCTTTTTTTAAAGACTCACTGTATCCATTATCTTTTCAGATCAGTCTGAACCATAAATAAGTTAATATAGCTTTTCATAAATAAATCTCAGTCTGTAAAATTCACATATAAATACCCTGCTCCATCTTGCAGAGACTTCCCAGAAAAGAGAAGTGGACCCACGTTACGTTACGCCGCATTTCATCTCTCCCTTTGACCCAAAAATACAAAGCATCCATGGTGTAAACACTACGACTTTCCCTTTAAAACCTCTAGAGGCAAGGACAAAGACAGGTAAATGGAGCGGACAGAGACAGAGCTGCGATTTTATGAAGAGACTGCAGATGTCTCTCCATTGTCTGTCTGGACCTGGGGCAGTAGGGCAGCCCTTTTCATTTTGGACACTTGTGACAACTTCTTCCTGGTCCAGTCCCTGATTGACACTGTGTGTGAAAGTGAGAGAGAAAGAAAAGGGATAGGCTATTGCTAGTGATGATTGATTGATATTGACGGTTGCTGCTCCTGCTGCATGCTTGGTTTTGGAGACATGCGAATGTCCATGCAAATGAGCTAGAGGCAGAGTGCTGCCAGGGACAGAGAGAAAAAGAAGAGAGCTGTCTCTACACTGGTCCAAGCCATCCTGTGGGTCATGAAACTGTCAGAATCTCCCTTTTTGCTCTCGCTGTCTCACTGTCCTTCTGAGAAGTGAAAGGCTGGATGTGCTGGCTGGTGCTCAGAGTCAGTTCCCAGAGCCACAGGTGTGTTGACCGGCGTGATGAGAGGTGTGCTGTTAGAGGGCTGCGGCTTTGTGTTGCCCTCTGGAAAAGTCTTCTCCTGAGACTGGGAGGAGGAGGATGAGGAATGAGTGCTCTCACTGGAACTGCTGCGGGTCTCTGTGCTGGTACTTGTCTTTTTCATCTTCCTCCTCTTGGCTAGTGGCGCTTTGTCCACCGTCTGCAGGCGGAAACCTTCCCGCTTACATTTGTTAAATGCCTGGGACAAAAAAAGGGGGTTTGGTGAGCCAAATATCAAGATTTCTCTGAATTATTAATTATCTGCTAATCTTTTCTGCACTGTTTTGGATTTGATTGATTTGATTTGATTTTTCTGTCAATGCTTTCTCCGTTAAGCGATTTATCATTTCACCTTTAAAATGACAGCAAATGTCTGACCAGCAGATCAAAACTAAAAGATTTACTACCACATAAGACAATAAGTCATTAA
The DNA here is from genome assembly GCF_963691815.1 of Echiichthys vipera. NCBI lineage: Eukaryota > Metazoa > Chordata > Actinopteri > Perciformes > Trachinidae > Echiichthys > Echiichthys vipera. The sequence continues at coordinate 7,171,601 of NC_139837.1, forward strand.
TAAGATATATTGATCTAAAAAGTTAATGATTAATGATGATAACTGATCCTTTCAACTGTACTGGAAATTAACCTCATGATACACTTAAAATAATGTTAATCTCTATATTTTGGCTTTCAGGTCAATCATTATAGGTTCATGAGCAGCAGCAGGTTTGGACGTTTGAACAGCAATAGTTTAATACAACATATTACAATACAAATACACATTTTGTCAATACATGACCTACATCTCAAACAAGCATACACTGCTTGTCATCTCTTACATTAAAGGTAGCTTTGACGTAGGTGTGGACAGAGGCAGTGGAGGAGCCTAGAATGTCCGGGGTCATGAGTGGGTTTGAGGACAGCTGGCTGTCGTCCTGGAGCCAGGCATTGTAACGTAGGCCGCACATCTTAATCCTCTTGTTTGGGTCCACCGTCAGCAGCTCTGTAGGAACAAGGCACAGATAATTACCATTAGCCCTCTAAATACGCAAGTCAGGAGGTGAGCCACGACGACAAAGTGGTTCCCTCTTTAGGTAGCTCAGTCACTGTGAGCTACTTTGCGGGTTAAACGTTTAATCTGTGACAAATAGGTAGTCCTGCTAACAAAAATTCAAAACATCCAATATTTTTGGACATAAACTGTCTGACAGGTCTTTTAAAACAGATACCAATTATATAGACACACAACTACATTTAAGTTTGTAATGTTTTCTAATGCTGGAGAGATTCCTTCACATCAGTTCACATCTAAAACTGGAGAAAGAAAAGCGGCCTGTATTTTTAATTATGATTAGTTGAAAAACACACAAGTCACCATATTAATCTCAGTTGTTCTTATAGCTTCTAAATACGGGCGATGGCATGAGACAACGTTTCTGTGGTCTTGTATTTTTTTGTAATTAAAGTATTTTAGCAGAACATACACACGATAGTGAAACAAGTTCCTCTAAAATCTTTACGCTAATACACTTTTAAAAAGTGCTTTAACCCCAATACTGTAACATCTGAGCACTCATTTGATGAAGGAAACAACAAATTTCGACTTAGTTCAACACACTGGATTTAAAACAAGCCACCAGTTCCATCCCCACCTTGGATCAGGTCCTTGGCATGCTCGGACACATTTCTCCAGGCCTCGCCTTCAAAAGAGAAGTCCCCCTGTTTGATTTTCTTCATAATTTCCTCTGCACTGGTGTGGGTCAGGCTCTTCTCCTGACACTGAAAAGGCACCTGCCCAGACAGCATGGTGTACTGCAAACAGAGGAAAACCACACAAGATTCAGTCAAAACACCATGAATATAGTTTCCAGGCTTAAATATCTGCACTGTAATCAAATCTAAAATCTTTTGGGTGGCACAGGAAATGCTACATGCTTTAACTTTTCACCCAAGAAAGTAACATTAGTTTAAGTAGGCACCAGTGTTATCTGCTGTTCAAGTAACACGCTTTAAAAAAAAAAAAATCCTATCAAGACGATTCACATAATTCTATTGTTATGTTGCGTGTTGCCGACTGCGGTTGAACCAGCGCCAAACAGAAGAGCAGTCTGTGCTCAGCTGAATAAGCAAGACACTCTCACCTTGGCCTGCTTACATCTGCCCTCAGAATTCTCATTAAAATGACAGTATTTGGGAACAGCCCTTTTGGCAGTGGATGATCTGTCCTGATCTCTCCCTCTCTCTAGCTCCCGCCCTGCGTCTGCTCACTTTGCTTCCAGGGCATTGTGCACACAGCTTGTCAGTAAGCATTTCATCAAAGCTCTGTGAGGCTCACTACTCCCATATCCCCCCCAGGGGGCATCAGTGTGAAACAACACTTGGACAGAGAGCCCAGACTCTCTAAAGATGACTGGCCGAGTATAGAAATCTCTCTCAACTCTCCCTCACCTCACCTCACCCCCTTGTATGCCCTCTCATTCTCCTCTCTACCTTTCCTTTTAATTTCCCTACTCTACACAGAAAAGGGTTGAATTAGGATGACACTTCCGCTACCAGGAAGCAACATCTCATATTAGTGCAGCCTTAAACAGCTCTTAAAACCAGGCTGGTTGCTCTTCAGTCAGTGGTGAGCGTTAAACTGTGTCAGCTCACCACAGGATGCTGAAGGTTGTAGCGCTGAACAAGAGAGGGAGATGAATATCATGCAAATGAGATTTAACAGAACATGCACACACACACACACACACACACACACACACACACACACACACACACACACACACACACACACACACACACACACACACACACACACACACACACACACACACACACACACACACACACACACACACACACACACACACACACACACACACACACACACACACACACACACACACACACACACACACACACACACACACACACACACACACACACACAAACACACACACACACAAACACACACACACCAGAATGGCCTGAAGCAAATGTTTATACACAAAATTGATAAGATCAACAAATCAACACTGTATGGAGCTCATGATGAAAATTGCTTCAGTTAATAATAATATGATGAAAAACAACTTTAAAGTGAGCTCGGAGCTGTGGATTTTGGAATAAAATGTCTATAATGAGGTCACTCTCATGTAGCATTGGAGAACGTGACAGTCTAAAGTAGAACTATACTCATCAACAAATAATGATGCTCCTGAATAGGGTCAATCAATGATCTTCTATTTAATCCTATTCCTGACTGAGCAGCATCAACAAAGCTTAGTTTCAATGCATCCTCAACTATCCTCAGTAACTTTTAACTTGATCATATCAAATATTATGAATTCTAAAATATTAATACACCCTGGGATTAAAAATATGCACAATAAATCGTTTCTTTTGATAGTCACTGCATTATCAACCTGTGAAATAAATACATAGCTCAAGACAATTTTTGAGTTGGTTGAAAGAGTATCAGTAGAAAACTGCATTTTAAAATGTAGTTATGATTCCTCGTTTTTTTGTTTTACACCTGTTGTGTTCAATTCAATGTTCAAGACTTTCTCTTTTATTTTAACTCAAAAGGCAATTTGTTGTATTTTAGTAGTATACTGTAAACAGCAGAAACACAGAATTGAGTGCACTACAATACTAATTTATCACAAGCAATATAGTTAGCGTGATAGTCAACAATGTTATTGCACATTTATTGTCCTCATATTGTGCAGCCCTAACACTGTTCTGTCTGCATAAATGTTTGCAGTTCGATATTTTTATCAAGCAAACCAACTTCAGTGACCATAAAGCATCATTTGGATTAATGCCGCCACAAATGAATATTTTATTTTATTGATCAAAGTAATTCTTTCATTAGGTGAGTAATCATTATGTCAGAAATGAGCTGATCTCAAAGTGATGCTCTTAAATTGTTTCCTCAATCCGATAAATAGTTAGACAACTCAAAGTCATCAAATATAATCAAAGAGAGCAAGCAAATATTCACATTTAATAAGCCGTAAACTAAAATAAAATACTTTTGTATGTGCGGAGGTAACAAGCTGCTAATATGTTTCTTTCCCCTCAGGAAGGCATGGAGCTGAATAATGAATGATTCTCCATCATTTTAAATTTTGTTTTAACCCGAGAATGGCTCTGTCTTCTCTCACACACTCACCAGAATGACCCCCAGACTCCACAGGTCACAGGACTCATCGTAGCCGTCATACTTGAGTATCTCTGGTGCTGCGTAGTGCAGGGTGAAGCAGGGAGTCTTCAGGAGCTGATTGTCTGGTGGTTTGAGGCGAGCAAAGCCAAAGTCTATGATTTTTATCTCGGAGTTCTCACTCTCGTCTGTGAAGAGCAGGTTCTACAAAGCAATTGGAGACATTGGAGAGACAGCAATCATTTCTTTCTGCTCAGCAAAACTGGTCCACTCAAGAGGTTACTAAATTGGACATCAAGACTTGTCTGACCAGCTACTTTTGACCCATGTTAGGGTCAAACAATTTTACTCTTGTTTTGTAGAAGATTGCAGTCAGAATGAGAATACAACAGATCATACTAAAGTTCAGAAAAACACAGTAATTTAGTTTTGAAAACTTATGATTCAGTGTGTCTGTATTCATCACAAAGACACTGTAAAAACCTGCGCTGTAGTACTTCTGAGTGTATGTCCAGTACCTCCGGTTTAAGGTCCCTGTGTACCACTCCTACATCGTGCATGTGGCTGACAGCCGACACCAGTTTTCTCATGATGCGGCTGGCCTCTGTTTCGCTAAAATGTTGCTTTCTGCGGATCCTCTCCAGCAGCTCCCCTCCACCAAGCAGCTCCAGTACCAGATATGTGTGGAGCTAAAGGCGTCACACACACAAACATACACACACACACAAGATTACACTTCTCCCTAACCATGACATGCTCTGAAATAGCACAGCAGGTGCAAACACTCCTATAGGTTTTGCAATTAAACGTAAATCGAAAGCTTTGTGTTTTCTAATGTATTTTCAATCTTGCTTTCACAGCTTGAACTGCACGTTGAAAACAGCTGAATCTTAACATGTGAAATAAATATAGCAAAAACAGCACATCCTTGAACCCATGATTGTGAGTAAAAGTGAAAGGGGCGAAACAAAGTGGAAAGGGAATAATGTGTCTGGGCGGCGGGGTAGAGTTTCTCATTAGTGCTGGGTCTGGGGAACAAAGGCAGGACTCGGTTGAGGCGAAGCGAGGCAGCGCTGCTTTGATCTGGGTCACAGGCCTAGGAGGTACAGTAATAACCCCACTGAGCTCATCAGGACTAAAGTGGTGCTCTTGGCTTGAAGGACCGGAGCTAATGAACCTGTACACAGTCAGCCACACGGACACACCTTCCCAATAACCAAGGTAAGCTACAGTTGGAACACATGCGCACTTAGTTTGGTTTGAGTGTGCTGCTCAATTAGCAACACAAGTAAATCTAGGTTGTTTCTATTCAGTGGTATGAAATGGATGCTTGTGCAGCTGCAGTTTGAAAATGTGTTAGGTGTGAAATATTGAGCCCACAGAGAAATGTTTATGGGACGATACATTTAGAGATTAAAATAAAGATATTGAGTGCTCCCAGCATCCCCATTAATCTGCCTTGTTCCAGTTTCAAGACTTAAAAAGGCTACCGTTCCCACAGGCTCCACAAAGAGCCATGCAAAACACATTCTTTTGGTCGCCAATGTATTCCTCGGATTAACCTTACCTGGTCATGGTAAATTTCATGTAACTTGACAATGTTAGGGTGGCCATCGCAGAGCTTCAGGGCTGCTATCTCTCGCTGAGTCTGTGCCTCCATCCTGCAGCAAACAGAAGCAGGAAGCCAGATAACTGTCACGAAATACAACATAAATACACACATACACAGAAGGGTGAGAACTTTGACTTTTTAGAAGGCAGATTTTGTAACTTTTAACAGGTTTTCAATTGACATTCTGGCCAAAACTGGGCAAATTTTATTGCATTATGCAGAAGTGCCTTTATATGACATATTAGCAAATATATAAATAAATATAAATAATAGAGTCAGAATAATGTACAGAGAGAGGCAAAAGTATGGTTTGGAAAATAAGACAGAAAATCACTAATTAACTTGGTACTTTTTGTATGGGGTTTTTGCGGAGTTGCCATTTTTTTGCTTCTTGTGTTTTGCAACAATTCACCTAGGATAACCCACATGGTTCAGTTCTCAATAATACATTTCAGAGGCAGTTCCGTCCATTTTAAGTGCGGTTTTACTCCACAACAAAATCTTTTTTTACTCTGAAATGGACAAATCCCAGTAACGCCCAGTTAGAAGAAGGAATACGTTTGTGTCAGGCGGATCGCCCCAGTGAGGCTTACTCTTATTAGAGCCATAATATTTGGTGCCGTGCTGTCAGTGGAGGAGTGTAGTGTCGGACTGCAGTCAGCGCACAAGATCAAAGATTGTTTTGTAGCAGTTGCCAGCAAAAACAACCAGGTTTGTAAGCAGAGATGTATTTACATTTATGTAACCCACATCTGGCAACCTTAAGCAGAGTAATAGGACAAATAAATAAATATATATACTCTATATATATACATAAATAAAAAAAATCCTGTAATCGTTTCACATTATGACATTATTTTGCATTCGTCTGTTTAAGATAACATTCTCATTTCATAATCTTTGTTAAGATTTGAAAAGGTTTTGTTTGTTTAGAGTTGGCTGACATGGTCTGAGTTTTGCCAGGGAGAGGAGGTGGGTGGCTGCCTGATTCACCGAGTGCAACTATAAACATCACACAGCTAGAAAACATCTGGGCTGACAAACACTGAGCAAGCAGGATGTGAGTTTGTACCTCTTGCTGACAATCTTGACTGCATATTTCTGTCCCGTCTTCTTGTGTGTGCATCGTCTGCAGATGGAGAAGCTACCCTCTCCTAAAGCACTGTCCTTCAGGTCCATCTCATAACTCATATAGAAAGGTGAGTCCTGCAGAGGGAGAACAGTGCACCAAAACAAGTTGTTTGGTCAAATGTAGATTTTGGGGTCACCAAGGTGTCCAATAATTACCTTAATTAAAGAATTACCTCAATTTTGTTAAGTCTTTAGTAAAAATGTATTAAATAATTTTTATATTAAAATATAATATAGTGCACTTAATTTGTAAACTTTCCTTGTGATCATGTGTGTATTGTTGCTTGTGCTTGAGATAACAAGCAGGATAGTGTTGCCCTTGTATTGATGTATCCAAGGCTTTAGATACTGTCAATCCTAAAATTCTTTTGAGACACTTAAAACCATATTTGATCATAAATCGTTTAACTGGTTTGCTAATTATTTGGTAGAATACAGCTGTAGTGGCTGATTGCAATTAGTCGAGCTTTCTGATGTTTACATGGGTGTGCCGCAGGGTTCTGTTCTCGGTCCACTACTTTTTTATTACATTTTTAGAAATGATAGGTGTGAATGTTGGAAACCATTCAATTCATCTGTATGAATGCAGATGACAACATAATAATAATAATAATAATAATGTATGTATATATTGTATAATGTAAGACTACTAAGTAATGTTACATTCAGGTCAATATGCCCTTTCAGCATATTTTTTGAGAATGCAGTAATTTAGATGGTTTTCTGGAGACAGTATTTTTCATTGTTTTGAATTGTTTCAATAATAATAATAAACATACATTTACATAAAGCAAGCATATTTGTCCACTCTCATGTTAATGAGGTTACTAAAAACTTGAAAAAATATCCCTTTAAAATAGATTTAGAACAGATAAAAGTGTGATTAATCGCAAGTTAACTATGGACAATCATGCGATTAATCACGTTTAAATATTTCAATAGACTTACAGCCCTAATACATAAGTCCCTATAGAACTAAGGTCTATTGAAATAAAGCATGCTTTACCCAATGCTTTTCAGAAAGCAAATTGTACAGTGTACAACTCCTTTATGTGTTATAGACTATGGAAATGTTTTTTGTATGCACTCTCCTATATCTATTCTTAAACCTCACTATCTTTCTGCTAGGTCATAACTGGGGACGGCTTTAGAACCTGAACCTGTAAAGGATGCTGAGCTAAGACTTTATTGGAAATGAGAGCCCATTTGGAGCATATTGCTATCCAAATACACGGCTAAAACTTCCCCTCTCTAGACAGTAAGCACTAAGAGTACTACGCTATGACCAAGCTGACACGCAAGCTAAAACGCTGATGTTCTTTTTTTTAAATAAAAATTCATTTTAATATTCCAGCATTTTGTTGATTAATTGAACATTGGTAAAAACAGGCTTTTGGCCTAGACTGAAAAGCATTAAACTGATCAATTATTATCCCCAAGGCCCGCTTAATATATCGGATAATAAGTCATGAAAACGGCAAAGTTTGATACAAGTACAAACGACGTTAATGAAAGAGCTTGAAATCCAATTAGCCCACAAAAAGCAATGCATAGCTACCATCTTACAAAGCATTAGGTTATGCGGATAGATAACTGCATTTATGAACAAACATTAAATTAATGGGATCATGCCTGAAAACTCAATCAGGTGAAATGAGCCTGAGTCAAACAGGTACAGTAGGAAAGAAAAGTTCTAGTGAAATGGAGGAGGGGAAAAATCTCATCTGTTTGTGACAGCAGCCATTAGCTTAAGTGTGTTTGTGCAGGGGGATCCAAGTCCATTCATCTTACCTTCATCATGGCGCTGCGGGCCACCGCAGCAGAGCCCGGCCTCTCAGAGCCCCCACACAGCTGGACATGGTCATCCATCACCACATTCCTCTTAAACAGGATAGAGGGGGCCATGAAAGAGTAGCCCTGCAAACAGAAACTAGCTGTTTACATTTGTTATGAATGTTGGACTATAAAAAAGACAGATAGAAGGCAACATCCATTGCTGCAGTTTACAGCCTCAGAAATTGCAGCATTAAAATACCTATATATATATATATATATATATATATATATATATATATATATATACTTCATACATACAGACATTTATAGACACTTAATGTGTTTCATATGCATGTATGTACTTAATGTGTTTTATATGCCTGCATGTATGTATGTATGTATTCATGTATGCATGTATGTATGTATGTATGTATTCATGTATTCATGTACGTATGTACGTATGTATTTTTATATTTACTGTGAAACTTAAAATTGTACATTTTTCTTCAAATGTCTCTGTCAAACCAGCCCGACAGCTTCACAATAAACCCAATTCTGTTCATTTGTGAGTGACAGTGGCTGTCCAGCTGTTCCTATTGTTAGACCTGTCATTGTGAAGCACTGCCTGCCTAATTCCAGCTGTGGGGAGCCCAACGCTTTGAGCTAGCATTAATCTCTCTCTCTCCCGTTTTCACCGACACACACACAGCTGTGTGGTATGTAGTGACAGCCACGGATGGACGGAAGGATGGGTGGTGAATGAATGAGTTGCCCTAAATTGCCGGGCTTGAATATTTGATTGCTCTGCTGTGAAATTACGTCTTGGCGCTCTTAATGCAATTTTAATTTTGTTTTGTGAGGCACCGTGGGGGAGCAAGTGCACAGTTTAAAATTGGGATTGCTGTCGTTATCTCAGAGATTGCTAGGCTTGCAAATTATAAAGACCACAAAATTTCAGACTATGTGAATGGCAGCTGAGAGCGAAAAAAGCCAAGATGAAGTTGGCAATCAAAGCCTGAAGGCGTAACCGAGACAGACGTGGTGATGCTCTCAAAGTGTAACCTTTTATTCCATGAGAGAAGCCCGTTAATGGATCTATTGATCTACCGAGCTCAAGGATCCAGAAGGCAATCAGAGTTGAAATTTCATGCAATACATCAGACAGCCATCAGCTGGCACAGAGTTGTGGGCCATATTATGGTTCAAAGCTACATCAAAAATAGTCATTCACATCTGTTACTTCAATAAGAGCTGCATATGGCAGCAATTACTTCAATAAAAGACTCTTTAGTCAATTTGAATACCAGTGCACACAGACAGACTCATGTTGACTTACAGCAACCTTTTGAGGACATTCAAAACTTCACTTGATTACTTCAATTGCTGTGGAGTATTTCAAATATAGTTACAGACAAAAAGTGGATAATGTATAATAGAATTTTTCACCCGTGTCAACATTTCACACTCCCTGCAACCAAAGCCCAGACAAACATCGGCACAAAGCAAGTGTAAGTACAAATGTTGTCCTGTGGGATGACCTGCAAGGAGCACAAAGGAATGTTCCTGTATGTAAACAACCAAACAATAAGTCACAACAAAACAAATTAGTTTAGTTGTCTAACACCCCTTAATACTCTCCCACCTGGAAGATGCGGTCACAGTTCTGGGGCAGAGCTGCCGGAGAGTAGGTGGGGTCCATCTCTGTGAACTCTTCTGCAAAGTTGCTGACATCCAGCTCATCCCGAATGACGGGCTTGAACGGTGCAGGCACCTTCTTAGCTGCCAAGTCCTCCCAATTTATTTTCTAAAGTGAGTTGGGAAAAAGAAAAACATTGTGGTTCGTCTCGTTCCTATTAACACAGCTTATACAAACACTCCGTTTTTTATAAATGCTGCTCACTCAAAGCAGCCCCATTATGTGGAGTAACAGCCCACCCTGCCATTTTGTTTTTCTAAACATTGTGAGATATTCAAGACAAGCAACGAGATCCACCTGGTAAAACGGGTGTTTTTTTACATTCTCTGCTCCATGAGGACCTGAGCCCAATCTTGTCTTTGGATCTTTGATGAGGAGTCGCTGGATGAGGTCTTTGGCCAGTTGTCCCATATCTTTGGGGAAAGGCGGATCCTTTTTTGAAATCCTCCTGTGATGCGTGAGACAGATATGGTCAGTGCTGTAGAATGATTATACCTTAAGACTAGCTGGAAACTGCGGCTGATGATCAGAGAGAATCCATACTTGGCAATGTCTGTGTGAGAGTTCTCATCTCCATCAACGGTGAAGGGTGATCCACCAGTCAAAAGCTCGTACATCAACACACCGAGGCTCCACCAGTCCACGGCCTGGAATGCATGAAAGCAATCACCTGTGACTTTGGCTTAACAGTCTAAAAGAAGAATCTCCCTGGAGAGCACACACACATTCAGGACTACAGGGAGGAGAGCCTGTGCTGCTTGATTTGATTGAAAAGACGACGGCATAAAACTACAAATTACCTTATCATGTCCAGACTCTCCTCCTTCCACAATTTCTGGAGCCATATATTCAATGGTGCCACAGACAGAAAACGCCCTTTCCACCTGTTTTGGCAAATGCGCAAATCAATAGACACATTTAAGATCCCAAATATCACAAAAAAATATAGAAAATAACAGTCTTCTCTGTGCATATCAAGATTAAAGACCCTGTAAAAACTGAGCTTTCAAATCTATATATAAGAAAAGTTAAATTTGTCAATGTTTTATGAGGAAGGCTGTGCTTTCATCACGTCTTTTTAGACCTCAAGGACACAAGCAAAATGTTTTTGTGAGAAACACTCAATATAAAGACAAATTTTGGTTATTTTCAATACAATTTTACAGGTAACCATGAATATTAGTGACTAAATGAGCAACATTTTTTGTTATTTATTTATTTATTTATTATTTATTGAGTTTAGGGAGCTTAACACTGCTTCATAAGGACTGTGCGGGTCATCAGTTTAAGGACTGGGGGGTTTTAACACATATTGTTAAGATATACTCTACCTGATCAAATTCTTTACTCAGGCCAAAGTCTGTGAGAACTATATGACCACTTGAATCCAGCAGAACATTCTCCAGTTTCAGGTCGCGGTAGACAATCCCGAGCTGCAACAAGAAAATGAAGAGAGAATCACAAAGCAACTTCTGAAGTCAAGAGGCCTCGGTTCTGTTGAAGCTGGGGCTTACCTTGTGAAGATGTTCTAGCGCTGACACAATCTCTCCACTGTACAAGGCAACTTCTTGTTCCTTAAATCGCACCCTTTGCACCAGATGTGTAAAGAGCTCACCACCATTTACATAATCTATAATAAAAGATATCATGCATGTCATGTTTCATCCAAAATAATATAAGCGGGTTCTTTTTTCTAAAAGGAAGTGCATGAACTTCTGTTTGTAATAATTCATTCAGCAAGTGAAAACCCATTTCTCTCACTTTCACTCAATCATTAACCTTTTTTTTTTCTTGTGTAAGCATAACACAGAAGGCATTTTCCTATAAAACATCCTAACCGAGAATGAGATGCAGCTTAGTATCCGTCTGGAAGGCATAGTGAAGTGTGACGAGGAATGGAGACTGGCGGATGTGCTCCAGCACTTGCCGCTCTGTTCGCGTGTGTTCAGCAGTCTTTGCCTTCTGTACAATAGTGGCCTTCTTCAAAACCTTCATGGCATACAGCTTCCCTGCATCATGACCACTCACTTTCCTCACCAGGAACACCTTGCCATATGCTGGTGGTTAAAATAAACAAAGACAGAGTGCAAAGTTCAGTGCCGAGCAAAGGCTTAAACAGAAATGACTGGTATGACATGCTTATCATTCCAAAAACACACAATATCAGATGCCAGACTGGCATGCAAAGTATCATCTAAATATCATGTTCTGTTCAACACAGGGACAGTTTTAGGTTTCACTCACCTCCTGTGCCCAGCACCTTTAATAGCTCAAAGTTTTCAATGCCCACCCTCTCTACATGGCCCGTCAGGTTGGCTGAAGTCAGAGCAGAAATAAAAATACAAAGCAAAAGTGATTTGAATGATAACATACTTGAGAAAAAGAAATAACAAATGTCATGTGTATATTACTGGAGATCAGTAGGATAAATGTATTCCCTCAAGGGTCATTCACTCTCAGAAAATGATGTGTGAGTGTATATTTTTACATCTGTACGCAGAGACACAATATAAAAGAGTAGCTCGCAAAGAATAAAAGAATATTTTACATATTAGGTATCTTTTCGCCTGAGACTAATCTGGAACATGGGAAAAAGTATGTTTAATCACTGCACTGATAGCCCTGCTGTTTGCAGTTGCATTATAAATCTCCCTCCTGTCATGATTGGCGTCGCATTAAATCGACTCCCAGGAGAATAATACTATGTACTAAAACCAAGACATTTAAAATATAAAAAGGTACAACTTGTGGACACACATTGGAGTTTGAAAATGAAGAGTCTGGTTAACTTAAAAAAAAGAAAAAGAAAGTATGTTAAGACCATCTAGAATCCTGGTCCTTCTCCAAAGTACAGCTGTTTTAGCTCCAAAATTATAAAAAGGTGAATAAAATGATCCGCTTCTAGTCAAAATCTGTGGAGATATTCTCATTTATTATTGAATACCATTGATAACGCCAAGTGGTAAAAACAGTTAAAACTGATCAGCTGTTGTAAACCGTTGTTGCCAAAAGATGGACACCAGAAGGCACATTACACCACCGTACAGTCCTGTATATTGTTGTTCTGTAACTGGTGCCCGTTATAATAAATAATGCATTATTGCATTTCATTTTGATACAAAGAGACTCTCAGCCAGGATGCTTTGAGGCAAATTAAGTCAAACACTGGACAAGTAAGGACATTTCTGAAAGTCTGGTTGGTGCTAAGATGAACGCATAGCCAACAGCAGCAGACTTTGCATGCTGCACAGGCAAATTTGTTTAATTGTAAAACTGTGCAAATACTGCAGATAGAACACAAGCATAATCATTAAACTTCCTGTACAAATAACTAACAAACAACATGAGATTATCTCCCATGCAACTGCAAGCACACTTGCTATATTAACCATAAAAGGGTTTATCATCTTCCATCAGAGATCTCCTGTGACTTCAGCACACACTGTCAGTGACTCCTAGCATGCTATGCTCAGTCATCTGTACTGGGAGAGCAAAGACATGCATGTCCACCGTAGTGAACACATTCCTTCTGTCTCCCACACTGAAAATAGGCTACTGAGCAATTAAAGCGGCTGATTTAATCTTTTTCCGCTGCTTCTCCTGTTACGCACGAGAAGAAATGCGACATCTTTCATACCCATCATCATCTCAATTATTTGAAAACAACATTGTTGTCCTTCAAATCTGAGGTCAGGGGTTCACATTGCATAACACCCTTGTCAAGCTCATCTGCAAAGACCAAGTTTGATTTAGGTGTTTATTAATAGCCTAACAGAGGTGTTCAATCAGATGATTGCCTTACTGATAGACAAGAGGAACCTTCAGTCTACAGAAGAGAAACGCTTATGAAACTCAAAATAAAAAGCTTACATGAAACGGATAGTTTATATGGTTGGTTGATCTAAACCCAACATCACAACTAAATTTCAACAAATCGTTCACTTGGAAAAGTGGATATTCTGTCTTTCAAAGTATTGGCAGAACTATGTCTAAGATTATTCAAACTATAGCAATTATGTCCCCTGCATCATATTTTTACAACTTTCCATACCAAACGCCCTGATATAAAACAGGAAGATTAAGACTTAATAGATCATTTATCCTATCATTTTGAAATCTTACTCTCGACTAGTACAAGTGTTACAGCAGGGGTCCAAAGCAGGGTTACGTTGACACAGCGCCTACAACGCTGTGTGAAATTTCACACACAAAAAAACGAGTGCCAGTGACAACTAGACTGACTGCATATTTAGGGCAGGGCAGTAAATGGGGGTGCAGCATAGTCATGTTGCAGCTTGAACAGTAGCACTGTGTCATTATAAACCAGTTGCAGATAAAGCAGTGTCCAACTTCATTCAGAAGCCCTCTGCATTGAGTCAGTAGACAAGCCACTGTGCTCAAAAACAACCGCCTTCACTGAAGTCTCAATCCTAACTATGTTGAGATGATGCTTGTACATGCAACAACACTATTTCAGTTTGTAATATCGTTCAGCAAAATGATTTCAATAAAAGTCAGTATGATTCGGCACAACCTTTTAATCTGCTACAGACCACCGTACACCTATACCACCAGAAACAGGGACAGTCTCTTCCCGCAGGCTGTTGCTATAATGGACACTTAATATCCAATAAAGCCGCCTGTAACATCAATAATCCCATATTTATTACAGCACCCTTGTGCTCTACACCATTGCACGATTATCATGTTTATAATTCCATTGCCCGATGTATCTGTACATATGAGTTAAATGTTTGTTTACCTTTTTTAATTTGTGTTTTTAAATTTTGTAAATTGAGTGACAAAGAGTCGAGTCAAATTCCTTGCATGTGCTCACACTTACTTGGTCATTTAAACTGATTCTGATTCAGGATGATTCTGAATAAAGTGAATGACCAAGAGACGAATGCATTGACATGTCATCCATGATAACACGAACCAGCAGTGTGACTCCCCTGTTTAATGTGCAGAAAGAAAACTACTGGGAGCTCACGTTCACTTTGACACTTGACAGCACTGCAGCTGTGTCTGCTCTTCGTTGGCTAAGGACAAGTCAGCTGTGACAACTGACAATTGGCAACCTGCAAAACCAACTCATTTAGAGATTAAGGTTAAGTTAAGGCGTTAACAGTGGCACAAACTTGCTGAAACCATGTTTGTGGTCTGATTTAGCCTAGTTAACAACGTTAACGACTAGCTTAAGCTCGTGTTATTACCTGGGTTGAACACAGTTATTATGTAGCGGTAAGCTAGTAGTATGATCAGGTAACGTTAGTTTGCGTGAGATAGCAGTAATACGGACAGGACAGTCAGCTAATGTTAGCCTTCCTCTGCCATGTTTGGACTGGAGTAACGTTCACGGTCACGTTAGCGCTCACTACAAACGCCCATTGACAGTGACAGTTGGCTCTTCCAAGCTAGCCAGCTAACATTTCCCCCCGGGCAAGTGCCTCTGAAAGATCAAATGGCACATACAGCTGACTGCATTACAACTTCAACCCAGCTCGCTTACTAACTTACCATTTTTCAGCTCGTGTTTCACAGTAAAGAGGTCACCTTCTCTAGAAGACCCCTCCATCGGGGATGGCATCGTTATTTCCAATTACGTTCAAATATGCTTTTCCAGAGACGGATACGTCCACGTCGCAAATGTAATTAACAATATAAACATGCAGATAATTAACTATTAATACAAGAAAGTTAAACGCCTGTTGGTTAGGCGCCAAACTTAACCGATAAATGGGCAGATTGTTGCTACAAACAGCGAGAAAGCCCAAAGGGAACCACTCGCTTCTTCCAGCACACCACCACTACAACTACCTTCGCAACCAGACGGTCCCTCTTCGCTGATTGGCGTTGCTATGGGAAGGTCTGAGCCCTGATTGGATGTTCTCGTGTTAACGACGCATGATCCCGCCTCCCTCAGAAGACTGGTGCTGCCTTCACTTGTCCCTCGTACACGCTCAAGTCAAAGGTCATAAGTGAAAAAATTGCAATGTATTGCGCATTAAAAAGATAGGGGACTTACAAGTTGGGAATAGTCAAAGTGTTTTGATTTACTTTAAGTACTTTAAGTAAATAAAAGTAGCAAAACTACAGTGTGAAAATACTGTGTTACAAGTCCTGCATTCAAAATCTTGCTCAAGTAAAAATACACAGGTTAGTATCAGCAGGGGCGGATTAAAGTGGTTTGTTTGGGCCCCCCACATTATTACCCATGCTTTATCAGAAAAACAAACAAATGCTGGAACAGAAGAAAACTCTGCAACCTTGAAAAATCCTGTCAATTTAGGGATTTTATTTATTAGATCTTGGTCCCGCTGTTCTTTCAGTCGTGCTTTTCTTTTTCATGCTCTGCTATCACATTTCCTTTCTGACATTTTGCTATTTCGCTTTACTGTCTATTAACAGTGAGCGTCTAACATTTGACAACAAAACTGACCTTATGAACCAAACATGATGGCAGCTGATTGGGTAAATGTAAATGTTTTTTTTAATGTTTTTAAGGGCCTCAATAGGAGGCAAGTTTTTTTTTCCCTATGTGTAGTAAATAATAAAAAAAAATAGTCTGGCCAGCCTGTGCATTAAGAGATGGAACATTATTATTATCACTCTACAGGTATAGAGAGAACATCAGAGAGGAAGTTCTGGAAAAATATTACAGATGCACCTTTCCATTTTTTTCTGATCCAATCTGATAACGATACCTGGGCTGAGCGTATCAGCCGATACCATCCGATACTACTGTTGGATGAATGAACCGTACACTTGCCATGTGAGTGAAGGGGATCCCCTGTCTCTGAGTATCAGCATCCACATATACTTAAAGCACCAAAAGTAAATTATACAGAAGGGCCGGAATACTATAATATAATATATTACTGGATTATAATATTGACACATTAATGTGTTACAGCTGGGAAAGTAATTATAATTTATTGGTTGCTTTTATATTTTGTATTACTATTTTAAACCTGAAAAGTAACCAGTAACTACAGGTATCAAATATATGTAGTGGAGTAAAAAGTATGATATTTGCTTCAAAAATGTAGTGGAGTAGAAGTAGGCTATACAGTACCATAAAATAGAAATACTCAACTTAAGTATGACATGTATGAGTAAACGTATTCAGTTATATTCCACCACTGTGAATAGCATTGTAAAGAGAACAAAATTGTGCTTTGGTGGGTTTTTAATTACTCTGGAAAATAAGCAGAAAAGCTGTATAGGTAGTTGTACTAGAACAATAATGGAGAGTAACTAAGTTATTTACTCAAGTTCTGTATTCAAGTACAATTTTGAGGGACTTGTGCTTTAGCAAGTTACTCAATTTTAGGTTAGGCTACTTTATAATTCTACCTCAGTACATTTTAAAGGTACTTTTTGTACCAGAACATTTATTTGAAAGATAATTACTACTGTGAAGATCACAATTGCACTTACAAAACATATGATCATTACACAGTACTGCATCATTGATAATAATCAATTCATTTCAAAAGCTTCAATCTGATACTGTAACATTACTATAACATTCACATCTAGAATACAACTGAATGACCTTTATGTCGTTTGAATTTTCCAACAGCAATTTGAAGCATCTTGTTTTGTGCAAGTGAAAACTAGACAGAAGTAAGAAACAGTATATTGTTTGGCAAGACAGGACATATCAGGAAAATGATCAGTTTCTGTTGAGGTAAAAAAAAAAAAGAAAAAAGAAGAAGATCTGACTACGCAGAGATTAAGATCAGGATTAAACGTAAACATACCTGTGTGTGTAAACTGAGTTTTTTGTTACACTACATTTATGTAATATATATTGTATTTTGTTATGTCATTTTGCTTGTTCACATTTGCTTTTTCATGTCACTATATGTTTTCATTTGAAGCAACAGTACGATGTGTTCATTTTACAGGGTGTCAGAGAAAATGCAAACTAATGCAAAGTGCTGCTGGTGATGAATGACTGCATGAATAAAGGGATCGGAGCCAGGAGCTTCATCATCAATCTATAATTATACCTGTCCACCCTAAAACCTGAGGTAAACTTTAGAGACATTCAGCATTAAAACAGCTACACGCACTCTCAAACAGAGGTCAATGTAATGCAGTTCACCAACTTGTACACAAGGTGTCACCTTTGTGCTGTGATCGATACAGGATATAGGAAGAACATTCACATTTTTCTGACTTTCCTAATGCGTTTTTCTGTTTTGGGGAAATATTGGATTACGCCTTTGGGCTCAAACTGAATTTTAGAGCAGGGAAGGTCTCTTTGTTAGAACTGCTAGCAACTGTAGATATCTGAATGATGAAAATACAAACAGTGTTGCAGTAAGCAGGATATCCATAGTTGTGAGAAACAGCTTACAGAAGGAATAACTAAAACACAAGGATATTTTTGTACAAACATAACAGAATCTACACAACATACATAATTCAGGAGTTTTCTTGTTTTTTCCTGTTAAATGTCCAGGATTAAATGTATGGTAAACATCTATTAAGGGACAGTTCAACAGAAAGAGGTAAACACATAATTATGGAAAAGAGGAAAATTAAATATTGAGTCAGATATTTGGAATTATATATTGCTGATGTATTTCATGTGTCCTCACAGCTTTTTTTAAAATTTGTAATGACTATATATATTTACATTTGTAATTAGCATTTGCCCTGAAGGACAGTAAGTTTCAGATAAGTTAAACAACAAACGTCTTTTCTGAATGTGTAGCTAAAGGCTATTTAAACATCCTAGTGCACTGGTTCTCAATTTGTGGTATTTGTACAACTGGTGGTTCACAAAGGAATCTAAATGAAGAAAATACTTAAATGTTAAGATCTGTGAAAAAATTATGAGCTAAACTGTGATGGAAGAGAGTACGCAGAGGTAAAATGATTGGTTTGAAAAGGTTAAACCAATCATTTTACAACAGCTGTTGATTTACAAATCACTGAATGGTTTAGGACCAAAATACATTTCAGATCTTCTGCTCAGCTACGAACCATCCAGACCTCTCAGATCCTCTGGGACAGGTCTGCTCTGTGTCCCCAGAGTCAGGACTAAACATGGGACAGGTCTGCTCTGTGTCCCCAGAGTCAGGACTAAACATGGGACAGGTCTGCTCTGTGTCCCCAGAGCCAGGACTAAACATGGGACAGGTCTGCTCTGTGTCCCCAGAGTCAGGACTAAACATGGGACAGGTCTGCTCTGTGTCCCCAGAGTCAGGACTAAACACGGGACAGGTCTGCTCTGTGTCCCCAGAGTCAGGACTAAACATGGGACAGGTCTGCTCTGTGTCCCCAGAGTCAGGACTAAACATGGGACAGGTCTGCTCTGTGTCCCCAGAGTCAGGACTAAACATGGGACAGGTCTGCTCTGTGTCCCCAGAGTCAGGACTAAACACGGGACAGGTCTGCTCTGTGTCCCCAGAGTCAGGACTAAACATGGGACAGGTCTGCTCTGTGTCCCCAGAGTCAGGACTAAACATGGGACAGGTCTGCTCTGTGTCCCCAGAGTCTGGACTAAACATGGGACAGGTCTGCTCTGTGTCCCCAGAGTCAGGTCTAAACACGGGACAGGTCTGATCTGTCACCCCAGAGTCAGGACTAAACATGGGACAGGTCTACTCTGTGTCCCCAGAGTCAGGACTAAACATGGGACAGGTCTAATCTGTGTCCCCAGAGTCAGGACTAAACATGGGACAGGTCTGCTCTGTGTCCTCAGAGTCAGGATTAAACATGGGACAGGTCTGCTCTGTGTCCCCAGAGTCAGGACTAAACATGGGACAGGTCTGCTCTGTGTCCCCAGAGTCAGGACTAAACATGGGACAGGTCTAATCTGTGTCCCCAGAGTCAGGACTAAACATGGGACAGGTCTGCTCTGTGTCCTCAGAGTCAGGACTAAACATGGGACAGGTCTGCTCTGTGTCCCCAGAGTCAGGACTAAACATGGGACAGGTCTGCTCTGTGTCCCCAGAGTCAGGACTAAACATGGGACAGGTCTGCTCTGTGTCCCCAGAGTCAGGACTAAACATGGGACAGGTCTGCTCTGTGTCCCCAGAGTCAGGACTAAACATGGGACAGGTCTGCTCTGTGTCCCCAGAGTCAGGACTAAACATGGGACAGGTCTGCTCTGTGTCCCCAGAGTCAGGACTAAACATGGAGAGGCAGCATTCAGTTTTTATGCTCCACAAATCTGGAACAAACTTCCAGAAAACTGCTGCAACTCTCAGTTCTTTTAAATTAAAGAAGACTTTTATTTTTGCCGCTGCTTTTTTATTAAACTCCCTCTACTGCACTGTATCTTCAATTACATGTCTTGAAAATGATACTTAAATGTTAATGCTTTCAATAATCTTTTACTTATATTACTCAAATGTCATTTTATATGTTTTCCTTTACTTTTCGTAAAACTGTTATAATTTTACTTGTCCAATATTTTACTTGTCATTTCACATGGGTTTCTTTCCAATGCTTTGAGGCTGTGGCTGAAGACAGACAACAATGAATGATCTTCTGAATAGGAAAAAACCTTCCTGTCCGTAGCTGAATAGTGTATTTTAACATTGGTTTTAGTAGTGGTACTTGAGACAGCCTGATCTTTTCTGAGGTGGTACCTCATGTACAAAGTTTGAGAACCACTGTCCTAGTTTTGTTTATTCAGTAATTCAAAATTCAGTACATTGTATGTAGTACAGTTAAACAAGTGAATCCATTCTTCAGACAGACGTAAGATTTACATAAAAGGTTAAGCAGCAAACAAAACAAAAAGCAACT
The DNA here is from genome assembly GCF_963691815.1 of Echiichthys vipera. Lineage (NCBI taxonomy): Eukaryota > Metazoa > Chordata > Actinopteri > Perciformes > Trachinidae > Echiichthys > Echiichthys vipera. The sequence continues at coordinate 7,192,180 of NC_139837.1, forward strand.
AAAGAATAAACAAAACTAAGGGAAATCACAATTTTATATTTGAAGTGTTTCTTTGTAACATTGTTTTAAAATACCACAGATAATTGTATAAACAGGGATTGTGTCATTGTCTTTTTCTCTTCAGAAAAGGGGCTTAGTACACGTTAGATAACCTATATTTAAGTATAATATTAATTCAAACTGTTGCTTTCTTCCTTGTCATTTTATCAAGGGATTTCGTACATGTGTTAAATTCTCTCTTAAACACTAGGAGGTGATATTTTTAAATGTTTGTTTTTATGAATAAAAAACATCCCCAATATAATCCACACATTCACCATGTAATTTTCTTCTGAATTTCCCCTTGTGGTGCCGAGAGTAAGTTCATTAGTTGTAAAGCTCGGTCCAGAAACTGTCAACAGGTTTTTCTCCACCATTCAGAAACTCTGTGTATATAAACAGGTACTAAAGATATATGTTGTGGTTTCAATTCCCTTTTTTTTTTACAAAATCTGTGGTGTAGAAAATTTTTAGATGGATACATATTATTCATTGTTTTAAAATGCACTTATTTCCTAGTGCACACAGTTATTTTGATTATGTCCATTTACAGTTTGAAGTCTCTCAAACTGTTTTTTGCCTATGCCTTGTGGCAGCATGGCGCTACTGCTTTGATTTGGTTTAATAAAAAAACCGTCCAATGAGCTGCGAGTTCTACAGAATCAGCCAATGGGCGTGCGGGAGCTTTTGATGAGCACCAATCAGCTTCTGATCTGACTGGTCCCGTTTTCCGGAAGTGCCACACTATTTGCCGTGCCCCAGTGTGACAGCTAGCTAGCTAGCTTCACTTCTGCTTCACACTGTACTGACCTCCGCTCCCGACATGGCTGGTGTTCGAGCCCTTGGTGTTCTCTCCAGATTCACATCACGGAGATACCCTCTCTCCTCAGGTAGAAAATAAACTTATTTGTTGTTTCAACAATAAAGAAACAACCGCGAGAGAATGATACTGAAACTTCGACCTTCTCCAGGTGCCGTAACGTTAGATGGATAATTAGCTGTTAGACTAATTAGCTGTTAGCTCCTTATGCAGACATATGCGGTGTCATTTTTCTGTTTTTTTTTCAGGAAACATATCTCAACAAAAGTTTAGCAATGATATTCATTGAGAGTAGAGGGTTTTTTAACGAGCAAAGGTTGTTAACTTGCTATGTGTGCTAGCTAACGTTAGCTGACGGCTACTCTCTTCAAAATAAAAGTTTTAGACTGTTTGCTTTCACTTTTGACTTTAAAAATGTTTCCTTTAGGACACCATAGACAGTAATAAAAAGACTTGCACCATTTGTTCGCCATTGTGTTGGATACTGTTGTCTCTTTCTGTCTGAATGGTAGTCGGGGAATGTAGGTGAAGGGTCATTTAGTCACTGGGTTGCACAGCCTGACTGAGACCGGCTGAGGTCATGGAGATATTATGTGACGTTTCATGTGCACGTTGCACGCAGACAGTTTTGTTTAGATAGTGTTTAAGGCTTAATGTAGTGTTTATGATATGGACGTAAGGGTGAAGCAGCTAGCAGCAATGTGAAGGAGTTTAAATGACTTATAAAGTATTAGATACGTAACTGTAATAATGTATTACTTACTGTCATATCCTTCCATACAGGTGGTACCTTTCGCACCTTCTCAGTAGCTCCCGCCATGCTAGGTAATTCCAAAATACACACACACAGACACACACACACACACACACACACACACACACACACATATATATATATATATATATATACATGGGTAAAAATAGGTCACCTTGTCCATTGACACAATTATTTTCTCACTGTACTGTATCTTCCTTCTCTATTTTTAGCCCGAAGCCATGTGAACTATGAAGTCAAGGGCGATGTTGCTGTCGTACGGATCAACGACCCAAACTCCAAGGTGTGTGCTCATTAAGATTGAAAATGTGACAGTTTTCACTTCTGAATTATGTGGGTTTAAAGGTCATTTTTTCCCCTCCAGGTTAACACCCTGTCAGTCCAAATGCAAAAGGAGATGGCAGAAGTAATGGATGAAGTATGGGCCAACAATGCTGTTCAAAGTGCCGTCCTCATCTCCTCAAAGCCGGGATGCTTCATTGCAGGAGCTGATATTAAGTAAGATAAATGTCATAAATCCACTGCCAATTTATTTTGGTGTGTGTGGTACCTTAATCATGCCATTTTGACTTCTTCTTTAATTTCTTGTACAGTATAATTAACAGATTTGTCTCATCACGACCTGTTTTATGTTAAAACGTTGTTGCTGAAACACAACACAAATTTATATTATGCATCCTTTGAATTAAGATATTTTACTATACTTGAATGACTTGTCAAAAATGGTCATGCCTTGAATTTTCTTTTGATAAACTTCACATCTGTTACAGTATGATTCAGGCCTGCAACAATGCGGAAGAGGTCACCAAACTTTCTCAGGAAGGGCAGAAGATGTTTGATAAGATAGAAAAGTCTCCTAAACCCATTGTTGCTGCCATCAACGGCTCGTGCTTAGGAGGAGGCTTAGAGGTAACAAAAAGTAATTTCAACAACCAAATACAGAATATGCTTGACTTTAGTGAAACTATTTGACTAGGTTGACTGATAAAAATAGTAATTTCTTATCTAATGGGTCCTTTTTGCATTTCAGTTTGCCATCGCCTGCCAGTACAGAATTGCAACAAAGAGCAAGAAAACAGTTCTTGGCACTCCTGAAGTAATGCTGGGTCTTCTACCTGGAGCTGGTGGTACTCAGAGACTCCCCAAAATGGTTAGTAAAGGTCTAGAGTTACAGTCCCTAAATTTCCTATTTAAATTACTTGACTAAGTACAAAAAACAAACACTGCAGAATGATGCAGATCGTTATATCTTGTGTCAGGACAAGACAAGAAGCAAAATAATCTGGCTAATGCTCATAATTGGTTTAAGATGTTTACGTGCACCTTGGAGATCCTGCAAACAGATTATTCCCCCTGCCCAGTTTGTCATTTAGCAACCCTGTCTTTCAAAGCGCAGGATTATGACTAATTTATGTCCATAACATAAAAAAGAATTGTACTCTAAACGCACAACAACACACTCAATATTTAAGATAAATCAGTTCACGTATGTTTCCTTTTATTACCTGTAGGTTGGTCTGCCTAATGCCTTTGACATGATGCTGACTGGAAGAAACATCCGAGCAGATAAAGCTAAGAAGATGGGGCTTGTCAACCAACTTGTAGACCCCCTAGGTAAGATATCTTGATCTACACATTATTAGAAAACATTGAACTGCTTCAAATGGCAAGTTCTAAAATATTACCACCTGCAGAAAGTGTAATCTTTAGTAATTTAGTAATTCAGAACGCAATGTAACTGATTGATTATAAGGTATTTTACTGTGCATCAGTGGATCTTTAGGCTAGAATGAATTGATAAAATGATCTTGTCATGAGTCTTATGATATTTCTGCTCCTAATACAGGACCTGGGCTGAAGAGTCCAGAAGAAAGAACAATAGACTACCTTGAGGAAGTTGCCATTGAATACGCCAGAGGGATTGTCAATAAGAAGATCCCTCTCCACAAAGCTAAAGGCAGGATGGAGAGTAAGTTGTGCTGCAATTATTGAGCATTTGTCTCATTCTTTTCCCTTTAGTTGGTTTCATTATGACTAAATGAAATCCTACATTAATCCTAATGTTCTTTCTCCATAGAAATTCAAGACTACGTTATGAGCTTTGAGTTTGTGCGGAATCAGATTTACAAAACTGTCCACGGTAAAGTTATGAAGCAGAGCAAGGGACTTTATCCAGCACCCCTGAAAATAATTGAAGTAAGTAAAAACTCCGCCTAAGCAATAACTCGAAAGCACTATGTTATTTCATTTTAAAGCCTGTTTTCAAATTATTGGCAATTTTAAGTAAAAGGAGACAAACCAGTGTGCAATTTTATTTTTTAATAATTGGTTTGGAAAATTCTGCAATAGCCTTCAAGTCTCTAGCTTTCTCTGCTTTGTTGTTCTCATATTTAAATTAATGTTAATTTTTCTCCACCATCTCTCCTTCTCAGTGTGCGAAGACTGGAGTGGAACAAGGCCCCACTGCTGGATACTTGGCTGAGTCTCAGGTAAGTTTTGTTGGCTAAATCCTTGGCATATACTGTACAGTAGTACATTGTGCAAGTGAACATCACCAATTTTCATGCTTGCCACAGAATTTTGGTCAGTTGGCAAAAACCACAGAGTCGGCAGCCCTTATTGGTCTCTACCAGGGTCAAGTTGCATGCAAGAAGAACCGCTTTGGAACTCCTCAAAGAGAAGTGAAGTAAGTTTTTTATAATCTTCATATATTGAGCTGGTTAACCTGCATTTGATATTACAAGCTAGTTTATTTGGTTATGGTTAAATACTGGGTTGGCACTAATGACAAAGCCAGGTCTGATTTACAATGTTGGAAAACAGGAGACAAATGGTGGGATTACAACTTCTGCTTCCACTTGATGCCATCTGGCCCAAATATATTTGAGCACTGCAAGCCCCTGCAAAATGACTTAGTGTTAGTATTAGAATTTGATCCATTCGGTCCGATAACATTTTGAAAGTCGAGAAGAGTCGCACCATTAATAATTAATTAGTCAGAGAGTTAAACTGGAAGTAGGTGGCTCGGCTGTGAGAAGTCTCTAGTGCGCCTGCTCTGTTGGCCCTACAGTGCAGAAGTTTGATGGAAGTAGGGTTGATCATCTGTGTGTTTAGACACGGTAGTTGAACTATCATAGGAATGAACAGGGTTCTGCCTCGAGCGCTGTTTCCGGTTCTCTCAATACATCCATGAGCCCAAGTCTTCGCTTTGGTTTAAAATAAGTATAGGAGTCTTCCCGTAATCTACTAATTGTCTGTTTTTGTTGTTTACCACTAGGACCCTTGCCATCTTGGGAGCAGGTCTGATGGGAGCAGGTATCGCCCAGGTAACTGTGGACAAAGGTGTGCACACAGTCCTGAAAGACACCGCTCTGCCTGGACTGGCCAGGGGAGAGCAGCAAGTCTTCAAAGGGTGGGTTATCATATCAGGAATTTAAATATTAGTTGTTACATTGAGGATGTTTTTCAACAGCAAGTTCACATCCTGACTGTAAATTTGTCTAGACATAGTGCAAGTCTACAGAATAATCTTTCAAATCAGCTATGAAATATGATATTTGAAAGTGGCTTGCATATGATGAAGCATAATTGTGTTGGAACCTAAAATATGTGTCTTACTTTAAACAAGGCTCAATGACAAGACCAAAAAGAAGAGCATCACATCATTTCAGAGAGACTCTATAATGTCCAACTTGACTGGCCAGCTGGATTACAGCGGCTTTGAGAAGGCCGATATGGTTATTGAAGCTGTCTTTGAAGACATTAACATCAAGCATGCAGTCCTGAAGGAGGTGGAGGCTGTAAGTGTGACTGAAAATGGGCTCAATAGACCTTTTGTTACAAAAAGAATGTACTCCTTAGTTATAAATATCAGTCTATTAAGCATTAAATCCAGAGCAGTATTGTTGTAACTATCAGCTGTGACTTTGAACAACAACTTAACAAACGTTTGCTTGCAGGTGGTTTCCCCTCACTGCATATTTGCCAGCAACACATCTGCACTGCCCATCAAGGATATTGCTGCCGCCAGCAAGAGACCAGACAAGGTTTGGACCTGGGGGCCTTGTAGTTTTAAAGTGCTTCTAAATGAAAGAAAACAATGTTGCTGAATATTTTCTGTGTGTCTTTAGGTGATTGGGATGCACTACTTCTCTCCAGTGGACAAGATGCAGCTCCTGGAGATCATAACCACTGATCAGACGTCAAAGGACACTACAGCCTCTGCTGTGGCAGTCGGCCTGAAGCAGGGCAAAGTCATCATAGTTGTTGGGGTGAGGTTTAACGTCATATTTGTTTATTCTTTCCCTGTGTACTTACTAACCACTAAATATAGTTTTAACTGTTCGAACAAGTTGTAAAGTAGTTGAAGGTGATTCCACAAAAATATTTATCATAGCAGTAGTTTTTAAGTAATGACAACCATGATGATGCATGTTAATAATATGAACGTTATTGCACTACACTATTGTGTAAAATTACACTAATTTAATTGCAGGATGGACCTGGATTCTACACAACAAGGTGCCTGGCTCCGATGTTGGCTGAAGCAGTACGAGTACTTCAGGTTAGTAGTTTTACTGCAGTCGTAAATGCAGCCGTGAACACTGTATTTGTTATGTACTGTAGTAGTAGGATTTAGGGCTCAAGACGGACAGAGTCGGCACATTTGAACAAAGCGTATTCATTATTCTTGGATAGCTGTTAAACATACTGTATAATTAATTTATCCATTTGCACTTACAGGAAGGAGTTGACCCCAAGAAGTTAGATGCACTCACAACAGGCTTTGGGTTCCCTGTGGGTGCGGCCACACTGTCTGATGAAGTTGGTATTGACGTCGCCGCCCACGTGGCTGAGGACCTCGGCAAAGCTTTCGGCTCCCGCTTTGGTGGTGGAAATGTGGAGGTTCTGAAGACCATGGTAGACCAGGGATTCAAGGGTAGGTCACATCAAAGAATTGTGCCCAGTGTTAGTTGGATAAAGTACTTGAGTTTGATGTACTTGTTTTATGAGGTGTATTAATCCTTGCTTTGTTATTCTCAAGGCCGCAAATCAGGAAAGGGTTGCTACATCTACCAGCCGGGACTCAAGACCAAAGAAGTGAACCCAGAAATTGGAGATATCCTTGAGAAATATAAAATGACACCCAATCCGGCTGTGTAAGTTGACACTGGACAACTATAAAACTTGTCTTTTGTAAAATTACTTGAGTTCATTGCATGTATAAAAATTAGACCCAGACTGATATATCGGTCTGCTGCTATTATAGAACCTTATGTTTATTTAGCTTTTTATTTGAGCCATTTTCAACCCATAAAAATGCCAATTTTAATTAAATTAAAAAAAAAAAAAGAAATGGCAATATTAATACCAGCATTGAGTTTGAGTTCAGTTGTGTTTCACCACATTACATTCATATAATTTAGTTTACAGCTCTGAAAACATGTTTTAATTGTGCAGTACCTCTTTAATACATTTGTCATATTGGTGCAAAATCGTTGCATAATTCTCATAGAAAAGTTGTATTTTCATTCCATCTCAAAAATTCACTCTAATTGCCGCCATATCAATAAACTATGATATATATATCCCCCCCCCCCCCCCCCCTCCGAAAAATTGCTATCAGCATCGGCCTCAAAAATCCCATATCGGTCGGCCCCCAATAAAAAAAATGCTTTTGATTTCAACACTTTTTTGTTCTCCAATGGGCCTGACAAAATGAGACTTTGAGCCATGATATTATATTACATCTAACTGATTTTAACATGTTTAACTCTTGAAATACTGTATTCTTACCTGTGAATCTTTTTTACAGTTCCTCAGACTCTGATGTGCAGTACAGGCTCATCTCCCGATTCGTCAACGAGGCCGTGTTGTGTTTGCAGGAGGGCATTTTGGCCAACCCTTTGGAAGGAGACATCGGGGCCGTGTTTGGGCTGGGATTCCCCCCCTGCCTTGGAGGTCAGAGTTCAACCTTAGTCATGGTCATTTGAGACGCTTGTGCTCCGAGGCTGCATCCTCTGTCAATGAAAAGAGGATAAGGAGAGTTCTTTTGTTCTATGTTTCATGTGAATTTGAAAGCCCGGGATTTGTAGTCACAAAGCATTTTTGGAAAAAAAGAATTGACCAATTCACCTGTTAATCCAGTGTCATTTATAGTTCAGTAACTCAGACCTGAAAACTATACAAGTGCAGTCTGGAAAAATATGTTTCCTACCTGTTTAAACCTGCTTTATGAGACAGAATCTTCTGAAAATAAGCCTTATTTACTGAAATAAGCCTGGTTTAACCAGTGATCTGGCTTTATTAAACACCTCTCCATAGAGAAATGAAAACAACCCTAAAACACATGTATCCTGTCGTTATATTTCTAACATCATAATTTACCACTTTCAGGACCGTTCCGTTTCGTGGACTCCTTTGGTGCCGACAAGCTGGTGGAGAAGATGAGGCGTTTCGAAGCAGTCTACGGGAATCAGTTCACACCGTGCCAGCTCCTCCTCGATCATGCAAAAGATTCAAGCAAGAAATTTCACAAGTGACCGACTCGCCGTGTGTGCCAGTAGCTTTTAATTGACCTCCAGTCTGCCACTAGAATGTGCCTAACATTTATATCATGAGTGGGGGCAAACACGCTGAAAATATGCTCATGTTGTCAGTTTATAGGTGCACTTAGTTCAAACTACTGCAGTCTAATACAGCAGACTGAACAGTACATTTATGCAGGACTGCTGTATTATTTGTTTTAGCTGGTGCATCTAATAAAGTGGCAAGTGAGTGTGTAATGTCAGCAGAATTTGATGTTTTTTTGTACTTTAACATTATTGATTTACTTGATGAGGATGTATGAATGGTAGAAGCTAATTATTCACACATTGCAGATGTAGAGAAGTTAAAAATATTTTGCAACTGGCAAATGAATTTTCAAGGATAATGAATGTCTACCAGCATGGTTCAAAGACAGTCTCTTTTTTTTGTACATTAAAGACTTTCTGGCCTGGTTTGAGCGATGTTGTAAAGGTTAAGCCTGAATAAACTTTTGGTATTGAATCAAACCTGCGTTTTCTCTCAAGGTGCGTTCAAGTGTCAGTTCGGAGGGTCATTTATCACGTTTACAGAACGAGACCATAGCTGTGTACCATGGGAACATTTCGTCCAATCCCATTCGTTGCTCAGGTCACATGTCTTATTTCCATTGTCCGCAGAGCAGGGTGTGTTCCGCCGGTGGGCTGTGCGGGCTGGGCCGGGGCGTCTGGGTGTTTTTTTTTTTGCTCAGCAGCATCCTTTTAACATCCCGTGACATCGCTTGTTTTCGGAGGGATGCTCAGGGCGGAGGAGACGCTGCGTTCATGGTTCATGATGGTGAAAGCGGCTCACATGAGGAGTGGCTGACCGCTTTCTGCCGCACCTGCACAGAGAAACAACATTGTGGACACCGCCCGAATAAAAAGTATTTTTAACGTGGTGAGGATACTTTTTAATTTTTTTGACCAAAATGTCAAAAGCCAAACATTGCGAGGCAGTCAGGGTGGTGGTCCGCTGCCGGCCATTCAGCAGGAGAGAGGAGACAGCGGGCTGTGAAAACATTTTGCAGATTGATGACAGACTGGGGCAGATCACCCTCAGGAACCCAAAGGCACCACCTGATGAGCCAATGAAAGTATTCACGTTTGATGCTGTGTATGGCTGGGATTCAAAACAAAGCAACATTTATGATGATGCCGCGAGACCTCTGGTGGAGTCCGTGCTCCACGGCTTCAACGGGACTATGTTTGCGTATGGACAAACTGGGACAGGTAAAACACACACCATGCACGGGGTTTCAAGCGACCCAGAGATGAGAGGGGTCATCCCAAATTCATTTCAGCACATTTTTACACAAATCTCCAGAACTCAGAATCAGAAATACCTGGTGAGGTCATCTTACCTTGAGATCTACCAGGAGGAAATCCGAGATCTGCTGTGCAAAGATAACAACAAGAAACTGGAGCTTAAAGAAAATCCTGACTTTGGTGTTTATGTGAAAGATCTGTCTTCAGTGGTGACAAAGAATGCCACTGAGATTGAACATGTGATGGACTTAGGCAACCAGTCCAGGTCAGTGGGGTTCACGAACATGAATGAACACAGCTCTCGGTCTCATGCCATTTTCCTCATAACTGTGGAGTGTAGTGAAGTGGGGCCAGATGGTGAGGACCACATCCGTGTTGGGAAGCTGAACATGGTTGACCTGGCAGGCAGTGAGCGCCAGAGCAAGACAGGTGCCAAAGGGAAGCGACTTAAGGAAGCAGCCAAAATCAACCTGTCCCTCTCAGCACTGGGGAACGTCATCTCGGCCCTGGTGGATGGGAAGAGCACCCACGTCCCTTACAGAGATTCCAAACTGACCCGCTTACTCCAGGACTCACTCGGTGGCAACGCAAAGACAGTCATGATAGCAACGGTGGGGCCTTCGCACAAGAACTTTGAAGAATCCCTGGCCACTCTGAGGTACGCCAACCGGGCCAAGAACATAAAGAACAAACCTCGGATTAACGAGGATCCCAAAGATGCCCTGCTGAGGGAGTTTCAGGCGGAGATTGCACGCTTGAAAGCCCAACTAGAGGAGCGAGGGATGCTGGTGAAGGAGAGGAGGAGGAGAAGGAACAGCAAAAGACTGAGTAAAAGCATGGCCGGTATGGAAGAGGAGATGCTCAGAGAGAGGGATGCCGACGTGTGGAATGCTTTTGAGGAGGAACCCGAGGTGAGACATCGCATGAAAGATGGAGGTGACATCCCAAAGGCTCTGACCTGCCAGGGGAGCGGTGAGAAGCTGAAGCACCTGATTGAAAACAGAAAAAGTGTACAGGACATGCACTGGGATCAAGATGCTCTGGAGAAGATCATTGAGAAATATAAGGTACTGTGAAGATCATAATACAGTACAGTGTCTGATAAATGGGAATGGCAGAACAAAAGAAATTTACATCAATAATTAATTGTATGTCTTTGTTCACAGACTATGGAGAGCAAACTGTTAGTGGGAGGAAAAACTATAATTGATCACACCAATGAACAGCAAAAGATGCTGGAGCTGAAGAGGCAAGAAATTGCAGAACAAGTATGTAAAAAAACAACAATAATATAGGCTGTAATGCTTTTTCCTGCTTACTTTTGTGTTTCCATTCATGGTAAGGAGAATTTTAAGGGCGTGCCATTCATCTTTAGCAAAGCTGAATGTTCTGATTTGCAGATAAGACGAGAGCGAGAGATCCAGCAGGAGATGATGTTGCAGGACGAGGAGACCTTAGAAATGAGAGAGACGTTCTCCTCCCTGCAGCAGGAGGTGGAACACAAGACAAAAAAGCTGAAGAGGGTAAGATGACTCACCCGCGGATGTGTCCCGAGGCTGTTATCACAGAAGCAATAAATCATAATTGAAGCAGTTATTTGCAATTGAGAATCCTTCTTTTTCAAGAGAGACTTCCCCAGGAGAGGCAACACTGGTGGGTGCGGGTTTCTCTGGACACAGCTCGTGCTTCTGGGTGTTTTGGAATAATTACATTTCTTTCACTTATGTTGTTGGCTTTGTTACATTTGCTCCCATTCAAGAATAGAAACATAAGAAATAGAAATGAGAAATATGTAAACACATGTACAATCTACTACAATACATAGCAAAAATACATATAGAGAAATAGAAATAAAAATGAAGTGTAAATATGCATACTACAATATATAACAATAGTGTTAGTAATACTATAATAATGCAGTATACATTTATTTTTGCAATGTAAATATGCAGTGTTAATGCCAAAAATAGCTGAGTATCATATCCTTTATGTATATATACACACACATTTTCCTGGTGGTTTAGGCCCCTAGTGTTTGGTTTTTATATAAACATCTCGTCCAGTACAGCTTTACATTTTGTATTTGTTCCTTTTCTGTACAGTTGTATGCTAAACTACAGCTGGTGAAGGCAGAGACGAGAGATGTCTATGATGAACACATCATAATCAGACAGGAGCTCGAACAAACACAGACTGAACTCACCAGAGAACTCAAGTACAAGTAAGTAGCCACAATGTCTACTTTTCTCACATCATATGTGGCTTTCTAGCTTATTTCCATCATTCCCGTGCATATAAAGACAGAGATTTTGCCATTTAAGAGCTCACAACATGTATTAATCATGACAAAGTTGCTACAACACAGTGGTCATAAAGAGTTACATATCTCAACCATTTAATAATAAAAATAATAATATAGTTTATTTGTGGAAACGATTTTTACCTGGATGCTGTCAGACTTTATCATATTGTTGTAAAATGTTTGCTGCAAATAACTCATTTGTGCCTGCAACTGACATCTTTGTTTCTTGTTATATATTTAGTCTTTGTGCACATGGGACTCCTGGTATTTCTACATATTTTATTATATTCTAGGTAAAAAAAAGCAGTAGTGCCATGTGCCCAAAGACTAAATATAGTATGATAAGAAAACAGCTGCATCTCAGAAACTACATGGAGCACAGTCAAGTATTTTATATGGATACACTCATAACAACTTGTTATAACTCATAACAAGTTGAATATCAAAGGTATGCACACATAAAATGTAACAGTCTATGAGCGTAACAGACATTTATTAAACACAATGTTAGTGTTTACCCTGAAAATTTGGACTGTTGATAAAAGTGTGATTTTTCATGTGATCCAAAAATGCCAAAGTTGTTCTGTTAGATACTACTGTAAGTATGTTCATAACAGATCTCAAGACCATCCAGAACACATTATACTTTAACATACTAAATATAGTCTTTGGACACATATGGGATGGTGTCAGTTGTGTACTGACTTTTGCAGAAATGTGGTTTATAAAACATCTGATATTGGAGATTTTTCTTTCGATGACAGTGAACAACATCTTTTTTAATTCCTCTTCATACTTTTTTTGCTTTTGTGAAATTTGGCAATATATATGCTTCACCATGTCTTTGATTGTTCAGATTATACCCAATGCATTTCTAGATATTTTATGCTGAAGAGACAAATCAACGGCATTTCAAAGCATTCTGTTCTTAATAAGATGTTTTTCTTATCAGAGAGGGATCAATTAGAACCTTTAACTAGGTGTGGAAATAACGTTTTTGTTGTTGCTTGGAAAGTTGTTTGTTGATGTCGATGATCTCTATTATTTGATGGCTTTTGATTTATGTGTACTGTGTCATTTTAATACCAAATATTTGTTACATTACCAAATATTTGTTACATTTATTCTGGTATTGTTTTTTTTCTCTGTAAAGTAGTGAAACTATCTGATTTGATTTTGTGGTTGTTAATAATGGAGTGCTGCCAGTGAGCTCGGCTGACACATATTTGTGTTTCACATTGCAGACATCTCTTGATTGAGAACTTTATACCTCCAGAGGAAAAGAACAAGATCATGAACAGGCTGCACTTTGACCGTGAGGAGGATCAGTGGAGACTCCAGCCTGTCATCCCATCAGAGAGGTACGGTAGAGAAAGAAAATACTCCAAAACTAATTCTAAATGAATCAAGTAGAGTATAAAAATGACCTACTGGGGAGAGTCTGCACCCTCAGTTACCTACAGCAGTGACTCCTGACCAGGGGGTACTCGTGCATTTCCCCAACTATAGCTGAGTTGAGGATATATCTACATATTTTTGTTCAGGAGGAAAATAAACAGCCAAATAGAATTACAATTGTGTGATGCTGATCTTTAGTGAATTGACGGTAATCAATAAGATGCCCATCACCTTGAATCAGCTGTAACACATAAACACCACATGTTGCAAGAGTGTGTAAAAACGAGTTAGCAAGTGCGCAGAGAAGCGGAAATAGTCACCTAAAATAATGGTAAATGGATGAAATAATTAGCTAATAATATGGATAAACTGTTGAAATAGCTAAGAGTAATGAAATGTCCAGCTTGTGCCACTCCAAAATAGTTATGGTACAAATACAATTGACCAAAGCAAACCAGGCATTGACATAACATCCAGGTTATGATCCATTCATAGGAACATTTAGAACATGACAGGTGTGACTTGTGCGACTTGTGCTCATCGGATAAGGATGTGCGAGTCCATCTGACAGTTTGGGAACCACTGACCTATAGTAAATAGACCATAATGCAATGCAGCTGTAAGGTAAATTGTATACCTTTGTAGTGCTTCTTTAAAACTTGAGAAAAAAAAACATTAACTCTGCTATTGCTGTTTTGGTTCTTTTGACCTCCATATGTTACACCTGCATGAATCTGCAGGTAGGAAATCAGTAACAGAAGTATAAATAGATTAAATAAACTGAAAGTGGACACAGAAAAAAAATAATTAAACAATAACCTTCATCATTTAAAAAGTCATAGATTTAAACAGAGTTTACTTATGTATAACTGTGATGATAGCATCTTTCAAAGTTTTTACATTACTCCGTCTATTTTGGTTCAACCGCTAGGAGTCGGCATAGTCATACTTTTTTTAAAGCATACACAGAAAAGCTGTAAGGCAATCTGACCTTACATGCTATAGATAATGTATGCAGTCCTGACTCTCCAGGAAACAAACCGAGAAAACCAGGAACACCAGACATCCTTGGTATTTGTCTTTACTGAGACAGCTCGACGGAAGATAACGGGAGATATTTCTGGTGGCAGCTGACCAGTTGACCATATATGGAGCTCTTGAGCTTCCAGAAGCCTGCATCTTAACCTCCATGTGTACTAAACTGAATACAAACCCTTCTTTTCCCACGACTTTACCCCAGTGCACCCACTCAGGTCAAGAGAAGGCCTCTCTCAGCTGTGGGATACAAGAGGCCAATCAGCCAATACGCACAGATGGCGGTTTCCACAGCAACCGGGGCGCCATCTAGATACCAGGTCAGTGCTTGGACAGTTGGCAAAAAAGTACAGCAGAGATGGAGATGTGAAATCGTGGTCTTGCGCACCGTGCTTCCATGTTCACAGCCTCCTTGTTGGAGCTGGAGGATGTGAAGATGGTTGTAGCCATGGAAACCATTCAGAGCTTTAACAGTTGCATCTTGTGCAAGTGAACCATCAATTTAATAAAACTATGTCAAAAAAATACTGTAGAAATAAAAGCCAGCACTCCAATAATGGCTGGATTTCAAATAATAGCAAGGAATGCAGTTTATTATGCGTTTTAACAGCATTATTTCCAAAAGTACAATATAGTTCACACTCTGACAGAGGCTTCTTACTTAAAAATATATATATATGTTTCCATATTTAATCATACTATTATAACTCCAACTTTACTTGTATCTGTTCTTGCAGGCTGAAAATATAATGCTGCTGGAGTTAGACATGTCTCCACCGACCATGTTCGCCCTGAACCTTAATGGCGCTCACCTGGAGAGAGCCTTTTCTCCAATGCTGATGCAGAATCTTCTGGCAACTGTTCCCATCAGAGAGAGGAGCACGGCAGCATCACGGGTCAGGAAATCCCAATCCTGGTGAGAGAACTGCTAAGAAAGAAAGACATGCTTACAGATGCTGAAAGTTCTCTTTTTTAGAGGCGTTAGTTCAGAATAAGACTGAACACTTCAGTCGCAAAGTTATATGAAGAACTGTCACGGATGCTGGGTCAATTCTGAAATACAGTTTATAATGTGTTAGTGCTGTTAAGTAAGTACTGTCTTTGTGTACTTATCAGTACAGAAAGTGGATTTTAAAGCACTAAAAAAGTGTCATGCATGCATGTTTTCCCCCTTTTATTACATACCATGCGTACTTTACATTTCTGTTGACCAGTTTCCCCAAAAATACCATTTTTTAACATGCAAATCCACCGGTAAAGACTTTAAAATGCCAGAAGACTCAGCACTTGTTTAATAAGTACTGGACTAATATATGGCTATTGCTCAACCTCATTAAACCCTTTAGATACATTTGGTCATTTTGTGATATGAGACAGTACAATTAAACATATTTCATCTTAAATAAGATAAGATATACTTTATTATCCCACAGGAAAAGTTGTCATGAGTGCATCACAATGCCAATGCATCACACAACACACTTGTGAACGTCACATACTCATGCATAAACATGCTTAAATCCACATGTTGCTCAAGGTGCACAAGATGCTCTACTCAAAATACTGGAAAAAAAAGTGGGCTGGGAATGTCTCCACACAGCTCTCGCCCAAAACATGAAATACGGTTGTTTTTTAATGGCATATAGTTGTTTGCCGGTATATTAATGCTCTGAATGTCAAGTAAAGTCCTTTAAAAAAAATAAAAGGTGGTAAAAAGACAATAGTTTCAAATAATAAAACTAGGTATAATCAAACAAGATAATATAATCAAGTTACAATCATATCATATAATGCTACTTGTTGCTGTTTTTATATGTTGATGGAAGATGACATGACTCCTTTTTTGGTTTAATTAATCAGTTTAACCCGCAATTCTGAACCATCCGCCAGAAGGAAATGTCAACATCTCTCAAATTCTGGTTTCAAAGTGTGTGCTGGGTTGTTCACAATCTTCTGAGCCTCCCTGACCACAGAACTCTCATTTAAATGCTGAAGAGAGTGATCTGTTTTTCCCCCAGTGATCATAGTAATTTGTTTTGTTTAATGGTCTACAGGTATCAGGCGCCGCAAGCAGCATCCATCACATCATCCGCGTCATCCTCCACTCTGGCATCAGGAGCTCAGAGCTTCTCTCCCTCTCGGAGACAAAGACCATCCTCTGCTGCCTTTCTTCCAGTGGAAGGTCCAATTCAGAAAAGCCCCTGATGTGTGTCAACACAACTACACAGCGCTGGCCTTAGTTCAATGTGGCACAAAGGACTCCAGATTGGCATCTGAGAGACATGGGGGGGAAAAATCATATGCCTTGATCTTAAATTGATTTCACACTTTTTTCTGTTTCTTTTTTTTGCTGAGAAAGAATCACTTTAGATTTCTTCTTTATTCATCCCTGGGGGAGATGTACATTATACACATTACAAACACACAGGCTCAAAATACACACACATGCACAAACAGGACCGATGGGAGTTACGGCTCTTTGATGGGAGCCATATCTTTCTTTTTTGTAAGGGTTAATAGTCATCTGGGAATACCGATCAGTATGCGCGCTTGCCTGTCACACATGCTGGATAAAAGTGTCAATAAAAGCATGTTTGGTGGGTTTTCAGTGAAACAGCTGTCAGTGCATCCTGCAGCTGCTGCTGTAACTGTCACAACCACAGGAGGAGGCAGAAGTGCTGCAAAGCGCTTGTGTTAGCATGAACCTGGCGCTGCAGATCTGGGGCAGGCAGTGAGATTTGGTAAAATGTAAAAACAACTTTGGTCCCTTCATCGTTTGTGAATGGCACATCACTAATGCATTGGCCCAGGAAGCAAGCTGGCACCTCTCCAGCTACCAGTCCAAATTCCATACCTGGTCTGAATGGGGACTTGAACCGGCAACCCTCTGGTTTCCTAGTCCCTATGGACTGAGCTACAGCCGCTCAGTAAGCATGCATTCAACTTAGTTGCCTATAAACCATGTAGTTTCTCTTGGCGTACCCCAGTCTTAATGAATAGCACATTCAAAACTTAAACTTCTAAATTGTTAGGAGGATCTTTTAATTCTTATTTTTACTTATTCTTATTAAAATGTTTAATTTACCAAATCAGTGGACACTCGGGGGCCACCCTGGTCTAGCCTGTATGCTTGATGAACTGTTGCTTTAGTATCTAGCTAATGTAATTGTGAGCCAAAGAATGTGTGGAGAAAAAAAAGCTTGCAATTCTCTCTTGATAGCTGCCTTATTTCTTCGTGCAAAGTTCATTTGCTTAGACATGATAAATAAACACTGAACGATCTTGAAGTGCCTCCTGTGTTTCACTCATGTCGCTGTCTCCCTGTAAACCTGGACATACCTGCAGCTGACAGCTTCATAAACATATGTGGGAAACTTAAAGACTTTGCAATGACAGCTTCATACAGTAAGGTGACGTTTCCCTCGGAGTCACATGACTCTTTACAGTAAGTCCAACATGGCAGACGGAGTGGATCTTACGCGGTAACTAAAGCAACATTTCAACTGGAACAGACGCATTCAACACTACTCTGCAAACTAGACGTCAACAATGAGGGAGAGGCAGAAGAAGAAGAAGGGCAGGACGTGGGCGGAAGCCGCTAAAACGGTATTCTGGGTGTTTTTACGTGTCGTTTGTTGTGGTTGTTTTCCTTGAACGCTCCCACTTGTACAACTGTGTTTATGAGTTCATGACCCGCTAGTGGAGACGAGATGTTGCATGCACCGCGCCAGGTCCGTGTTGTCGGTCAGACACGGGGGAGAGCAGCTGTCACAGTTGAGCACTAATGCAGCGAGGTGACAGGTGTCGTCTGTGTGCACCCAAACATCTCCACACAGCCCTGCTGCGTGTTGTTTCCACGCGGTGCGGGTGTCATGTTTGTCCCGCTGTGAAGTCGAGTAAAGTAACGGTGAAGTCATCACGTCAGTTAGCCACGTTAGCACGCTAGCTCCTGCTAACTCAGCTCGTCAACAAGTTTGGGAAATACATCGCAAGGAAACGACTGTTTAACGCACCCCCGTTACCTTACCTTAAATCCATAATAGAAGTTAATATATATAATGCCAACGTTTGGCGATATATCAGAATACAGTTACGGATGGTGCTAGCATTGTAGCTAGCTGTGTAGCCTAGCATGCTAATCTGCAGAATATTAAAACTCAACTATTTCACCATTCAAGCAGCCACTGTTCAGATATGCATGAGTTATTTACAGTAACTTGTTGTCACACATACCTTAGCTGTAACTCTATATATAGTTAATTGTAGTAACTTTTTTATTTTATATTCAATGTTTATAACTTTCAATAATTATTCTTATATAGTCGTCCTTCCTGATTTCGGCGTGTAACTTAAATTCAGTGTATTTTTACTGTGTATTTCTGTTTATTTCACAAAACCACCAGGTCCAGTTCCTGGTGTGTAATGTGATTACATACTTGGCAATAAAGTTGATTCTGGTTCTGAGTCTAAACACCCATGAAGTCCTGTTTTGCTGAGATGCTCAATATATTACAGTGATGCGAGGATACATAGACAGTAGTTACAAACATGCACAAGGTGGGAGCAAAATAAAAGCAATATTATATATTTTCTTTTTTTTCAGATGTATTTATTGATTTTTTGCAGACAGGCTAATAAAGGTGTCTGCTTTAAAGTGGAATAGAAAAACAAAAAACCCCAACATGAATCCCAATATCCCTCCCAACAACCCAAGTCAGACGTAGTCACAGTAAATAACTAGGTATTTAACTAACATGTAACATAAGTTACTAATCAAGGTACAAAGAGACAAAACAGAGTAAAAAAGTAATAGTAAAAGTAAATAAAGTAATTAAAGGATGTATTAATTCAATTCAATTCAATTCAATTTTATTTATAGTGCCAAATCATAACAAAAGTATCTCAGGACATATTATAAACTAGGTAAAGACCACACTCTATGACTTATTTATGATTTACATAGACCCAACAATTCCCCCGTAGAGTACGGTGGCAACGAAAACTTTCCCTATAACAGACAGGAACGTCAGACAGACCCAGCTCTGTGGAGGACGGCCATGTGGAGTCACAAGTCGTATAATATTAGTAATACTATTAATATATTATTATTCTAAGTATTAGGAAGCATCATCAGGAATAACAGTAGGACTATTATTAATAAAAGTCAGCAGAGGGTCCCAAGTTTTGTGGATTGCTGTCAAAGATCCCTTCTGTGAGAACCGTAACATCTCTAACCTTAGACATTATAAAAATTTAACGTGCCAATTGTTGTATATTTATATTGTTTTTTAATCATGGAGTGAACGTTTCTGTATGGTTACTGTACTGAGATGTTTCTGTTGACATGTTTGGTTGTTTAAATTAATGTTTTATTACTGTGATTTTGTTTCCTCCTGCATTCCCTGTCCGTGTTATAACATAGCAGTGTTTCACAGGATGGCAGTGCCTCAGAGACATGTGGAAGTTATAACTTAGCAGTTAACTAAGCATTTGGTCAAGAGATTGGCGCAACATCATAGCAGAAGATGTATCTGTATTAAAGGCAAAAGGCCACCATGTTTAGGGTCTTGGTTATTCTGCAATTGCAGTCAAATGAACTGATGAAAGAAGTCAGACATCTTAAGTATGAGAAATCGCAGGCTTCAGCTGTGTCATGTTTTCTGATAACCACTCTCTTTTTCTCTCTTCTTAACCACTTTTTATTATTAATGATATTTTATTATTGTAGGTTTTGGAGAAATACCCTAACACGCCCATGAGCCATAAAGAGATCTTGCAGGTGATCCAAAGAGAAAGGCTTAAGGAAATAAGGTAAATATAATCCTGGAATTTTAGGTTTACCACGGCAAGGACCCTTCAGATAGGAGACGTTTTCATTAAAGAGAGCGCACATCTATCTCCCTCAGTTGTTGATTGCTCATATCATGTACATCCCTTTTTCTTGTTTACATAGTAAAGTATTTTCACTCAATTAATAATTGTTCGTTTCTTTTTGTTTCATTGTCACTGTTCTCATCCAGAAGGTAAGAAAAAGCTAGCCCCCACCCCTTATCTTAACAAGCTCACCGCAATACCACTTTGGTTTTACCTTTTGCATGTTATTAACAATAACATGTCCTAGGCTCAGTTGCATAAAGACAGTGTTAGTCTCACTCTCATATTCTACCTAGACTTGCTATAGCCATCCATAGCTATCTGTTGCATAAAAGCATAATTCTGTTTTTCAGTATGGTAAATTACGCTCTAACACAGTAAAGCATGGATCCGATGCCAATGTATTGTTTTTATTCTTTAGATTCAAAAGTTGAACAATGTTGCATGACATGTAAAGAATTTAGTGAGAGTGTAAATGTAATGAGATATGCTGCACTAGTGTAATCTTCTGTTCTGAAGAATAGATGTCTCAATTTCAGTGTGTTTTATTACTAAACATTTTGCTTAATGCACTTTAAGTAAGTTGACAGAACATATTTTTGCTTCACTATGTACTATAGCTCTGGTTACAGATCTTGCATGACTGCTGCGGCATTATTGTGCACACTTAATTAACTCAAGTTTGCTTTAAAAAGGTTTCACTTAACTAGAGCAGATTTTTATGCAACAGACGTAGTTATGCCAGACCAGTTTTATATGACACTATCAGGTCCTTACAATGATTAGTCTTGAAGCAGTTTTATGCAACTGATTCTGTATTGAAAATGTAATTAATCACCCCACAACTACAATGATGTGAATATGATGTGAACTCATACATGTCCTCTTAACGCAAGATATCATTTTCTCCCCAGATATCAGAGCAGCCTTTACCCGTCTTGCATTTTTCTCCCAGCTGTCTGATTTATTGGGGAACAGATGTGTAATTTGTGTTTTTTCTCTCATGATCCAGTGGAACCTCACCGCTGGCATGTCTGAACGCAATGCTGCACACAAACTCTCGTGGTGAGGAGGGGATGTTCTACAAAGTTCCAGGCAGAATGGGGGTCTACACGTTAAAGGTTAGTTGGGCACAAAGCAGCAACTGTGCCCTGAGGCCAAATACTGTGAATGGGTAAAAGATCATTCATGTCTTAGATTTAGCCTGCTTGTTTTTAATGTACTCACTTGTAGCATGCTTGTTGCTAATTGTACTTGTTTTAAATGTTTTGATTTTTTAAAAATTGTATTACTGTATGTAAAGTGTATTTGAGTACTTTTGAAAAGCGCTATACAAATAAAATGTGTTATTACTCATTATTATTATTATGTCAGTCTACTTCAGGGACAAGAAAACATATATCTTGGTTAGCATCATGATACGATAACCATAGATAAAAACGGTTATACTCTCTTATACCTAAATATGAATGCTTTGGAGGAATTCTGTGACCAATGTGTGTGTGTACCCCACAAGAAGTGTTTGAATTACTGCTAGGCTCCTCCTTTTATTCCTCCACGCCAGCGACAGCTGTGGCCATCCGTCCGATTCTTGTCAACATGATATCTCATGAACCCCTGGAGGGATTGTCTTCAAATTTGGCACAAACATCCACTTTGGTTTAAGGATGAACTGATTAGAAGTTCACTGTGACCTCACAAAATGCATTTTTGAATTTCAACAATAATAAGGACAACATTTCACACAAATAGCAAATAGGATAAAATTATGATGTGATGATATTTTATGTCCAAAAGGTCAAAGTTACATCACTGTGACCTTTATAATGGCCGCTTTTCTGGGAATTTTTCATAAATCATATCATAAAACATTTGGTCCAGTACTGTATTGGTGACACTAATCTTTACTGATCTTGACACTAATGACAGTAATCTTGAAACTGGGCTGATCGTACAGCTTCTGTGCTGCCAGGTTGAAGATGTGTGTGAAGCATCAACGTTTCTCCAAAAAATACACTTAATACCTTTCATTAAATTCCTTGTGAGTCTTCACTTGATTATGTAAGTCTGGACTATCTGGATGTAAATTGCAACTTGACTGGTTGGCGGTGGCATACAACCTCAAGGCGATAATTCTAGTTCTGCATCTATAACATGAAGGTTATATATTCTATGTACTCTATTTTTATGTGTTGTGTTTTATGTCTATCTCCTATTTTTATGTAGAAGGACATCTCAGATGATGTGAAGGAGCTGTCTGATGAGGACTCTGAGGAGAGCAGCGAAAATCTTTCGGACTCCCAGAGCACAGAAAACAATAGCAGTGCCATCGCAGGAGAGGGCAGGAGAGGAAGGTGGATGCGAAGAGGTACTGTGCACCGCATCGCGTACAGGATCATTATTAACTGTTTATACTTCCCTTAAGTCACTTCTCTAAGTAGAGTTTACAGACAATTATCTCCAAAACCTTTTTTGGGTCATTAAGGATTCACGCATCAACATTCATAACAGCTTGAACACGGGTATTTAATGTAGATGTTAACAGGAATTATCATACAGCATTAAATTCACAAAGAAACTAAAATAAAAGTCACCACTACATCATACCTAGATGTTCCTGATAGTAGACCAGTTTCACAAGCTAATTAATATTAAAAGCTGGCGTTCAAATTAGCTTTATTTGCAAGCTCTGTTTAAAATATTAAATAGTTAAGGAGTTAAGTAACTGTCACTGCTGTTTAACAGTCGAATCAACAGAACAGAAAGATCCACTGTTCTCCATCAACAGCAAATAATGCTGACTGTAGCTCTGGTCATTAGCTGATTTTCGTTGGCTGGTTACCAAGTTATTAAAATCAGTGTTAACGCCCCCTCCCAGCCGCTGTTAAAAGTCATTGCGGAAACACAGGAAACCAGCTCTGTAGCAGTAGAAGAGGCAAACATAAATTACACCGTCTCCTCACAAAGTAATTACTGGAATACACTGAGCATCAAACATGATGATAGCAAAAGGTGGGTTTTATCCTTTAAACAAACACGCTGTGTCCATAATGTCTCCCGTTAATTGTCAGCAGAGAAGTTGCAGGCTGCACACAACGTTTACATCACAGCAGTTTTCGCTCTTTTGTGTGTCTGTGGGTTCAAATCATTGCTTTATGGTGAATTACACACCTGGTTGCACTGGCTTGTATAGCAACTTCGGAGAATGAGCTTTTTCTTCAAGTAGCAATTATTTTGTTTTCCTCAGGCTGTGCTTTCACTGACTCATTATTCCTCTGTGCCACTTCAATACTTTAAGTGACGGTTCAAACAGGAAGCTGTATTTTCTCAGTATGACCTGTGACCACTTCCTCATTATGCACAAGATAGAAACTGCCAAGCAAATAAACTTGGTTTATACTGTATGGGAGTGGGAGGATTCATGTTGTTGTATTTTTAAACTAATCAATGGGAAAAGCCACAAAGTCAAATGCAGATTAAGTGATATAGAAAAAGAAAAAGGTGGAGCTGCTACAGTGAGTAGAGAAGGTGCTTTTGTTAGAAATATAGAACACAGAGTTTATTGTGAACTATTTTTCTATTGAGATATTAAGCCCATTTTTAGTAATATGATATTTTAGCAAGGTAATGCAATCTGCTTTTTTTGTGCACAGTGTTGGTTTCAGTTTCATCACAACAAAAGCATGATGTGATAAAGTCTGTATACCTCCCTCAGGAAGTGTATTTTGTAACATCTGTTTTGTGCTTTTGTATTTCATAGTTCCCTCCATGCTGCAGTCACAGCCGTCTTCTCCGCAGCCTCGATGCTCGTCGCCTTCTGTCCCCACCAGTAAACTCATCTCGCCCTCGCAGAAACACAGCAAGAAAGCTCTGAAACAGGTACTGATGGGTTTGCTATTCCTTATTGTTTTATTGTTTATTGGAGTTAAGAACAGCTTCTTTCACGTTTCAGAGGGAATTCCTGCCACACCCTCTTATTCACATACACCCATATAAATCCCTGCCACCACTGCAACACACAAATACATAATTGTTCAGTAAAGTAATGTTTTTATGTAGCGTTCCCTGCATTTGTATAACAAGTGTGGAGGTTTTAAAGAAGACTAGTACTAAAACAGTGCCGATCTGAGTCTGAATCTCACACCTCTAATCCACATCAAAATACTTACTCATACTTTTGTACAGATTTCACCACCAGATTTATCCAAACTTTTTTGCTGACACTTTTTCCGTAAACATGTACAAAACCCATGATAGCGGGTCAGCAGGCGCCAACTATCCTTCCATTCCCTGTCTGTAAAACATCTTGTGCTGATTATTTAAAAACAACGAGGCGGCAGGAAAAATGCCTATAGCTGGTTTTACAGTATTAATGTCCTCATAATCCACCCCGTTCAACATTTTCCTATTGGCTGCTTTTTGCTTTTTGTGTTCCATTAAATTAGATTTCACTTGATTGCACAGATTGTAATTCACTCCATCTGTGCTGGTGTGGAATTTTCAGCTCTGTAAGAGCAATTTGTGTTCATTTATTGGGTGTAAGCAACACTTGAAGATGGTGATTGGGCTGAAATATGAGTGCTGGAGAGACCTATTGTGTATTGTCCTTCTGAAATTTCCTTTTTTATTTCAATCAGCTAAAACAAAATAAAGGCAGTGGACTGTCTTGGATTGCTTCTTTAATCGGTGGACATTGTGTTTGTGAGGTGTTCAGACTTCTTGCCAGATTGCACAGAGTTGATTTATGCTTGTGTTATGCAACCTATGCTTCGTTGCTGCACTCTTATTTAGCTGTTATTTAACCAGGCAAGTGGCCCCGGGGGAGTAGTTGCAGGGAAACACACATTCACACTCTTGTTTTCTCATACTGCTGGCTATTTGTTCCTTCCTTATTTTGCTTATTTCCAGGCCTTGAAGCAGCAGCAACAGAGAAACCAGCGCAGACAGGGGGGAATGCCAACCTCCTCCAGTCCTAGACTGCTTCTGAAAACCATGGCGGACAACATTACTACAAAGACTGGTAGGTGGCTGCTATTATATTATCAAATACAATATAAAATGAAGTTAGCAGTGGTCCCTTTGGATATTTCACTGACGTTCATTGTAAGATGTTACACACAGTCTTGACGATAAATGACTGATATTCATGCAGTTCTTAGGTTTGTAACTGTTATTACAGGTTTTCATTACTACACAACAAAAGGCATTATATTATCACCCTCCAAACATGACTCATAGAATTGGCAGCATCAGAGTGGAAACAGTTACATCTCTGGCTTGCAATTTCTCAGAGCCCTTCTACTCCTTTCCTTCTGTCCAAACAGACTTATGCCACCCAGTTGTCCCCAGGAAGGTTTCCCAGAGGTCGGGCCGCCTTAGTGCAGGTAAGTCAGCAAGTCTAATTTCTATAATTCAACCGATTGGTTTGGAAATCTTAAAGGAAAGGGTGGTGATAACATATCCAACAAAAAGACCAAAACCAACATTCCTATCCTACTATCAAGTATTGCCCGTGTTGTCAAAGCCTAGTAGAGCATATTCCTCTTAGGCATAGTCCTCCATTGTTGTCTAACAACTATTACAAACCACACAGATACACTGAATGGCATGTTCTTTCATAACAGTGAGCACAAGACACTGCAGCTTATTTTGAGTCGATCTCAGCTGCACTGTCCTGGTGATGTAAATACTCACTAAATACACACCCAGCTGTTTTTATGACATTATTTAGCCTTTTGTGTTTTGGATGAAACTCTATATTTGTGTTTCTAAAGGGTTTTTTATTCAGTAGGAACAACTTTGTTCAGGGCTTTGTGCCATATACAGGGCAGGGAGGCGGACAGTATTGAGAGGAGGGTGCAGTTTTGATGTTTTCATGGGATTTGTTCACAACAAGAAAATACACTGGAGACTGGACTAGAGTTACTTTAGGCTTTCTTGCTCGGATCACACCCATTTTGTTCTCAACAACACACCTGCAAAGTTTCCTGACTGTATCCTGCACAGTTGCAATACTGTCACTGCGGCAAAATTTGTCGACAGGGGTGGCCGGTGGCACAGTGTAAAGAGGCAGAAGGTCCTCAAGGCAGCTGACGCGGGTCTGACGCGGGTCTGACGCTGACCTGTGGCCCTTTGCTGCATGTCTCCCCATCTCTCTCTCACCAAATTTCCTGTCCGTCCTATATAATAAAGGATTGGAAAACTGAATCTTTAAAAAATAATCTAATGATCAAATGTGAGAGTACATTGCTGTAGATGTCAGTTGGCATGTTTCTGCATTGCTTGATCTGTCTTGGCTTACATCTGTTTCCTGTTTTGTATTGCAGGGCAGCTGAAACGTACCAAGTGTAATATAGATGTGGAAACACCAGACTCCATTTTGGTTAACACCAACTTGAGAGCGATCATCAACAAGCACACCTTCTCTGTACTGCCATCCGACTGTCAACAGAGACTGCTCAAACTTCTGCCTGAAGTTGACCGGCAGGTGGCTCTAAAATTCTACATACTTTTTATGCTTTTGCTGCGTTATCTAATGTGTAACATTATTGCATGTAATTATACATCTTTTCTTTCGAATGTCATATAATGTGTTATTTCTATCCAACTATCTCAGAAAATTGTTGTTTTAAAAATGTATAAAACATCTCTGCATGTGGATATACATTTTTACACACAGCTAACCTCTGTACAGCATTAAATCATGTTGACCAATTCTACATGGTTTACTGTACGTGACAAATGGGAAGGAAAAGTCGATTTACCGATGCAGTGATGGTGATTGTGATGTTAGTCATAACATTGTGCCTCCTCTCCCCAGGCTTGCATGGACGGCCTTCTGAAGGTCACCAGTTCGGCCTTGAACAATGAGTTCTTCACATCGGCAGCTCAGTCTTGGAAGGAGAGACTGGCTGAGGGTCAGTGCAACAGTTTCCAACTGATAATAACTGCATTTAGTTCATATGCAATGAACAGTTATGTCATCAAGGTTGTAAGTGCAAGTGTAACTTTTCTTTTTTTTATAATTATATAACTTTTTTCTTTACAGGGGAATTCACTCCTGAGTTGCAGCTACGGATGCGCCAAGAAATTGAGAAGGAAAAGAGAGTTGAGCACTGGAAGGAAGCCTTCTTTGAAAACTATTATGGTGAAAAGTAAGTTCTCTTCTATGACATATTATTTGTTCAATCATTAATCCCATCCAGCTTTAGAGAAGTGGAAGGCATATTTTGTTTCACATTTTACAAACACCATAAGACAGTTCCTTTCTAACTAAAAGCCCTCAACCCATAGGACCTACAAACATAAGTATGGCAGGCTTAATTGGCAGGATTTTTTCTTCACGTCATTACCAAGATTAAATATCTAATTTAATTTGAAACTTTCTTTTTAATTTAATTTTCTCAGTTTATCCACCAAATAAAAAACAAATAAAGAACAAAAATAGACAGAGAGTAAAGCGAAACAGGCAGGTTGATAAAGGCTGACACAGGTCGTACATTGGTTCAAAATGGATTGATCATTCACACAATGAATTACACGTTAAGGAGTATGAAGTCCACCTTTCCCAGTACTTTGTATACTGTTCAGCCCGTAGTCTTAGGGTGAAGGTCAGTTTTTCCATGCATTGTATATGAAGATCCTTGATGGCAAAGTTGTCTGCGGCCATTTCCATGTAATGGCCTTCTTGGTTGCAGCCAAAAGCACTTTATAAAGATAGTTGTCGTGGGCCAAATATCTAATTTCATGAATGCATTGTTATTAAATGGTGGCGTGTTTAAAAGGATTAGTTGAATGAGTTTTTATATATGAGCTAAACACCACCCTCATCTCCCTCTCACATTACAGGAGTCAGATTTCTTTTCAGGAACATAGACCATCACAGTGTTTTTTCACGGCATTCATCACATTGTATTTAATTGTTTAATTCATTATTAGTTTATTAATACGTTCAATTATTAAAATAACAGTAACAACTACACAATAATGTTTTTTCTTTCCTGTGATGTATAAAACAATGCTTACAACTAAATTGTTGTTTTTAATATGTTTTCTTTGACACCCTCATGTTCAACTTTGTGTGTATTCCTAACAGTTCCTGTCATAGCTCAGGGTTTTATAAAATCTCCTTTGAAGAAATGATTTTTGGATTTATTTCTTTGTCTTTCCACCTTCGTCTTCTCTCTCTGTATAGTTCTGGGCTTAGCTTTGAGGAATCCAAAGAGCTGACAAAGGCTGATGTGAATCAGAAGTCTGCCAGGCCCCAGTCCCCCCCTCATCAGACAGGACCTGCTGCCCAAGCACCAGAGCATCCCAAGGGCACCAAGGACAGCAGCCAGACTGATGCTGCTGCTGCTGCTACCGCTGTAAAAGACATGAAGCCAACAAAGGAGCCTCTGAAGCCACAGCCTGCTCAGAGAGAGTCAGTCTCCACCACAGAGCCCATGAAGACACGCCGTTCACAGTACGCTGAGGATCGTAAGTTGAATGCAACAGCTCAGTCTGGGCCAACACCTGCAGTGAAAACACCAGAGGTTGAGAGGCAGACTGAACGGGCCGCTGTTGGTACACTGCCTGAAAAGGAGCATAAAGAGAAAGTGAAGGAGGCCAACACTGAACTCCCGCAGTTGCCTGTAAAGAAGAGTGACCCACCAAATGCAAGCTCAGAGTTAAAAGAGGATCAGCCGGTGTCTGTGGTTAAGCCTGCTGTGGAGAGGGAAGAGGTCATCCCTGAGCCCACGGGCCCCTCAGAGCCTCTGAAAAGGAAATCTCTCAGTGAGATTGGGGATGAACTGACACCAGAGAAAAGGCCCCGCATTTCTTCAGTTTCCTCAGTCTCTTCTGTCTCTCCTTCACCGTCATCAATATCCAGCCCCGCAACACCAACTTCAACAACAAATCAGAGGGTTCCACCACTTAAGGTAGGAATGTTGTTTGTGAGGGTAATGTCTCCACTGATCCATCCATCCTTTGAGTATTCAAAGATTAAACAGTGACTCTGACAAGTTTGTAGCCTGCTTTTCTGCAGGTGTAGTCAGCTTGGATTCACAGTAGTGTTGATTCCAATGGCAAAAATTATCAAACAAGGATCAAATACGCACAGAAATTTCTCAAAACCCTCATGCATTTCTCTGCTGTTCATCTTTATGCGTCTTATGCTTCTTTTGCTCTATGCGTATGTTCCACAAAGTCTTCGCTTCCATCCCCAAATTAGAAACTTCCAGCAGAGTTTTGTACCTGTGACATAGTGACGGGCTGTAGATGTTTTTCATTTACCTAATTATGCATATATTAAAATCATTCTCTAACATCTCCTGTTTTCACTTTGCAGATCCCAGTGTCACGAATTCTTCCCATTCCTTTGTCACCTAGCCAAGTCTCGCCCAGGACTCCACTCCCGGCTCCACTGAGCAGCCCAGGCCGTACTGGTGCTCGCACTTTGGCTGACATTAAAGCCAAAGCCCAGCTAGCCAGAGCGCAGCGAGCAGCGGCTGCTGCAGTATCATCTGCATCAAAGGGAGCAGTTCCAGGCCCAGGGCCAGGGGGAGGCAGTAGTGAGCAGACACAGCCATTGTCCAGTCCAAGCACAACATCCCCAAAGGCATCAATCAGGTTACCAGCCTCTATCAGCAGCAATCAGACCAGTACACCTTCTTCTCGCCCACTGGAATCTTTTGGGCAGGTAAGCCCAAACTGGTCTCAAATGTCTTACTCAAGCAAAACTGACGAAAAACACAAATGTTATTCTGCTGGTACTGCAGAACCTGTTTGCATTCAAATGCAACCCTCTCCACCATCTGTGGGACAGGAAAATCCATCACCTGCTGGATCATCAACCAAGACCAGCTCCTGTATCCCTGCAAATAACCCGTTGGTCACTCAGCTTCTGCAGGGCAAAGAGGTTCCATTGGAGCAAATCCTCCCAAAACCGTTATCCAAGGTGGAAGCAAAGATGTCAAACATACCCTCCGGTAGTAAGGTACCACACCCTGAGCACAGGGCTGATAAGCAGATGTCCCACCAGTTCAATGCTGCAGGAGGAGCAGGAGGCTTTTTCTCAGAATACACAAGACACCATAGGGAACTTCCTGATAAGGAGACTCAGGAGCAGATCCTGCAGGCTCTAATGCAGAGGAAAGGCCAGCAGAGCCAGCCTTATGGTGGTATGGGGCCTCAGCACACTCAGTACAAAGTACATCAGCTGGTGCAAGCAGAAGAGCGTCAAGCCCAATCCAGGATTTCGGTAGGATTTCTGGGTCGTAGGATGATGCCCAGGCCTGCCATGACAGGACATTACCTGCTCAATGTGTCCACATATGGCCGAGGACCAGAGAGCAAGAGACTGCACCACTCTGTGATCCCGAACACGTCTATGTCCAGTTTAAAAAGGGAAAGCACAGAAGGAGAGGAGGCCGTTAAGGAAGAACAACCAGCCAGTAAATGTTTCTTGTCTGCTTCTGGGGTTAAAACAGAGCAGCTTGGATACTCAATAACCAAGTCAGATGAAGCAGCGAGCATTCAGCATTGCTCCAATGTAAAGACTGAGCCTAGACCGGAGGATAGTGCAGCCTGTGCAGATACCAACAGCACCAGTGCGACAGCCAAAGACACCAGCCCCCTTTCTCAATCACACCCTAGGCACCTCGAACTCTGCAATAGTAACCAAGGAAACACAGAGCCATATCTTACCCAAGTGGAGCCCAGTCACCAGCGGCAGTCTGCCTTTCAAACCCAGAAAACGCTCGATAATCAGGAAGTTGTGGCAGCATCATGCTACGGTGGCACTATCAGCATGTCTGTACCTCACACTTTGAACCACAGCATTGCAGGAATCTGCCCTTCCACAGCCTCATCAGAGGCAGACAGCGGCGGCGTCCACGGGAGTGTCATGTCTTTCTCAGTGACTGTCACCACCATACCTGCCGGCCACTCATTAGACCATGGTAACCAGGGTGAGCCCTCACCTGAGCAGTCGTTCATCGAGGGCTCCAACATGGAGGAAGTACAGTCTAAATGCTACTGCCGACTGAAGGCGATGATCATGTGCAAAGGATGTGGAGCCTTCTGCCATGATGACTGCATCGGCCCCTCGAAACTGTGCGTGTCATGTTTAGTTGTACGATGATATGAAATTGATAATAATTAGAACATTTCATGGTTTGATTTGTATTGAAGCAAGACACAAAGCAGAAGCAGGTCATTCAGAATCGATACAAAATCATCGTTGGGGTGAAGCATGTTAGCTGCACTCCAGACTAAACAGCCAGCATGTGGTCGCTATTGGAAAGACAAGGGTTTACACTGGACGGTCTTTTGTTTCGCTAACATCAATGAAAGGTTGTTTTGTACGATTTTTTGGTAGAAATGTTAATCTGTTTTCAATCAAATCAGTAGTCTGTCAGATGCGTGACAAATGTAAAATCTGGCAATGTTTGCACTCCGCTAGGATTATTTTGATATATTTTTTAAATATATTCATACATATCTATATATACGGTATATATATATATATATATATATATATATATATATACATACATATATATACATACATATATAGATAGATATATATAGATATGTGTAGTTTTTAAAAAAGGAGGGAAAATGAATGTTGCTATTTTTGTATAACATAATGACTGTTGTGTTTAAGACTGACACTTTTTTTTATTATTGGGCCTAATCAGTTATGGTTGAAAGGCAAAAAAGAAGGGCGCAAATGATAATCATTGGTTGTAGAGTACCTCCTGGCATTTATGCACGCGTGGCAGGGAAGTGCAACTCACAGTAACCATTTTATATAAAAACTGTACATTTATTACTGAACACACTCAGATTTAAAAACTAGAAAGAATATGTATAGTTTTAGAGAGAGAATATGAATGATAATATAATCAACTCGTGAGTATTGCACACCACATCATTTTTTGAACAGTTACAAGGCGAAGCACTTGAAAACCACCTAGATATATGGTAGTAACTGTGTACAGCACTTACATACAAGAAGAATCATTTATAAAAAAAATGCCTGTATGTTCCTTTTGGCAAATTGAGATCTTTTCCATTCCAGGTTAAGGTCTGAGTCACTTCCTACTGTGTGAACCTTCATTTTCTCCCCCAAAAAAGCCAATTTGTAGATATTGTCTCCCCTGAGGTGGGTTTTCTCATGCTTGTATGTCTGTAAAGATAGAGCGGCAGTGGCAAACAGTAAAAAAAAAACACTCAAGGCAGGGGAGAAAATGAAGACAATTCTGTTTTTTTCAATGTAAATATTTGCTCATTTACGGTATATGCATAGATGTAGAAATGTATTTTATTTTATTCGTGCAGCACACATTGCTTGAGCATATCTTGTTTATTTCAAAATAATTTTTACTGTGGAAAGAAAACGGAGAAGAACAGCACGTTATGCTAATAGCTTAATGCTTGATCATAGAATGATTCAGCATAGCATGCTTCAGTTTTAGAGAATTATTTGGAGGTACAATATGACACCGATTAACAGGCGGGTGTAACATTTCACTTCAAAATGGCCTTTTTCCAGAGAATTGAGAGTTACCCTCCATTGTAATGTGGTCTGAAGTATTGTAAGCACAACATAATACTGGATCATGTTAATGTTATTTACAATAATTTATGTGTGTGATGCTGAAGGATGAACCAACACATGTGTGGTGTGATTACTGTTGTAACAGCTCTGTAGCTGCAGTATAAATTCTTACTTACTTATTAACGTGCAAAAAGGCCAGTGCGACATGTTACCTCCGCAGGTTTTGCAGGTGTTCACGCTGATTGCAAATTAATACGCATCAACTTTATTTTGAAATTTCCTCGAGGTGCAAAGACGGCCTGTTTTTATAGAAAATATTTCCAAGGTAATATGCCAAAGTCACCTTTAAAGAAAACAAAATAATCCGTTTTTAATGTCTACTAGTTAATCAAAGTAATATATTTTAATTAATATATTTTAATATAAAAAAAAATCTATTTGCTAATTGCTTTTGAAAATCAACAGGGTATTTACTATAATAATATATCGGCTGTCCGTTTTTCCTATAATTTTGTTTGGACTGGACAGACCACCATACAGAGAATAACTTGACTTTTATAACTCAAATTGCCCAGGTATCAATATTCTGTATGGCCCAGTTTTTGTTTTTATCCAATGCATCTGTTGGTCTATATGTTTCCATAGAGATATTGTCTAATGTGTGTACCCTTTTAGCTGTCTACAATTGTGTCATTACCTAATGAAAACAAAAAGATACGTTTTTTAAATCACCATTTTAGGTCAACAAATTAATCAAAGTCCATGTTTAAATGTATTTGTTCTTAAATAAGGGGTTCTGTCTTGTGGAAATTAGTTTTTTAAGATTGTAGGGCTAGAATCAGGAGATTTTTCCACATATTTAGCATAGTCATTTCGCTAAAATTGGAGTAACCAGTATTTGATTCTGTTAACACAAATGACCCCCCCATAAACATTTAGGTCTTATTTGGTCGAATGTGATGTTAGGATGTTGTATTTACTGGTGTAGAGCTGGGGACTGGACTGCACTGCAAAAACAATGAACAAAAACAATCAACCCAAAAGGCAGCTGAAATCTTTGTTAATAAGGACTGAAACGTGAGTCAGGCAGCAGTCCCCACCGCCACTGAAGTACTTGGTGTGTGTGCATTCAGAAGAGCACTTCATATAGAAAGGGCCAGAAAGTGTCATGGGCAATCACCACCACTCTGAAATGTCAAGTTTATCCCTACGTGAATTTTATGTCTGTGTCATTTTGTCTCCATTTACACTCTGGGGGAATGTAATATAGTAATCAGCACTAGTAAACAAAGTGTATTTTATCAGAAGTTATAGACTATTATGAATAAATAATGAAAATAAAGCATTTTGTGTGTTTACTGTGTATCGGGAAAACCTGAAATTCAGTCCTAAACAGTCTGTGAACACAATTGTATAATGTCCTCTGTGGCTCTGGGAGAAGCTTTGAAAACATAAATACCTTGGATTGGGCTTGAAACCGCTTTTCTTACTGTGTTTCTATAAAAAGTGAAAAGGCACAAGTGAATTTATCGACTCCCAGAGTGCATTTTGTAAAGAAACATCCAACCACTGAGCTTATAAGTGCCAATGGTGAGCTGAAGCTAAAGCCCACACTGTTGAAGAAAACTATTGATAAAATCTGCAGCTTTAATTCATTTTCTCTTGGATTTTGAGTCAATTTTTGATGAACAGTGCAACTATGACGCTGTGTTTTGCGGCAACGAAAAGGTGTTTTGAATTTGCTACTGAACAAGGGCAAGGAAAGTTTATTTTTACAGCACACTTCTGCAACAAGCCAATTCAAAGAAAGGCTGTCAAAAGTTTCTAAACCTCAATACTTTTCAGTACCATGTGTTTCAAAACAATACAAAATCCACATGTGATAGTATCGGAAGTATCGAAACCATTTAAAAAAAAAAAGCATATCTGCAATAATCTTTTCAACCAAAGTGCCAGCTGTGTGTTTGTCTGTGTTCAGTGGCTTTTTCTGTACCAGTACTGTGTGCAGGTTGTTCATTTTTGTTAAAACAAGAGAGAAAAATGTTCCCATTTGTGTTTTTTATTCATTTTGCAGAGGTATCGAGTATCATTTTTTTAATACTAGTATTGTATCGAAGTTTAAATTGCGGTTTTCGTGACAACCTTAATTCAAATCGCTTTATACAAAACATCAAACGTATTGCGGAAAAGTGCAAAAGGACATTTTAAAACTACTCGTCATGAAAGAGCCAAAACAGGGAGAACAGAGGCCGTGGCTGAGGGGCGTCCACTTTACCAAATGACCCAACAGATAGACAAAACATGATCTTTTTATGTTTTTTTTTATAATAGATTATGGCAAAAATCATAATCTCGATTATTTTGCTCAATATTGAGATTGCAATTATTTAACACATGACTCACTGACTTTGGAAAAATCCTGGATTTATTGAACTTTAGAAAAAACACTGTCTTTTTAACAGTGGACTTTCATGAATAACTTAACTTTTCAAAAATCGGTAAATATTTAAATATCGGTAAATTTTATTCAACATATTTCAGTCAGTAATGCTGCGAGTGTAGTCAGTCCTGTGTCTCCATATGAAGTAACACAGAGGATATAAATAAAATACAAAAATGAAATGGGGATGTAGAAGACGTTCACACAGATGCTCGTGCTTTGCATTATGGGAAATGTAGGCTCCAGTGTTTGTAGACCTTGACTCATAGTCAGGACATCTGTGCCCCTGCTGCTTTGATTTGAGGAAAGCACAATACGAAATCTCTGGAGTTTGATCTGTGTTTCCTTGTTTCATTTCCACTCATGCTGAGAATCATAAATCAGAGGAAAAGCAACAATAGTAGTAGTGCGCCTTTAACCAGCGTGCGTGCGCACATGCGTAAAATATAGTAGGTGGCCGCGCATGGCATCTCGGTGCCTGCTTGCGCTCTGCCGTCCTCTGCCGCTGGGTCGCTGATGATGCCGAGCGGAGCGGGGCGCTTGTACGTTTCTATGTGCGGCTACAACCGCAGTTCCCAAGATTGAAGTCGGATGAAACGGGAGAGGAGGTTGAAATGTGGTGATGGATCGTCCGAGCTGCTTCTCATCGCTCGGACAGCTGTAGCGTCGGCGGACACGCGCGGATTCATCAAAGGTGAGAGTGCGGCTGTGAATCACGGAGGAAATATCCCCCTTATTCACCCTGGACCACTTATCCCCCTCATCTGATGCTGCTGCTGCTGCTGCTGCTGCTGCCGATGATGATGGTGATGGTGGTGGTGATGATGATGATGCTCTAAACGCAACCTGCGTGATTATCCTCCGGTAAAGGCCAAGCTGAGCTCACTTCTGTCTCTTATTCGACTGTCGAGACACCAGTGAGAATTGAAAAGATGCAGGATTGCCATTGTTTGGTACCCCCCCCCCCCCCCCCCCACACACACACACACACACACCAAAATGATGGGCATCACGACACATAATTTCCAATTGCGGAAATAAAGTAAATCTGCTGTTAGATCAGCGGTATGGCTGCGTTTGCGTTCTTCCGTCGCTTCAGGAGTGCATTTGAAGTGCTGCAGGATTGCTCACTGTGAGAAATGAGGCTCGCAGAAACCGAGAAGTGGATGATATCAGCGGAAGGGAGGTACTGCAGTAACCGAGTCCTTATGTTGACTCGCGTCAAAGGATGTTGTCATTACCCCGAAGCTGAAGGTGCGGTTACAGTAAAATGCACCTTTACGGGCCTATAACGATCACCACACAGTCTTTTGTGTCACAGAAGGGCTGACATCAAACGTGTTACGAACTTGGGATTGTGTATGTGCGAATGAGTGACTAAAAAATCTCATGCATTCAGATCTTTTGGACAGGCTGTGCCTTTGAATGTGCCCTGGTCTGTGAATTAATTGTGTCCATGAATTATTGAGAACTTGTCTCAGTTTCCTTATCTACCACAGAAATGATCAACTCATCCATTTACTGTCACTTACTGCTTACATTTCTCCAAACACTGCCTGCCAGTGCATGGACTGAGTTGCCTACAGATGAATTTCTGCAGTTACTTCATAGGCTCAATATTTACAATGAAGCATTGTGTTTGTGTTTTGCTGACATGTGTCTGCTGGGTCTCCCACTGCATAGCAAACGTTTTCTTCCCTTTCACCAAAAGTGCATCGGTGCTCCTCCTGGCATATTAGACCTGGAAATACAGTGTGCGATGCCCCATTTAGGACGCCATTTAATACGTAATTAGGCTGACCAAGTGTTTTCAAGTGCAGTAATGGCCAAAGTGAATCCTTCATCCTGAATGAGTTATAGCCGTGATTTTCCCACTGAGCTGCAAAGAGCCACAAGACTGTTTGTTGTTTAATTTAGCACAAAGTGGTTTATTGTTGACCTCGAATGCAGATATATCATTCACTTCATTTTATGTAAGTATTCTTATAAGCAATTTAACATTTCATTCATTTTTCAAGAGAACGTGTTAAACATTCTCAGGTTTCAGCTTCTCCAAAGTGAAGATTTTCTCCTACTCGTTCCTACATCATCGTAAATATATTTGCATTGCTGGTCATAAAAAACAAGACTCTTGTCACCTTGTGATGGGTAAGGCTCCAACCGATGGTTATATTCACTATCAATTAATCTTCAGATGATTTTTTGATTGATTGCTTTGTCCATAAAATGTCAAAAAGTAGTGGGAAAATGACCGTTAGCTTTAACTTTCTAGAGCCCAAGGAGACATCTTCAAATGTCTGTCCATGTCCGTCCACTCCACAATCCCCCCAAAATACTTAATTTAGTATCACATATGATGAAGAAAAAGATTAAATTCTCACATTTGTGAAGCTACAACGAGCAAATGTTAGTATCTAAAATGATTATTTGATTTTCAAAACAGTTTCTGATTAGTTTTTTTGTTGATTTAGATGATAATATAGTATTTAGTCCACTAATCTTTGCAGCTCTAGTCATGGGCTTTTTTGATATTTCATAGTTTAAATCGATAAAATAATCATTGATTGTAACCCTGATCATAAAATATATTGTTTTGAATAAAAATGAAATAATGCATAACTGAATTTCAGTGGACAATGTTCTAGCTGGTGCCTCTGAGCGGCAATAAGAACCACTTAACACAAGCCAGGGTAGCAAGTGACTGGAAATAGGCTGCGTTATAACAGTAGAGATCAACGTGAGAAGAAGACAAGCACTGAAAAAAAAGCAGAGAGAACCATGCTTGTGTGTAGACTACCTCGGGGGAGCAGAACCTTGGCTTCTTTGCTTACGCTCTGCTGGTCAGCGTACTCACCCTGAGAACATGCATGTGATCCAGGCATGTTTGGGCCGTTTGGTACGAGGCTGTCCGGGGCACCCAGCGCTTCCCCCTCATTGGCCAGCTGTAATGTGCTCTGTGCCCGTCATCATTAAGTGCTTCCTTTGCTCTCAGTCGGTGTCATTAGCCCACAGGATGCAGTCACTGCTGAGCGGGATGTCATGGAGAATTATCATTTGCACAGACCACAGGCGCTAGAGTGTTCCCCAGTCGGCTCGCCAGTATCTCTACAGGAAGAGAGAGAGAGAGAGGGGAAACAAAAAAGTACAAATTGAGAGTTAATGAAGTCCTTGAAGGAGGGAGAGAGGGGACGTGTTAATTACTTCTTCAAAAGTCAAGTACATTTTGTCAGCGAGGAATAGCTTCTCTCTCATAGTAATGGTGACATTGAGCTG
Source organism: Echiichthys vipera (assembly GCF_963691815.1). Taxonomy (NCBI): domain Eukaryota; kingdom Metazoa; phylum Chordata; class Actinopteri; order Perciformes; family Trachinidae; genus Echiichthys; species Echiichthys vipera. The sequence continues at coordinate 7,230,515 of NC_139837.1, forward strand.
AAAGACACCCTCATTTACTCTTCCGATCTGTCTTTTCTTCACAGGGTCGACGTTTCAGGCTGCACTTTGTTTGAAATTCAGCCAGCGACAGGTGAATATTGAAATCTTAAGTTACATCTTATGTGTTAAAAGATATGGTGTATCTGTCATGTATAGTCTAAAAGCAAATTACACTATTTTCAAATACATTATACCACACATTTATGCCACTAATATAGTACTATTAAATGTTGTAATTTCATAAGAACACAAGGTAATATCGCTGTTGAAGAGAAAGATCTGTTTTAAATTAAAATGCACACTGTTGAAGAAAAATGTCACCTGAAGAAACGACTTGTACCACAACATTAAAAGCCCCGATGACACTTGTTGAGGAATAGCAGAATGAAGGAATAATGAAATAAGGAAACTTGGATTGTTTCAAAGGCAATTGGTATTCCACAAGTATGAGTACTATGTTGAAACAAAAAAAAAACAGACACACACAGTGAATCCTCTTTGAAAACACACAGCAGAGTCCACTCTGAAGTTGTATCAGACGTCAGAACCAAAGCTCAAGTTTAACCAGTTCAATAGATGTAGAATCTTTGGTATGAAAGAGACGCGTTTCCTTATTGATCCTCCGTACAGCATCTGACACCTGCTGCATCCTGAAGATTAAAGTCCTCTTTATCAGCTTGTGCAGTTGATTTTAAGGCTAAATACAGATTGTCAACACAATTTAAAGGAACTGTTTGACATTTTCGGGATATGTTTCCTATTTGATTTGTTTACGGTTAGCTTAGTTAAGGAATAATAATCTAGCACATAACATCCTACATAGAACCACAACACTACATGTTTGCTTTTTGTACAGATTAAATGCAAATATACAAGAGATATACATCTTTTATACATCAATGTGTGGGCTTTTAGTCGTGCTGGTAGGTAGATCTGTTCTCCTTTAACTGAGCCGAGCTAGTTGTTTCCCCCATTTCCAGTCTTTATGCTAACCTCAGCTAAACGTCTGACAGGTACAAGGCGATAAATATCATCAAACAATATAAAAAACGTATACATATTTCTATATAGTTTCTATTCCTCAAATAACCAGCTGTTATTAACTGTGTTATGGCATATTTACATCCTTTGTCAAGTATGTAATTAACACAGAAAGGCTTTACCATGTGGTTATTTCATAAACTCAATTAAGTCATTGAATTATTTACAAGAAAATAAACTATTTTGTGATTATTATTGTGAGTTATGAAAATACATATAACAGGATAGAAGATTTTGTCCATATCGCCCAGCGTGGTGTCAATCTTATCATATAATTCTTAGCAAAAAAAGCAAATAAGTGTATAAAATGTTGAACTATTCCTTTTGAATAAAAGTTATATTTTTGTCAAGATTACAGTTTCTTAGTTGCCGCTGAGCAACACTGTTGTTTAACTGAGCCACGATACAAACAGTGACGATTTAAATGTAAGACATTATACTGTACCTCTTGTTTCCATATCTCTCATATTTTCAGTGATTCAAAAAGTGAAACAAACTGACCTCAATGTCATTTCAACCCTTTAATAATCTACCAACCAAAGCCATGTAATCTATTCATTTTACAGTGAAGTGAAAAGCAGGAGTGATGACTAATACAGCCCTTTATGTACACGGTAAATAATAAAGATGAAAGAACACATTATATTCTTCAGGTATACCAGTGTTCAAGAGCTCACATGCACTTTAGCTGACCATGAAACGGGCGCAGTAATTCACACAGAAACAGCAGATCTTCTATATTTAAAATATGTTTATTTATGAGTTTTGGGTAATAATTTATTTTGAATCCAACCACAAAATTATAAGTTATAGTCTACAACATTTTCTTCAATTGTACTAATAATATTTATGTTAATCATTGTCACTTACATGGTTTCTGATGTATTCTGTACAAAGAAAAGAGCTGTAATTGAACAGTAAGCGTTGAATGCTCTACTGTTTGATGTGCCACAGAATGATCGAGGAAGGCAGTAAACGAGGCAAGGCCATGGTGGAGAAGAGGCAGCTCTTCATGGAAATGAGTGAGTGGAGTCGACTGAAAGAAATCTTTTTTCACTATTCATGCTCAGCAGCGGCACATGCAAGCCTTTGACTGGCTCCAAGTTTCGCAGGAGATATTTGTTTCCTCACACGTATAGTATGATTCCTCCCACGCAAAGACAGTGATAGTGTTAAAATGTACCTTCTCTAAGCCTGGTTGTGGTTGGAAAGACTGCAGTGAAGTGGACAGGCATAGCATTAATCAGATATCTCTTCTTTTCCTTTATGCTTTTGTTTTGCAGGAGCTCAAAACTTTGATGTAATTAGACTGTCGACTTACAGGACCGCCTGCAAACTCCGGTTTGTGCAAAAGAGATGCAACCGTAAGAGCATAAAGATTCTCCTCTCATGACACTGTGCCACCAACAGAAGTGTTTGTTCCAACATGAACACAGTCACAGCCTGATCGCAGTCTGTCCGTTCCCTCCCTCACAGTTCATCTGGTGGATGTCTGGAACATGATCGAAGCCTTTCGTGACAATGGGCTCAACACATTGGACCACAACGCTGAGATCAATGTGTCGCGGTTGGAGACCATCCTGTCTTCCATCTACTACCAGCTCAACAAGCGGCTGCCCACCACCCACCAGATCAATGTGGAGCAGTCCATCGGGCTGCTGCTCAACTTCATGGTGGCGACCTATGACAGGTATGGGGCAGGTGGTCAGTGCAGAGGAGCCGCTACACTGATCATTGGAATCACTTTGTTGTTAAGCTAGCGTCGATGCAGAAGCTGCAATACATGTTTAAATGTTAACAATTGGTTTCACATTTCACATTTTTTGGCGGTGGTTCCCAATGAAGGTATGTCTACTAATGGGACTTTGCCACTGATTGCATACACTGGTTCTAAATCACAAATGAATCATGATATGATATTATATCGATTCTTTAGACAACCACACTATAATTACTGATATCACAAAGTCTGGCGCGATATGATTTCGATTTGATACAATTCAGGGGCAATTGATCGGTGTAAGATGATGTCATATTAATGTTAATACTAGAGACCGTCTTGTGATTGGATCACTCTATCCCCACTGCCAAATCGGACCAGGGGTGTAAAGTGGTGGGGAAATGGCCCCTTCCTAACTTTCTAACCCCCTACTTCTGCCGCCGTTGCTCAGACCACACAGCAACTAAAATAGGATTTGACAATGTTCCAGATCAATGTTACCCTGAAAATCCAGACACACCGCTCTGCAGCTGCCTCTGGGCACAAACCTCCATTAACATTAAAGTACACATTAATGCATCAATATAATATGCATTATTCTGAAAGTCTATTCTGCATAATTAGTAGCTTCTGCCAATACTTTTGTATTTTTACATCAGTAAGATTTTTATTGTATGACTTTTACTGTAACAGAGTGTTCAGAGTCATTTTTGTGGCATCAGGGCAAAGTGGTACCCTTAATGACACTCAAAAGAAAGTTGAACATTTTGGAATTATTTATGCATGTAGTGGTTAAAATGTTATAGTATTATTAAAATTGAGAAGTGCAAGGAAATATCTTATCCAGCAAAAATGTAAAAACGAAACAAAACATAAAACAGCGGTTCTAGCTTCAGCAGGGATTTACTGGATTTAAGACGGTTACATATTGGGGACGAATCTTGGGTAGAGGTGAATGTGTGTCAATAAAGTTTACAAAAGAGCAAAAAAAAAGTCAACACACAGTGACCGTGAACATGACAAGACAGAGGGATCTGAAAGAACAGGTTGTTACATCTTACTGCCAAAGAGGCCGCTAGAAAAAAGTTAAAATCTTACGGAGTGCAACTTTAAATTCTGGTTTAAAAAAACTGTAGAAGGTAAACACCCTCAAATTCCCAGTAAAAATGCGTGGCGAGTGACTTTAGTGTTGTCCATGGTAACTCTGGCCCTGACTTCAGACAGGTTTTAGTCCTCAGAAATCAACGAACTGACAAATGTTGGACAAAAGACATCTGCCTGCTTTCTTTATCACACAGCAGATGGAAAAAAAGTCTCAATCAGCTGAAGTATTCCTGGTGATGTTTTATTGTATATCCCTTGTCTTAACGTCTGCTCTGTGGAGTGCAGAGGTTTATTATTGACTGTAAAGCTCTCTCTCATTATTGGACCCCGTGCGCTCAAATTGATTGGCTGTTTGCCCCGTCCATTCATCGACCCATTCGTCTACTTTTATCTGAAAGGCCATTCTGGTCCCGCTCTGTTATTGTTCATGCTGCCGTATCTCTGGGAAACTTTGTGGAAATGACTGTCTGTGATCACAGGAAGCAGTTTCGCTATCTGTCCCTGAGGTCCAAACTGAATTAGGCAGAAGAGCTTTCATGTACTCGGTTACCTCTACTCGGAAGCCAAAGCTAAATTAATCTGAAATGAAAACGCTGTTGTCTCTCTCTTAAGTTACGGGGTCTTGAGGCAGCGTAATAGTGACCTGAATATGTACTCTGCATGTTATTGTGTGATTTAAGGCTTAGCTCATCATTTTTGACATTTTACACACTATTGGATGCAACCACAAAAGTGCACTGATAATTCTCAATTTAGGTTGGCACACGTTTTATAATCTGTTCATCATGGTGTCAAGGTTTTCATCTCAAATTCATGATTTCTCATGTTAAATTAGATAAAATACATCCCACTTTTCAATGAAACGCGTAATATTTCTGTGCCAACGTTACATTATCTTCTATTAAAGCGAGTTTGCTGTCTGTAATTTGATCTGAAATGACATTTGTGGGGTAATATTATATGCTAAAACATAGAGTGACAGTAACATAAGTAGAGAAGAGTTAGTAGTAGAGAAAAAGTGACTAAGATCTACTGGTCAGACCAGACCAGCTAAGGCTGGAGTGGCAAAACCAGTAAGTGAACTGAACAAAGGTGTGTGTGTTACTGCTCATGAATTTAATATTCTTTCTTTCTACTTGCAGTGAAAGCCATGGGAAGCTGACTGTTTTCTCCATGAAAGCCATGCTGTCAACAATGTGTGGAGGGAAAATTGTGGACAAACTACGCTGTAAGTACATTTCTCAGCACGCTAATAGGGATGGGACAATAATTGTTGTTATCGCGGTGTAAAAACACTCACAATAAGTTAATTGTGGTGAGTAAGTAACTGTTCAAATCAAGCAGAATGTATTTTATTTTACAGAAAATTCATCTTCTCACTTAATGTAGCCTACTATGTACCTGTTGGATCTTCCTCACAGCAGCAGCCCGGGTTCATCTCCCACCTGCAGCCCTTTGCTGCATGTCTCTACCCCATTTCCTATCAAACTTCAGCTGTACTGAAAGATTAAGGCATAAAAAAGCCATAAAAAATAAACATATCACCGTACATGTATTTATTAACCTCGTGATTACTCAAAGTCTGTTCCGCTGTGATTTTTTATGACATTCTTTACTATGACTTATTTTTAGTTAATCAGGGGACCTTATGATTTATGATTTCATTAATTTAGATGGTTTGTTTTTTACTAAAAGGGATGTTCACAAGAAGATATGTGTCCTGTCTGTGATGCAATAAAAATATTTCCTAACAAAATGTAATATAAAGTGCTTCCAGTGTGTTTTTGGTGGCATTTTAAGAGTTTTAAGTATATTTGGATGATTATCTGGATAACTTTGTAACTCACAATTGTGGATAATTGTGACATGAAACCTTTACATTGTCTCATACCTACACCCAACACATACGCTGTCAGAAGATATGCATGTGAAGAGCTGCATTTTTGATATGGTCGGATTTTCTGAACTTACGTCATGGCTACCTTCATGTAGTTGCTCCACTTAAACACACGGGGGCACTGTTGGAGCATGTATGCAGAATTCATTTGTGCATATTTGGATCCTCTACTGAGTGTGCAGACTGTGGATCAATAATGGGTTAAACATTTACAGATGTGCCAAAACCCTGCTTTTCACTTTAATTTTTGCTAAGAATAATAAATCTGACATTTGCTGTCTTGCAGATATTTTCTCACAGATCTCTGACTCAAGTGGAGTCATGATGTTTGCAAAGTTTGATCAGTTTCTCCGTGAGGTACTGAAGCTCCCCACAGCCGTGTTCGAGGGCCCTTCTTTTGGCTACACCGAGCATTCGGTGCGGACGTGCTTCCCTCAGCAGGTATGAGGAGGATATTTTAACCATGCATCCTCTTGTTCTTCTTCTTCTTCTTTTAAATCTCTAATACTTTTCACGTCTTGTTTAATACATGTTTGTGTGTGTTTGTATCTAGAAGAAGATTATGCTGAACACGTTTTTGGATGTGTTGATGGCAGATCCTCCCCCTCAATGCCTCGTATGGCTACCACTCATGCACCGACTTGCTAATGTTGAAAACGGTGAGATTTGGACTCTCAGCTATTTATATTCACACTGTAAATTCACACTGAAATATCAACAATTGAACATAAGCATTCCTCATTAATTTCTCTTAATTATTGTCTGACATCTGATAAATCATTTTTTGTGAATTAATAAGGGTGAAACTCACAAGTTTTATCACAATACAATATTATATTGATTCTTTTGACAGCAGCATGATATTTGCTCATATCTCAAAGTCTGCTGTGACATGATTTCAATTCAGGGGGTGCGATCAATACCAGATGATATAATTTGCCCAATTAATTTATACCAACTCACAAAAAGCCACTAAAATACGATTTGACAATTTTATTACTGAGCTTTTCCAGACGTTTAAATAAAAAACGAATTATTATTTTTAGTAAGAAGTATAAATATAAAGTGGGAATTTCAAAATAAATCAAGAACTTAAAGTTGACGATATGCATTGATATTTTCACAGTACATCGATGATATTGTGTTGATCATGGAATTTATATAAACCCAGCTCTGTGTCGTGCTTCCCTCTGTGGATGAAATCCCTGCAGAGTGGAGCATTGAAGGGCCACCAAAATCCGAAAATGACAAATTTTGTGGTATCTTACCTCGAATGCTACGAGCTCCATGCGCTCCAGCCATGAAGAGAAGCCATACATGGTTCATCCGCACTTACTGCCCACCCTGCCATGACACAGAGCGGGTTTAAAGTCAGCAAAATGTCTCTTTAAATAAAATATGAGAGTACTTCTTCCATCACCTGTTTTTTTATTAGGATACACAAGCCTAGCTTATCATATCTTTTGCCATCTAAAATCTTAATCTATAAGTAACTAGTCACTATATTTGTTAATAAAAGTAGTGGAGTTAAATGAACAATATTTCCCTGTGGAGTAGAAGAGAAGTAGAAGTATGAATTAATATAAAATGGAAACGCTCAAGTTAAGTACCTCAAAATTGTACTTAGTACAGATCTTGAGTAAATATACTTTTTTACTTTCCACTACTGGTCCCAGGGCGACATCAGACAAAAAAGGTTGGGAACCACTGTCTTAAAACTAACAGTATGCATAGGTTTTTATAAATAAGATAAGAAAATACTTTATTGATTCACAGATGGGAAATGTTGGTGCTGCAGCAGCACAAGGTCAGAAATAAGCTCAGATACCAAGTGAAAGCTATAAAAAATAAATAATTAGAAGTACATCAAATAAAAACAACAAGATAAAAATAGAAACTATAAAAGCGTAACTCATCAATAAAGATGTCTCTGCGCTGATAGAAAATCAATGTCTTTGTGCGTTTTACCGCTCAGTCTTCCATCCGGTGGAATGTTCATATTGCCGGAGTGAGAGCATGATGGGTTTCCGGTATCGGTGCCAACAGTGCCACGGCTACCAGCTCTGCCAGAGCTGCTTCTGGCGTGGCCATGCCAATGGTCCCCATAGCAACCAACACCAGATGAAGGAGCACTCATCTTGGGTAAGGCAAAGCCCTGATCAGTCTCTGTTTAACATCCTGTTGTTCCCTTTTATAAGACAATCCCAAAGTCAATTTCTCTGAGAGAGTGGAATGATTTTACAGCATGGTAGATCACTCAGCCCTCTCTCTTCATTTCCTGTCCCATCAAAGCAATCTAAGAGGGATTTTATGAGGTTTTACTCATTTTGGCAAATGAAGTTGTATTGATTGAATTTTTTGTGTTGCCGCATCCCCACAAACTCGATCATTATGTTATAAATCCAAACAAGGGAAGTCGTAGCCGCTGGATCCCAAATCCAATTCCTATTCCATTTGGTTTTTGACTTGAAAAACATCCCTGAATGCATGAAACACATAACAGTCTGAAAAGCATATCATATTTATCATGAAGGTTAGGTGGATGAATCTGTTCTGAAAGAAACATATCTGGGTCATTGTTCATCAAATTTTATTTGGTTTCAAGTGCTGAAAACAACCTGTATTGTTTGGCTGAGTTTGTTCAACCACCACAGTTCTAATTAGTTGTAGGATTACTGGCCCATATTAACATTATTTATTATATTTATATATTATAGCTGCTCATACAGGAGCAAGACCATTGTTGCGTCTGCTGCTAGTGCACTATACATACTCTCCATCGTAAGTGTAAATTGCACTATATAAAGTCAAGGCTATTGTATTTCTTAAACACATTTCAAAACAAAAAAACGCTTGTGATTTACATTAAACTCTTTTCCTAAATGATGATGCATGCTACGCTGATCATCCCGCCTTAAGACACTGGTATCCCGTCTCACATGAAATGATGAATTCATTTTTTTTTTCACCGTATAGTTAAATTACAAATCTTGGAGTTTGTTCCTTTTTATGCACGACAACAGTCAGATTTGAAACACTGAAATTGGTTATCAGTAAATTAAGATAAAAAAATATGTAAAAGTACAGCTACAGGATCCTTTTATATCAATAATGGTATGGCTATGCCACATTTATGTCACATCAGCAATACGGTAACTGCCCATTTCTGATTTCTAAATTATGAATGGAAAAATGAAAGTTCCTGATAAGGTAATTTAACCCAAATTTGGCATATATGTTGTTTTTGCACAGTATAATTGTTTTATCCACAATAAACTCTGCAATCTAACAACTGTCTTCAGTTGTCCAGATAAGATAATTTATTGTCATTGCATGTTAAACACAATGAAAATTGGTTTGGCAGCAACCCACTCCATGTACCAGCAAATGTGTAGATTTTATTTAGCTTTTATTTGGATTTTAAGTACGTATACATAGTCATAGTTATATACTGTCCATTAAGCACATGGCACATACAATTATAAAAACAGAACACAACCATACATGGATCTAACATGGAATGGACTTGTACTTAAACAGTGCCTTTCTAGTCTTCCAACCACTTAAGGGGCTTTTACACTACTTGCCACATTCACCCTGCACACATTCATACACTGACTGGCTGCCATGCAAGGTGCCACCAGGGTCTTATTTTAAACATTCAGACATACATTCACACACACCGACGACACAGCCTTCAAGAGCAATTTGGGGTTTAGTGTCTCGCCCAAGGACACTGTGGACTGGAGGAGCTGCGGATCGATCCGCTGATCCGCTCTACCTCCTGAGCCACAGCTGCCCGACAGTTATATGACATGAATGTAGAAGAATGGACTCATACTCATACAGAGTAATATGCACAAACTACAGCTGATCCACACTTTTGGCACAAAAACAAACTGTTGACATAGTTATGTAAATTACTTCTGAAGCAACAACACAAACAATACTTTGTTTGTCATGCCCTCCTCACAGAAGTCTCCGGCCAAAAAGCTGAGCCACGCGATCAGCAAATCTCTAGGCTGTGTCCCCATCGGAGAGCCGCCACATCCTGTGTTCCCCGAGCAGGCTGACAGACCACAGGAACTCACCCATACTGTGTAAGTGCCATTCCCAAAGCATTTGTTACCACTGGTTGTGTCATTAATGAGGGAGCCCAACTGATTTGCCAGTGTGCTCATGATCTATAGTCTGTCCTTGTCATGTAACTGCCTCTACCTTTCCATTTCGCTGTCACTTCATGATTGATAGAGTGTCATCTAAGATGTCAAGCCAATGATTATTTGCTAACGTGGACATGGTGATATACAATGCAGGTTCAGCAGCTGCTGCCGTTAACAGCACCATTGTCCTCATCAGTCTGTTGGCAATGAAATGGGGACAATGGTATAAATCTCACACTCCAGGCTTGGAGGCTCCTGGATGTCATTATAGGGAACGCATTATATTCTGCCGCTGTCTTAAACCCAGCACACTCATTTACATTTCAGTTGAAAAAGTGTACGATTTCCATAATCAATTCCACCACTGAGATACATCCGCAGAAGTCCACATCGCTACGGTCACTTCATATTTTTCTCATCATCGTTGCACCAAAACCCCGTTGCTTTTGGCCTCCATCAAAACAAAATCTAATAATGTTTTCAGATTTAAAAAGTGATTTATGATTTTGCTTGTTCATGGCATTAATAGGATCACAAGAAATCTCTCAACTTACTTTTAACATTCTCATGGTACATTTCATAACAAAATCCCGCTTCATATTCCAGTCACGACCATAAATCTAAGCTGTCTGTATATGGCTTTGCTTCTGGCAAGTGTCAGTGAGTAATTGAGAGTGAGCTACATCGTGGGGGAGAAACCAGTTTGGAGGATGCCAAGAAAAATAGACACAACACAAATACATCAGCATGAGTCCCTGTGTTACTGCATGGTAGACACCACCATCTCTGAATCAGCTCTCATATCCAGCCTCTGCCTACTGCATTGTGCCCAAACTTATGCATTTAAGATGAAGTTTACATCTGCATACCTTTACAATTCATCACAACGCGCAGGGAGAATCAAGTGTCGCCCCGCATTTTTTCCTCCAACTGAGAGATAATGCGATTGGATTAGCCCGGCGCTATAGGCTGTGTAGCATGAAATTACATCACACAAGTAGATCAATATTGATTAAAATGTAATTTGGGGCTAAAAATAGTTTGGATTATGCCCCTCCAGTGCCCTCAGCAAGTCTTAATCTTTGTCCATTTTTTGTTTTTTTTTGTTTTTACGATGTTGACTATTTCAGATGATGAAAATATTGAGTTCTGCCCAGTTGGGGCTCTTGGTTTTATCGGATTTTATAGCACAAAAGCTTTTTACGGTTATTGTTTTGCTCAAAAGGATTTTTCCATAAAGTGGAGTGTCCTGTCTTGACCCTTTAGTATTTTTACTGTAAAGATATATTATTATTTGAAGTGGTGGAACGTTTTCCATTTTATGTAACTTGTTACATTTCAGAAGGAAATAATGTACTTTTTATTCCACTGCATTCAGATAATTACTAGATACTTTTCAATTGAAGATTTTACATTTAAAAACATATGATTAGCTTATAAAATACAATGTGTTGTTAAAGATTAAAGCAGCGGTTCAACCTTTTGCTTTACAAAAAAGCAGCGCCTAACTTGGGCCGCTTGTCACGTTTCAGATGTCTGTGTTGTTAGATGTTAGAAGCTCCACCAAAGAAACATTTAACAAACTTTATCAGATGGTTTCATTAAAAAAAAATACTCTAGAGGCCTTAATAGGTCAAATGATCCAATCTTTCATAAAAAGCAAAAGAAAAATTAAATCAAATTAAAATCCTCTCCCATCAATCATCTCAGATTTATCTTGTTTTGGAACCACGGGGCAACGTTTGATATAGAGTTTGTTAACTTTATATGAAGTAGTTCAAACTAGCTCGACCAGCTACAGTAGTACATTTCTGCTTACACACTGATGCATGAGTGTTGACAGCCTAATAATGAGATATATAAAGTGGTGTTTTAAATGGAAAATTTATTGGCAATAACTACTTTGGACGTTATTCCCTATTTCACATTTCCCACACAGTTTAACACAGGTGATAAACCGTCTGAGAACATACTCCTCAACTTGCCATTACACTGCTAAACCCCCGTTTATATGTGCTGCCAGCTTGCATAGCTAACGTTATTTGCCTAATCTCACTGCATTGTCCCGCTTCTTTCATGTTTGGTAATCCTCTCAGAAGGATGCTTGTGATCCTGAAAGCCTGTTCTTGACCAGGTAACATCGCCTCCGAACAATAACACACAAGGGAAGCAAAAAACGTCTACTCTGAGAAGCTAGAAGTTAGCAAAATGATCCTGTAGAAGCACTTCATGTTGAATCTGGTTATTTTTACCAGAGGTTTTGTTTATATCCTGCAGCTGGTCGTCACCGAGGTGTTACACCGCAAGTTTTTTCTTCACGTTTTTGTTGTGACAACCGTTAACTAAGTTCTTTAAAATAAATACTAACGTATGACAACAAATGATGGCAACAGTAAAACAGCCGGAATCAAATTATTGCCACCCACTTTCAAGACTTTTGACAGGCACATAGTGGCTCTTAGTGTGCAGCTTTCCCCACTTCACAGCCTTTTCAGCCAATTTTAACACCATTTTAAAACTACTGTAAAAGGCTTTATCCAGCTACTAACCTTACCTTGTAGGAATCATCTTATCTAAGTTGCTCAATAGCACTAAAACTACACATTTTTCCTCATGTGTTGCCTCTAAATTTACAACAATAAACAATAGCTCACAGGTGCCATTTTTCTGCCGAAAAAAGTACTTGCAACACTTCTATAGACCAGTATACATGTGAATGCAGACATTTCTTCCTTGTAACTTCGGATTTTATGGTTTGTGTTCTGGTACGGTTTCTTGAGTGAAAGGTCTGAATACTTCTTCCACCCTTTGGTTATTGGATACAGTATGCTGGTGTATGTATCTTTAATATCCCTAAAAATGGAAGTTTTTGAGTAGAAATTCCTGGAACTTCTTGTCCTTATATTCACCTTTAAGACTTTAATGGACAAAGTGCATTTTCATGCTATCGCAGATGGCATTTCAAGGGTGGTGGCACTGCGTGTCTGTGTTCGCTGACTTTTAGGGTAATGGATGTGACTGTTGACCCTGGAGACTTGTTTGCATGTCTCTCCGTCTCTATTGTATTGTCTGACGCAGGTCTATTCTTGTCTATTTTCAGTTCCAGAAGCATTTATGTTTTGATTTGTGTGTGGGGATGGACTAGCACCTCTCATCAACTGTATCACGAAAAAATGATGTTTTTATTGGTGACTACTATCTTCAACTCTGGTTCAGATTTAATGCTTTCATATTTAACTGTGAAAGTCCACATTGTATTCTTTATAAGAGATTATAAAATTTAAAGAAGATGCTGATACCCCTCCGTCTGCCCTGCATATCTGTCTAATTAATATGAGGCCACAGCCACAAAAAGTTGAACTATTATTCCTTTACAACGTAATTATTGTCTTAAAGTAAAAGTCTTTCTTCTGCACTCTCTGTAGCCATGAGCTAAAGGAAGAGCTGGCACTGATGGAATAATTCTCACTTGTTAACGGTAAATTTCAGAGAAATTATGGGTGAATATAGTAATTGTTCGCCTCCCATTCCCATGAGGATTTCCCTGCTTAGCACAGAAATTTTCTTCAAACTGGATCCCTCAGATAATTAGTCACAGTAAAGCTGCCAAGCCTCCAATTTATTCTGAATTTCATTTATTTAGCTGTTACTGTTATGCAGCAATATTTGTGCCTCAATACTTTTGGAAAAAAAAGTTTAAACTCACCGAACTTTGCTCCTTTGAGTTCCCTCAAAAAAATGATGTTGCTCCCTGAAAATGGTCTTAATGGAATTTTATTTTCTGTTTCTTGAAAGACGATAAACTTCAAGCCAACAGGGTGACTTCAGGGACACAGTAAATGATGGAAGTCATTTAAAAAAAGGTTACCATACTTCTTCATAATATATAAATAAATAATAAATAAAGATAAATCACTGAGAGTTTAACATGGCTTATAAAATGAGAGTATTTCATAATTGTATGGCTTATAGTTCTTAGTCATGGATGTGGTGAACTCGTAGCCTGGAAACCAGATCTGTCAAACTCGTGTTTCATTTGTTTCGTAGGTCTGGCATAGAATGGACCAATTACAACAATTTATCTCATGTGTATTGGACAATAACTGACAGCTTAACCATCCAGACTGCATGTCAGTAAAGTGCAGTTTTTTCTAAGGTTCATGAAACTCAGATCAAACTGTGAAACCAGTCATTGCTGATCAAATTTGACTCAATATTCTGTCACTGTGTTGCCTGTGTGTGTGTGTTCTCAGAAACGCATTTTATTGTACCGTTAAGCTGTAAATTGAGAAAGTTTGTGACCCAGCCGCCATTATTTTCCACTGAGCAAGCACCAACGTTTAATTGCTGTGATTGGCTGCAGATTCAATTGCGTCCAGGAGCATTTCGCCGTGCACCGTTGATAACGCCCCTTGAAAATTGAAAATGAACTGAAAGGGCCCAGACTAATATCTATTTTGATGGTCTGGTGATGCCAGGCTAGAAAGATCGAGCACATACCAAAAAAAGGTCAGTAAAGTTAAAAAGACAAAGAAAAACGTTTTTGACGTGCATTGTTTGGTGTTCACATGATTAAGAAGACCGTAATCTATAATTTAAGCCATTTGTTATAAATATTTGACACATTTAAAGAAAATATGAGGAAGTAATGGGGACAGAAACGTTGCTGCATAACAGAAATGATGATCCATAACAGAGAGAGAAATGTAGTGTTTGTTTTCTAAAACTAGTGCCAATCCTGATGAATGTTGTCTGTGAAGAGGTGTTATTTCATGTTGTGAGCATGAGGGAGAGAGAGAGAGAGAGAGAGAGAGAGAGAGAGAGAGAGAAAGAGAGACAGGCAGAGAGGCTGACGAAGCGCCTGTGAGTGAGTAATAATGGCAGAATCGGGGTAGAGCGTCAGTCTTGATCAAAACTCCCAAACTGAACGGACATGAGTCTCCCAGTTGTCCAACCCCTTGCATCGTCTCCAGACAAAGTGTATCTATTCTGATACAGTTTTTGAAATATTTACTGGCATCTGAAAGCAAAGACTAACAGTGAGCTGAGCTGTGAGTTTTTTCCCTCCACTCAAAATGTCAGTGAGATTCTTGAGGTTTTGTTTTGGAGAAGAGTTATAAGTTTGGGCACCGGTTCTGCCAAAAGACTTCAAGCACGGAAATAGAGTTGAAAATAGGAATCTTGCTGTATTTTGCATTAATGTGCAACACACACTATAGTGTCAAATTCTCAGTGCCATGTTTGGTTTTTAGCAGTTTTCAACTTTCTATATAATCCCCAGAAATCCCTTCAAATGATAAAAATACCTTCCTCTGTTTTCAACATTTTGCTAATTCTCTGGGTCAATGCGAATTCCATCAATGTCATTAAAATGAAAAGAACAGGCATGTAATTCACTTTTCTGTAAGCGTGATGCTTTATTGTTGTTTAAGGCTGAGGCATTCGGAAATAGGAGCACCTTTGCCAGCAGGAGAGGATGCTTCATATTTGCGTATTCATTTTAGCCGGCTGAGGGCGATTAAAGGCAGCCATGCATCCGTTGTTTGTCAGAAATAAGGTGAATGTGTGTGGACTTAATTTCCCCTTGTACCCCAGCCAACTGCCAAGTACAAGGAAAGCTTGGTACATTTCCATTCCCGGCACGCAGGTAGCATGAGGCTTAGCGCATTGCAGACTTTGATCTTTTAGTGCCTAAATGTTGTGTCAACTTACTCCCATTTGACCTCTGAGGCACCGGCTGAGTTACTGGACTGTGCGTCTTTAATCAGCATTTCTTCAGTCAGTGAAGCACGGGACTGCAGACGCTGATGGGAATGAGTTAGGACGGCTGTTAGAATGAATCCAAATCTGAGAGGAAAATGAAATACTTTTACGTAAGAAGCAGCTCTATTTTTTAATGCGTCCTACAATTCTACAGCAGTTATATTGGCGTGCTTGAAAAGGATGATGATTATTTATAGAAGGATAGCTGAAGAGCTTTGACTTATGTAACTCGCTGAAGGTAAGAGTTAAAGGACCCGTGTGTAGTAGGATTTACAAGAGTCTATTGGCAGAAATCGAATATAATATTCAGAACTATGTTTTCATTAGTATGTAATCACCTGAAACTAAGTTTCATTGTGTTTTTGTTAGCTCAGAATGAGCCCTCCAGGAAAAGCCATCTATCTCTCTATATATATACAGTATATATATATATATATATATATATATATATATATATATATATATATATATATACATATAGATAGCCTTTCCTGGTCCACAGAGCCTGCCATGCTACACACTATGTTCTCACAGGAGCCAAGAATGAACAAACAGCTCGTTTTCATTCCCATGGCGACACTGTCATGCACCCTCGGTGTGTGATACTCACGAAATAAGGCATCCTTGAGCTTCCACACGAAACGCACCGGGCTTTCAACTGTAAACCCTTCCGCAGCAATATGAGACATTCAGTTTGCTTCGCCCCACCCACAATCTTTTCCTAACCCTAACCAAGTAGTTTTGTTGACCGAACATGACCAAGTTTTGTTTAAATTCACAACGTTAACCACGTGATTCCTACGTTTAAAACAACAACTTTAGTGGAGCGTCACAGAAACCTACCCAGTGCGTTGACAAATGACACCAAGGAGTTCTGACAAACTATCTGTATGTGAGGAGCTTTCAATCTCTGCACGTCTCACTCAGGCCATGTGCAAATATGCTTTACAAAAGGCCACCTCTCCCAAACGGGCGTGCCACACCTAGGCGCGGTACGGTTGTACTCACACTGGTCAAATGAACTAGACTTTAGCCGTGAACCGTCCTCGGGCACGATATGGATAAACAGTGTGAGTGCGCCGTTAGTGACGAGTTGGGATGAGAACAGCTTGAGTATTCAGTTGGTTGCCATCTTTAACCTTAACTAAATCCTACACACTGCTCCTTTAAGATATATAAATGCGATTATAGTAAAGCTGCAGAGGCCAGTTTGTTTTGTTTTCTCCTGCAGGGATAAGAGTAGATTTGTGTTTTTTTTACAAGTTGCGATTGAGGTATTTTGAGCAAATGACATTTCCCTTATTTCCAGTGTGTATTCATGTGTGAGAGAGAGGTGAAAAGACAGAGTCAGAGGAGAGAGCTTCAGAGAGGAGATGGAGAGAGATAGAGTGTGAGAGACAGAGAGAGAGAGAGAGAGAGAGAGAGAGTGAGAGAGAGAGAGAGAGAGAAATCTACGTCGTCATGAAATCATGTGACCGCCGAGTTCCCTTGGAGACAGCAGCAGTGTAGTACATTGAGATGCTCGCTTGCTCAGTTGAGGGCAGATTAGGCATCTGGCAACAGCAGCAGTTGGATGTATTTTGCCAGCCAGGCAGGTGCTTTCTCTCCTCACAGAGGTAAGTGATGCCCTGTGTCTCCTCCTCTGTCTCTCCAGGGTGGATTATTGCAATGTTATGAGAGTTAAATGAGAGGTAAACATTTACTTGGAGTATTTATGCACACTCCTCTGTGAAGGACACTAGAAAGCAGCATGTGCATGTTTGAGTAGTGACAGTTGCTTTAGCTTTTTCCTGTTATTATAGAGTGGTGTGAAACATAAAAATGTGGTGTTATAATATAATATATAAATAACTTATGTAGCACCGTCCACTGTTGTCTGTTGAATCTGTTAGGATCGTCCTGAGGGAAATTTAAATGTGTGAACCAATAAATAATAAGTGTCTTAAAAAGAACTTGCTAAACCCCGATGAGCATCCACATTAATGCAAAGAATATGTACTTTGGTCCAGATGTTATGCAGTTTCTCTTGCTCTTATTTTTAGCAGCACAATAATACACAGAAAGAGGCTATGTGTGCTGTTGTGGCTCTTTAACAAAAAAAATGCTCACAGTGTCTTGTGCTGATAACAGTATTGTGCACAATGTGGATATAAATAGTTAGATTTTTCACCAAAAATGCTGATTGGACAAATAAGAAATAATAAGATAAAAGAGGGGGCACCACGCTGTTCGGTGCTTTGCCTTTTATGTGATGAGTGCTTTATTAAAAAAAAAAAAACATCCGTTACAATAGAGTAAAGCTACAGAGAGATACTGTGTGCAGATTGAGGAGATGCAACTACAGAGACATGGAAATCGTGTGCTGTTTCCTGTGGCGGGTGAAGTGTGAAGCAGGGAGCACCTGAGATGTACGGAGTGATATTTGGATCCGCTAATGAGACTCTGTGGTCTGAGGGTGTGAGCTCCGATGAGCTCGCAGGGGCCACAGATTCAGCCGCCAGATGGACCCCATCGCTTTGTTTACTCTCGCAAATTACCTCCCTCAATGTTACCTTTACTATTTTTTTCACAAACTTCCAGTTTAATTAGTTTCCTTGTTTGCTGTTGTTGCTCTTGCTCGTGTTAATTAGGTTGAAACTAATAGCCCTAAAAACATTTTAATTGCAGTTCCCAGAAAAGTTAATTATTTCACTCCAATTTTAAGTTAACTCAAGTACAACATGTTGCCTATTCTTTTGCACCATGATCTGTAGTTTATAATGAGCCCCCTGCCTCCCCCCTGTTACCCTCTTTTGTACAGTTGGATTACATTGAAGTCAGGATCGCTGATTCATGATTGCTAATAAAATGCAAATGCCCTCTACTCCATTCCCTGGTGACAAGCACCACAGGCCTCTGCAGTGTAGCATTAAAGACCTCTAATCTTGTCTTTTAGTCAGCCGAAACCAGGGGCCAACAACATGAACGACACAATGCTCATGTCCTCTGGGGCAACTACTCCTACCAAAAGGTAAGCATCCCCAGGCATAACGCACAACGCTTTTTGAGGATTTTATCCCACAGCATAAGCTATGTATTCTTTAAAGATGACAAAATGTCATTTTAAGTTACATACATCAAGAATAAATGATTTTAATCCCACCGAATTCAGACTGTGCTCAGAATAGGTGACAGATTCTCTCATCAGTGGAAACAACAAGAATAGCATGAAAAATCAGACTACAGATGTTATTTGTTCCCTCACACATTTCTGCATCCGAGCAGCATGCCCTTGCGAGTGTATTTATAGAGAAAGATTGGTTACGCTGTCGTGAAGAATATGTGAGCACTCCTACTTAAAGGGTTGATTTGACAAATAGATTATGATAGAATCAGAGCCTCATCATGTAAGCAGATAGCAGAAGATAGCGACATGAAAGCATCCTAATTGTCCTCTCATTTCAGTCCCTCTCAGTTAAAGGCCACCTCTATTATTACTTACTCACAGTGGTAATGAACAATTATGGTTATGAATGATAATGGAGGGCACTTTGAGACGGCTTTAATGTATCTGCACTCTGTCCGGCTGCAAGCCCGTGCGGGATGAATTTTCCTTCTGTGTACAGTTGTTCTCTCTCTCTCAAACAAACCTTTCCGGCAACTTGTGTTTGCAAGATGCTGCTCAGGGACTCAGGACATCACATTAGACGGGAGGAGACGTCACTGTCTGGTGTTCAGAAAGAACACAGGTGTACACATTAGCCCTGTTTAAGATCAGATGTTTGATTGATATCCAAGCAAAGACTTTTGAAGAGCATTCATAAAGAGCTTGAATGAAGACTTTTCCACCCACCGGGTTATTATACAGTACTAATCCAAGGCCCGAGGCAGATGAAGGGCAGCATGCACTCTGTGAAAAACGTCCATCACAGCCAGATTGAACCTTAAAAATGTGAAATGAAAGAGGTGAAGTCCTATATATTCCCTTACTTCTCTCAGTTAAATTTCAAGTGTAATTATTCAACCTTGCTGGAAGATTTCCTATCTGTATTTCGAAAAAATCAGATTCTAACAATCAATACCAGATTAAATTTCTTGCAGAGATGAACATTTTGTGTGGTGCAGTCTGGTCTCCGAGGGCTGACAGTATCAAGATTATAGCAGGTTTGAAGGAAGCTGACAAGATAGGGACACCCGAGGCTGTAAACGATGCCTTGCATCCAGTTCCGTGGAGGTCAGTGGAAGACATCACGTGTCGCAGCATGTACAAGAGCAAGGCGACGCTCTCCTGAGGTTTGTTTCACTGTGGCAGTAATGAAGAAGCCTGATAACCTTTGTCTTGACATTTTGCTCTGTGAGTCAGAGCTGCTTTGGGAAGATGTCATGCACTGAGGATGCTGTTGCCTTGGGGAGGCATAACAACTACAAAGCTGCCATATTTAGGGCAGAAATTGCGCATTAAGCCACCGTGACGCTTCCAAAATAGGTTGTGTTGAGAGTCGGCGTGGATACCGGTAAATAAGGTATTTAATAAGAGGGGAAGGAGCAGGCGTATGTGTGGATGTCGAGAACAGAGGGCCAGTTCCTGCCAGCCTCTCACTGTGTCGAATTTGGTTTGTAAATATTAATCTATTACTATATTTACCAAGCATTGGCCTGTCTGCTATCACATAAAGGGCCTATGAGTCAAACATGTTGCTGCTGAATAATACAGAGCTCCTTATGGCTCTGCCTCAGTTCAAGAGCCCCTAACGGGCCAGCGCTGGTGCTGTCCTTGTCTGTTGACCCGTTTGGATTCAGAGAAATATATACTAAGTCAGTGTGGAGCCTAAACTGAATGCACTCTGTTTGAAAAATTGTGGGTGTTGTGCTTCCAGCCTCCATCACAGTCTGCTCTCTGTTACTGTCTGCTCTGCTGACATGGCATCTGCTCCCTCCCACCTCGCTCTCTTTCTCTCTCTCTCAGACAATCGCTCACCACTAGCTCATCCTCCAAGGGCAAACCGCAATTTATTACCCGTTAGTCATGCAGAACCACGGCGGCAGAAGATAAAATTTAAAAAAAGAAAAGCTGTCTTGAGTTGATGAGTTTTAATTCAGAGTTGACTGAGAATTGAACAGATGTGAGTCAGCATGAAAACACAGCAGCTGGTGTGTCTTTCGGGCGCTGTGATTATGTAAGGCTTATGACCCAAAATATTTCATTGAATGACGCATGCTTTACATTAAAGTTTAAATTAAACATTTAATCATTACCTGGTGGATAAACCCTCCTTACGTCAAAACAAACTATGAAAAAATATCTCAATGGAACTAGTCAGGCTTCAATTAAATATTCAATTCAATATTATCATTTATTGATTTTCAGTGGAACAGTCTTGTAATGAAAGAATGATAGATATTTTTTACATAATTTGGATATAAAATAAATGGCTCTAAGCAGATTTTGCTAACAAAATCAGTTTAGTCTAAAATAATGCACAACTGTGGAACAAAGTTCTTGCATTGCTTTGGACATTAATTTAATTAGTTTAAATGTTATTTTGCTTACATTTAGTCAGGGCTTTTTAAAGTGGTTGCTAGGACTGCAAACAGGCGTCAGCTTTTGGTTACATAAACTGAAAATATGGATGCCATTTCAATCCCCTTACACTTTGAGTAATGCAGAAGCTATGCAGTTATGAAAACGTCATGTCAGTCAATCAGCTTAATTTTCTTTGCCATTTAATACATAAATATCACTAATGCAACAAATATCAAAATCTATTTATTTTGGGGTGCATGTTTTGCTGTTTGCCACTGGTGGCAACCATAGGCCTAGAACTGGTTGCCAATTTCTCAGAAGGAAACCTGGCAACTGTGACTGTCAAGCCCTGTTAGTAACACTTTACTTTAAGTCGCCCTATTTAGCATTGACATGCGGTAAAAAAATGACCAAATTCAAATGTATACTTGCTAATTGGAATAATTTTCATGTAAGGTAACATGAGGCCAGGAATTACTGCGTCGCTAAACAAAATAGTCAGAACCATGACGACAATGAAAAACAATGTAACTACACTAAACTTTATAAAAAAGATGACCTATATGCAAAGCATTTTATAAGGTCATCCTCACAGCTGTTATGGAAGCGTGAAATGAGATCTGTGAACCCTCTAACCAACTGAATATCTAGGGCATTGCAAGATAATTGTCCCTTCTTTCAATAAGTCCATCCAACTTTGCGATACAGAGTAATGATGATTATACAATGTGTCTTTAGTAACAGGAACGAGATGCCTTATACCTCTAAAAGTTTAGACCTTTAGTTAAAGTATTATCAGGCCAATCCGAACAGTGTTTAAAAAGCTTAATCTCACACGTTTCTGACCAAAATAGGACCAGTGGTGTCTTAGATATTGCGTTTGAGTAAGAAGTAAAATGGAATCTTCAAATGTGAGACGAAAATAAAGGTTTCTGGGAAACATGCCAGTTCAGGAGAGCTTGAAGGCAGTTCATGCATCTTTGTCCAAAACCTTCAGGTAGTGCCAGGAAACTCCCTGATGGAGCAGCTTCTATACTGATAGCTGAAAGATCCAGACATGCAGCTCCAAAAGACCTCATTGAGCCATTTCCTGAGCCAACCCAAGCAGCTCCCTGATGTGCGTTAATGTATTATTTTAATTTTACAGGAAACCCCAGGCTGTCTATGCTTTAGCCTGAGGATAAGACTGTAAATTATTTAGAAAGTGCTCCATTTAACAAGATATTTCTTGTCAGTCTAGTGCAGACCAAGTGAATGGGTTTTGGAGTTAGGTGGCATTATCTTGAAACAAGTCGAATGATCTGCCGAGAATTTTAAGATATCATCACTGGGCAAAGACAAACCTTGAAATAAGCGAAGTAGGAGATAAAATTATCTTATCACACCAGCAGCTCCGTCTTTATCTGCTTTGAGAAAGATAAGATTTTAATACAAATTGGGATTAGAAGGCTGGTTTGTGGTTTGTTTATGGCCTGGGTAAGGAAAGCTGCAGGGACTGTGGTTGTTGATGCAGTGGGTTTGAAGCCAGATTGGGTTTAATGGTCGTAATCATCGCTCACTCTCCAGTCAGCGTCAGATAGGGCGCCGCACCATTTCAGCTCTCCTTCACTCTTCGTTGCAGTCTGTCTGCCGAATAGGGACAGCATATGTCTTGTCATCTGTCCACACCATATGCCACACCCCTGATCGCTTAAAGTATTATGCCTTATATGACATTTCCGGTCAGTGATGAAATGGCCAGAACGGGCATTGGCACGGTCACAAATACATTTGGCATGCTGCATTCTTTCTTATCCATCTGAGTTCATTGACCAGTTATCTCAGACTGTCCATCGACACTAGAGTCATAGCCAAGTATCATCTTTTAAGGTCACCTCAATCACGTCAATTATAAAGTTTTTCTTTGACCCTTCAAACTTTACCACATACTTAAATAAAGATATTTTTACATCAGTGTATACTGTATGTCTGTGTGATGTATTCCTCTGTCTATGACTTTGGGCAGTGTCTTGGAGAGTCCCAGCCGGCTAGATGAAGAGCACCGCCTCATCGCTCGCTACGCTGCCCGCCTGGCAGCTGAGGCGGGCAACTCCACAGTGAGTGTCTCACAGGACGCCCCGCATTTCACATCTAATGCTTTGACAAGTTATTGTTATTGTTGTAAAGCTCGTCATTGTGGCTGGAGAACTTGAAAATAGTGAAGCTGAAGCTGAAGACTACTTGTTCAACACATTTAACATTAAAAATCCCCTGTAAAAATGTATTAATTCATGTGACTGCTTCACAATAAAAGACAACCCGTGTTCGCCTGTCAATGGCTTTTAATGCGAAGCAGCAGCTGTAGGAAATGTTTTGTTTGCACTCGCAGTAATTTTATACATCTCTGGTATGGTTTAAACAGAGTGAACAGCAAACAGTGAAGCTGATATCAGTTAAATCAGATAAATCTGCATTGGATTGCATGCATTTTTCCTGTGAATCCCTCATGTGTATGTAACCAATCTAAATCCAGTGTGGGAATGGCAGACTCCCCCACTACCAATAAAAACGGCTATATATGGGGATAATTACAGAATGTGAGTAAATTGATAGCTATGAAAGACTCAAATGTGGTTTGATTTAATAAAAATCTTAAGCTTTCTAACTTTAAAGCCTTTGGGAACAATAAATATTCATGACTAAATTAAAACAGTCAAGGGTCTTGAAGGGAGAAGCTTGTGTACATAAACATTTCGAGAGATACGTTTATTACGACTCCCAAGGAACAGTTTGCTTAAATTTTCTATGGCAGAAAGTGTTCATATAGGGTTACTTTGGGTTTATTTGGATTTCTACTTTGCATCCCTTTATATGGAGGGATAAAGGAGAGCTGTGGTGAGCTGAAATGGCTGGCTGTTTATGCAGAAACATAATACAGTAAGTCTCCAGCAGAGAGTCATTACTGCTCACTGTGGTCAGAAGGTAGCTGTTGCTGTTTGACTTTTGTTCTCCCACTGTTGTTTATGCCATGCTATGCTAATTCTGTTTTTCAGCAACAATGTCCTCCAACCGATCTGGGTTTCAACTTCGATGCCAATAAGCAACAAAGACAGCTGATTGCAGAGCTGGAGAACAAAAACAGGTACAATTTATCAAGACTTTAAACAAATCAGTATTGTTGTACTGATTGGCTGGCTGACTGGCTGGCTGGCTGCGTGGTAGCCGTGAAAATTAACTCAATATTATTAGCTTAATTAACTTAAGTAATGCACTTAAATGTAGTTTCTAGGTACCTGTAAGTAAAAAGCAAAAAAAAGGATTTAAGTTTGGTGTTTTACTCCTTTAAGTTAAGTAAAGCATCTCACTATTTCAGCTGTTTACTTAACAGACTGATTAACTCATTCAGGGAGATCCTCCAGGAGATCCAGCGGCTGCGTTTGGAGCACGAGCAGGCCTCTCAGCCAACCCCAGAAAAGGCCCAGCAGAACCCCACACTTCTGACTGAACTGCGGCTCCTCAGGTATTATCCCTGCTATCACCTCCACACCTCTTACGAAAGCATCTTCCTCCCAACCACAGGAAGAAAGAGTCATATGTTGTAAAAAGTGAGATTTACGTGTCTTTTTTGATAATAAAGCAGGTTGAGGAGCTATATAAATACTGTGAAAGTATCAAAACGCTGAATCCACAGAGAAATACACACAACCCGAACTCAAAAACTGTCATCAAATGAGCCGTCAGGACTTCTGTACGGTTGTGATGTCACTACTATGCTATATATAGGTAGAAAGTGCTGTTACAGTCATTTACTTGGCTGCCATGACAGTGCAGAGAAGCAGAGAGTGCAGATGTGGAAGACCCAGAAACGCTGACCCATCAGTGCTAAAACTGAGCGTTTCAGACAGAGGGTATGTGAATGTGTTTTTTAACATTAAAGCATATACACATGTTCTAGTAGAAAATAGAAACATAAACATATGACCCTGAAAATGGGCGTAGTATGTCCCCTTTAAGAAAATCAAGGAGTAAAACCACTTCAGGGCTGTTGTGTTAATGTAGGCTTGAGTCATTCATTAACTAGAAATAATGTCCTGTTAAATCAGAAGGCTGTTTTTGAATTAGTTTAACTAGCAGCAGCGTGGGCATTTGTCATGCTGACGGGATGATGAGACCCTCGGGTTCAGTTCTTGGAAGCGGCTCACCCTGAGACGACATGTCACAGCGCTTGTTGCACTGACTCCTTGTTTGTCTGGCCTGGCCTAAGTAATGAATCAGCAGTCAGGTTTATCGTCAACAGTCGTGACATCGATTTAAATTTAAATTTTATATTATATTAATGTTTTATCTATAACATAAGGTATTGGCTATCCTTCAATGCTGGGTCAATAATTCTCCAGTTCTCTGGAGATGGATTTGAATTATGTTTTCTCACTCTTTGGCATGTTGGAGGATTTGTGTATGTACAGTAATCTAATTATATGTTTTGTTTTAAAATATAGTCATTAAACTGCAAAATAATTGATATATCATTTGAGGATACATTTATTCCACTTGCTATTTCTCCCTGTTTAATTCAAACATGTCTGGCATGTTTGAATTAAACATGACATTATTAATAATTAGTTATAATTAGTTAATAAACATGACATCATAGAGTAATAATATATCATCACAGGCTGTTAACTGTGTTTGGACCCTGGCTGGCCAGTTTTTATGATGCCTCTATGCAAACATGGAAAAGAGTAGAGGTGTTTACGGTCCTAATTTCGAGTTTTTAAAAGGCCAACTCCAAACAGAGATGATTGCTACAGCTCTAATAAGGTTTTGCAAAATGCAGTTACTCCTGGTGAACACCAGAGGGTGATAATAAGCGAGGATCCTCATCCTAGAGACATGGCCAGATATTTATTGTCAAACGCAAGTAGCCTGGGGGCCATGTTGTTCCCTGACACCAGCCATACTGCTCTGTACGTTAAGAGTGAGTGATGCTGCTGAGATTGCATTGCTGGAGAAAAATCAATTTTTTTCCTTGCAGATGAGATGCATGATAGTCACAACACATTAATACATAATCAATTGTATTATACAGTGCTCCAGGTCAACATTTCATAAAGATGCTTGGTTGGTTATTGTGACCCTGTCTGACAACACACTGTACGGTTGTTAAGCTTCTTCTTGTGTACTTATCTGCAAAGTTTAATCAAGAAAATTTGGGAAATAAAAACATTTCATAAAGATGTGACTGATCAACTGATTTACAAAGATGTTGTGCAGCAGCTTTTAGCAAAGCCCATTTCTTTTACTAAAGCTGTCATGTGGGCCAGATCTGGGACCCCTGGTTGGTAGTTTAAGACCCCTGCTTTAGGATGAGGTGAAGGTGTGAAATACATGTCACTTTTATCAGTGTTGAGTGAACTGATGACAGATAATGACAGTTAAGGTATTTGTAACAGTGACATTGATACGGGTAAAAATACTAGGAGAAATACTTTCATACAAGAACAACCGGAGCTGCTACCATATGACTCGATATGCAACTAACTGATCCTTGACTTATTGGACCCTAAGGTAAATCTGACCCCCCTCACATACGTCTACAGGTATCTCGGGAAAACCTTACATGGAATACACGCATTAGTGAAATCATTTCCAGATATCCCACCCCCACAACAAAAAAGCAAATTGATTCCCCGAACAATCAATGCATACTGCTTTGTTAAAGAATCGTATGATATCAACGTGTACTTGTGTACTTTCATTATCACTGTCAGAACCAAGTAGCTCCCTTGTGTTTTAATGCGTCCCTAAACTTTGTCCTGTTGCTGCAGACACAGGAAGGACGAGCTGGAGAGGCGCATGTCAGCCCTTCAGGAGAGCAGACGGGAGCTGATGGTGCAGCTGGAGGGACTCATGAGGCTGCTAAAGGTAAAACCATCGCCTGTTTAAAGAAGAGTCAGGCGTGATAGAAAATAAATCTGAGTTTTGATATACCTAGTGTAGGATGGTGCATAAACACCAGGCCATTGTCCTAAATAAAAATTGAATTTTACAGGTTTCGTCTGTGCTAATCTAGTTTACATGATTTGGTTTTAAAGCTTGGTGGCATGTTTGATTAAATGAGAGTCTGGCATGTTTGATTCTTTAAAACCAACACATGCGGTAATCTTAAATTATGTTAATGTGCCGTATGGTGCATGCAGAAATCTCTTTCTTCTTCTTCTGCTGCTTTAATTCTGCTGCTCTCACTCTTCTTGCTCTCTCTCACTGCTTACCTTTGCTGGCTGATAGGATGAGGAGCAGAAGCAGGCTGTAAGTTGCCCTTAATTCAGTTTGCAAGGCTATATACCTGGCTCTAGTCTCTGCACTTAGTTTAATACTACTACGTCCCCCCCTTCACACAGATGTGATTGAAGGAAGTTTTAATAGATTTTAAGAAGGATGTTAAGGAAGATAATAGGATTCAACTATCTAAATGGGTTTCATTGATCTAAGCTTCTCCACCACTTCTTTGCTAGCACTATTGGGGAGCTAAAACTACAGACTGTGACCACATTTTTAAAAGCAGTTTTCTCAGGTCCTTGGCCCAAACAAGGTGAGAGAACTGTGTTTTTCTTCAGTCCAAATGTCAGGGACCTGCTCCTTTCATCGGCACTAACAACCTCCCTTCTAATGTGACTGCAGTCTGGCCAGCCATCTGCTGCCTGGCTCCGAGCCATCGACCTGGGCCTACACCAGTCGCAGAGACACACAGTAATCCTTTCTCTGTGAGATATATCTCGTCTCAGCACAAGCCCCAGTCGCTCACTCACACGTGGTTCTCATTACCCCCTAGATGCAGTAAAGGTGCACTTTAGACACACATAATATAGCCAGCCAGTATAGGATTTCCAGAAGATTTTTTTTGCTTTAAACCATTGTTTTTGTTTGTTATCCCTATAAGGATTAAGTTCTTTTGGTCACATCTGTGTCTGTTTGTTTTAATGAAAGTCACTTTTAGATCCATAGAGGTCAAGTTTTCCCAAAGCTGCAATCTTTGATTGCAATACGGTGTCTTTCATTGAAATGCAGTTGATCTAGAATTGGCTTTGTCGATGTAGGGATTAATTGGATTTTTTCTCTGATTCACCAAAGGCTTGCAGATGGAATACTATCCAAGATGTCATAAAGAAAGAAAAAACCAATATGTTATCTTATCTGCTAACTCTGCAACAGCAAAAACATGCCTAGTATTATAACCCTTTGATGAAAGGGGTCAAGACTGCGGGCATCTCATAAAAGTCATGAAAGAAGGCATATTGTCTTTTGTATTATGAGATGACTAAACTTGAGTTTAAAGGAATAATGCGGCATTTTGGGAAATATGTTTTCTGCAGAGACTAATGTCTGTACAGTAGCTATGAAGCTTAGCATGAAGACTGGAAACAAGGGGAAACAGTTAAACTGGCTCTCTGTGTTATTGATGTTCTCATCTAAGGTTTGGCAAGAAAGCAAGTGTAATCCCAAAATGTCAAATTATTACATCAGTACAGCAAATGGTAAATTCTAAAAGGTTAATTTCTTTGCTGATGATACTGTAACTACCATGGGTGTTTTTATGTTGCAGTCCCAGTCTGGAGGCTCCCCTCATTCCTCACCTAGTCACGGTGCGGGCTGCTCCATGCCCATGCCCATACGCTCCACCTCGGCTGGGTCCACCCCAACTCATACACCACAGGACTGCCTGGCAGGGGTGGGAGGGGACGTGCTTGAGGCCTTCGCTCAGGGTGAGTACAACACCCACACCTGAAAACAGTTATTTAAGATATGGACTTAACTTTTTTTGAAGACCTCATTAGCATAACCAACATTTTTGAAAAGTAAACAGTAAACATAATCTTATACATAAGTACATTTAATCAAGTACTGTATTTAAGTACAAATTTGAAATACTTGTACTTTAATTAAAATGTCTTTTTTATGCTACTTTACTTCTACTGTACTTTTTACAGCCCTGCATGTATTGTATATGTACATAGAGTGACTCCACATTGACAAATAACAATATCAAAATAGTTATTAGTGATGAAAATGGAATAATATAATATTCTCTAATAATATAACACTGTGACATGAGGATACTGCATAGTGAGTACTTTTACTTTTGTAAATTAAAGTACATTTTGCTAAAAATACAACATGTTTGTGTTTGTATACCTGTAATGGGGCTTTTTTTAGACCAAGGTATTTCTACTTTTAATGTACATACTTTATTTCGCTTTCACAACTTCTCAGCTGACAAGAAACTGAATGTGTTTTTGATTTGAAAATGTCTCTGTTTTCCAGGTGTCCCTAGAAACCTTCGGAATGATCTATTAGTTGCTGCTGACTCAATCACAAACACTATGTCATCACTGGTGAAAGAGCTCCATTCAGGTTAGTCTATAACATGGTTCATGTTTTTTGTTTCGATTTAACATTTGTCGTTACTGAGATATCTTTCTCTGCATGTTTGTCAACCTTTTATTCTGGTATGTCTGGTATTAAATCTCAGCTTTTATTTTTAAAGTTGATGACGTGGGACTAGAAGAGGAGACAAACATGAGGAACGGTGGGGACAGAGGTAAGTCTAAGTACATGCGAGCAGTTTCCTAATTTAATCTTTCAATTCAATTCAATTCAATTTTATTTATAGTGCCAAATCATAACAAAAGTTATCTCAGGACACTTTACAGAGTAGGTATAGACCACACTATGACTTATTTATGATTTACATAGACCCAACAATTCCCCCGTAGAGTACGGTGGCAACGAAAACCTTCCCTATAACAGACAGGAACGTCAGACAGACCTTTTAGAGCCAGTCATACCGTTGCGTCATACTCTTTAGAGTAGGCCACTCAAAAACAGAATGGAGAATTATTTGTGTTCATCATAAAGATTGGCCAAAACATAAACATGCAGTATTATCTTCCTTTTCTTCAGCCCAACAACAAAAAGTAGGAATTATAATCAATTAGTGTTATACTATGCATAACATAGTTTGGAAGCCGAGAATGGCTGTGGCTGTAATCATTTTATTTCATTCTCGAGATCAGAAGTTACTTAGCCTGTTAATTTGAGATATAAAATTGCTTTCTCATGATAATGGGTTTTTAATCGAGGAAAACTGTTGTTGTATATAGGAAACGACAGCTTATTTTATTGAGATAACAAAATAATTAACCCCCCATCACGAGATAATGACTGATATCCTGAGACAATTAACTCATGATCTCAAGATAATGGGATGAATTGATTGCAATCACAGCTGTTCTTGGCTTCAATATTTCAAAATGTTATAGTAGAAAGAAGCTCATTTATCTGCAACTGGACAAAAAGTAGTTGGTGCTAATTATGACAGCGTTGCGTCTTCATTTGGAAGAGTTGGCTGCACCTTAATCAGCCAATAAAATACTTGTTTGGCTCTTTATAATGAGCATCTGCTACAAGCCTCCATCCAAAGTAGCATGACACCATGGCACATTGCCACAGAATCATTTATACTTTCTATTTTTTTTCTTTTAGAAATTAATTCAGAATATTCCCGCTGTCAGCATCACTTAATTTGCTTTTCTGTGTGTGTATCCAGGCGCATTGAGAGTACAGAAGCATTGAGGACATGCAAACACCATTCCACCCTGCAAGGACATACGGTCATCAACTGGGAAGAATCAGTAACAACAACAACCACCATCCCTGGCATTAGCACGTAGAGTAATGCATGCTGTAATTTAACAGGATTTCACTATGTGAAAAAAACGTCTCTTCACACCTTGCAGGTAGCAAGATGTGTCTAATTAGCGAGTGTGTATGTTGTCCTGTAAACAAAAACTGCTGTAATTACCCAATGATTTCCCCCGTGACTGCTAAGGAATGGCTTGCTGTGCTTTCTCCCCCAACATTTGCAGCATTTGCAGCAGATCATTCTGTATATAAAATACTGTAAACACATGACCACAGGAACGTCCCGACGTGATGGTGACAATATGTTCCCTGTTATTGATTTTGTAAGATTAGCACTAGTATTTTTTTTCTTTTTTATTATTATTATTATTATTTTTGCATGAAGTTGCACTCGCATTTGGATTTAGGTACTGTACCATGCTATGCCAGCTCTCTGTGGGATTATGGTGACAGCTGGGGTGTCAGAAGTGTCTTGCCTCAGATTTCACACTGAGTGTGTTTACTTGAACATCCGTATTCTGAAATTTGTTTTAAAAAATGGTGACGTTTTTAAAAGCAGAATTCTGTATATGCTCCAGTTTCACATAACAATAGTTCGACATTTTGGTAAATTTATACACTTATTGACCTACGTGCTGAGAGTTGGATGGGATTGATACCATTCTCACATTTGTGCATCAACTATTAAGCTGGAGCTAGAAGATGGTATGGTTAGCTTAGCATAAAGACTGGAAACGGGGAAACAGCTATGTCGAAATGTAAAGAAATGGAGAGGAGAAACAGCAAGCTTTGCTCTGTACAGAGGTAACAACAGCCACATACCAGCATCTCTATAGCAGGGTGTCATATTCTGGACTATATCTTGAATGAGCACAGTGACTTCCTACAGTCAACAACTGATTATTTGATAATGAAATTAGTTGCAGTTGTTCTCTTTAGGAGACAGTTGTTTTCCATTATAATATTGGAGTGTCTATTTAAACCCAGGTGAAAATAACCTTTGCTGTGTGATCTGGCTATTAACACCTGACCCCTCATCCACCGCCTCAGAGAGAAACTCAGTGTGGCAGTTAACTGTAGGTGAGTGGGTTAGGCGTCAGCTTTTCAGCAAGTAGACCATGGTTTGAGTCCAGATTGGGACATATTGTGAAATTTCGTTGACTCAGTATTTACGCAGTTTGCTTAGGTTTAGGCAACAAAACTAGTTGGCTACCGACACCCGGGTACAAATAGCATTGATATTTGTACCAGGGTGAAAATAGCCTTAGCCCTTTCTATGAATGTGTGCAGGGATTTCTGTTGTTACAGTATGAAGATGCACAAAAAAAATCCTATACCCATGCACACTTTAAGCAGGAATACAAGCTGATATCAAGAATACGGTGTGCATGTAAACACACTCACTGAGTCACATACTGTACTGCTGCTACTGCGCTCTCAGTGAGCCACCCTTGCAAATAATAGGGCTGTGAGATTAAAAAAAAACCAGAGGGGCTACTACAAACACAACAATGAGCCGGGTCTCGTTGTTTCCTCCCTGTGAAAACTTAACTGAACACTCCTTACTAGCTGGCAGCCTAAACATTTATTGTTTGAAGCGTAGGGAAGAACCTCAGGATGTTTAACTAGTAATGAATTAGGCACTGAATTTTAGTTGTGTAACAAAATGAACACTTATACAGTTTATGAGGATTTAAGGTAGTAGTAAGCAAGTAGGAAATGCTTTGACAGCTTTATTTAGTTAATAAAGGAATACTGAAAATGTTTATGTGCAATGAAGGTAGGAGCTCAGGGACTGCAGAGCTACTCTAGTTGAAATATGGTGGTAATGTCCTTCAACTTCTGCACGTCATTGGCCGTAGGCTGAGAGGTAAAAGGTCAGTGATTATTAAAAAATGGAGGGTTTCATTCCCATTTTGGTGAAACGTACAAAAGTAGTTAATTGTACTCACATTTCACCAGTCTATCTGTCTCATTTTGGAATGAAACTGTAAATATAAAGAGGAAAACAACAGCAAGTGATTAAACGTTGGGTACAGAATGCGAATAATTAGAAGGAGAGAAGTTTTTCTGAAGTGCTATTTGGTGAAGCATGTTGTTGGATATACAGTAGTTTGTCTGTGTGTGAATTTGTGTCCTTCACAGAAAAGAAAAGTGATCTGTCCATTATAGAGGTAGCTGTCAACCAGAGAGGATGTTTACGTTGAGTAAATTCCACATTTTTGTCTTCTTGTTTAATGTTTTTTGTCCTTCAGGTTCACCATCATCTCAAGAAATGAGCAATGATTGGTTTTGAGTAAATGCAATGTGATAATGTCCGGGAGCAGTTGTAGAGTAATATGTCCATCTCTGAAAGGAAGTAAAATCGGACTGAATCGAACTGAAAAGCATGATGTTTTTGTTTTGAGATCTGTACAGTAAGCCTATCCTCTAAGCTTAGTATGAGGTTTCAACAACCTGTTACACTGTGTCAAGAAAAAGAAGTAAAAGAGGCTCCTCTGTTAGACATTTTAATGTGATGTTTTTACTAAGTTCTCTGTTTTGCTCTGTTATCATTATTGTTTAGTATTAGTGGAGTATAGTCAATGTAATGAATTTGTCAGAAAGGAGATTCACGTGCACACTCGCGTTTGCGTAGTTGCCCGAGTACAAATGAATGCGATGAAAGAAGAAAAACTGAGGTATCGTCATACAAAATTCTGTGACCACTGCTACGCAACAAAAAAAAGGTCCAGAAATGATTAAAACGCAAAAGGTAAAAACTTGAAGAGGTAATGTCTTCCCCGTCACTCTGGCCACACATTTGAATTCAAAAGTTGCTTTTCGTTCTTTCCGTTTGTGCCTGTAGTTGTTCTGTAAAGTGCTGTATAAAGTAACCATTCAGCAAATTAGATGATCTATCAGCATTTATGTCTGTGACTTTGTAGAGATTTTATTGATTTATTTAATATGTTCTGGGGGAAACTCATGCTCAGCCTTTACATTTGTGCCAAACTGTTTGCTGACATTGTGTGTCATACAAAGTACAGGTATATATCAGAGTATATCTGCATAAATATGTTGTTGTTGCCCATAGTTTATTCACAGAATGTCTGTTTCGGTTTCCACTGCTGGAAAATCCTTTAATTTCCAATAAAGACAGACAACACATTCCAGATATACTGATAGACGCACTAATGTCAATATAGCCAATGTGGAAACTCCAAACCCTGTCAGAACAACTTGGGGTGACACAAATAAAACACAGCCGGTCATTCAGAGGCGCATACATTGTGATACTTTTATTGTTTGCACAGAGACAATGCGCAAAGAGGAACATCCTCAACGACGACGCTCCCCTGATGTTATTTATCTATGTATGTGTTCTGTACGGTTATGCTTCTGGTACACATTTGTTACTCATGTTGATTTTACAAAACATAGTTTTATGTCACAAAGCCAATGTCTTTTGTAAATAAATCAAATGTGAGATATATTAAAAAGATTTAAAATATGACTTTGACGGGTCATGTCATGATTGTTGTGGGTTTTTTTTAATTATCAGTAAACACATACATAATTCACTAGTGTGGGAAAGTATCATTTTGAGGTTCCTTAACTTCTACTTCACTACTTTTCAGCAGGAAATGTTTTACATTTTAGTCTATTATGGCCGCTGGAGTTACTAGTTTGCAAATTGAATGTCAAAATTGAGTGTAAGTAGTAGTAAGGTTTAGTCTGTATAATATTTGTTGTTTATATATAAATATTTATATATGTTGTTTATATATAGTTGGTAACAAAAATAATTTACTAAAGTTATTATTAAAGTATTTCTGAGTCTGATTCTCACATACTAAACCACAGAATATGTATTAAATATATAGAGAATACAGATGTGATATTACAAAATCAGAAAATAAAGTATGTTGCATTGTTATTGATTAAACTACCCAGAAGAATATAAGGTAGCTAAAATGAGCTCCATATTGACCAATGACAATAAAATGCTGCTTACATTTTTACATATTTATTACAATAATATATATACATGTATATAACAATATAACACCTTTGAAGCATGCGTTCTGCTGCATAATGAGCACTTTTGTTCCTGATTATAGGACTTTTACTGGTAATGGAGTATTTCTACATTGTTGTATTGATACTTCGTCACCTCGTAGGAAGCTAGATAAAGCTGTATTTCTTTATGATCACATGCTACTTAAAGTGGTTTGTTTTTCATGGATATTGCATTAAAAAACACCTTAAATCACAGTCTCTTGTGCCTGACTTGTCCCTCACAAGCTTCCTCTTCATCAGCTTCTTTTAAACACAAACTGTGTAAACACTTCCTCCCAACAGGTCAGACAAAAAACACGGACCTTTACTGTTTCACCTACAAACCATAAATAAACCATATCGCATCAGGCACCGACAATGAAAAAAACTACACAAGTGAGATGAGGTCAAGACACTTTAACCTATCAGCATCCTCCTCTGTGGGTTTCTAGGTTGAGGCTGAGTTTCCACCACGCAGCTGGCAGCACACATACCCCTTTCTGTGGGTCATGCGGCATCATCTTGCTGCTGCTGAGGCTGCTGTCCTCACATGAACCACTTAGTGCCATTGACTCTATGAGAAAGAGGAGACGCTGCTGCTTCCAGATCAGTGAACCACATCCGCCTGCTGCTCACACATTTCCTCTCCCTCTCGTTGCCCCTAAAGAGCGCTCAATCTGCCTCACAGGGAGCTGTTCTGTGAGCCTTTTAACCCTCCAGCATCTGGAACATTTACCTCACTGTGTCTCCGACTAGTGGGCGTGTATGGGATAAGTGTTGGCTGCAGTGATAGGCTAAGGCTGCTGTAGGGTTAATGGAATGAATGTGACAAGAGATTTGATATCTTGTTTTAGCCGCACTCTAGGAAATGAAATGAAAATGTGGTGCCAGAGGAAGATCCTGCTCAGAGGATAAAATCTGCAAGACTGCAAGAGATGAGCTACATGTACCTACATCCGTTGTGATTTCCAGATTTAATACCAAATAAACGAGTGCACCCCGATATTAACTGGTCTGATCATCTACTTTAGAAAGTCCAATTCTAGTTGTTTATCAATTCATTTCTAAGTAATGTGTAAAATGCTTTCATATGCACATAATCATATTTTTTCCATTAGTACGTTGTCATTGTTTTGTTCTTACACATCAAAATTGTGCCAAAACCCGCACTATGGCATTGTTTGCATCCCTCACTTTTATATGGTTTTTAACAGCTGCATTATTGACGTTTGTGACAGGAAACACAACTCTTGGATAGGATAGGACAGTAGTTCTGAAATGTCTGTTGTCATCATACCCCCCCCCCCCTTTGGAAGCTGAACAAATATAAAATAAATGTGTTGCATTTTCATAAACCGATAAAGCAGGAGAAACAACAAAAGGAGCTTCGTTGAATTTGACTAAAATAACAGGATTAAAAACGTAATATGTATAATTCAAATGATTAGTTACAGACTAAAGACAGTAGTTTCCTGCTGTTCTGACAGTACCCCTATTGTTTAGGATTTGATCAACACGCATCACCAAATACAAGTCTGTCCATCGTGTACTATGGTTTTTGCTCACATATTTTTGTACTTTCTTATTTCTGCTTGATAGCATCAGAGCATTCCTGTTTCTTTATTGTTCTTAAATTAATCTGATTGATCCCACACAGCACACATTTTTACTTGTTTCAACAGGAAAAGTACAGGTGTTACCAATAACGTTAATGATGGCGCCGTTCCAGCAGTTCATGCAATGCACTACAGCAATTAAGGATGTTATTGGGAACACCTGTGTTTGATAAGTCAATATGTCTGCTGCGATAACAGATCAATTAAACCAGAGTACGCAGAATAATATAAAAATATATAACGAAACAGCTTTGAATGTATGTCAAAAGTGTACGAATGTAACTGTAGCAAGTGGAATGGTGGAACAAGGTGGTGTAATAGTTGAAGTTTGTGCATATGTAATTGTCGGCAACCACTATTATAAAGCACTTTAAAACACTTTATGCACTTAAACATCTGTGCCTACACTTAGTTCATAAACTGAGCACTTACACTTTAAACTTATACTGTGGTGTGAGTATGTGTAGAAGAAGAGATATTAGATTAAGAGTCTACATCAATGTCAAGAAGTGCATGTGCCGGTAGTATCATGAGAACAATAACTGTAGAAAGCACATGTTTCGCTTCACTAGGCCTCAAAGCTGGCCTGAAGCATCAGCTAATTACATGGCTGCTTAGGGCCCCACAACCACCAGGGGGCCCATAAATGCAGCAAATTAAAAATGAGGAAGTCTCCTCAGGTTCCTGTGTTCATTGTCAACATAAAAAATATTACTTTGTGTGCTGTACAGATTAAAGCTCCATTGAGCAAAATGTTAGTTTATTGTTTTACCTTTTTCTGAGAGTTAATTGTGTATTATTTAATATGTGCACATAGCTTTGCACCATGAAAAAGAACATTTCAAAACACTAAAGTTGTTTTAGTTTAAATGCACACCGCATTTTATACTGCACTGGTGAAATCTTTGAATGTAATATAACCATATCACAGCAATTATCTACAGTTCCTTCTTCATGTTTCACATATATGACTTGGACTGTTGTGTGACCATATAATACACTTTGTATGAAGGGGGTCAAACAAATATTCACTTTAGTCCGAAGCCCCAAACAGGCTGGGACTGACGCTGCTTGGCCTGAGCAATAAAATCAACATAAACTAAATCTCTCTAAGGGGAAGTGGTAATATAAGAAAAGGGCATTCATCTTCGCACACAGGTCTAGTGTTTATCTTTGCCCTGAGGTCACATCAGAGGGGCCAGAGTGCTTCTGTGGGGGACTACTGGGCCGCTCAAATGTCTCTCAGGTGTAACATCAGTTTGAAAAATAAGCATGGACGTGTTCCAGTTGGGAACTAATGTTTAAGCCTTTAAATAGAAATGCTGAGGCATCCTTGTGGCTGAAGATGTGAACCAGGCAGTCATAACATCCCCGGTTTAATGTAGGCTTTGGACCTTTGATGCATATGACACCCTTTTCTCCCATGTGTTTACTTTATACATCTACAGTCATATCAAATTAAGATGACATTTGTATTTAAAAGGATATATGTTTAACTTTAAAACTGACTAAAGAAATGTTTTTTGCATACCACTGTTGACTGAGAGGAAGATATCAAAATCCATCATAATGACTTTTAATCCCAGATCACCTTCACCCCACTCCCTCTGCACAGTGTAGTGATCGGCGGTCTTTAGGACCCTGTGGCTGTCGGCAGACAGTGTGCAGGCCCCTGCAGTGAGAGCGGTGCATCTGGAAGAGAGCTAGCCGGCTGGGGAGGTGGAGGACGGGGAGAGAAGAGGAAGGAGGCTCCGGGAGCAAGCGAGACAAAAAGGGTCAGGCCTGGGACTTGGGAAAATCGGGTAACGAACACACAGCGATTCACGCATTTAAATCCGTTTAACCCGGCGCTACTAAGCGCGCAGGGCAGGAAGGGTAACCTTTATGTGAACGAGAACGTGAAAGCCCAGAGAGCGGAAGGCGCTCGATGGAAATAGCGAATTAGGCTTTGCTTTTTGCAGATGTGCTGGTTTGGAGATCGCGATGTGCTCTTGGACTTGACCGAATTTACAGCACAGAGCTGGGACAGCGGCTCCTGAAAACATTGGCCTCATTAAACCAAAAAGATAATAAAACGGGGATTTATTCTTGAGTGGCCGTGGCCTGTAAAGGAGCCACAATCCCCTGGGTCATATTGCAGACTTCCCCTGCTGTACAGATGTCCCAAACTTTGCAATTTTAACGCATAAGCAAATGACATGATGCATGCGAGTCAGCCGATCGCAGTAAAGTAAGCGTGTGGCCTGGTTGTGGTTTGATGTGCGGGGAAACGCGGTGACATTAGACGCCTAGCTGTGTGGCCCAATAATAAATTATTTTTTTTGAAGATAACACGTTCTGGTTGTTGCCTGCAATTCTTTTTTTCAGGAGCGAAGACGTCCTGCAGCCTATTAGACATTTAAATTAGTCAGAGCCGGCTGACATCAATCTTGAGTTAACCCTTAGAGGAAATGAAACATCCTACGGGAGATGAATATATAGATATACGGCTTATGATTTCCACGAGTGCAACAGTGTAAGTGTGTCTCCGCTGTGGCTGTGTGCGCATGGCTGACTGCGAGAGTAACTTTAACCCAGACACTTAAGGTGAAATGAAATATGGATTTTAAAGAATAAGATAATCATCGCCGATTTCTTTTTGCAGCGTTATTCGGGATACAGGGCGCACATTAGCAGCCATTTAATGTCGCCTGCTGTGCATCCACACATCCATGTGGTGAATATAAGCGGCCTACAGGCCCTATAGGCGATAGTAGCCATACAGTATCCTATAGAAGCCTGTGAGGTTCCTATACATGACGTGCACTCAACAAAGGAAAGCTGATGCTCAAAAAAGAGCCTCTTCATGACAGAAGATAAAATGTCCTTAAACCAACTGGTTTGAGCAAATATGCACTAAATGTGTCACTGCAGCATGAAGCTCTGCTCACCTGTGGGTGAAAGCATCAGCACTAATGCTAACCTAAAGCCTATCTGACACACAAACTGAATGTCACTTTCCTTTCTTTATCTTCCAGGAGAGCGGAGAGAAGAGGGATCATCTCTCATTTCTTTTCTTTTATTTTGTTCCTTTGAGTTTATTTTCACCTCATCTACATCGCCCCATTTTTAGAGATCACCCATAAGCCACATAAGCCTCTCGACGATGCCGTCCAACACTGTCACCAACACCAACACCACTGCATTTAAAGGCTCAGACTACGCTGATTCACCTGGAAAAAGAATGGTAAGAAACATGTGGGAAATATAAAAGTATGCCTCAGGAATCTCACTGCAGGTATTTATGAGACTCCTCTGAAGCTTCGTATGTTGCTGAATGACTCGTTCATTCAGTCGTGTTTGGGCTTTTTTGAATGACTTGAGCTTAGATGTTGATTAGTATCGGATTTGAGTTTTCATCAGTGCAAAATGCTTTTTTTTTTTTAAATGCCCTCAAACTCACCAGATTAAAAAAGGAGATTATTCACTCCTGTGTGTGTCTAGAAAGCATGTAGTATAGTGTGTCTTTTAGTGTTTTCTTAAAAAAGAGTACATGTGTGCATGATATGCATGAATGTGTGTGTGTTTGATCAAAGTACAGGTTGTTACTACTTTGATGTTACATTGATGGAGCCCTGATATAAGAGGAATGTGGTTTGTACAGTCACTTCAGGTCAAAGCCCATCAAAATCTTTCCCAGTTTCATGAACGTAAATCAATCTGTCAAGATAATACCCTTTTGATCTCTGCAATCTAAAGATGTACGCATCAATTCCCCATTAATTAAAGAAATAGTCTGATTTTTACTGAAGAATCCAAGAGCATGTGGAGTTCCATGTCACCTTTCATGATGCAGACAGACTCATTATTACAGTCTGTGCGTAACTGCAGCCTCACTGATGCTCCACAGAGGCAGCGATGGCAGCATCACTGTGGAGGCTTTGGCGAGGTGCAGCTGTATTATGTGACATTCGCTGTTGTAATGGTGGTTAGTGACGTGGGCGTTGGCTGGTGTAGGTTGAGCTGGAGCTGGAATGGCTCTACAGATTTTTTACTGGGGGAAATCTGTCCTCTTCCTCTATGTTCCCATTACACAGTACTGCCCTTAGTCTTGTTGCCTGGCAACAGACCTTGCCTTAAATAACCGGCTATCCAGACGGATATAGTGCCAAGATATTGTCAATGTAGTAAGGGTTCACTCGAGGCAACAGCAAATCATATTTCAGGCTTTTCTGTTGTTTTTTTCCACCAGATATATTAGGGTGAAGCTGTGTGTGAAAATGGCGCGTTACTTTCCATTCAATGTGTCTGAGCTCTCTGGTTGGGAATGGGATGGTGTGTGTAGGCTGTTAGCCAGGCACAGTTGAATTGTGTCATCCATGTAAGTGGTTCCCAAATGAGCTTGCACACCATGCTGCACTCAAAACGTGCTATTATCTATGCAAATTCTGCCGCCCTGTAAGGAAAAAAACACCAAAAGCACCAGGCTCTCTATTAGTAACCACACAATGAACTGGCACCATCTGCAAAAGACATCCTCTCACAAAAGCATAGATATTCAAAGTAACCTTTTAAAGGGTTGGTGGTAACCTTTGTTTTTTCATCCATTCATTGATGAATATTCTATGATTTTTTTTATCAATTATAACCATTATTCACAGCATCAGTTACTCGGATCACATCTATCTCTTTATTCAAATCAGTCTCTCACCCCGGGACACTTATGGTTGATGGATTTTTTCTATTTTAGCAGCAAACATTCTCAGGACACAACATGGCCTGACCTTTGAAATTCCTGCCTGTGGTTATTAACGTCCT
Source organism: Echiichthys vipera (assembly GCF_963691815.1). Classification (NCBI taxonomy): domain Eukaryota; kingdom Metazoa; phylum Chordata; class Actinopteri; order Perciformes; family Trachinidae; genus Echiichthys; species Echiichthys vipera. The sequence continues at coordinate 7,271,841 of NC_139837.1, forward strand.
CCCTCTTTTAAATTATTTCCGAAGTCTGTAAATGTCTGCTGCACATACCCGATGCCAGTTTTTATAGAATGTTTTTATGGTATTTCTGCTTTCACTGGACAGTTCATATGATGGGGCGGCTTCAAACATTATGCTCCAAGTTCATTCTTGACCTTGGAAACAGCAGTCTGGGAAATCTCACCCCATATAGCTTTTGATCGTCACATGATCATGATGAGCAGATGGAGCGTTCCAAAGGGTTTATATCTGAAATAGAAAAGATAAATCCGTGGAGTGCTCAAAAAAAAAGGCAAACTGAACAACACAATTCCATGATAACTGGGCAAACACTATCTGCTGCTGATGATGATTGTGTGATAAGATTGAAAGCTTTTAGAGCCGCTACTAAATGGACATTATGGTCTTAACTGTTGTTTTCATACACGTCTAAAAGACACCACTGATTGCTCCGTAGCCTGGGTAGCACAGTATTATGGGAAAATGCACACCCAAATGTAGTTTTTAAATTGCAATTTATGCAAGTTTCCATATAGTTTTGAGATAAAATGTTCAAGAGCAGGAAAATGATGTGAGTGTAGAGTGTTAATCTGGCCAATGTAATTGCGATTCATGACATTATACCAATAATTATTAAAATATGCTTGAAACTCTTGAACCTCACTGGAATCGCTTAAATTACATTTTGTTAAGAAACAAATATTTTTATTGCATCACAGAAAGGACACGTGTAATTTTTTGGTGTGAAAAACAAACAATCGTAAATAAGGTAATCAAAATTTTAAAAGAAAGTTGTAAAAGAAGTGATAATAAAGTTATAAAAATGTCATAAAATCGCTGCGTAACAGGCTTGCAACAATCACAAAGAGAGCAGAATTCATAGAGAAGCCCAAAGGGAATGTAGATGGTCACTTCTACATGCAAACAGCCTATTAAAACTTACTTTTTTTGTTTTGTCGTTAATAAAAACATACAGCCTGTACTGTACCTGTACAGGCTGTGGCCAAATTAATGTTTGGGTTAGTAGAAAAACGAATAAACTGCAGTAAATTCACTTATCAAGTCTATCATGGGGACATTTACAATATTCACGCTGATAATGGACATTCACCGCTATCAACTAATTGTTTTTTAAATTGCGATCTGCAATAAAATCATATATTGTCCCATCCCTTTTAGAACCTGTGACTGGTCTCCCCTACTATTCTTCTGTAATTTAGTTACTGAGTTGTGTTGCTGTATTTAACACCATCCATTATACAAACACAAAGTCATCTTACAGTTATCGTCTGTCATGTTCTCCCATGCCACAGTGCCACAAGATTAAAGTAAAAGTACTTAACAAGTCAGCAGAGGGACTCGGTTGCAGAATGCCTTACAGTGCGGAGAGCTCATTTATCTTTGAGCGAATCTCACATACAACACTGAAGGAATTTAATAAGGACCCAGCCCTCCACCCCCCTCACCGCAGCTGTCAGGAATGGCCTTGCAATCTCATTTGCATTCAGACCTGGTGCTGGTGGTCCTATTCAGTCAATATTGAAACTCAAAGCATCTACATTAGGATCATCTTTTCTCCCATCAACGCCAGGGGTACTTGGTGGTGGCGGACATGGGGCTTTGTTCACTGGGGTAGACAGTTTTATTAATCAAAGGGAAATTGCAGCAGGGGGAGGTGGGGGCCGGTCGACGTCTTTGTAACGGTGTCAAGAGGGGGATTGTCTGTGGAAGGTCAGCGCTCCGTCCGTGGAGCTTTCACTTCAGCCTAGTTCAAAGGAACGTGCCATTCAATTTCTATCTGTCTCATTGTACACTCAGCCAAAGACACTCAAGGACCCGCTGCAGTCCCCCGCCAAATGTTCAAGTGTTTCAGTGTGGTGCAGTTTTGTGTGTCCTGCAGATCTAGTTTTACTCCTACGACAGCTTTGGCTGAGGTGAAACCGCCACTTAGCTTACTGTAAGCACAAATACAGTCTTTCATAACCTGAAAAGATGCTTAGGTGTATCCTGGCCTGACATAAAAATGTGACATCTCCTTAGATAAGGGCACTGTTTCTCCAATTATTACAATATACTGAGTCTAAATCATGATGTTGTGTTTTCTTGTTGACAGGGTGAAAGCACAATACTGAACGTGGACCTGATGACGGAGGAGAAGTCGTCTAAAAGTAGTGCCTCTTATAAAGTTGGCAAGCCTGGAAGGAAGCGCAAACAGTTTCCAGTGAGTGTTGATCTGACAAGTCAGACTTTTTACAACTACATCACCCATCCATGCATACCTGTTTTACAGTGAACTGTTTTCAATACATGGACTAAATATTGCTCATGGTCAAGATTAGATATCAGCTTGTTCTTGAGCCCAGCAACATAAAATGAATACAACTGTAAACTGTTTTTATTTGTTTGGTTTATTCAGTAGTGCTTTTTGTGAAATAATTCCAAAGTTTTCCTGCTATCGAATAGGAAAATTGGGCCAATGCCCTTCAAGGAAATTCCGACCCTTAAATAATTTATAGCCTGGGTCTAAATGAAATTTTTTATTGTCCCTAAATAGGCTATGGCATGCTCGATAATAACTAGTTCATATGTTTCATTCAAGTCAAATGAAAGGCAAAAAATCCAACAAAAGTCAAGTCACATCTTAAGGCAGCTGTTATGAACATCCACACTCGTGGGGTGAAAATCCTGCTGTCATGGAGAAGGGCGAGATGTGATTAATCAATTAGACATGGAGATAACACACATTTTCAGGCAGTCTTTCTGGAAGGCATTCACTGCGTTCTCTCACTTATTCATACACATGAAAAGTGACAGAAAATAGCTGAATAAAGACACTTTGAGAGAGAGATTCAAACCTCAATCATTACATGGAGTTGGTGTGAATCGATTGTGAGATTTTCAGACATGGGAGTGTGTTTCAGATGCTGTTCGACCATCCGATAAGCACTTTGGTTGGAACATAACTGTGTGGTATCCTTCAAACAGAGTGCTTGTTGGTTCGTCAAACAGCATTATAAACCTCCTCTCCCCTAGTCTGTTAATCAGACAGAATTGTCACAATTACATGAGTCACTGAACAAATTGGAGATGTGGGCGGTCATTTAATGGCCTGGAAACAGGCTGCCCCAGACACACATCTTTCCAACATAGAAATTGCGGGGGCTGTGTTAATCGGACATTCACCCACACCACATGCAGGGATAGGCCGGTGTGTGGAGGAGAATAAGTATCCAGGGTTTGAACTTCAGTCTCAAGCTCTCTTTTGTTATTCTTCATCAAAACAAAGTGCAATATAGTGAATGCCTTTCAGGAGAAAATGTCAAAAAGTGTACGACGTTATCTCAGTTGGAACAATTATCAAGTTTCCCGCTCTCTATAACCGTGTTTCCATGAACAATTTTTAATGGACATTTTGAAAATTTGCATTAGAAAAGCAGAAATAGGGTTGATGTGCAAAATGTTTGCCAAATTAGTTCTAACGCAGCGAACATTTAGCTTTGATGACGCTAACATCTAACTCACATGTACAACTTGCCCAATTGAATTAAATTCCTGAAGACCTCTCTTAATTTTTCTTGCAAAAATGGGATTAGATGACCGAGGCAACTGGAGGATTACAGCCATCTGTAACTTACCTGTATAGTGCCAACTTCTGACCAAACTACTCTGTAGCCTAGTTTATTCGCTCCAAGCCAGTTGATGGCCTAGTTCAAATTTTTTTTGTTATTGCAACATTTCAAAAGTTTGCTTATAATTTACTTGACAGTTGAATGGAAACACAGCCTATGACAGGCAACTTTTCACCACCACCATCAACTGAGGCCATCTGGCACAACTATAAACACTTTTGCCATATGACATATCGTGTGAACTTGTTTGTTTTAAACACACCCCGACCTAATGCTAATTTAGAGGCTTTAAATAGTAAAAGACCAAATCTAGGTCAAACAATTTCTGAAAAATTTTAGTTTTTGTTAACACCTATCTATACTCTCTGTATAAAACTAAAGGCGTTATTTCAGCCTTTAGAAACACCACATATACTACCTAATTCATGCATAAACATCACATCTTCTCCACCATGTTTCACTACACCAACACCATTTGTAATCTGTTTGTGATGTTTTTTGAAGTTAAAAGCCCCGATTTAATAATGACTCTTGGGCCGACATGTATCTGCCTATTTTTTTTTCCCTGAGATGTTATCATTTGCATAAACCTCAGATTTAAAAGCCTTTTAATTAATTCTTGCAGTGTGACTGAATTACAAAATGATTTACAGATATTGCATGGTAGGGAGGAACCTGCTGGGTTGTGTCAGTGTGTATTTCAAGCAGCGGAGTTGTACTACCACTAACAGATAAAGACAAGCTATATTCAGAATCAGGGCCCCTTAGCAAGTGTTTTCAGAGCTGTGGGGGATTGACCACATGTGCCAGATGCTGCAGTCACATGGGTGTTTTGTTTCGTTATTTGTCTCTGAACGAGTAAAAAAGCATTTGAAAAGGGCATTATTTTTCAGTTTGAATCCTGAAGCTTCTCTGACATGGAATAAATGTTGCAATCCTTTTTTGTACAAATTATGAAATGTCAGGTTAGGCAAGTTAAAGGCTGTCAAATGTGCTGTAACACAAGCCTCGAGTCCATTCGTACACACACGAAGTCCTCGTAGAAAATGTTGAATGACTGCATGAAAAATTCCAATCACAGTAAAGCATTCATTCATTCACCTCGGTTCACACGACTTTTGTGATTGGGTAAGGGTCATGTTAAAGAAATGATCAGCTAGTTACACTGAATCTCCACTAAATCTATGTAGTAATAATTACACCTAATTTCCCTTTGTTGGATCAATAAAGTGTTATCTTAAAGCATGTCAGAGTGAAACCTACTACTTCTCAAAGCTCTTAATCCACAGAGAAATGCACTCAGCCTGTATACAGAAACTTTGTGCCTTTAAACTTCTGCACGATATCACAACTGCTAAAGTTAAGTTCATTCCCCAGGTGCAATGACAGTACAGAGATGCAGATAAAGGAAAACACGGAAACGCTGACCAATCAGAGCAGATTACATTTTTCTTTAAATAGACAGGCGCTAAAACATTTCAGACAGAGGGTGAATACTGGTATATTTAGATGTGTGTCAGTAGAAACCCAAATAGTATGAACCTGAAAATGAGCAGAATATGGGACCTTAAAAACAAACTGGCTGCATGGTGACATGCATTTAGACTAAGTTATTTCATTGATTGCAGATCAACAAGTAAATCTCCCTAAATATATGTAGATAAAAAGGGTTTCATGACAGTGAATGGCTGTTTTTTTAGTGCATCCTTCTAAATGTATCATCATACCTATAATTACAGCTTAACCAAATAGTTGTGTGAAATTCATATGATAATGATATGTTATATATACTACAGCAACATGCCAGCAGTGCACAAATATACATATATATGGTACATTTGCAATTTTTAAAGGATTGAGAAAACTCTTTTTGGTCTCCAACAACTCCTGACAGAAATCCCCAGCTCTTTAGTTGCTAAATGCTCCACTGTTTACACTATATTTCACATTATACACAGTCATTTCATCCATTGTAAATAAGAAACATATTGATTTGTGAAGCTTTAATGTATTATTAAACATACAGGTGCAAAGCTGCGGCAGTAAGTTGGATTATGCAGCCAGTGTTGTATTTTGACCTCTGTCCTCCTGTCTGAGCTGCTTGATTTACTGACTGTGACCTTTGACCTCTGGCAGGGGCCACATGTAGTTCACTGGGTCACTAATCTGTTGCATAATTCTCTCAGCGACAGTTGTGTGTACTATGTGTGTGTGAGCATATGCCTGAGCTTGTTTATGTGTTTGCCTTCTGTTTGTGCCTAAACTAACACACACCGCAATGTTTTGAATTGAGTGAGAATATTAAAAATGCCTCAGCTGTGGATTTGTTGCTTTCATTCATTGTGTCAAACACATTTACTGGAGTGCTGCTGTTTGAATGACTGCAACAGTTTACAGTTCATTTGTTCTCAGTTACTACAATGATGAAGGCATTTAGAGTTTTGCAGCCTGCAAGAAATGCTTAAAAACCGACTTTGGATTGATGTAGCATTGTTTTATAAACCATAATGGGAGAGATACATTTGACCTTTGAGCTTCCAGCACAGGATCTTGTGTTTAAGTGTCGTCTGCTGAAAGACAGATGCCTCCTAAGGCGTTGCTGTCGCCTGCCTTAAATGTAAACTGCTGTACCTACATTTACAGGAGATGAAAGCTTCAGCGCTGCTCTCATCAGTGTTGACAGTCTGATCTCACAAGACATGCTCCACTTTCTGCTCCCAGTAACCCAGTAATGAGATTCTCTGGTAAAGTGTGTTTTTATGGCTATTTTTAATCAGGAGCAGTGACGGTGTGTAGTTGAAACAAATCTTTTCTAGGTCTTCTGATACATTTGCTTCTTTCTTTTTTTTTTAAGATCTTAAATGTCTGCCACTGTAACTGAGACTGCAGCTTTAGATAGGCCAGCTCTCTTTGAATTCACTCCTCCGCACAGAATGAAATAGTTTAACTGGGCGTTCCAAACTGGACCGAGTGAAAAACTTTGTTGTCAAACAGCCAACATTCTTGACATATTTCCGTGCTGCTGTAATCCTGAATGCACGACTAAAGGAAGTGCAGTAGTGTACCTGATGAACTTTAATGTAATCCCTTCACTCACTTGCAAGTTAATGGCTGTATAGCACATTTACTGGCACAGCTTTGAAGTTTACAAGTCTAGTTTAACAGAGCTGAATAGGAAATGCGATAATTCACTGACTAATAAGTGTAGAAGTTGAGCTACATGTTTGGTTCTGTCCAAATATAGGAGGAGGAGGCTTAAGGAATATTATATAAATATTTTGTAATATAAAACGGATGAAGGCTTTCAATAGGGCTGGGTGGTGATTCAATATAATAATTTATTGCCTTTCATTGGAATCATATTTTGAAGAAATCATAACGAGATATGGTGATACACAATCACGTAATACAAGCAGAAACTAACTTGGATTTCTCAGAAAATCTGATGTGAAATACTTTGATTGTGTGCTGATTGTGGTTTTGTTTTTACATCACACTTTACATTACCACTATTCAGCTTTCATGTTCATTTTGCAAGTTCTTCTTTAAATGAGAAATTACTCAGTACTTTTTCATTTTGCATATAATTCAAAGAGGAGTATACAAAACAAGGTTTTGCCATGGGGTTATTTCATATAGACCATTTATTTCTTGAAATACAAGAAAACATGCTATAGTGTAATACATATCGTTATAGAGATATGAAATATCCTATAACGGGATGGAGGATTTTGGCCATGTTGCCCAGCCCTAACTTTAATTCATCTTTTCTCTCAAATAGCCCATTTAGCCAACAGAGACTTAAGAATGCTTATCCTCACTTTGATAATGCCATCTCTTTTATTGTTGCTCACTGTGGTGACCTTTCCTGAAGCATGCTGGATGATTTGTTGTATTTCCTGAAAGGTTTTGTTTATTGCACAGCTAGCTACAGTTTATCCAATGATATTCCATAACTGCTGAAAGGCTCAAATCTGTTGGACACCTTCAGAACAACAAACTGTAACATACTGTTACCGCCTCAACAAACTGTTAAGTTGATATATTGCCAGGATGTTAACATTTCAACCTCCTCTTCCCCTGCTTGCAGGTCGAGAGCTGTGGCTCTCTCACAGGCAGTGTGGGCATTGGCAACAGCTACACTGGGGTGGGGAGGCCGTCCATGGCACAGGTCCACAATGGAGACGTGGGCGGGCACAGAGACAGGACGTCCGACGCCTGCTTCCCCAAACAGGAGAAGAGGGAAGTGGAGAACGGGTTCCCCAGAGACACTTCCTCTTGCCGGGCAGAGGACAGCTCCCAGGGTCAGAGCCTGAGCCCGTCCCTGGAGAACGGATTCCTGTCCAGCCGAGAAGACTTGGATTTGGAGAAGGACAACGACAGCCTGACGACACCGTGCAAGAAACGAGGGAGGCGGAAACTGGAGCGCCCAACGAAATGTGAGTTTTTGGCTTCTGCTTTTTCGGCTCGGCTTTTGATCTGCTCTCTGTGGACCCCCAAGGCAAAGTCATGTGCATGTGACTGGTACAAGATGTTGAGTAATGAACTGTAAATGGATGTCAGATTGAGTGGTACTGTGCAGCTGAACACAGTGAGCACGGCACTGACAAAGCAAGCCTAAAAAGTGTTGCATTCATGCTGCTGCAAAAAAGGAAAGGCACATGTACGCATTATACCAAATGTTACGCATGCTATATTTCACTTCTTTGAAATGTCTGAGTGTGGCTTACCAAATGCTTTCATTATGCACAGCCAGTTGACGTTTGAATGTGCAACATGCACCAAAATGAGATTTATGATGGAGAAACAGGCAGCTGTGAGAAAAGAGAAATACTGAATGGATTATAGGTAAAAAAAAAAGAAAAATGTGTTAAGACAATACTAACATAATATATGAAGTGGAGACTTTGAAAGAATATAATTAAGTGACATGGATGCTTCACATACATCGACATCTCGGCTGAGTGGTTAGAGCAGTCGCCCCATGTAAAGAGGCTGAAGGTCCTTGAGGCAGCGGCCGCGGGTTCGACTCCTTTGCTACATATCCATGTCTCTCTCTCTCTCTCTTTCTCTCTCTCCCTCTCTCTCTCTCTCTTTTCATCCCTGTTCTGTATAATAAAGGAAAACTGCCACAAAAAAACAACAAAAGAGCATGTGACCAAATGTCTCCCCTTCGGTTCCTGAGTTATGGCGTTGAATAATGGAAAGAAACATTATGACGTAACAATGAAGCTAACCTTCGACCGTTTGGATATTAAATGTCATCACCTATTCAACGTTTGTGTGAAATGTTCTTGCCGGCCCAGAGCCATGAAAAGGCAACATAAATTGTTCTAATGCATAATGCAGCAAATATTTGTTTCCTGAATTAGTCATAAATTAAAGCTGCAGGAGGTAAAAGGCAAATTTTCCAGAATTTGAAGGAGCGTGAGGCGTCTTCCTGCAGCTCTCCAGCCCCCCTCTTTGTCTTGAGCCAACAGGAAAGCTCTCTTTCTCTCTGAAATGACCTGTGATTGGCTGAAGTCTCCCATCATTGGCTTTTTCTAAAGGCTGAATACAGAGCCAAGAGGAGGTGCAGAAGTCTGAAGTCTTAAACTGCAGGCCGTTTTACTATAATGCATGATTTTAAATTGAGTTCTGGTCCTACAGAACTGAATGTGCACCAGCAATAGTGCAGCAGCAGATAACCTTAGCATATAAAGATTAGATAAATAAGGGGGGCATTGTTGTGAGAAAATGGTGCTGACAGGTAATTTTTAGTCCAAGATGGAGATTAACAATATCACTTAGCCATCCCCTCCAATCTCTGCTCTTTATTCCTCTTTCTCTCTCCCTCCCTCTCTCTCTCTCTCTCTGAGCCACGTGTCTCTCTCACTTCTCTCATGGCCTCAGAGACACCAGCTCTGACCTTGATGAGTAGTGCAGTAAATAAAGCCAGGGGAGGAGCGACTCGTATCCTGGCAACGAGCCTCTGTTGGGAGCTGGCAGGTCTCTGTTGTGGCCGCCTCCCCATTGGGGGCCCTGCCATGTGGATGGCGTCGTGCCCAGAACTCTTTACGAACTGAGTCTGCACTCTGTATTCACCTGATCTGTGTGTCTAGGATCTGTTACTTCACTTTGAAGCAGAAATCTGGGAGCCTGTTAGCTGTTGGTGGAAATGGCTGATAAAACTGGTTTTCTGCACCAAGTCTGCAACTCTACTCCTAATCTGTGTTTGGGTCCAGTGCTGCTCAGCTTTAATACGATACAGTGGTGAACACAAAGGACATGACGAAAATCTAAATTTAACTTGACGACAATTCTACGTTATAGGATCTTTATATGAAGTAAGATGTTAAGGGGGCACTCCACCAATGTAACACACATGATCATTTCTCTATTAGAGGGAGCACTGGTCAGCTTTTAAAAACTCGTTAAATGTATAATGCAAAGATTTTATTGAGTTGCATTATGGGAAGTGTAGGAACAAGACTTTTCAGAGTCAGTAGTGAGTATCTAGCCCTCAGTTACTTATATATATACATATACATATATATATATATATACAGAGGAGATCAACATTAGAGAACAAAGTATTCATTCTTGATTTATTCTGAAATACTGTTCTTTGAAAAACTGTTCATAATTTGATAGAATATCAGCTGTGGCTAAACCACTGCTGCACTAGCATGTTTTTTTAAATTACCAAGGGACTTCAAGAAAAAACTTTTTCGTGAAAGAAACCGTGAGCTAAATTAGTGGCATTCAGCAGAATTTACGTTATTATCGTGTTAACTTCGACAGGCCTAATATACCTTATATATACTGTATGAGATACACTGGATGACAATGACAATGATTAAAGAGATTAAGTTTGGCATTAACTTCTTTAAGGTGACCATTTAAAGAGAAGATATAACCTAACAACAAAACCCATTAGCTGTGCGGTTAGCTCCCAGTTAGCCTCTCACTAAGACTCTCGCATATAGAATAACTAGAGCTCATCTGACTAGATTGCGTGGAATCAACAGAAAGAGGTACTAAGTTTTCAGCATAAGCTGTTTAAGCCACAAAAACCAAGCCACACAGGGTCCACAGGTCTTTCAAGACAGCAGGGGTTAGTGACATGTTGTTTCTTTCTTTTGTTGCAATGTGTGAACATGCTGTAGTCTGTTGTTTGCAAGGCTCACACACACATACATGTTTATGTATGCTGCTTGGCATTGTAATACTTGATGCCTATGAAACTTTGAAACAACATCTATAAAAAATTATTTCAAATCAGGACATTAAAAAAAATCTTGAGAATTAAGAAAATAAAAGGCACAATGATTACAGGTTAGTGAGCAGGCTTGGGTCCAAAGTATTCTAGTAGAAGGCAGCTGTCGGGCATGTTGAGTGGACATGTGCAACGTTAAAAACATACTATTCATTCAAATCATATCATCACAAATTACTGCCCACAATTGAATTGCTATGTGAGAAAAACAGCCCACACTGTTGCACCTGCATGATGTTTTTATTTACCTTAAAAGCACTAAAGGGAAACAATATTCATTAAGGGAGGTATAAATCCTGTTACTAAACAAGTCTGAATGTAGGGAGTGTTGGTATATTCATCTCAGAGAGGCGAGTCCTTGGTGGGGGGCAGTGTGGTGGATCGATAAACAGGGTTTCTGTTATCCATCTGGAGGGCACAGGAAGGATTTGAGCTCCGGCTGGAGTGGAACTGAGCTCTAGCAATACGAGCGCTGGAACCCGCTCAAACTGGCAAGGTATACTCTCTGTGGGCAACATTATCCAGCTCCCCTCACAAACTCAATGACCTTGGCAGTCCACACCGCCTCACCGATTTGTTATATAGTCACTTATTCCCGATGAGGACGAGAAGACCAGGGAGGGATGGAAAAAAGAGCAAGGGGAGGGAGGCACAGGGGGCTCAGCCACACATGGAACCAACTTGAAGAGGCTGCTAAGAGAGCGAACTATTGTTTGGACGGGTCTGAGGGTACTTCACTGACAAGCCGGTGTTAGCTCTGCTGAAAACACACCATCAAAAGTTGTCCTTAGCCTCTCAGGGCTCAAGTGTTATGACTGTGTTTGGGCTTCGACTCAGCAGATAGTCATGTTTACTCAGATTGTGCCATCATACTAATTTAAGGCACAACTGCTTGAATTATGTGTATATACGCCGCTGGTGTCATATCACCAGAGTCTGGGCACTTTTAGAAACACTTCTAACATTTAAAATAAACATTGTGAAATTAATACCAGAGGTGTTGGTTTTTTTTCTGCTGCTGCCACGGGTAAAAACACTTTTTATGAATCATGAATCATGACACTGCTGTCTTAGTGTTTCAGTTGGGTGGTGTTCACGCTCTCTGGCTAACCTCTCACTGCTCTGCTAAACACAGGAAAACAATGCTGTTAAAGAATGAATAACATGCCCTTATTATTGTGGACCGCCACATCTTAAACCATGGCCAAGTTAATGGGAAATCCCAACTGGAGCTTTTATGTGTTTAAGACTTTTTTTATTAGACTGCGGTTTCAGTGCATGTTTCACCAAATATTTTCTGTGCTATTTTTGACGATCTTTACGCTGCTGCTGCGCCTCACTTCTGGTTTTGCAACTTCCTCTGTATAAGGGCATTTTTCTTTCCTGTGGAAAATATGTCTTTATAAGAAACTGTTAACTGTTGATATTCAAGAGGTATATATCCTTACAATACATTATTGTTGATAAAAGTATTTAGATCACTTAGTTAATTAAAAGTAGCAATGCTGCAAAATTAAAAATACTACTGTATGTGCTGCATGAAAAATTGTACTGAGGTAAAAGTCAACAAGTATAAGCGGCAGAATATATTTAAGTGTCACAAGTAAAAGTAGTGATTATTAGAGCTGAATCGAATAGGGATCGTGAAGCAAATTTTACTACTACTGCTTGTTATGCTGTTTGCCTTTGCCCAGTTATCATCGTTGTATTAAAGACTACTCGTCTATGTTGTGAAGTTTAAAATCTCTGTAAGTGCTCAGAAAATATGGAAATCGGAAAATCTACATTTTCATGGCACCTGGATCCAGAACAGTTACTAAATAGACCTTAAGGTGAGATTATCTTGTCAGCAAATGTGTAGGCTGTACCATCATTTTCTGTTCCAAAATAGGAGGCGAAAAGCAGCTTCTTCATCTCTCCACCATCCAACCAACTACTGTATATTTATCCAGAGGGAAATTGCTGTGCAGAAGTTGCAATACAAAGTGGGAAGGGTGCAAATATAAAGCGTTCAACTGTAAAAGTCCAAGATGACAATAAGGTGTAAATCCAAAATACGTACTATGTCAAAATTCGGTAAACAGTATGAATTGTAAAGATGGGGCTGGATATATGGGGTTGCATATAGATATGTGCAGTATATACAGTAACACATTTGAAGGAAAGGTAGTGTAAGAATATATAGTTAATACAGAATGTCAATGCATATGTCCATGATTTTGCACTTAATGTCTCATTATCGCACTTTTTTTTAATTTAAGATAATTTTTTGGGCAGTTTTCAAGCCTTTTATTATATAGGACAGACAGGAAATGGGGTGAGAGGGGGGGGGGGCATTTCTGCCTCGAGGACCTTCGGCCTCTTTACATGGGGTGACTGCTCTAACCACTGTTCCACTGGCCGCTCCTCATTATTGCACTTTAGTGACTTATGTCTTGATCTTGTTGAGGCTTCGGAGATTGGCAGAGAGATTATATACGGCCCCAGGGTCACAGTCAAGTGAAGCAGTACGTTGTTTCCTTTACGGCTGTGTCAGTGTTGTGGGAGGGACTATACAAATAGCAACCAGCTGTGTGTCTCATGAGGGGGATATAAGGTCAGAAGTGTGACATTTGCCAAAGTAAACCTGGCTCGGCTCCACACTCATCACAACCTGGGAAGCCACTCCAAACCCTCTGGGTTGCATCAAACCATCACATGGCACCTGAGCACACAAGCTCCTGTGATCCCTGACAGTTTTAAACTCTTGAGCATGTACAAGGATTTTCCCCAAGCCAGTATCTCTCAGCAGTTTTATTAATTTGACTTCAGCTTGATCAAATGGGATTAATGGGATGATGTGGAGGGTGAGCTTGACAATTTCGGTTAATAAACGTGTCATGTGGGTTCCTGATAGATGCTTGGCCACTTCAGTTTAACACAGATGTGAAGATAACTGATACGGTCAATTTCAACTATGTATGATTCAGGCCCTCCATTGTGTCGCTGTCTTCTCTCTAGATGTGGAGCACAAGGAGGAGGACAGACGTGATGCAGTCAAGACCGAGGTAAGATTTCTGCTCCGTTGTGCCTTTTTTTTTTCTGGCTATTGTAACTTTCAAGGTATCTTTCACACTTGTCAGGGCTGCAGCTTCCTTTTCAGGTATGAATTACCTTTTCTGTCACAAACTGGGAAACCTCTGCTTGCCAGCATGATAGATGGCCATGGTGCAGCTTAAACAGAAGCAAAAGTGCTTTTCTTAGCTTGAAACAGGACAGTTTTTGGAGGAGAAATACCGAATATAACTGGACTATAGTTGGGCAGGTATTGTTCGACATTTTGGGAATTACATATATTCTCTTGTTTTAAGTTGGATAAGAAGATTTTAGTGAGTTAGCTTAGCTTAGCATATAGAAATGGGAGGAAACAACTATCCTGGCTTTTTCCAAAGATAGTCCAGTAATTACGCTCCCTTTAAAGGAACAGTTTGACATTTTGGGATATACGCTTACTTGCTATCTTGCTTAGAGTTTGATAAGAAGATTAATGCCACTCTTATATCTGTTAGATATGAAGCTAGAGCCTGTTATCTTAGCTTAACATAAAGACTGGAAACAGGGGGAAATAGTGTGTCTGGCTCTGTCAAACAATGACAGAGTCCCCATACCAGCTAATGAATACCTTGTATCTCTTCTACAAAAACCAATGTGTAAAAACAACAATTCTTCTCATCTAACTCAGTGTATTTCTCAAAATATTAAACTAATCCTTTAAGCTTATTTCTGTGTATGGTTAAACTTTTTGCCACGTACTCTCCCACAAAGAGCTTGTACCGAAAGTAAACTGTATCTGCACCATTGCTAGTCTAGAAGCTGCTCATAGTCGCCTATCTCTAAGGTCCAGAACAACCGAGTAGTTCTCTTGCCTTTGGACTTGTGAAAGAAATGGTACCTAGTGGTGTATAGATTTGAAATATCAAATACACTTGGGAGCTTGTTGTATCATTTGGTGCCGGTGACCTTGAGACTGTTGCCAGGGAGTTGTGATTAGACACTGTGGCATCACTTCTTGCTGCCTGACCAATCACAAGCTGACGGTGCCATAAGGCAGTCAACGTGTGGGTCATCGTCTTTTGAGAAATTAGACAACTCCATCTCCTTAAGCGCAAATTACTCACTTGTTAACTAGAGTCTGTCTCACAGGCTGTAGTGAAAGATTAGATGCACAGATTTACTACAAATCTGGATGCTTCCTTGTGAGAGAAAAAGGAAGACTCAAAAACAAGTAGCTAACTTTTTTTTTTTTTTAACACCTTAAACAGGGAGGTCGAGGCAGGAGGGGAGTTGGTTGGGAGATCAGCCTTCGTCAGAGGCCCATGCCCAGAATAACCTTCCAGGCTGGTGACCCTTATTACATTAGCAAGCGGACCAGAGAGGAGTGGCTGGCCAAGTGGAAGATGGAGGTGAGTACCCCAGCTCTGTCCCAGCCACCGTAGATTACAGGGTCAGGCGTGGACTTAAGCTGCCAGGGCCAGTGATAGGGTCTGTGGTTCATTAACGGCCAGGTGTATTTGATGGGTCATTTGATATCACATGAAGGTACCATTTATTTCAGTGGATTTCCAGGGCCTTTGGCTCAGTTTGTCCTCATTTCCTGACTTTGTTCTTGTCTATTGTATTAGCAGAGGAAAATGCCTCAACATGATGAATGTTGCTGTAAATTTAGATTTGCATCATTCTGACTGCTTTTTCCTTCCCAATTTCATTGACACGGTTTCTTTGATGGGAAAGTAGTTCCAACTAAACTCTCCACACACATTTAGAGCAATAATAAATAGTCCATTCTTCACCTTGGAAACAGTAGTTGCAAACTCACCACAAGTTCCATTTAGTAACTATGTTGGAGCTTTCAGTTGTATCACTCGGCCTTAGATCTTAGATTTAGAACAGCTACTAAATGGCCCTTTTGGTGAGATTGTTTTGTCAACTTTCCCACGTCATGAATACGAGAAGTCTTTTAGGCATTCAGAGAAATGGAAATTTGAACATCTGTAATTCTATGGCAACTGCGCAAACTCTGTCTTCTCATGAAGATGGAAAGCTACTAATTTATGAACCTTGTTGATTTTTTTACTGCACCTAGAATGATCACACAGCACTTTTGCTCTGCAAATGTGGTAACCAACCTATCCAAGCTCTGGTTTCCTTTTGGGCCATTAAGAGAAGCTCCTAATGCAGCATGATGTTAAATCTTATTAATATGAAGATCCCTACATTGCTCATTACTTAGTCATGTTAAATATGACTCCTGGTAGTAGTGTGATGTAGTACAACTTCATCTGTTACATAATGAGGAGTCTCCATAGTATCAACATGGGGTCTTCCATTTCTTCTGCGTCCCTGCCCCCCTCTGCTCTACTCTGGAGAGGGCTCGGAGAGCAGCCATAAAAATGTCTCCAGGGAGGACATATTGCCAAATTAGCAGGACATGCCGGAGTCCCACAAGTGAATTGTAATAAATTATGATGCAAGTAGGCAGTTCACGTTTACAGAGGTAGTTTTTCCTGAACAAGTAGCTCTACAAGGCTGAGATTTAAGGGGATTTGCAAGATGCAAATTTTGAGTTTGTTTTTCCCCTCTTTTTTCATCTGGCATATTTCATGCTTTGATCTTAATTTGCACAAAGACTGATTTGTTTTTGCATCAAAGGAGTAATATGATGCATAGCCTTTAGTTTTTTCTCTGTTCTTGACACAGGGCTTTGCTGTTGCGTGTTAGTGCAGCAGGGATGGCATGGTGGCTGAAAGGGTTACTGCCGTCTTGCAGTTTCTCCAGAATCTCTCTTTTTTTTCATGTGCCTTGTGTTACAGTGGACTTTTTCGTCTCTCCCTCTCTGTTTCCCTCCCCCATTCTCCTCCTGACCCCTCCCCCAACTATGGAAATGAACTCTGTGCTATGGATATGAGGGTGAAGATGAGGTTTGCAGCAAATTTCCAGCCCTGCTTGCAAGACAGCCTCTTGGCTCGCTGCCAACATTTTGCAAGTCCTCTCTAGCCAACCAGAATTCCTGTCGGCAATCACCTGACCCTGAATTCCCAGACAAAGAAATGTTCATGCTTTCTTTTTTTAAGCGATCTCTTCTACCCTGAGAGTGGGGGTGAAAAAAACTCAAACCCCACACTGGATTATGAGGGTTGCGCGCTGGTGTGTATGGGTATGTGCACTGCATTGTTTGTTTGATAACATGGAGGAATAGTGTGCATGTCTGATTAGCCTGCTTACAGCGAGGGGAAAATGCTGACTTCAGGTATTTCCACGAAAGTTGTTGTGGACCATCTGCTCTGCACGGCTTAAAGGGAAACCGTCTCTTTAAAAAAAGGAAGAGTGAGAAGGCTTTAGCCGTGTTTGGGAAAAAGTTGCTTGCTTGAAAAAAGTTTTTCCCGTGGGGTGAATTTGAGCTGAATCTATTTCCTGTTTCATAGCAGCGCCTAGAAATGTCAGTCATCGGTTTCTTTTTAGGTTAGATATATTTACCTTAAGAATGTTACTGGTTTGTGAGAGCCACCATGATTTCACCTTACATAATATTTAACTGGGAAAAAGGTGATGTTGTTGTGTAGGCCTCACATCTTTTTCCTTCCCATCATTGCAAACTTTGTTCTGTTTGACTCAGGTCATAGATTTACTGTAATAATAATATATTTGATAACTTAAAAAGATTTTAAAGAGCTTTGGAGGAAGCCGAGCTGTCTCCTCAGGGAGCTTTTTTAACAACTTCACTTGTGGATTCATGGAGCATTCTGTTTATGTATTCATGGCTGACTCTGTAATATTCCTAATTATCTCTTAAAAGGACGCAATACAATGAGAACCAGATGGCCTATTTGGGTGTGACCCCCCAAGGCCACTCATGAAATACACAGCCTTTGTAGGGATTTGTGCTAAAACCAGGCTAATGAATACAGTGGCCACATCGCTGCAAAACGGAACCTGCCACTTGTGCATTTTCAGACAGTATTTCCACATTACAAGCAGCCTTTTTAAAGCTTTGGATCAGCTTTTGCAGCGTTATTGGTCTGATGCATCTTAAGTTAACTACACTTGTCCTAACTTAAGGAAGTTTTTTATGATCGGTTTGCAGTCCTGCTCAACAGATAAGCTTAGGTCTTTTCACTGAAGACATATGTCACAATATAATCCATCAAACAATTACACAAAACAGTCCCCGCTGTGTCTCTCCTGCCTGTTGCGCATGAGAGACTACTGCATTCCAAGGTCAAACTCTTTTGTGTTGCTTCAAAGGCTCGCTGTCACGTTGTGTAAGGAAGTAATGTTCAGTGACAGTTTATTTCATCTAACTTTTAGCTTTAATCAGTGTGCATAATGCTTGTTTGTTTTCGTTCAATGGCACCTGAACTGCTTTTTCATTAATGTCTGATTTGTTTGATGCTTGTTGTTGGTTGCTTGGTGTTTCCGCTGAACAACTGCACCTTCGCCTCTTTGAGACTAAGAAACTTTCCCCGTAATGTTAACAGCCTTGGCTGTTGTTGTCTTATAAATAACTTAAGCTACACAGTAAATGTGCTCTTTTTGTTAACAAGCAAAGCCCAGATTAGATACTAAAGTATTATCGCTATACCCCAGAGACCAATATCTCTTCTCTGTTTTCTGCCTCCAGTGCACTCTGTCACCCCTTGAGCCCTCGGGGTATCATGCTGCACAGACCTCTAAGTCAGATTATCCCTTATTGTGCACCCAACATGTCTCTACACTGCCAGAGGCCTACGGTGCTTCTGCTTTCACTCCATCCAAAACAAAATCCACGATTACGTCAGTACAGTAACTTAGGTTTGGTTTTCCATTGTAGTCATATATAACATTGTTTTTCCAAGGAGAAAAAGTGTAGATGATTTCACTGTGAGGTTGTTTGAACACATTTGCTCTGTGTTTATACATCAACAGTAAGTCCGCTGTCATTTTTGGTATTTGTCTTTAGCTTAGTGTGACAGCAGATACAAGTGGTGGTATGTCTGAGCTGTCAGTGACGGGCAGGCATATATAAATGATAAAAAACGCATTGCTACCTCCTTTGCTATTTTCCCCTTTAGACTCGGAGGGCCTGTCTTGCTAGTGGAGCTGCATACACACTGTGAGGCCCCCAAAAGGGGGGCATTTACAACTGGGAAGAAGTCCAGAGACAAATATCTGGTTCTTATAGCCACTGTACTTTCTCTCCTCCCCCCACTGGCATTTCCAGCTTCACTTTCTCATTGAGAAGAAGGAACCCTGAAGACAGTTTGACCCTAAACGCGCCAAAACGAACACAGTAACAGTAGCTCAGCCACTTTATTGCCATTCACAGATCTCCCAGTATACCTGTGGATACTGGTCACCAAAGATGAAGTAGCTCACTCTGGAGTAAATTCATAAAATCTTGCTTCTCAGTTATTCTATTCTCACTCATTTCTTCTAGCAACTAGTCTTCTTCCCCAAACACATAACCCATTTAGCAGTTTAATTGACATTTGTTAGTTTTTGCAGTTTACCATCTGGAACCACACATCCAAGCAGGCTGTCGAACACCAACTCCAATGTGCTTGTGCTGGAGCCAAGAAGCCTTACACATATGGCTAAGGGCTTTGAACCATCCATCTAGGACTACAGTACAGATATTTATAAACCACAGCAGAGCCTCTTGATTGAAGAGCACATGTTTCTACTCTTCTGCGCTGAAACCCCTCCCCAAGCCGTCCAAGCACCACCTCCTCTTAAAGGCGCTATTGTTTACGAGTCACACTGAGAGAGGACGGAGGATTGTACTCTACTCTCTCAGTCTCTCCCCTTCTTGCCTTTTTTCTCCTCTTCCCATACACCCAGTCCACCTCTGGACATTTACAGTGTGTGTGAGACCTGAGAACCTGAGAAAGACTTGAGGGAAGTAAGCACAGCTGTGCAGCACTGCTCCTCTCAGATGGAGCCTATAGTATGACTAACACGTGTTTACATATGGGACTGCAGATACACAGTATATTCTGTAAGTGCGGCGTGTTTTGAAGAAAAAGAGTCAGAGGAGGAGAAGAAAGTTAACATGTGTGTGCATGTGAGTCTTAACGTTTGTATTTGAGAGAGAGAGAGACATCAGAATGAGTGCAGCTGTTGGGGATTTACTGCGAGAGGCTTAAGGCCCGGCTGCGTCTTGTCGTCTCTGATCGACCTAGTGGTTCAGTGTCAGGTACCACAAACCCAGTGAACTCTCCACTGCAGCTTTGGTAACGATAGAGTTACTGTATACCGTGCTGTTGATGAATGGGCCTTACAGTCGGAGATAAAGCCATGTTTATTAAGGCTGCCACAATAAAGATTCTACCCTTACACAGTAGAGGGCCTGCACAACTTGCATTGGTGCACAGCTAAACGGCTACAAATGCAATCAGCCTCTATTTATACTGTCTTTGGTAGTAATACAATTTTATTCAGAGTCCTGCATGGCCGCCATTGTCCCCCGTCTCTGCAGTCTCCCTTGGCTCTATGACGTGTTTAAACAAATTTAATGTCATTGTTTTGTTTTACAGTAAAAGCTTATTTAACCGGCTATGTCTTGTTTATTTAGCATCGCTTTGTATGTATAGCACCTGAACTTTGAGTCAAGTACTCTCATATTGCACTTAGTGCTTGCTCAGATTCTACTTTCTTGCTTCTTTAACTTATTTCCTGATTCACCTGCCTACTCTTCTTCGCAAAGGTTAGCGTTAGCCAGGGAGCAATGGTTAGCGCGGCATCATGGCCAGCATTGAGAGTTGGTTTTGTTTTTCTGGAGTTGTTTTGGTTTTGAATTTGTCAGGTCTGACTTTTTCTTCATTCTTTCAGTTTCTTTTAGAACACTTTCGCTCAAGTCTTATCACTTTCTATGGTATTTAAGCTAATTATTGGAAGAGTAATGTGTAAGCAGAAGTTTGACATTTTTCCTGATTTCAAGTTTTATTTATATTTTATTCTACTATTATTTGTATCAAAACTTTAATTTGAGATGTGTTTTTTCTTTGTTCAATTGTAATAATCTTTTTTTCAGATCAAAATGTTTAGATTTAGAAGAGTGAATTATTCTGGTATTAGATACTCAGCTTTAAACACTGGACACAGACCTATCCTCATCACTGCTGTCACTGGACTGTGTTTCAGGCAGAGAAAAAGTCCAAACTGATGTCAGCGATGAGTGCGATGAATGTGACGAAGGATCATGAGGAGAATGAAACAGAGACCCAGAAAGAAGAAGTATCAATTATCAAACACCCATCGCCTTCAAAACAGCAGCAGCAGCAGCAGCAGCAGCCACAGCCACCACCTCAGTCACACACTCAGTCACAGCCTCAGTATCAACAACAATCACAGCCGTCACTGCCACAACAACAACAACATCAGCAGCCACCTCAGCAGCAGCCTACTGACCCCGCTTCCCCTACTGTGGCCACGACCCCTGAGCCAATCGCCATCGGAGGAGGAGACAAGACGTCCCCCAAACCTGCAGACACTGAGCCTGAGTATGAGGTAAGATAATACTGATTCACAATGATTAATGTCCGGCTGTAGACTGATGGTAATTTACAACAGAGATTTCTATTGGAAAAGGGATTTAGTCTAAGACCAGGGTTAATCCGTGTCAAGTAAAGCAGCCATTCATGGTTATTTATTCACTTTAGGTGTTTTGAATCAGCCTAATGGATAACTGAAATTTTATGAAGATAACAAATATGTCATGTTGACAAAATGTGTGTGTGTACCACGCATTCTTACATTTGATGTATTGCAGCATAAAAATGTTTTATGTTAGTATATTTCACTCAGTGGAAGAATTGTAATTTTATTCTCCCTATACAAAATATAAATAATACTATCATATTGTGTTGTTTTCTGAATATATACACTGGAGATCAAAATTAGAGAACAAATTATTAATACTTCAGAATTTGACATTTTAAACTATGTTTTCTTCGGGCTATAGGATTCAAAAATGAATAGGAAGTGTAGAGGCCCTTGCTTTGAATGACTTCAGAACGTCTGCGCCCACAGGACATCAATAGTTTCTCACACTGCTCTGGTTTGATCTTGGTCCATTATTCTTGCAGTCTCTTCCACAGTTGGGTTTTCTTAGGTTTCATAGCCATTACTTTGTTGCCAAGGATTTCCCAGAGATTCTCTATGGGGTTGAGAGAATGGGCTGCTTGTCTTTGTCTTCAGTGATAATAAGAGTTAAATATCTGTTGATTGAGATTTGGGCAATTCTGGTCATTTCTCACTTTTTAGTGACATTTTATAGTTAAAAAAAAACAACTTTTAATTAAAAAAATAATCAATAAATTAGTTGATAATGAAAGTAATCCTAAATTTGCCAATTCAAAGTATTGGTAATCAGCTTTACATATCGTCACTACTGCAGAGTATATATTGTTTTGTATTACATTATTTAATCTAACTTTGGTCTCTGTGGTGGAAAAGAGTTCACGTGGCTCAAGTCTGCACCAGGAAGCTGCTTGACGTTGTCCTTGATCCATATTCTCCATATACGTTTACGGTCCACTATAATTTGGTCAACCTGATTGTCCATATTTTGATTTGTTTATTCTATACACAAGACATCTATTGCATGACTGTTTGTTTTGGGAGAGGGATCCCTCCTCTGTTGCTTCTTCCAATGTTTTTCCCTGTTAAAGGGTTTTTGGGGGATTTATACCTACTCAAAATCGAGGGTTGCTGTATGCTGTACAGATGATAAAGCCTCTTGTGGTGAATTAATGAAATTGACTTGACTTTATCCAAGGAAAGTCCCAAAGAAACACAAACAGACAGTGTTTAAAAAGATTTAACAATTATGCCCAGAAGTTAATACAGAGCGGATGATTTGTCTTTTATTTTGGCTATAGGACGGCCGTGGTTTTGGCATAGGCGAGCTGGTTTGGGGGAAGCTTCGAGGGTTCTCGTGGTGGCCAGGCCGCATTGTATCCTGGTGGATGACAGGACGGAGCAGAGCTGCTGAGGGAACCAGATGGGTCATGTGGTTTGGAGATGGAAAATTCTCAGTGGTGAGTGTTTAGAGCCAACATCAATACGTCAGGTGATTTCTTTTTCACCAGATATTAAACAAAACAGCCTTCAGACACCACACACTTTATAATGAGAGTTTTTAGTTTTATTTTCTCAACCAATTGCTTCTTTCCAGTATAAATATATAAATGTCAAGACACGTTTTATCTCAATAACGTATTTCTTCTAGCCTGTGAGATAAACAATTATATAATTGTCTGTTTATTTTTACAGGTCTGTGTAGAAAAACTCATGCCTTTAAGTTCCTTTAATAATGCCTTTCACCAACCAACTTACAACAAGCAGCCAATGTACAAGAAAGCCATCTATGAGGTGCTACAGGTGAGTATAAGAGCAGTGGGTTCAAAAGCTTTTCAGTATAATCTAATTTTTTTAAGCCTCATTCGCTCATAAAAAAGCATACCTATTAAAATGAGCAGATTGAAAATTATACAACTGCAGTGCTTTTTTTGATGATAGCACATTTTATAGTGTTATAGTGTTAGTTTACTTAAACAGGCCCTACAATTTGCATTTCTATAAGAAATAGTTTGATATTTTTGGGAAATGCGCTTATTCACTTTCTTATCAAGAGTTAGTCGAGAAGATGGATACTGCTTTTATATTTGTACACTAAAAATTAAGAAAGAGCAAATAGACAAGTGGCTTAGCTTAGCATAAAGACTGAAAGCAAGGGCAAACAGCTAGCCTGGCTCCGTACAAAGTTAAAGAATACTCCGACCAGCAACTCTTAAGGCTCACTGATTAACATTCTTTATTGTGTTTGTTCAATCTGTATGCAAAAAGAAATGTAAAAAAGAACAAAACAGTATTTTTTCACATTTAATTGTTTGCAAGAAATCATATGATGTATTCCTTTAAGTCTTTCCTGAGCATCTATAGCCAGAGGCTGTCCATAAAACCATAAAAAAGGTATTGAAATTCAGTGCAATTAGCGCAGGCAGATAAGGAAAAAAAAGTAATTTCACAATAAATGCATAGATGAGCGATAAATTAGGGATAAAGAGAAATAATTATGATCATTTATTTGGGATATCAGGTAGCTGAAGTCTTTTGTTGAGCGGTTTCCTCCACTGAATCATTTAACTGTAAGTATATTGAGGATGAACTTCATTCATAAATGTTTTCTATCTGTTCGAAGGCGGCTAGCAGCCGGGCAGGCAAAGCCTTCATGGCCTGTCCCGACAGTGACGAGACAGAAACCTCCAAATCAGTGGAAATGCTGAACAAGCAGATGATTGAATGGGCTATGACAGGATTTCAGCCCACAGGACCCAAGGCTTTAGAGCCACCAGAAGGTAAGAGGAAGTCAATATTATGAAGCCAACAGTAAATTGTTGGATTTTTATCAAAGTTTGTTGCCAGCAACTAGGAGTCATACGTATCTGCACCTTTATTCCTCACATATGAAACTGTTTATTGACCTCTTCAACCGCAAATATCTTAAATTAAGCATGTAATATTAATTGTCTGACATGCTGTGCCCCCCAGAGGAGCGTAACCCATACAAAGAGGTATACCCTGAGATGTGGGTGGAGCCTGAAGCAGCAGCCTATACACCTCCTCCAGCCAAAAAGCCTCGCAAAAGCACAGCCGAGAAACCCAAGGTCAAGGACATCATTGATGAGAGGACACGAGGTAAGGTGCCTCATTTATAGGAGTCATGAACTCTATATTCCTTCCCACTGAGTGGACTCAGCAGAGCTGTACATCAGAATGAGTGGTCGGAGAAGTAGTGTGTGGACAAGAAGACATTAGCGTGGCGACTTTGAAAATTAAAAATGTTAGAAACGTTATTGTTAAAACAAGCTGTCAAACTTATAAGTACAATGGTTTTACATTTCTCCATGTTTGACCATTTATGGTTTCGCGTTCTATGGGCACCTTTTAATGAGTACCTTGTAATTCTGATGCTATGCTAAACTCTTTGAAGTGCTCTCTGTATATTTAAGTGCTGTACAACAATATGAACATCACGTCATATATTAATTAGTTATCTATTCCTGCTTAGACTCTTGAATAAGAGCCAGATCTATTAGCATCTGATTATTTATCTAACTTTGACCCTAAACTGGATGATTTCCGTCAAGAAATAAATCCTCCAGAAGCATTTTGTGTACCTTTTACTTGTACTGGTATGAGTAATAATGCTCCATCTCTCTTACATGAAAAGCAAAGAGCTGTGATGGATTTAATGCCAAACTGGACCCAAACACATACCTTTTTGTAACGGTTTCTCTTATGATAATAGCACTGAGAATTTGGTGTACCACAAAGGTCCCCTTTAAGACTCCATGGTTCCTAATTTAGAGAAACTATCTGTTTGTAAATTTACGTATTTTATTTGCTGAAAACATCAGGAACCTCAGGTTTCTGCAAAGACATGTATTTTTTTATAGTAGAGATGTCTTTTAGTTTAATTTTGTTTAAACTATAGAGGGCACACATATATTTTTTTCTGACTTCTGAGATTCTCAACACTGTAAAGTGTATCCACTGCAAATATACAGTTTATACATGACTATTAAAATCCCCAAAGCAATTCAGTCAAAAGCAACTGGACTTGGTTCAGTTCATGAACGCGTCTGACTGGACCAGTCTTCCTAGAAACGTCTTCCTAGACAAATAACCAAGTCCAGTTGCTTTTGACTGAAATTGCTTTGGGGATAACGATGACCTGGACAAATGAGAACATTCACAGGACTATTAAAATCGTTTTTTAGTAAAGCATGTAGTAGCTTTCCACAAACACAGAAACAATCATCAGCTGCAGTCTGCAACCCTTAAGCAGATTTAAGATCAATTTTAAATTTCAGAAGTTAAGAGGATTTCAGTTCCTTTTTAAAAAGCTCTTAAAAATGAACTAAACACCTCTGAACCTGTGTCAGAAAGGCCCGATTTCCAACTTCTAGCATAAATTCATCTGGCTTTTACATTAAAAACTAAATGTTCTGACTGTATTTAATTCTGCACAACATATTTTTGATTAACACAGATAGCATGATATTTGTGGTTATATTTTTTTTTCTTCAGATCTGTGTGAACAAATAAACTAAAACAACTGAAATTGGCGGTTGAAAAGAAACAGATTTAAAACTGTTGACCTCACAAACGTATTGTTGAGTGTGGATTTTGTTGACCTAAATTTCTCATCGGGTGTATCATGTGTTGTATTTTCAGAGCGGCTTGTTCATGAAGTGAGACAAAAGTGCCGCAGCATAGAGGGTAAGTGATGTGTCCTCTGTGGTCTCTAGCTTGTAGCAGCACCGGGGGGCCTCTCAGGGGATAAAAACTTGCGACTTACACTTGCCCTTGTTGTTGACAAGCCAAGCAGAGAAATATTGCGTCAGTGTTAATAAAATTATAAAAGAGTCAAGGTGTAGAAATAACATTTCCATGATTTGTTTTGCTTTACTGGCTCTCTTGTGAGTTCTCTCCAAACATACCAGCTACGCTCATTAGATCTTCACCTCCATCACAGCTGTTCAAATAATTTCATTGAAGTGTGAAGTTCGGAGCGTTGCAGCAGTGTTTACACCTCTATGACCCCTTTTAAATACTGACATACTGCACTTCTTTCCACAGACATCTGTATCTCCTGTGGAAGTCTGAATGTTTCCCTTGAGCACCCGCTGTTTGCTGGAGGAATGTGCCAGAGCTGTAAGGTAAGCTGCGATAGAGGTCATTAAAAGCCTGGAACTGAACTCCAACTACTGTGTCGTAAAAAATCACAGCTCCTTTCAAAGCTAATAATAAACTGAATGTATTTCAAGTAGCACCTGACCCCATGATTTAGTTTTTCTAAATATGTCAAAGTACTCAAAGTTTTATTTCATCTCCTTTCCACAGAACTGCTTCCTAGAATGTGCATATCAATATGACGACGACGGTTACCAGTCGTACTGCACCATCTGCTGCGGAGGACGAGAGGTGCTCATGTGTGGAAACAATAACTGCTGTCGGTAAGATTTCTACTGGGTTCTACTGTGTAATGGCAGCAGGTGGTGATAGAATCCACAAAAGCCACAATGTCTTAATCAGCAGGGTAAATGTTAATATTTTGCAGAGAGTTAATATGCTGTATATGTGTCCTGTGCTTGGCAGTGTCACAGTATCAAAACAAAGTTCCCAACGGGTTTTTTGGTTTGCAAATATTCTGAGTTGAATGAATGTAGATAAATTGTTTATGGCGTTAATTTTCAGGTTGTCAGATGATATTAAACTAGCAGAAAAAAGGCAGCATCCTGCTTTAAATGAAAGGATTTTGTACATGGCAGTCAATGGATGGTCTTGATCTTTACATAATTTCAGGGTTACAGGAGTGGACACTTTTACAAGACACGATAAACACTATTTTTTATATAGGTCCAAAAGGGCCCCAGGAGGAAATCCCAGTTTTCAAATTACCTTTTCATCTGTGGAGAGGATGCTACTGTATCCCAATCTATCAAACCTGGAGATATGTCTGGAGGCTCTAAAAATATCCACCCTAACAGCTAAAAAGACACATTTCATTTCAGATCTGTCCAAGAATAAACACAAATTACAAGAGTTACTGAACCAAACCATCCACAGAACTTCCAATGACCTGACAAAAAAGTTCATGACCTTATACAGTATAATGTGTTCCCTCAACCGATTTCATTGTGTGAGCGTAGATGTTACACAATTTCTTATTTGAATATTTCCAGATATGTTTACCCTGAAGACATATTGTTCAAATACATTTCCATAGGACATAAATGCACCATCTTAACACAAGTCAGTAATCTGTATGTCACTGCCTCCAAAGTAAAATTGTTTGTCCAATACAGATAGCAGGATTGTGCCATCATCGCACATATTGAATACATAATAGAGGCTTTGTAGTGTGGTGTCACAAATATCATAGCAGTAATATTCACAAATATTATATAATGTAAAGTATTCCCAAGATTTAAGTCTACAAAAATACCACGAAGAACAGATTGAGCCTTGTCAGTGACACATTGAAACACACAGCAAAGAATGGTCTGCTGTGTGTTTCAATGATAGCATTTGGCATTTGGATGAGAACTCATTGCCCCATAACCTCATTCAAGACCATTAAAACTGAGCATTATAGATGTAAAACGAAGACCGACTGCAATAGGATGGCCTGTTTCTGACCTTTTAGTGATTTAGAAACTGATTTTGGGAAGAGAGATGTCAAACATTTATTATACAACCTACTTTTTCATGATAAAAAGTGTAATTGTTTGGAAAATGCAAGTTAATTTGCTGCATTAGTGAGTATTTACAGTAGCAGGATTGTGCTTGTGGGACTGGCTCAAATAAACTAGTGCCCATGTTTATTGTAATGAAGGAACATGTCACCCATATTTTTGGAAAACCCAAAACTACATACTATATGACTACATCATTTGTACGACAGTAATTAACCCCTTTGGCCTTTGTTCAGGTGTTTCTGTGTAGAGTGTGTCGACCTCCTCGTCGGTCAAGGAGCAGCCAGCGCAGCCATCAAAGAGGACCCATGGAACTGCTACATGTGTGGTCAAAAGGGCGTGTTTGGCCTACTGGGGCGTCGTACTGACTGGCCCAGCCGTCTCCAGCACTTCTTTGCAAATAATCATGACCAAGATTTCGTGAGTAATGGACCTTTAGGCTGTAAATCCCCCTAATTGTCTCACCAAGGAGCTTTTTTTTCCTTTTTTTTTAGTGTGACTCATTTTCTTCCTCTCTCTCTCTCTCTTTGTGTTTGTCTTGTTTTTCAGGATGCACCAAAGCTTTACCCCCCAGTCATGGTGGAGAAGAGGAAGCCCATTCGTGTCCTGTCACTATTTGACGGCATAGCAACAGGTTAGAAAATAACTGGATCCTCTTTCACTATCAAACTCTGTATGAAATGTTCTGTGTGTAGCAATAAGCACCAAATGCCCCTCTTCTTTAAACGTAATCTCATTTTGGTCACAGTAAAATGAAAGGCATGCTCATGATATATACTCTATATATACTATGTGATAATAACATATATTTATTTTACTTTCCCAGTATTAACTTTGTTGTCCATCGAGAATAACATTCAATTTAATCCGATAACACCATCACAGTCATTGATAACACGTTTATCAGTCAATATGTGACTGATATTGAAGCGTTATATTGAAAAGAGACTGATGGTTGAGCATGTTTCAGATACTGTATGAGAATTAAATTGAGTGGTCATTTTCAGTACTACTCAGCATATAATTTGTTTTCAAAATCAGAGCCAGCTCCAGAGCTACACATCAGTTTTTACTGCTACAAGCACAATCCTGCTACTGTTCATTGGTTTTGGTGTCCTCAGTTTTCTATTTTGTCTGACCTTTGACCCCTTCCTGTGCAGGGCTACTGGTGCTGAAAGAACTTGGCATCCAAGTGGATCGTTATATAGCTTCTGAAGTGTGCGAAGACTCCATCACTGTGGGTATCGTCCGGCATCAGGGTCGCATTATGTATGTTGGTGACGTGAGGACTGTAACACGCAAACATGTGAGTTTAATTTTAACATTGTTTTTGCTTAGGGTGGTGTCAAGTGTGCATGGGCTTTTTCATTTGTATCATGCTTAACATTCATACAAGGTGTTGGCATATGCAAACTTACTGATTAAATCATAACAACATTTCATCAACATGGACAGTTCCTTATACTTGGGAAGTGAGCACATATTTAACGACTTAGTAAATACAGGGACACACAATGAGTGATAGTTAAATATGATTACAGGTGTGTTGCTGAGCAACCGCAGAAATCCTGCAAGAATATGAAATTCAGAAAATAAAAAGACTCATTAAAAGGAGAATCTGTGCAGAAAGAAGGAAAGAAACGAAAAATGCTTTATTTGGATGAGATGGTGGCTGGAGACATGAAGGCAACACGGACTTTAAACTCTAGTGAGATACAGGTGATGTCTGTGGTTACGACTACAGTTGTACATATTAAACATGTTTAAAATAATAATAATGAGCGCAATGGGAAAATTATTAGAATTACTCAACACCACGCACCGTAAAATGTTTACTCCCGTCTGTCAGCACAATTGCCCTGGAACAGGACTTGAAGCTTTCTTTTTAATATTCGGTAACATTTTTGTCAATGAAACATGCCTACAAATGAAAAAGGAAGCCGAATATAGCAGTTTTTGGGGTGGAAATTACGCTTATGATCAAATCTCATGAATGCGCACCTCCTCATGAACAGATTACACTCATTAGACTGAAACAAGCAATTTACAACAAGCTTTTGCAAATAAGAGAGTTTGGCAAAAACTAGTACGAGAAAGACCTGACTGCAAAATACAAAAGAAGTTTAGGATAAGAACACAAAAATGTTCTTGCATGAAAGCCAATGTCTCCTAAGCAGCAGCAGGTCTCCTTTTGTAACACTAGTCAACCACAGAGAGCTGGATCAAAACCCTCCCAAACATAAAATATGAAGTCTCTTATGCCGGATCGTCAAGTTTCCTTAACATGCCATACAGTATGTACAGTTTACTGCCAACATATCATGTGTTTCCTGACCACTGACATTCATTATCTTTAAGAGAAAAACAAAACGATGTTGCGAACTTGCCCCATTAGGAAAGTGCACACTATACCTAAAAATTGGAAGAGTGTAATTCTGGATAACTTTATTTTACAACATATCATTATCTATACTGTCTCTGTCTTTATCTCTGTGTTTCTGACTGTATCTTATCTGTATACAGATACTGGAGTGGGGTCCTTTTGACCTAGTTATTGGTGGAAGCCCATGCAATGACCTCTCTATTGTCAATCCTGCAAGAAAAGGTCTTTTTGGTAGGTTTACTGTTCACTTTGAGTTTCTTTGTGATGTTGTTTTGGATCCTCAAATAGTAACAAGTTTATTGTCTGAATAGACAAATCACCCAGTATGTGCTCCTGACTGTGATTCAACATTTGTTTAATGACTGTTTCTGTCCCACAGAGGGCACCGGCCGCCTGTTCTTTGAGTTTTACAGACTGCTCCACGAGGCTCGGCCGAAGGAGGGGGAGAACCGGCCTTTCTTCTGGCTCTTTGAAAATGTGGTTGCCATGGGTGTCAGCGATAAGAGGGACATATCTCGCTTTTTAGAGGTCAGCTGAACATGTTGCTAAATATTTATCTCACCCTGAAGGTCATAACTTCTACCAACTAGTTATTTCTGAGACAGTACTGTAGATACAGTATAATGTGATGATAGTGACATATGGCTTGATGGCTTATGAATGCCCCCTTGTGGCACTAAGTCATTATCTTTAGACACACATCATGAAAAGGGAGCACTGACTCTCCTAATCTTGATGCAATCATTTTTAATGTTCTATGTTTAATGTAATCAAAGACAGTGTCTTCTTGTCTCCATATTGTGGTTTGTCATGTAAAGACCTAGGTTCAAAAGTATTAGCTACTTTGTGTTTGGCTTTTGAATCCTTTTAAAATGGAGAGATACTGTGAAAAAATGCATTGAAACTGAACCTGACCCTAAATTGATTTTAGTCAATCCAATCTACACAAGGAACTTTCCCAATACCAGTAATACTGTGCGATTAAATTGTAACTCTACTTCGCATTACTGTAATACACTGTATGTAAAACAGCACCTTACCTTGGTTCCTGCTGTCTTTCCTCCTCTGATTTCAGTGCAACCCAGTGATGATCGATGCCAAGGAAGTGTCTGCTGCCCACCGTGCCCGCTACTTCTGGGGTAACCTTCCTGGGATGAACAGGTTGGTGTGTGAATGGTGAGGGAAGCAGCAGTCTGTGACATAATGAACACAAAGGAAAAACTAAAGCCTTTGAACAAGGGACTACATAGAACAGAGTTGCTGTGAAACATTTCCCCAAACGTTTAACAATTACAATAGTTAAGATAGTGACATATATATATATCATATATTAATTGATGACATGACCTGCCACCTCTCCAAAATATGTGAATACAGATACTGAAACTAGTTGACGTGAATATAAAAAGAAGTCTATCCTGTAAATGATGTGGGTGGATAATTTAGGAGAAATTTGACATTTCCAGTACGTACTTTTACCTGTTTGAAAATGAGAGGACATTACCCTGCATATGGTATCAGATGGGTCACAAGTGTATTTTGTGATTTATATATGAATGACTGTCTCCACAAAACATTTTTTTTTTTTTAAAGATTCTTTTTTTGGCAGTTTTTCAAGCCATTAGTATATATGACAGACAGGAAATGGAGTGAGAGGGGGGGGGGGCATGCAGCAAAGGGCCGCAGGTCTGAGTCGAACCTGCAGCCGCTGCCTCGAGGACCTTCAGCCTCTTAAATGGGATGACTGCTCCAACCACTGTTCCACCGGCCGCCCCCACAAAACAATTTTGCAAATAGAAATATTTGTTGTTGTATATACACATGTACATCCACATATAAAAATGGGTTAGAAATCCACAAATATGTGTTTTAAAAGTACTTGCAATTTGTATCTGCTACTATAGCAGCATAAAGACAAAGAAGAAAATGTGTAAAAAATACACTTAGCCTAACATTCACTTTGTGAAATGGGGGACTAAAATACACATTCATACAGCTAGAGGCAAGGCATACAAATGCTGGCAAAATACACAAGTGGCTGTAAAAAAAGAGGTAAAATTTAAATATTCACTTGCCATTTTGTCAGTGGACAAAAACATTAATTTTGCACCCTGTCAATTGGACGAGGCCATCTTTGTATCTGGTTATACAGCACGTTAAATGAAGTAAACTACCTCACCTTAGTATTGGTATTGGGAGGCACGGTTGTAAGGGTGCTGGCTCCTGCCCTAACTGGTGTGCTCTCTGCTCTGCTCTACTCAGCTAATTTAAACGGTAGTTAGCTACAGGACAGGTTTCAAATAATTATCTAAAGAATTAAGTTAACGTCAGAACTTACTAGCATACATTTCGCCACTTAAAACCGTTTAAAACAAGCTAAAAATGTAATGTTTTCACTTAACGTTTGACCAAAGAGGTTCAACTCCAAACAGCCGTTTGACGTGCTTTCACTGGCGCAGGTGTTACGCTACGTGATTACGTCATCATACCCTACCATCTACCCTTACCTGATTGGCTGGAATGGAAGGAGACTTCTGATTGGCTACAGTTAAAATAAAATAATAATAAAAATTCAGACGTAAATGTTTCATATTTGTTTTTGGATTGTTCTGCAGAGACATTTAGGTCAGAAATCCTAGAGTTCATCCAAACGCCTCCCATTGCAGATATTTCTTATCGTTTTAATAATGTTTTCTTTAGTGTATTTGATTTTTATGGAAGCTGAGATCAGGCGTCCTTGCAATTATTTGTTGTTATGTCGAGATAATTAACTCGTTATTGTTTCCTTTTATTATTTATTATGCTTATTAGAGATCAGAAGTTAAAAAGGCCCAGGTCCAGCTGACGGTGACGGACTTGGCGAAGTTAGCAGAAGGAAGGATACACGTGTGATTACATCCGGTTTTCAAAATAAGGTGTTAACAAAAAAGTATAAAAAATACACACGAAATAAGATGACTTGGATTATACTCACAGTGAGTTTAAAACATGTCATCTGTGTCCCAAAATTAAAAAGAAAATGCCACTAAATTGTAAGGAAAATGTCTGTTGCCGGGAAAAGAAATGTATTATTATTCCTGACAATGACTGATAGGTGTTGAGGACATCTCTAACTACATACAAATTCAAAACGAAGCATTTTCACATCATCACTTAAGAGATATTACAAAGTCATTTCAGCTTGATCTGAGCTGTTTGAATGTATTTAACATCTATGTCAGTATGAGTGGATCAGAGTTGTAGTGAAGGCTGATTTGAATGCAGTGCATGAAGGCACTACTAATCTCTGATAAACATTATAAGTCAGGGGCCGAAACAATCTTTTGTTTTCTTGTGATAACAAGGTAATTATCGTGCAATTTTCAAATAAAAAAGGTTGTATTCCCGAGATAACAGAATTAAAAAAAAATATCGCAAGCAAGGCTGTTCTCAGTGCAGCAGTAGTAGATTTAAATTGAAGGAAAATATTTAATTACAAATATTGTATTTTTACTTGCTAAATACCACAAATGCAAATTAAATGGTTCTAAACATGTCTTTCCTGTTTTTAAGAATGAACTCAGTGACTATGGCATAAAACATTCAAAGAACTCTAAAGTTATGAGGACTGTGCTATTATATGCAACTTTTGTAATCTTGGGAGCTTCGTAGACTGAAGTTGGTACTTTGACTTTAGACTCTTGAATGAAAAGCCTTGTTGTCCTCTTTACCTGTACCCCTCGGCCTCCTGTCTTCAGTGTTGTAGTTTGTATGTCTTTGTATATCCAAGCTATCTGCTTTTTACTTTTTATATATCAAGATAATTTATTGTCATTGTACAACACAAGGTTGCACGACAAAAAGGCTGTTGTACCTAGTCCCCATTTTTGTGGAGAGAGTCAAAATCACAAAACACATTAATGAAAATGTCTGTGCACATTCAGTAATATCAAGATCTGTGTCCATAAATGCAGCAGAGTGTGTGTTGTGTTTAAATCTAATCAGGTGTATGTAAGTAAGTCTATTTTAGCGGACATTTGAAAAGACGACCAACTCAATCTAATTAGCATGGTCTTCCCAGACGACAGTCAGCAAAGCATAAACAAATGTGCAGTTACTTCGCCAAGCATCAGATTAGTTAAATGGAGTCTAAAGTAATACAGTCTAAAGTCTTAATATACATGTTGGCTCATTGTTCTTCTCTTTTTCAGGCCTCTGAGTGCCATGTGCAATGACAGGGTGGACCTCCAGGACTGTTTAGAACACGGCAGAACAGCTAAGGTACTTGTGTAATACTTGCTGGGACATATGTATTTCAACATGTACATTCCTTACATCACATTCATTTGGTAGAGGCTTCTGTCCAAAGCGACCCACAATAAGTGAATTTAAAAGTCTGATGGCAGAATTGTGTTTTGGCGAATGCTTTCAAAACCAAGGGAACTAGTTAGTGACCGTCAGAACTGTAATTTTAGTCAAAAAAATAAAAGACTATTAAAAAAAAACGAGAAAAACAGACAGAAGGCAAGGAGTGGGAGCCACTCACTGTGCAATTAATAATCTACCCTTACATACCTGGACACTTATCTTCTTTTTTGTGCAATAACTTAATCCACCATTTAAGTGCAATAATTTAATGTTACTGCTCATTTCTGTCATATACAGTCATACATATTTTATCTTATACATTTTATCTACATTTAACTTATCTGATTTAATTTTCTGTGAATTTTATTTTACCTGTACTTTTATCTCTACTTCAACAATATTTAACTTAGAGTTTATAGTTTACTTTTTTTATTTTTTTTTATACTTTCTTTTTTTTTTTTAGCTAAGAGTTTATTGGTTATCTTATACTGTATTTTTTTATATCTTCCTTGTGTTTTTGTAAGCTGCTGAAAATTCAATTTCCTTGCTGGGGTCATCCCAAAGGGATCAATAAAGAGAAGTCTCTAAAAAAACATTGAATTGCTCAAAGCAGGAGTAAGAAACTTTGCACACAGGCGGCTCCCAGTGGCAGCAGGAGGTAACAGTTTAAAAGTACATAACACAGAACTGACAACGTTACCACACAGAATCCTCATCTTTATCAATCGATCTGATCTGTAATGTACGTAGTAATGAAACAGGTAAAATCATATGATAAAAACATAGAACGTGTTAGACTCATGGAATATATTGTTGTCTTGTTTTTCCCTTTTTTTCTCTTTCAGTTTGAGAAAGTGAGGACCATCACCACCAGGTCTAATTCCATCAAGCAGGGCAAGGACCAGCACTTCCCTGTCTACATGAACGAGAAGGAAGACATACTCTGGTGCACTGAGATGGAGAGGTATGTAACATAAAGATCGTCCTTCAGACCACCTTTTACAGCTCTGTCAGCGATCAAAATCTCAAAATGATCTCCCTGTGTCTTTCCCTGTACTGCTCCCTCCCTTCCCGCCTGTCTGCCTGTCTGTCTGTCTGTCTGTCTGTCCTGCTGGTTGTTTTGTGTCTGGCTGGTTTCCCTGTCAGGATCTTTGGCTTCCCAGTTCACTATACGGATGTATCCAACATGAGCCGACTGGCGAGGCAAAGGCTCCTGGGCAGATCATGGAGCGTCCCGGTTATCCGCCACCTGTTTGCACCACTCAAAGATTACTTTGCCTGTGTTTGAGCAGCAAGGAAACTCGCTCAGAACCATTTAGGAACTACAACTGTTGTTGTGAATAGAAATAAGAGCCTTGATCCTCAAATTATACTCTTGTATAATTTGCAAGCGATACGTTGACGTAGATTTCACATTATTTCTTGTATTTGAATTGTAATTCTTATTCTATTTAATTTTGATATGTCATTTTACCTTTTAGCAGTGTTATCAAGTATTGTTGATTTGTTTGTGCAAGCTATACTTGAGACTATGCTTTCTTCTCAAGACACTGAGACAGAAAACATGTATTTTAAAAGAGACGGCGATGCGATGGGAAAGACCTGGAAGATAGGAAATGGTTTTGAGATATGTGAAATGTTTCTGCTGTGTGAGCGTACTGTACGTCGGGGCTGCAACAGGCAGTGCGCCCATGCTTCCAGCTACTGAGCCTCACAGAGATGTGAAGAGAAAGGCGATTTTCTTCAGTGTCACGAGAGCTGTGTCTCTTAAAATCCAAAACACCAGATCACATATACCTCTTTGTTTACAGTTTCTATACACAACTGAAGGTAATAAAGGTACTACTGTAATATGGTTACAATACCATGGTGCTCCAAGACGATGAGAAACATCATAGCCCATGTGGCACTACAACTTTAGACAATACGGAGCTCTTTAACCTGTTGCTGGAAAAAAACTTGTGTTCTGTTCTGTGTCATTTTTGTTCACTTCAAAGGAAAGTGACAGACAGTAGACTGCAAAATAGAGCATATGCTCTTTTCTGCATTTTACAGCTTTTATACAGTTTGTACTGGTGCTAATTTAATCTCTTAGCCTTGCCACACCCAGGCTCACTGCCTGGATCTGCACAAACAGAGAGTGAAGCTAGCCACATGGGCAATGATGTTTTCTGTCAAAAAACTTAAGATCAACGTCTGTGAAACTATTTTCTAGTTTCATCCTGACCAATGACATTACTGTACAACTGTTAGTAAGTGTGGTCGCTGGAGGGAGGGAGGGTGACCAGGCCGGGTAACTCTCCTCGTCAACTTCCACCTCTCTAAACTGAAAAACTGTCAGGTGCAAATCCTCAACATTATGGTGCGGCTTCACAAAGTTCTTCTACCTTTTTATAGCAATTTTGTGCTGTTTTATCAACATTATAAAGCACTTTTATATGTATACTTTCTTTTTTTCTTGATATTTTAAAAAAAAATATTGGTTCTTGTGAATTGTTTTTTTGTTTTGTTTTGTTTTATGATGTGAACTGATCTACCCTCGTGTAATACTTTTTGTATACAGTAGGGCTGTGCCAATAGAAGTGACAGAATGGATTTTGATATGTGAAACCCATGTTATTTGACTCAGTGTACAGTAGATGGATTGACATTTGTAACCCCTTTCCCTTCCTCCATCATCCATATTGTTCCCTGTCTTAAAGCAGTGATACAGTATGTTACTACCCAGATACAAAGAATGTCTATTTCTATTAAGATTGTAAAATGTAAGCCAGAGTTAGGGAACTATGTCATGCGCTTTGTATTATATTTTGTCCCTTGTGAAGGACAGTCGGCCATTTGCCATTTCCCTGATAAAATCGTAGTCGTCATGTTGACAAATTTAATTGCTGATCCGAATTTGGATTACATTCACAAAGTAAATTCTCTTGATTGTAACCTCTGCGATAAAAATGGAGGATTTAGGCTGCAGTTTGTCAAAACGAAAAACTGACAGTGTTTGACGAAGACGTCGGCACTCAAAGAAAAAAGAGGGTAATAAAACACAGATGCTATCGCTTATCTATATCATATTTAAGATTCTAAATTTGAAATTTAATTTCTTAATGTAATTAATTTCTTAAGTGACCTTATTGCCATCACTTTTGTCCGTGCACACTGGGCTTAATATGAGCTCGTGTGTTTTGTGATACTTTAACCAGATGCTATTCCCCCCTCCTATAATACTTAACATCCCCTCATGTTTGTACATTTTGTACATAGAGTTTTCCGGTTGCAATTTATTTTTATCTTTTTTTTTTAATTACGTATGAGATGTACAAATATAATTCTTTGCTAATATATATCATCAAATTAGGGAAAATCTTAGGATAAAGATAAAAAAAAAATCAAGTGACAAATTTGATTCAAAACTTGCTTTGAGCATTAGATGTAGGGAGACTCCTAGTCGACTACTTTATCGTACCGATTTGTTTGTGTCAAGTGAATCCAGATTTAATGTCATGTGATCTTAATAGTGGCCTATGGACAGCTTTAAGATGAACGGTCTCAACTTCACTGCACAGCCCTACATGGTGGTGTTTTTTGCTTCTGTTTCCTTTTGTAAGACTTTAAAAAGAGGGATTGTCCGTGTTTCTGATGGTGCTAAACATTTTATCTAAACAAGAAAAATATATTTGATTGGAAGAGAAATAATGTCTTGACAATGACTGTTTTTAAGTTCCTTGTAGTAACGGAAAAGAACTATTATTTCACTCATATAAATATATTAACAAAGGCATTTTAACTTTGTACTTGAAAAAAAACAAGGATAACAAATAATGAAAGGTTTCCTATATTGTTTTAGACTAGAGATTGCTGTAGTTGGTGCTTATCTGTGGGAAAATCGTGAGAAAAAAACGGTAATAACTTTTACTGTAGCATAATGTATACTTAATACGCATTGCTTCTTAATCCTACATTCCATGCCGTAATATTCTCCATGTCTGTAATCAAAATGTTGTTTTGAATTGATGTTTTTTTAAATCAGAAACAACATTTGAGTTTTACTGTTCAAGGCAGGTCAATAATTCTATATTCGGTGATACTGTTGACACTCTGTGTGACTTTCTTTCTGTCATAACTGTTCATGGCCTATAAGCTTTTCCTCAAGACCAGTTCGTACAGCAAATGTAGCAGTCATTCTCAACTCCGACGCCCCCTCTCCCCATACTTAAGTTTAGTGTCCAGAGAGAAGATAGAGGCTCCGTATGTACTTGTGCTGGAGAACACTTGAATAAATGTATTGTTTTTGTGCAAAAAAACATCTGCCACCTCCTGTCCTTTTTTATTCCTAAACAAGAAAATGTACCTGACCTGAGTTGGAGTCCCTATTTTTCAACCTCAAATATTCTCTGTAATATTAAATATGTATTATTAAAGGTTCCACAGTCAAATTAAACATTGTTAATATTGTTATTTATAAAGAAATAAACTGAAAAACCCAGTTAATCTGCTTCATCAGGACTGTGTGGGTGTGGTTTGATCAGATTTAATTGACAGCGGCTGGATATAACAGCAAACAACCCAAAAAAAGCTATCAGATTTTGATTTGAATGTTGCTAAATACTTATTGGTGAGATCGAATCACATAATATTTATGAGATACTATCTCAGAATACTAAAAAACCTTGTTATTACGATCTCAAGTGGCAAAAATGGGCTTTCTGTGACACATGGTCTCATTATAATGCTAATATTTTGGATGTTGGA
Source organism: Echiichthys vipera (assembly GCF_963691815.1). NCBI lineage: Eukaryota > Metazoa > Chordata > Actinopteri > Perciformes > Trachinidae > Echiichthys > Echiichthys vipera. The sequence goes on from NC_139837.1 coordinate 7,311,486, forward strand.
CGTTTCCAAGCATAATTAATATTCACATTAGTCTGTTTTGGCTTCTAATCATCAGGGGGCTGATAGAGGAGATGTGGATATTGGTATTCAGCTCCAGTTTCCATGCCATCATGCCCTCCAGCAGGGGATTTGGTACGCAATGTCTTGACACCTGGGTCTCCACCAGCAGCAGCTTTAAATAAGGGAGTTTCCCTGCAGCTCCTTTCTGATAAGACCTGCTGAACATGTGGCCACTCTATCGCCTTTTCAATTAGCCATTAATCACACAGAGTTTATGGGTTTGCACTTTCATTCCCTACTAATGCCATGTGCTCGTGAATATATTATTAATTTGCTTTATTTTTAATTCTATTATAACGGCTGCAGATCAAGCCCAGGTTGTGTAAGTGAAGATATAAAGAACATTATGCTACTACTATATGCAATTATCATACACGTAAGCCATTAAATCCACAATAATGGTGATGATTATGCATTCTAATAATCTATTATGTAGCCTCACCCTGCTGTTATCTTAATGTCACCCCCTTCCTGTGACAGTGGTACAGCCTCCTTACAGTGGACACGCCCTACGTCCAGAGTAATTGGTTGCTTAGGCGACCAAGCCTTCACTCAGCGCTGCTGATTGGAGCGTCGCACCGTCTCACGGCCTGGATGCTGCGAGCCGCATCAAGTGAACCCCAGAAAGGTGGAATGGTACCGGAAAACAGGCGATTAGCCTACAAAACAAAAGCATAGAAATATGTCCAGAGACAAAAAAATAAAATCAACAATATTAAACAAAAATAAAGAAGATGATTAAGCCACTGCAACATTTTGTATTTGATAAAGTAAACACTGGACAGATTATTTAAATGAATTGCATTGCTGTAATATACATATGTGTAAGAAGAAGACATTATACATTTCAACAATATATTTATAAACATCTTATTATATGACCATTTCCTAAACATATGCAACACACTGGGTCACCCAAAGAGTCATTTGCATCATTGTTTTTAGTTTTGAGATATTTATTAACGGATTAATGTCACTTATTGATTTTATTACCAACCAGTATGGCATGGGGAGTATATACGTTTTGATTGTAGTATAATGTAAATGAATAAATAGTTTGAAAACATGTTCCCAAGATGAGAGCAAACACATTTTCAATGTCATGCAAATTGCTTCTTGAATGCAGTAGTGAGAGTCTGACATCTAATTTTCCCTATTTCTACTTTGCGAAGGAAAACCATTCGGGTTTTATTTTGAAATGCATAACCGGAAGTCTTACTTGCATGTCTTTGTCGACTTGATGGTGATGATGCTGCGGTCTGCTGGTACCGGACCGGCCAGGAAGGCATCCATCTGGTGTGTGTATCTCCTTGGGAAGTGCCATCCACGGATTGTGTAGCATTTTGTTCCTGTGAGAAAGGAGAGCCGAGTGGAGCAGCAGCAGTAGCAGCAGCAGCAGGCCCATAGAGGAGGTATGTGGTCCACATCATCAGCATTATTCTGACTAGTTGGCTGCAGCGTCTTGGGGAGGAAATCCTCCCCTGGAGCCTTTTTTTCCACACATACCCCCTGGCTACACACAGCTACACTCGTCTGGGTGACTGCCCTGCATGCTGTTCCTGCCACCCTCCCAGGATCTATACACACCCTTAAGTACAATACACCATGCAACCTGGCAGTATAGGGCTGTGTGATTATAACGTGAAGCCACTTTGCGCCGAGATAGCGAGCTTGTCTTCACCGTGGAGGAGTGAGAGGAGGGACTAGGGCGGTCTGAGAGTTGGGAAGGCGGTTTCTAGGTCGCCAGTGAGCGCCGTGCAGCCGATCATGCCGGATGGAGACCGGTTTCTTTGTGTCAAGTGGAAGTGTCATCATTCCACCGCGATCACACTTCTGAAGTAAAATTACATTGTTTGCCGCGATATTTTATTCTGTTTGATACTGACTGACACCTATCTGCGATTGCGTTTGAATTATAGCAAACATTTAATAGATTTAATGGACAAATCACATAAATATAAAGACATGATTTGGCCAATAGTAGCAGGGCCTATAGTTTTATAATGGCAGTACGAAGTGGACATTTAAACACGTGTACTACAGTTTCATACATTGCATCTGTATGTATTTTATTTGTTAGTGTGCATGTCTTAATACAGGTAAGAGAAGCTCATCTGTTTTTTGTTATTGAACCGGAGTCAACTTATAGGCCCTGTATTATAATAATAACTTTATTGTAGTCTGGGGCTGCCTCCACGTAAATATTGCACGTGTGTTTCCCCTCTTCTAACTTGAAGCCTGTTAATATCAATGCCCATCCTAACCCATCATCCATCAGATCTAGATGTGTGAAGGAGTCCATGCCATGCAGTAAAGTTGCCGCACCCTCATACGTACGCATCATGCACGCACACACGCAAGCACGCAGGGTGTACAGACACACACACACACAGACAAACACACACACACACACACACACACACACCATCAATACAGTGGTGTAGAAGAGAAGGGAGGAGGCAGATCTCGAAGATCTTTGTTATTGAAGAATAATCACTGACAATAGTCACACCCAGTTTACCCACTAACTGATATTAAGAAAATACATGTTTAATTATTGTTCCTGTGATGTTTGTGCTGTTTAGAGCGACCTTTGTAGTTGTGACCAGGACTGTAAAAACACTGAAGTCATGAGACCCCAACACACCTTCAAAATCTGGACCTGGCTGACACTAACAAGAATTATTGAATTCATTTCAATTATGTACATTTAGCAAAATGAAGACGGTAATAAAACCCTGAATACTGAATCCATTCTTCTTCTTTTGTAGTCCAAAAGTCATCTGATTTAAATCTACTGCGTCAAAAAACGACAACACTTGAATCTGTCTATACCAAACCATGTGTATATGTTTAATTTTTTAATATAAACATCTCACAAGTTGCTAAAATTCTCAAATTTCCAGGAAGAAAATCCAAGTACATGACTTCATAGTTCGTAGTGGTAGCTACAGCCTTGGTTGTGACCCCTTAGTATAAAGTCATAACTCATCACAGGTTGGTTTTTATGATCTAAATTTGCTTTGTCTGTGAGTTGTGAGCAGCAAACAGCGATATAACCGTTTCAGATTCCGTCATTAGAAGCATTTCAGATGCTGAAGGGGTAAAACTATTCAATACCTCGCAAATAAGAAGACTTAGATTCATCTCGAGAGCTACTGATCTACAGCAGAGCTATTTTCCATGAATGTAGTGGAAGGAAGGCACCTCAATTTCTTAGTTCATATTTTTCAGGCACTATCATTTGTTCTGTATAGCTTCATATTGAGTGAACATCATTGTAATTAGCTTAATGCTGCTTTAGTCCCCTCAAAATAATGGCCTCATTGGCCCTTGTCTACTGGACTCCGCTTCTTTCTATTCACCACTACGTCACTGTCTATTCGGAGGTCAGGTCGCAGGCAGTGACCGACACAGCCTACTCAGTCTTGTAGCTGATGTCAGTCACAGCCGGACAGACTGGTTACAGGGCAGCATCACTGATTCTTGTCTCTGCTTGACTCACTACACTGTCTCATGATGAGGTTCTGTAAAAAGTTATCTCTCTTAAGTTTCTTGTAGAAAAACTTGCTTTAGCTGTAACTTTTCTTGTGCTTTTTGTAATTGAGTGCTTTAACTTTACCAGAACTTTAGCAGCTGCCATTGGTAAATCTTTTTCTCTCTCTCTTCCTTACAGAGCTATAGCCATGTCTTCCAGCTCAGCGATGGTGCGGATCCTGATAAAGGGCGGCAAGGTGGTGAACGACGACTGCACCCAGGAGGCCGACGTCTACATCGAGAACGGCATCATCCAGCAGGTTGGGAAGGAGCTGATGATTCCAGGTGGAGCCAAAGTGATCGACGCCTCTGGAAAACTGGTCCTCCCCGGGGGTATCGACACCAGCGTCCATCTGGAGGAGAGTTTCATGAACGCAACCACGGCAGATGACTTCTACAGCGGCACCAAGGTAACATCCTGCTGGAAATATCAAGAAAGATGAAGACGGAAGGGTTTAGATTGGAAGTAAGGCAAGAGCATGAAATAAGAACCATGTTTCTGCAGAATCAGTATTCTCATTCTACTTAATGTGCTAAATTTATCTCGACTCAGTTGGATATCTCCCCTAGATAAATAAATAGTAATAGTCTGTATGAAAAAAATGCATGGTTAAGCCTATTTTTGTGTGATTTAAGTACTTGACAAACTAAAAGTAAGAGTATTTTGTCATTAGTGCAAAATGAACATAACAGTTTCAAGTGAAATCACATGATAGTAAATATTTAGTTGACATAATTTGTGTTATGATATCTCGATATATAATGTGTTGGTTTTAATATCAGACAGAGTTGGGTGAAACTGATGCCAATTTTAGCCGAGATGTCAGGTTTTCTGTCTTTTCTTACTCTCCTATGATTGTAAAGATTGAGTTTTAGACTGCTGGTTGGAACAAACACCCTGCACTTTGATCTGTAGACTGTTGAAATGCTCTTCAGAGAGCCAGATGTCACAAATCCCGCTTTGAAATTGCGGGTGATAATCAAGAACCAGATAAACCGCGGACAGAAGCAGGATCATTGCTTAAAAAACATGTACAGAAAACAGCACAGAACCATTTAAATGTAAGAACAAGCTGCAATGCAAACTACAGTTGTGATGGCCATCTTTCATTTTACAGACACAATGATTGATCAATTATTCCAAAAAATAACCAGTAGATTTATAGTTCTAATATTTTCCTGGAAGTTTCACAAGGCTGAAGAGTGTCTTTCACCATCATTACACAACGATGATCTAGCACTTTTGCTCGTGGAATGAAGTAGGGTCGTACCGTTATGGGATCTTTAAGGTCAATACCCATACCGTTACAGGTATTTAAAAACTTTAACATTATTATACTTTATATAAACATTTTCAGTTAAATAAACTTCACGTTCGGTATCAGTCAATCACAGACCATTTAAAAATAAAGAATAAATAAAAAGAAAATAAAAAGCAAAATAATACTGTGAGTTCAGTGTCAGTTGCTTAACATTTAAATAATAATTGATATATGAAACCATTTCAAAATCAGACCAAGTATCATTTCCTGCATTATATGTTCGTAAAAAGGTTCGCAGATACTAATAGGTGCCTAATATCGGCTAAGCGATATATTGGTCTGGCTCTAGAATGAAGTCATCATGGCTGCTGATACGGACTGGGATATCCCACTCTGCTTCAGGGCACCATGATGACTCATCAGTCTGTAGCACTATGAGATGATGTGGTATGAGAGATGACGGAGGATGTTTTAGTAACTGGACAGACAGACCGCGGCCGCGAGACACTGGTGACAGACACTATTCTCCACTGTTCGCTCCACATTCCTCTCTCCGTCTCCCTCCTCGCCCCTCCCTGCCTGCTCCGCCGCCGTGCTCCAAAATAAGTCCTTAGACAAATGCAGATGAGTATCTGTTTCCATGGATACCAGGGGACTGCTGCAAAGACTGCTGCAAAGCCTTTTCACACACGCCATTGTGCTTGGAGACAATGGTTCTCAGACCCACGCCCCCCTCGTCCTCCCTCCCACTACACACCACTCAGCTGACAGATGCTCAGTGACACATGCACTTAGACACAAAACAAACTCTGTTTTGGGGTTATTACGATTTGCTGTAGTTTGGGTTTAAAACATTTAAATCTATTTTTTGGAGGATAGTAAGTAAGAAGTGCTTATACCGTAAAGAAATGATACTGTGAGGGGCAGTCAATCCTAGCTGTGCATTAACTACTGAAGGATTTATGTTTCCCTCAGCAGTCATCTGCAAATAACTATTAAAAAAATGCATTAATGGCAATTGAGCCTTCTTTTATGCTTAGAGCAGGAGCTGCGTTGATCAGTGGATCACCGTGCCTTCAGTATTTATGGGCTTAATAAATCAATATCTTCTGCTTCAACGTCACTCAATGCCTTAGTTTATTGATCATTTTGTTAATTTAACCTCAGTTCATGTTAGTCTTTAATGGCAATTGAAAAAAACACAGAATAACAGACTTAAAGATGTTTCCACAATACAGATAGCAATGACACCCTCAATTTAAGTAACTTGAGAGCCGTTGTTTGCATTTCTTCTAGGCTGCTCTAGCAGGGGGTACAACCATGGTGATTGGACACATTCTGCCAGAGAAGAATGAGTCTTTGCTGGAAGCCTACGAAAATTGCCGCAGCTCTGCGGACCCCAAAGCCTGCTGTGACTACGCTCTGCATGTGGGAGTTACTTGGTGGGGACCCAAGGTACTCCAACACTGTGCCTCCCTCTCCACATGATAATTTTTCTTTCCACAATAGTTCCTTTTAAGGCAAAATAAACAACATTAAGTCTTGAACTATTAGCTGTGAGCAGCATGTGAGTGTTAGTGATAATAGTTAATCATTGGTAAAAAATAATGAAAAACCTGATTTTTGCAATAGATATATTAGACTGTCTTTATCCACAAAAAAAATATTTTGCCAAATATTATGGGTACATACGAATTGCTGAGATCTGGATTCTACTGTGTACACAGAAAGACACTGGTTCAAGCTGAGAGATGCTAGAGACCATTTACACTTCCCTTTCCTGCAGGTGCGAGCTGAAATGGAGAAGCTGGTGAGGGAGAACGGAGTGAATTCCTTTCAGATGTTCATGGCCTATAAGGACATGTTCATGCTGAGGGACAGCGAGCTCTTCCAGGCTCTGCAGCACTGTAAGGACATCGGAGCCATAGCAAGAGTCCATGCTGAAAATGGGGAACTGGTGGCAGAGGTGAGGGGGACTCATCATCATCCAGTCTATTATTTCTATTGGAGAAATTAAATGATCATAAATGGCTTTTTTAATGAACTTTGTATTAATTTGTTGTATACATAATTCATGATATCTCCTCTCCTCTTCCAGGGCGCAAAAGAAGCACTGGACCTGGGCATTAGTGGCCCAGAGGGAATTGAAATCAGTAGACCTGAAGAGGTATTATACTGTAGCCAGGATTTAAAATAAACGTTTATTATATTTAGACTCTTTCTTTCTTTCTTTCTTTCAGTGATGAAATAAATCCAGTCTCTATCTTAGTTTTTCACTATGATTCCTCACAGTCTTCTGTTTCATTACAGTTGGAGGCAGAGGCGGCCCACAGGGCAATTACCATCGCCAACAGGGTGAGTGAGATCTCTCCAGCACAACTAAAGAAATATATGATGATGAAAAGACAAGATTATTTTTCTTATATTACATACTGTAACGTGTGTGTGTGTGTGTGTGTGTGTGTGTGTGTGTGTGTGTGTGTGTGTGTGTGTGTGTGTGTGTGTGTGTGTGTGTTTTCTGATAGGCCCACTGCCCGATCTATCTTGTCAATGTGTCCAGTATGTCTGCAGGAGACGTCGTGGCTACAGCCAAGATGCAGGGTAGGAACTATTTTCTGCTACAATTCCCATTATCATCTTGGGAATTTTTCCAAAGCAATTAATATAAATTTAGAAATGCAGTGCCGATGATAGTACAGATTTACTTTTGGAATTTTAATTATACATTAATAGGATAGCTCCATCAAATTTATTCACCTTGAGAGATTTATGATGGCAAACTCGGATTTTGTTCTTTATAAACCCTAAAATGTAAATTAACCACATAGGCACATAGATGCCAGCGCAGATGGGGCAGTAGATTTTCCTAACGTTCATGCTAAGAAGAAGAAGAAGAAGAATTCCTTTATTAGTCCCTCGAATGTGTGTTAAAGCGTGACACCAGGCTACCTCTATAAAGGTACTATGTTGTGAATGATGTGTTCTTAATCAAATGTGATATTAATACATTATAACTCCCATCTTGCTTGCTGTGCGCTCATCAGTTTCTCCTCTCTGCCGCTCCGCAGTCTGAGTGCTGGGCAGCCAAAGTCATTCAAATTGAAATAGAAATTGAAGTCATTTGGGCAAAAATCCCACTTGTGACATTCACTTGGCCAGAAATGAGTGCGCTTTGTACAGGTATAAAGGGTATATATATATATATATATATATATATATACACACACAAATATATATAGCCTGCACGCTGTCCAGTGCTGTTACAGATATTTCCTGGAATGATTCCTGCAATAATAATGCAGATTCTTCAAGAGCGCAGATGTGGAAGACCTGGAAACACTGACCAATCAGAATGCTTTTCGGGAGGGTGGCTTAAAGAAACTTGCGCAAAAAGTGTTGTGTGTTTCAGAAAGAGGGTGAATACAGGTATATTTACACAGACAGTATGATGTAAAATAATGTAGCCTTTGTTACATTAAAGCGTGTAAACATGTTCTAGTAGAAAGCCACAGTTATAAACCTGGAAATATATGAATGATAAGGGACCTTTAAAATGTTTTTAAAATAAACTTTTGAAATAGTAATTCTCTGGACAAAAAAATAGATTTTTAAATAGTCACTGGTATGTTTTCCCAACGTGTTTTAGAGTGAAACAACTCATGGTTTACTGGCTTAATCTTTTAATCTCTTGCTTGCTTAATCTCTGCCTCTTTGCTTACAACACTCTTTTCCCTATCATTTAATCCAGTGTGCATCCATATTGTACTGTCTAACCACAGGTAAGGTGGTCCACGGTGAAACAACCACAGCCCACGCTGTGCTGAACGGTATGCAGTACTATCACCAGGACTGGGCCCATGCTGCTGCCCACGTGACCGTGCCTCCTCTCCGCCTGGACCCCAATACTCCCAATTTTCTAATGAGCCTGCTGGGAAAGTGAGGAAAACGCTATAAAATCTCACATTAAATGTAATATGATGTCAGTGTTTCTGGTTCCCTCCACCGCTGCAGTAATAAATGTGACTTTTAATCTCACTCTGTTCGACCGCAGTGACACTCTGAATGTTGTGGGGTCTGACCACCGTCCCTTCACCATCAAACAGAGAGCCATGGGCAAGGATGATTTCACAAAGATCCCCCACGGGCTTCCTGGCATTCAGGATCGCATGAGCGTCATCTGGGAGAAAGGAGTGGTATGTGTTGTTCTTTCGTTCCTGTCTGGCTCTGTTTTGTTTTGGTGGTTATCGATTTGAACTTTTAAAACAAAATAAAAGACGGCATAACACAAAGTAAGTCCCAAAGAAACATCTGCTTCTGAAATCAGTTGTTTCAGTCAGATGTTGTGTGTGATACTTTGTTATAATTCACAGATTGGAGGTAAAATGGATGAGAATCGCTTTGTTGCAGTCACAAGCTCAAACGCAGCCAAGATCTACAACCTCTACCCCAGAAAAGGAAGGATCATCCCAGGAGCAGATGCTGATGTGGTGGTCTGGGACCCCGAGGGATCCAAGTATGAAACTCAATCCATCCATTCATCGACCGCCTTGCCTCGCTGCAGCTTTTATCTCTCGAATCTCTGGAGCGGATTAGCTTTTTGTCTGATTTAACCTTTCTCTCACCTCACCTTTTTCTTTTCCATCTCTGTCTGCAGAACCATTTCTGTGGATAACCAGGTCCAGGGAGGAGATGTAAACCTTTATGAAGGTCTCCGTTGTCATGGAGTACCCCTGGTGACCATCAGCCGTGGCCGTCTGGTCTATGAAAATGGCATATTCACGTGTGCCGAGGGCTCTGGAAAGTTTTGCCCCTTGAGGACCTTCCCAGATTACCTTTACAAGAAGATGGTCCAGAGGGAAAAGGTAGCAGACAGAACTGTCTTTCCTTCTTTTGTTTCCTTCTTTCTCTCTTCTGTCTTCCTTCCTTCTTTACTTCTTCTCTCCCTCATTTCTTTTTTATCTCCCCTTCTTTCTTTCTTTTCTTATTTCCTTCCTTTGACTCCTTCTCTAGTTTCCCTCTTTGAATTTCTTGTTTACTTCGTTTCCCTTTTTTTGTTTCCTTATTTGTTTTCCCCATCCCTTTCTTCTTTCTTTCTTTTCTTATTACCTTCTTCGGATTTCTTCTTAATCTTCCCTCTGAAGTTACCTTGTTTCCTTCCTGTGTTTCCTTAATTGTTTTTTCCATTCATTCATGCCTCCCTTCTCTCCCTCCTTCTCTCTTATTTCCTGATTAATTCATTTTTAAGTTTCCCTCTGTAGGTTCCTTTTTTACTTCTTGCACACTGTAGGCCAATAATGGTTTCCATGGCCACAAGGGTCTGTGTCGGCCCACATGCGCTAGAAAAGCAAGCTGCAGACTATATTCTCTATCCTTGGTCGTATTCTTGTGAAGTGGTCGCACACTCTTTTCCTTTTTCTTTTTTTTATTTAGATGGACAAACATAAATTTTGACCCTGACATGATTTAAACATGCAACCTTCTCGCTACAGTTGCACCAGAGTCAGTGTCAGGCAGTGGGATAAAATGTATCACAATTCAACCTCTGACAAAGTACACCAGTGTTGATATTGAGCTGTAGTCCAGCTAAGCTGCTATCTTGGTTGTCAAAAGAAGAAGTTCTCAACATAAGTGATCTTAATTCTGCTTGAGTGATATCACTATTAAGTCACCGTATTTCTGCTTGAAAATAATATTATACTAGTACTCTGTTACTAATGCTATTATTACTGCTACTTCACTAGTTTCTTCTAAGAAATCATTTTCTATTCATGTTTACAATTCAGTATAAAACTATTTGAAACGACTTTATTTTTTTTGCATTCACATATTCATTAACCTGGATGTATGCATTAATGTGTGTAATATATCTGTGTATGCGTGTTGACATGTTGACCTACCAGTGCCAGGCTGTGAAAGCTGTCGAGCGGGAGCCCTACACGGGTGATGTGGTTGCAGTGGTCAACTCGGGAAAGAGGGACCTTGGCGATTCAGATGTGGGCACTCCAACACGCCCCTGCACCCGGCACGGGGGTGTGAGGGACCTCCAAGAGTCCAGCTTCAGCCTGTCTGGTAAGAATCAACAGATTCACTGAGATATCAATATTTCTATTTTTAATTTATATGATGTGTAAGAGAGGGAGTATTTTTTAGGATGCATTCTTTCATACTAACTGCAGTCTTTTTGGTAAAATCTAGAGAAATGCTATTCTGTCACTGATTTTCCAACCTATATTGGCCTGAGGGCGCCCTATTTAAGAAATTTGTTTTTATAGCCCTTTATAAAAGAATGTTACAAATTGCTTTGCCAAGCCAAGGTATATTAGAAGTCATACACATCCTCTTTTCCGTTATATTCTTCATTTATATACATATTCAGACTTCAAAGTTCCCCACTATACGTTTTAAATCATTTTAATTGGGACAGTAGAGGTTGGATAGGAAATTAGGAGATTGTCGGGGTCTGACAAGTAACAAAGTTTTGTGGCCGGATTCACACTATTTATCGACAGCACCTTCACACATAAGCAACCAGGGAACCGCCCCCAGTACACATTTAGACCAATGGGGAATATTTACTGAAATTATTTTGCATCAAATGTACAATATGTTGCTGCCTGGTAGGGCTGTGTGATTAATCAAATTTTAGTTTCAGTAAGGAGTTTGGCTTGCAAAGTCCAGCGCACCCCCATAGTTCACCAAACTGTCGGTTATATGCTCAGGTGTTTTCAGTCGGTTATGGCAGTGCACTACCACATATTTGATCTTATTTATATTGATGTACTGTTTTATCTTTAAATGTGTATATATTTTCATATTATTTATTTATCTATATTTTGTTTATTTTTTGTATTTGTTTTGTTGAATTATATTTAAATTTCCCCCAAAAAAATCAGCAAGTTTTTTAAAGTTCATTCAATAAATGTTTTCAAAGTTAATGAGTTAAATAATCGTGATCTCAATATTGACCAAAATAATACCATAGTTAATAAATAATAATTTACCATAATTGAGCAGCTCTAGTGCCTGGGAATTAATTTTGCCTTGGAAGTTTACAGTTTGCTCTGTTTGATTAAAAAATGATTATTCAGGCAAAAGAAGGGCCAGATTCAATGTCATAAATGCACTATGTACATACATTACACCCATACTGGCTGCTAAACAGAAATGGTTTAAGTAGCATTTGAAATGGAATAAGAGGAATTGAATTGATGAGTATACTTGCTTGAACCCCCCTGGAACTTAACTTAACATAAGCTTAGCATAACCCTTTACAATACCACAAGTAAAGATGATTGAGCTGCACTTACATACTACGAGGAAACAGAAGTTCCTCGTGTTTCACTGCTGAACCCATTCACATCATCACGTTCCCAGGTGCCCAGATCGATGACAACCTCCCAAAGAGATCCTCGGCCAGGATCCTCGCTCCTCCTGGAGGTAGATCCAGCGGAATCTGGTAACCAATCAGACGGCCGATACGTGAAGCGGAAGAATGACACCTGAGGGAAACATATGGCCAAGCAAGATGATTTGTTTTTTCTCTCTGGAAGCTTAGGATGTGTGCGGGGCGTTATGGAGTCATGTTTTTTTTATTTTGAACTCAGCACAGTTACATAGGACTGTGAAACGTTAAGGTGTATGACATTTTCTGTAATACTATTGGATTATTGCTACCAAATTACTGTCAAATATAAGCAGCAAATAAAAGATGAGTTGTCGGTGAATTAGTTTGGCAGTTGGACCATGTTAGGGGAAATATGTTACAAATAGATTTAGGAATATGAGGGGTGGTTTTTATGATGCGATTGTGTTACCTCACTGTAAAATACGATTTTGCACTTGTATCATGTTCTATTTAGATGCCTTTTTACATGATTTCATGTCACAAATATCACAAATGTCTTTTTACTGCGAGCCATGGTGAGTGAAATGTAATAAATTATTACGAGGGTGTCGGCATGACGTTAATATGTCAGTTATGAAAAAAATGTAGTTGACCAATTGATGAAAAATATCATAATGCAAGCTAACCTTTTGTGTGCATTTGTTTGTGTATTTATTTTTTATATATTGAACGATTTGTGCTATTTTCCGTTGATGCTACCGTTGTTTCCTTAGTAGGAATGAGGTTCAGTAGTTCATTATTGTCAGATCACCATTTCCAAACATGTTTACAGCCTTATCGCAGAATAGACTTCTGTTCCACCCCCACCAACTGTGAATGAGCCTGTGCTGTTTGTACTGTGCATGGTAGCATAGTTAGAACTACTGAAATAAGCACTAATGTTGCTCATGTTTCGCAGCATTCTTTGTGATTGTCTCCATTTTTCCACAGAGAGCAAAAAGTCTCACCCAAACTGCCTTTTTCTCACCTGAGAACACTGACACCCACAAACACATCGTCCCACACTGCCGACAGATCGTGACATGTTGATCGTTGTCGTTTCTTTTAGAGCGGGCACTTTTTACTCGACTGAAATGGCAGGGGTCAAAATGTTACTCTGACTGACATTTCCGATGTAACACACCACTATGAAGCATATAGAGAAGGCGAAGTGATCCTCTTCAGCATTCAGAGTTGAAGTCTAACAGCCGATACGTTGGTTAATTAATGCCATTTCTTCAGGGGATCAAACGCCTTCACACCGTACGCCACTGAAAGCTCAGCATCAAAACTGGAAGGCATGCTTGTTTAGCAACTACAGAAAAGCACTGATACTATTACTGTATTTTAATTGTTTGTTTTTAGTTGTGAATAATTGTCAAAGTAACTGATTTTGTCGTGTTTTTGTTAAAACTGCAGTGTAAGCAGGGATGCACACAAGATTTTGACCATGTTTAGACTCAGTTATGTATAGAAGATCATCAGTTAAAGTTCAGTTAAGGTTGTTTGTTTTTGGACAGATTTATCTTTTAGAGGCTCCAGTGAATCTTGTTGTGTCTTCCCCCTCCCAAATATACACTGGTGCTGAACAATGTGTTGTCACATTGACTTCCTTTTATCTCTTATTTCTTCTTGCAGCTCTTTATCACATGATTTGAGTGCAAATAAACCACAATGAAATCTCCAACCGAATCCTGTGTCTGATTGCTGACCCGTGATGAAGTGCTGAACTTGTACCGCACTTTACTTTAAAACTTTAATTTTATGCTACTTTATACTTCTACTTCGCTACATTTCAGGGAGAAATATTGTACTTTTCACTCTGCTACATTTAATGAACAGGTATTTATTTTTAAACCTGTGGGTTTCAATCATTTTGGCTTTTTGGCCTCTAATAAAAAACATTGTCAAGTCTCCTAGTAGTGGACTATTTTACAATGTTGTTAGAGCTGAAACAAATGAGTCAATCAACAGAAATTTCGTCTTCAAATTTTTTAATAATCAATCAATTGTTTAAGTCAATCTTCACCCTCATTTTCAGTTAAGATCCCCAACTGCTTTTCTTGCTTTTCTCTGTTTTATATCATTTTAAAATAAATATCTTTGGGTTTTTGGCTGTTGGTTTGACAAAACAAGCCATCTGAAAACACATATTTAAGCTTTAAGAAGCTGATGGATGGATCGATTTCCACGATTTATGACAGTCCAAAGACGTGCACGTGTTTGGTTAATTGATGACTCTAAAATTGCCCGCAGGTGTGGGTGGTTGTCTGTCTCTGTGCGTCTCTATGTGCCCTGCGATAGACTGGCGTCCTGTCCAGGGTGTACCCCGCCTCACGCCCGATGTCAGTTGGGATCGGCTCCAGCCCCCCGTGACCCCGACAGGGACAAGCGGTTGAAGATGAATGAATGACATTTTAGACCAAACAATTAGCTGATAAATCAAGGGAGGAAATAATCTACATATTAATCGATAATGAAGCCCTAACTGTTGCATTTAACACTATTCTGTGCCTTGCAGGCCGGTCAGCAGATTAAAAAATTGTGCAATAGAACAGATGATTTTATATAACCTAGTGTATTGTTTTATGTTGCTGCTACATTCATCTATGGTGCTCTTACTGTATGTGTTTTTTTATCTTACCTATTTGTTTTATGATTATTTTGAGGGTATGGATATTACCCTTACCTGTTTTATACTTTTATAAGTTTATGATTTTTTTTTTTACTATCGAGACAATTCAATAAATCATAGACAATAAATAATGTTGATATGGCAATAAATATTGATTCTTGAATACTTCTCCCACCATTGTTGCTGACATTTTTATCCGGCAGCAGATAAAATATAAACATACGGCATTTTGTGTAGCCTGACCTCAGTAAAAACCTCAGTCCCCAGCAGGTCTAAAATCTAACCAGACACATCATGTGTCTCTTAGCTGTAACAGGCCAAAGTCCTATTTATAATGAACCTTTAACAGCATGGAGTCAGGCGCATGCGCGCTTGGAGCTGGATTGTTGCAGCCCCAGACAGGGCGGCCCGTTACCAAGCGCTGCACCGCGCAGGTTCTGACAACGACGACAGCAGCGGGCACTGACACAAGGAATACCAACGTGATAACAACACAGACGCTCCTGAATACAGTGAGTATCAACGCACGAAACAACACACGCACACCCGCTCTCGTTTTGTTTGTTTCCCGTTTTGTGCAGCTTGTGTTTTATTCCCATGCAGTGAGGATATTTCCCGTGCACTGACAGTGCTCAGTTATCCGGGGAGGCCTGTAGAGGGGGCCGCTCGGAGAGCAGCACCAGCGTTGCGGGTTTCTAACCCAAAGGCACACAGCAAAAAGGGCACATTTATTGTTCTCGGCTCGGGCTGGAAATGTCAGACCCCCGCCCATTTGTTCTTGTTACACTAGTGGGTTTTGCACCCAGGATTTTGCTGCAGTCATCATCGGATCTTTCTGGAAGGCCCGGCAGGTTTTTGGAGAATAGATTCACGCGATACAATAATCCATATTTATTTAAAAAAAAAAAAATACACCCACTGCGAGGTATGCGCCTGATAATGTAGCTGAGCCTGCATGGTTCGGCTCTTTAAACGCTCTTATTGTTGGTTGTATGGTTGGAGTTTATAATCATGTAATTGCTAGCCAAGCCCCACGGGAGACTGCTGCACGCTGCCGAAGGTGCATTCACAACATTATTGGTGTAGAAACCACTGCTTCCATGGTGATTCAGTTGTTTTTGAGTGTGAAATAACAGCCCACTGTCATTTCTCTTTATGGCTGTCACCTGCCCGCAGACAGAGCGGCGTGTAACCGTATAACCATCATTTCACAGTTCATGACTTGATTGTGTTAATGTGCATTTTTACTGCAGGGGAAGTCAAGGTGTTACAGGCCCATTTTGACACCACTGACGGTATTAGCAGGCAAGCAAAGTGAGCACAGATAAAGGCTGGAGCTGCCAGATGTGTAAAGCTGCTCACAAACATCAGGATATTTCTGTTTAATCTAGGGGGGATTATGCTCACAACACATCTGTAGATTAAAACTGAAACTAAAGATGCTTCTGAGGCACTGTGTTGACAGTCCAATATCAAGGGTATTTGTATCACCAGTGTCAGTGGGTCCAACAGGACCACAAATGCAACATGTTCTGACCCAGTGCAAGATCTCTAATATGAGGCGACAAGGAAAACTGACCCTGAAAACCCTGGGACCAAAGGAAAGTACGTTTAAAGAGAGACCCCCCTGCGTTAATCGGTTGAAAGAGATTATAGTCAGGTCTAATGCGACTGTACAACATCCTAAATCTGACGTCCAGGACAATTAGATCAAGAAATGGGTTCACTGAAATGAGTCCAGTAAAGTAGGTCCGTGAATAAGTCTACAGCTGAAACAATAAGTCAATCAACTGACATATAGTTTTCAGAAAATGTATTCATTTAAATAAACGATTATTATTATTAATAATTAAGTCATTTCTAAAAGTCAAAATACTAAATATTCCCTTGCTCCAGCATCTATTTGTGCTGTTTTTCTGTCTTAAATGATGATAAATCAATGATTTCTGGGTTTTGGATTGATGATCGGACAAAAAGACATTTGGAGACATTTAGGAAACTAAATGGGAACTAAAGGGAATTGTTGGAACAGGCGTTTTTTCTGTATTTTCTGACAAATTTTCTGAGTTACTGGCTGTAAAAATGTTGAATATATCTTTAGGATTTTTTAGTAGGTTGTGGCAGTTCACTAAAACATAGTTGATACATTTTTTTAATATTTATTTAAAAGTATCTATATATATTATTTATTTACATTCATTTGTGTTTCAGTTGAATTATATAAATATTCATGCGTTCATTCATTCATTTATCTTCAACCGCTTGTCCCTGTGGGGGTCACGGGGGGGGGGGGCTGGAGCCGATTCCAGCTGACAACCGGCGTGAGGCGGGGTACAGCCTGGACAGGACGCCAGTCTATCGCAGGGCACATAGAGACAAACAGAGACAGACAACCATTCACACCTACGAGCAATTCAGAGTCATCAATGAACCTAACACGTGCACGTCTTTGGACTGTGGGAGGAAACCGGAGAACCCGGAGAGAACCCACGCAGACACAGGGAGAACATGCAAACTCCACACAGAAGGGCCCTAGCCGGTATTCGAACCAGGAACCCTCTTGTTGTGAGGCGACAGTGCGAACCACCAAAATCCAAGTTTAATAACTGTAGGATCTTAATAAAGTCGTAATACTCGTAATGTCAATATTGACCAAAATAATCACAATTATGACATTTCACATAAGTATGCAGCGATATATGTAAATCAGTTTAGCATTTTTCTAAGTTCAAGATGTCTGCTGAGTTAGGTAAAGGTTATGTGGAAGATCAGTGGACGGGGCAGTGGAGGACGTGGTCCGCAGCTTAGTTTCGTAGACGTTGGGATATCCTGGGAGATGGATAAGAGCAATCTTAGTAAATCTATTCACATACGGGGGTAAATTGAACGACAGATGAAGTAACTTTCAACCAAAGGTTTTTGAGATTCAGCTGACAAAAAATCACGTCAAACTGAGCGTCTAATTCTCTCTTCTCACGCTGTTTGTTTCAGGAAGGGGATGGCAGTTAATGTGTACGCCACATCTGTGTCGATTGACAACCTCAGCCGACATGACATGCTGGCATGGGTCAACGATTCTTTGCACCTCACCTACACTAAGATTGAACAGCTCTGTTCAGGTAAGGCTCCAGTCAAATACTGCTCTCAACAAATAAAACCACAACATGACTGCAAAAACAAATTGTTGTGTCTTTGTGTGTTTTCCAGGAGCGGCGTATTGCCAGTTCATGGACATGTTGTTTCCAGGTTGTATCCTTCTGAAGAAGGTCAAATTTCAAGCCAAGCTGGAGCATGAATTCATACACAACTTCAAAGTTCTTCAGGCAGCTTTTAAAAGGATGAGCGTTGACAAAGTCAGAATACTTTTGTGTACCACCATATATGTTTGATATTTATTGTTTCATCATATAACAGCAGTATAAGATGCATGTTATGTCCCATGGCGCTCCTAAAACATTTCCCTGTTTCCATCCTCCAGATAATTCCTGTAGAGAAGCTCGTAAAAGGGAAGTTCCAGGACAACTTTGAATTTGTGCAGTGGTTCAAGAAGTTCTTCGACGCCAACTACGACGGGAAGGAGTATGACCCTTTATTATCCAGACAGGGGCAGGACGTGGCCCCTGCCCCCAACCCAGGTGATCACTTTATCCACAAACCAAAGAGAAACCCAGGTAAACCAAACAGTTTTGCCTTTGCTGCACGGTCTTGCTGAGCTTTGGATGGCTCAAAAGCGCTCCCTGCAAGCAAGTGGTGTGAGCAGCACGATTCACAGACTGACTGCTGTCTTCTTAGATCCATCTCACTGCCCAGCATTCACAAGCAACATGACGCTGTGTAGGTATGATTGAGTCACTGGTGGGATTGTAGGAATCACCACAGTGACTACTGGGATGCAGCAGTGGGGTTGGAAATCCACCTTTGAAAGTCACATTTCCAATTGTAATTGACAGAAATATCAACCATTTTCTCCAGTGTCTTGCATCAAGCAGCTGATGCAACACTGCTGCAGCTCCATCTCTGATCAAACTGAAGATACAAAGTTTGTCTCATTTTACTAACAAGAGTAACGTCAGCCTGACCAGCCTTGCTATGTCTCTGTGAAAGCTTTTTGCTTGGAAATCATGGCGAATAATCTAATTTGACTTGTAGTGTGTCCTAGGTCTGCCTTGTGACTCTGTCACTGGTAAGCAGTGTGGTTGTAAATGGGCATTTATTTTCCAAACTGTGATAATGCGTGTTGGCATGTTTTGACTTTTAGTTTAACACCTCTGCTGAAGCACTTATAGAGGTTTGGCAGGATGCAGGGTTTTTCTGTTTTAAAGATTTCGACTCAAACATTCAACCATTTCAAAATATTCCATAAGTTCTTATTTATAATTTAAAGTTTTTGATAATTTGACTTAAAATCCGGCTATCCAAATTTGTGTCTTTTAAATCCATTCTTCTTGTAAAACAATTTGAAATCCTTTCACAAAAATGGCATACCAAAGGCACAACATTATGCTATAAGCTGATAACATCAGCTCTCTATAATGTGCTATATCCATCGCCACAATTGCTACAAAGCCAATATAAATGCAGTTATTAATCAGTATTAATTCAAATGCTTAACATCTCTGATCACCTCTGATCACTCCAGGACCACAGAGGACATCTCCAACAGTCCCCAAAAACATGCCAACACCACAGCGGGTCCAACACAACACTCCAGCCCTGAGGAAGAATCCATCATTGTCTAGAAACGGGGGCAGTGATGCTGAGATCATGGAGCTAAATCAACAGGTAGAGAACAATAGTGCAATCAAACTATGTTATCTATCTTGCCCCTTCCTAGTCTCATATCTATTGTTTCCGTATGGAATTAAGTCCTACTTAAAGCAATTTACTTATTGCATTAATAGCAATAATCTTTTCAGATAAGACATTTTGACATGTTACAGTAGGAAAAGCTTTTCCTCAAAAGTCAAAATGTCTGCTATGAAGAAGTGTTTTGCTTTTTATACATGGAAAGTCAAGATTCACACTTGTTTTTTTTGTTTCTCTCCAAGTTGATGGAGTTGAAGTTGACTGTAGACGGACTAGAGAAGGAGAGAGACTTCTACTTCAGCAAACTACGGGACATTGAGCTGATCTGCCAGGAACACGAGAGTGAAAACAACCCTGTCCTCAGCAGGATAATCAACATTCTCTACGCAACAGAGGTATCTATCCTTTATCAGCAACAAATACAGGCTGCGCTGCACCTTTTTAATCCACATAGACTTTACTCAGAAACACTCCCACCATTCAAGAGTCAGCTTAAATCCCATCTCTTCAGGATCACCTACAACACCTAAAATCCGCCATCTTCCACCCTCTGTTCTTCTATTAATGTCATTTTCTTTTGTTCTAGTGTTGTTTAACGTGCTTCCTGTTTGATTGTCTATTTTTTTTTTTTTTATGTGTAAAGCGTCTTTACATACTAAGAAAAGCGCTGTATAAAATTGGTCTATTATTATTATTATTATTACCTTAAAGTGAGTTACTATAGAGAGCCGTGGCGAAACCTCAACATCCGATTTCTGTTCCAGAAGTGAGTAAATCTCATTCAAAACCCCATTGATGTTTGTAATAAAGTGAATTCCCTGGAGGCTTGAGGAACAGAGGACCAAACAGTGTAGAAGACAGCAGAGACTACAGCAAAAACGTTACGGATATCCTAGAAATGGGCGAAACCAAGCTAGAGCCTGTATCCATACAGTGTTTTTCTCTGGCAGAATGATAAACATATACAGCTCTTGATGGACGGGCACAGCCAGAACAAGCTTCTCCTCGTTTCTCTTGGTTACCGGAGTGAGGAGTCCTGCCCCGTTTGATATATGATTGGTTGCCTGAAAAAGAGCAACACTGACCACACCTGAAAAGTTTAAATATTCTCAACTACAAGCCGTCAGAGCGGCCACACAATAATGTCAGAACACTCTGAAATGACGCTGGGTGTCGTGTACCGCTCTCCTCTTTGGGAACAACTGAAAAAGGTGATGCTGCTCCGTGGACAATCAGCCGTATGGTGACAGAAGCACTCGTATCGATGCGCTGGGCACATTTTTATGGGTAGTTTTGGTATGCAAACAAATTAATTGTTGTTGAGGATGCCAATTTGTCTTATTACATGGAAAGTTCACCACGTAGCACATTTATTTTTCCAGAAAGACCAATAAAACAAATGTAATGAGTTGCAGAAGCACTTGAGCTCACATATGTAGAGGACATAGTTTATCTGTTTGTAAGTTGTCTTCAATCAGGAATCATTCAGAAAGGCTAATAACAGAATAACCCCCCGTGTTTTTCAGGATGGCTTTGCACCTCCGGAGGATGAGGACCTCGATGAACAAGCTCACCTGGACCAGGATGAATACTGAGCCCTTCCTTTCCCTCCCCCACTTACATCCCCATTTTCCCTTTCCTTTTCTTTTTGCCCTCATTTGTTTTTACTCTCTCTGCACGCTCTCTATAGATACTCACCATTATCCCAGCTCTCTGTCTGTCTGTCTTTTCTTTCTCATGTGTATATCTGTTCGTAACCTCGCCCCATGAACCCTCTGGCTGTCTACACACTATACACAACTATTCTGCATCATCTTCTGCTGCTCCTTCCTGCCTCCACTTACACAGTAACAAAAACAGTAATGTACAACATATCCCAGTTATTTCAGCATGAGTAACACAGAAAATCGAGCCACACCTGGCATGGAGGTTGTTATGGCAAACAGTGAATTTTAAGTCTGTAAATATTGCCAACATTAGGATTTCTGAGAGAACAATGTCTTTGCTCATTATGGAGTTATTTATTTGCCTTTGGTGCGCTGTGAAACTTGTATTCGAGCACAGAACAACACTGCTCCAATGTGCCATCAAGACACTCCCTGAGCTACTAAAACTGTAACTAAAGTGACTTTTTAATACCTATTTCTTATTTATTTAACTTATATTTAATTCAGATTAACTTACTGTAGCAAGATTGGTGCAAAACCTACTGTACATTAATTGAAAGCTGAGGCCATGTGTGTTATTTCAGTTATGGTTTCTGCTTGAGTCAGCATCGAGCTTTTAGTTTCTGTTATGGTGGGCTCATGGCATGTAGAAACGCAAAGGAAGGAAATTCTTTGGTGTAATGACTCAAGGCGTATGATCAGTACTCTGTGATTATTCATTATTGATCAGCAACATATCTGAGCATGAGAATGTTACACATTGACTGTGAATGAGTGATATTTTGTATATGTATTTTGTGTGGAGATTTTGTCCAGTGTCGCACGATCCTGGCTAATTGCCGTTGTATCTTTTAGGCCGACATGCAGAAGCCTATGAGTTTGAAATTTATAAGTGGAAAACCACCTGCAGACCGACAACATGGTTATAGACTGTAGCAGTTGTAATGTTTTATTCTAAAGTATAAGGGAGCCTGACGCTGAATTAATACAGACACACTTTCACATGACAGATTTAGTCATGTTTTTCCTGCTAATCATACTGTTTTTAATTTGCTGTCAAGGGTCGCCCAGGGTATATTAGTCAGTATTAAGACATCTGTGACCAGTTGACTGGTCATTATAAGCATCCACTTAAACCAAGGAAGACTCCTTGTCCTTCCCAAGCTTTTTTTACTTGCAAACTGACTGTCGTCTGCTATGGAACTTGCATTCATCGACCATGTAAACATAACAGAACACTCATCTTTTGAGTTTTGAATAAATAAAACAGTTGTGAAATAAATGGTGGTGGTTTATTTTGAGTGATAATGGATTTGTCATGCAGATTACATGGACCATGTGTTCACTTAATGAATCTTACCAAACACTCCCTGTATATGGGGATAGTTTATATGAGCTTATTGTGGTCCACACTAAAGCCTATGGAAACATATGAACAATTAGATGCAAAAACATCGGAAGAGACACCTCATTTGGAGTTTTGATATGCATGTTAAATAATTATATTGAAAAAATTAGCCAGTTGACACACAAAAAAAAGGTGTGAAATAAATGGTGGTGGTTTATTTTGAGTGATAATGGATTTGTCATGCAGATTACATGGACCATGTGTTCACTTAATGAATCTTACCAAACACTCCCTGAATATGGGGATAGTTCATATGAGCTTATTGTGGTCCACACTAAGGCTTATGTAAGTATATGAACAATAAGATACAAAAACTTCGGAAAAGACACCTCAATTTGAGTTTTGATATGCATGTTAAATAATTATATTGAAAAAATCAGCCAGTTGGCACCAAAAAAAAAAAAAGGATGGAGGATGCGGGCATCGATCCCGCTACCTCTCGCATGCTAAGCGAGCGCTCTACCATCTGAGCTAACTGCGACCGGATTGAGGGAGTTAACCTTCCGCTTTATCGGACTACTTGTTATCCAGCAGGAACTATAAAGTCGTATTCGTGGGGCTATGCAAAATACACCGGTTGAATATTACATTATCGTGTGAGGACTTGAGGAACAGCAGATGGCAGCACAGCACCATATATGCTGGAGAGGGCCAGTGCACGTTACATGTAACTGTATCACCAGTCGGACACCGTTCGCTGGTATTATCCCTATTCGGACGGATCTGGTCTGCCGCAGTTTCCGCTCTTTTCACGGTGCTTTTAATAGGTGGCCGCCACCGAATATGATTAATTTACGCAATAATAAGAATATACAAGTGAAGTTTCATATTTGTACATGAACATTTGCACGTCAAATTAGTAAAATAAAGTGACCATGCGGAAAGAAAGCAGCGCAGGTGGTAGTTTACAATAAAAATGGAAATTAAGAAGACTTTACGGTGTATTTTGGAGCTGTTAAAGCATATCATTTTATTGTGAAGGACTGAAGTATGGTCCCGCATGTTGTGATAGCATTGTTTACCGGTGTTTAGGGCGAGGAGATCTGGGTGTCCGACTAGGGCCGAGAGGAGCACGCGGCTAATTCACCGGTGTTAGCATCCTTTTGACCAGTGTTGTTAACACAAAGATAAATTAGGCCGTAAAAACTATATTTGGTTACAAATATAACAATTAAGACTTTAGTTTGCCACCATTAAATTAACTCTAAACGTTACAACATAATTGATATTTGTAGGTAAAACAGAAAGTTTGATCAAAATTTAGCCAAAAACCGACTGGTGACACAGAGCCGTTACACTGTTCCAGAGACTACGAGGAAGCATTTCACGCGTGGAAATGCCCGAAAAGAGACTTTTATTTACCGATAATTTAATATTCCCTGATTCCCCACACTTAATCTAATTCAAACACTTCATTTTGGATTAAGGATACATGTCAAAGTTTGCCAATTTACCTGTAGGAGGACACCGTTCCCGCCGGATCGTCTGATCACCGTGGCAACCGCGGAGGGATACTGAACCAAAATGTGTTTGGTTCTTTTTTTACCAACTTTATTTTTAATTTACAAAATACACAAAATGCATCAAAGCAAATGTTGAGCACCACATTAATAACAACTGGATAACAAATAGACTCAACAACAAAATAAAAACATACACAAATAGAGTTAAAAAAATAATGATCATTTTTTTAAAAAGGAGGAAATTAGCAGGAACAATGAAAATTAAATTGAGTTATATTAAAGTGGGAGCACAGATTTATAGTTTTGGTAGATTTCTTGTTATTAGCAGAGGATGTTGACTTGAAACACACCTTCAGTTCTTTCATGAAAACACAAATTTACACTTGCAAGAATTAAAATGAGATTAATTAAAAAGTATTATTTTTCATCTGGAGCGTCACTCTTTTGCAAGAGGAGCTCAAAATCACAGCAGATATTCTCTAAAATGAATCTACAGATATCTTGCCACAGTTTACAGGTATATTAAGAAAGTCTCAGTATGGGAGTCACAAAAGACACTTCAGATCTAGATCAACATATTTGAATTTGATAAAGAAGGAATAGGACCAGGTGGAGAGATTAGATCTCCACACTGGCCTGGGAACGCCTCGGGATCCCCCAGTTAGAGCTGGTTAACGTGGCCCGGGAAAGGGAAGTTTGGGGTCCCCGGCTAAAGCTGCTGCCACCCCGACCTGACCCCGGATAAGCGGTTGAAGATGAGATGAGATGACACTTCTTTAACCTTATTAACCACAGAAAATAAGTTATTTACTAATCCAATAAAATATAAGGAAAAAGAGATAATTAACATTGGAAAAGACGGATTTTATGATTGTTTTTACTCCCAGATGGGCTGAAGCATACCTTACCAACTGGTGAGTCAGTTACATCCTTTTCTAGCAGAGAGCAAATCATATTTCAAGCAAAACTGACATTAGTGAGTGTTGCTCACTAAAACGCTGGAGGGAGCAGGTTTGAATCCCACACTTCCCAGAAAACGGTGCTTGACTGCAGTACTCATCAGTTATTTTTCTTTATTATTTGCCTCACTTTCTCATCATTTTTAAGAGAAATGTTTCCCCTCCCTATACTTTTGAGCACACTGAGGGTTTAATACATAGTCTTTCTTAAAAAACAACAAAATTAGATTATTTGGTCACTTAAGAAGACTTAAAATAGTCACTAAATCGCTGCATAACTGAAGTAAACCTAATGTTTAAGCACCTACGTTATAAAAGATACTCATCACTGAACAACACTGGAGAGCTTCAATAGCCATGCGTGGGAACAGATGACTGGACACATTGTGTTAAGATTACAAACGTTTGTAGTTGTCAATTTATTCACAAATTCAAAGGTCAGACAAATACTGCACACTGTTGAGATCACAATAAATCAGCACAAAAGTGACGGTGTTACCTTACAACAGTAGCAACCACAACAACCACGGGAACATCAAAAATGATAATAATGATGTTTTAAGCAAGATAAAACTAAGCATCATTGTGAAATAATAAACTTGCACAACAACATTGCAGTAATGGATTGTAGTAACTACATAAGCCTTACAGCCATTCTAATGCGTATGATCAATACATTACAACGTGATGATGTCTTATGTCAATCTTTTTTCAAGAACACAAGGGCAGTTTACAAGTGAATGATTTCTTTGTGTGGGAAATAGCAAAATCCATACAATGTCTCAAGCCCCCAACATTTTCTTCACCATGTAACCGGGCATGTTGTAGAGGAAGAGCGCCAAGATGGCCAGCAGCAGGAGAGCCGTGACGATCTTGATGGTCAGCCACCTGTACTGGTCACAGATCAGGTGTTTCGCAGCTTTGAAAGGGATGAGGAACCAGAGGAGGGCGATATCTGGACGACTGGTGGAGACAAACGGTGTAGAAATGAGAGATTTGACAATATAAACTAAACAAATCCATTGGTTTCATTGTTTCATAAGTGGTGCGGTGACAAAGTACTGATACAACTTAAGCTAATAATCACTTCCCCTCCACTAGAATTGAAGGTAACCTATTTGGTAAATGGACCGCATTTATATAGTGCTCATGGGGGGGCGGCAGTAGCTCAGCCCATAAGTTAGCCGGTTCGAGTCCCTGTGTGGACCATTAATGGAGTGTGGACTAGTGGCTGGAGAGGTGCCAGTTCAGCTCTTGCACTGCAGAGGTGCTGTTGAGCAAGGCACCGAACCCCCGACTGCTCGGGGCGCCGATCCATTGGCAGCCCCCTCGCTCTGACATCTCTCCATTACTTGCATGAATATAGGTCCTGTTTGTGCATGTGTGTGTATTTCGGGCCTGTGTGTGTAACATGTATAATAACAGAGTGATCAGAGGTGATTCTAGAGTTTGTTGGGGCCCTAGGCAAAAATTCAAACCAGCATTCATGACCATTATAAGTTTGTTTGGACTAGATCATGTACGTTGCTTGCAAACAGAGTGAAAATAAACAAAACACCTCTGGAACGGGGCCCCCTACTGGCTCCAAGCAGTTACCTGCCTTGCCTGCTGGTAAGCAGCGCCCTTGGCTACCATGCAAGGTGCTGGCCAACCATCAAGAGTAATTTGGCGTTTTAAAGTAAAGTACTTTTGGACTGAACCAAAAACACTCTGGTTCAGGTGGACAACACGTTCTTCCTCCAACCACCGCAACTATTTTACAGATTCTCCTCAATGCAATCAGGTTGTTTTTCATAAATGTAATTTTGATTCCACCAGATTATGATGAAATAAAAGACTCAGAGGAGGCAAATGTTATATTGTAAAGGTGTAAATGAGATGTGATACTCCATTTAAGTTTGTTTTGAAACTTTACCATAGACTTCTAAAGAAAAGATGATCTTCACTTTCAAGAGCACGGCAAGGAAGGGATTGGGTGGATTTATTAAAATTGCTTAAATCATTTTACTTTGACAGTGGTGTAAGTCATTGTTTGTGTAGTAGCTATTTCTGTTTTACTTTGGAAGTTTAAAAAAGGAAGCTAGCTTTTACTTGATTCTGTAAGAATGAAATGCATATTATTGACTGAGCCACAAATGTCTATCCATCCATCTTCAACCGCTTGGCCCTATCGCAGGGGGGCTGGAGCCGGTCCTAGCTGACATCGGGCGTAAGGCGAGTACAAACATCACATTTACACCTACGGGCAATTTAGCCCAGAGAAAGTCCACGCAGACACAGGGAGAACATGCAAACTCCACACAGAAGGGCCCCAGCCCGGATTCGAACCGGCAACCCGGCTATGAGGTTACAGCGCTAACCACCACATCACCGTGCTGCCACTGTCCTTTCAGTTTCATAAAACATATGTATACAAATGACAGGACTACCAGGAAGTCAAGGTGTTTCAGACGTATATTTATGCACAAATTTGAAATATTGTACATTAACAGGACAAAACATTGTTAAGCAAGAAAACGCCAACATAAGCCAACTCATAGGTGATTAATGGACATTACATTACAATTTAATGGGAACTGCACTTCAAGAAACAAGACAGGCTGCAGTTGTCACACCAACAGTAGCGATATGTTATATGTAACAATTATTTAGTCAAATAAATAAGTAAACTTGACAAAACAATTCTAACATTTACTGAATGCACACTATTTGCTGGTTTTAACTCAGGCCCCTAACATTTTCTTCACCATGTAACCGGGCATGTTGTAGAGGAAGAGAGCCAAGATGGCCAGCAGCAGGAGAGCCGTGACGATCTTGATGGTCAGCCACCTGTACTGGTCACAGATCAGGTGTTTCGCAGCTTTGAAAGGGATGAGGAACCAGAGGAGGGCGATATCTGGACGACTGGAGGAGCACAGAAACGTACACAGAATTAAAGAATACCAAAGACAATCAACGATCTAAAATAACGTACATAAAAAGATGCTCCTTCAAAGCTCTGATATAACCTGAGAGGAGATCTGCTTACTTCCACACCAGGTTTGATTTCCCTGTTGGACTCCTGTTATTGAGCATGTATCAGTTGTGTTGGTGTCAGAACTGAAACGGTTGTTCGTACTGTACGTGGAAAAATGTATGGGTCGCTCATTCCTCTTGTCAAGACCGGTCACGTCTGCTGAAATAATCACTTCACGGTAACTGCTCTAAGAATTACAGGACAAAATCCAGTCCTAACTCCACTTAAAAATGCGTTTTAACATTAGCTTAAATGCACATGGGGTCATAGCTAAGACAAATCTAGCGCGTATCTTTCAAAGTCCCAGTCTTTTTAGTATAAATTTCCCTGTTTGTTACTCTGTCACTGCAGTTCAGCATGAAAGCACTGTTTAACAAAACAAACGTGAGTGAATTTCAGACTAAAACTACAAACATTGGAAGACACCCACTTGATTTTGCTTCTCAGACTGCTGAAGCTGCATTTTAACTTTGGCTAAACACCGAAAAGCTTTTTTGCGTGGCATGAGGACCGCAGTTTTTCCCACATCGCTTTCATTCGAGGTTAGCAAGGCATCATTTTACAGCCACTGTGTGGACCGGAGGAATAAATACAGTGACCGATAACTCTTTAAATGTACTGTATATATAGATGTAAACTTGAGTGTTGTGCTAATGAAGACTTTCTCGGATCTTTTAATCTGATTTTAACAAACTGCTTTGTGTTTTTTGCAACTCAATTTAAATTCCGTATGCTCTTGACATTAAATGCAAATGAACATTCATGTAAACCAGTGTAAATCTGTGCTAACCTAACCAGGATATTGACAAAAATGCACAAAACTTGAAAAATGATGTTTAATTTCATGTACAGCAGGCGTTACTAAGGCAATGGTTAAATCGCTCCTTGTAATAGAAATCTGTTTCCAAGCTTCCACTGCAGCTGTTTTCAGTTGTTGCTTATATTGTTCTTTCCTTCATTTCCTCTTGATCAAGTGAAATACACCATGAATTAACCAGGTTTGATCTCGGATGAAGTTCTCACTTCCCCCAGTAGCTGACTATGTCTTCAAAGCACTGCACATTGGGATTTATTGTCACGCTTGTATGATTGAACAGGTCTCTCTTGCAAATGAGACCCTGGGTCTCAATGAGATTTTACCTGTATAAATAAAGGCAAATTAAGTAAAATGATCTGGATAACCACGGCTAAAAATAGAAGTTCTTCTTTAAATCTTTTACATCATACAAACATTTTTCTATGGAAAACTAAGATATATTGAAATGTGGAGTGATGAGGCTGCATCGCTTCATTAAAACTACTTAAACCTAAACTGAGCTGGTGTTATTTTTTCAAACACGCTTCATTTGCATCTAAATATGCAATGAAATGACAGAAATGTTGCAAGAGACATCTGAATC
Source organism: Echiichthys vipera (assembly GCF_963691815.1). NCBI lineage: Eukaryota > Metazoa > Chordata > Actinopteri > Perciformes > Trachinidae > Echiichthys > Echiichthys vipera. Next base: position 7,341,083 of record NC_139837.1, read on the forward strand.
AATTTGATCGACAGACAGCAAATATCATTAGTGACTATTGGGATTGACTTCTACCGTACTTTGGAGGTATTGCCTCGTTCCTTTACCTGCTCAGTGAGTTTGCATGGATATGAGGTTACACTCACTCAACATGATATTTTGGATGCACCAACGCTGATCCTCACATAATGATAAATTATGGATTTTCCCTTTTACACAAAACGTTGACAAGTGGTCTATCAACATTGAGTATCTTAAATAATCTATTTTTTGTCAACTGATAGCTGAGAGTCAGTATAGGAATATCCAAATCAATAAACAAATTTCTAAGATTGAGGAGAATATGCTTAGAAGCTTTTTGTGTCATTTAACACCCTGTTCTCATTATGTTGAGGCAAAAAACTACTTGGTTGGGTTTAGGAAAAGATCATTGTTTGGGTTTAAATAAGTTTGTTATGTAAACTAAGTTATATATGTGAGTAGTCAAGTAAAAAAAGTCCACTTTTAGTTTCACGCGGGACACGAACAGCGGTTTCCTGGGTGAAACTCCATCCTCCACCCTTTATCAATCTCTATAATTAATCACTATATAAGTCAGTAGAGACTAAATTACATGAAATGACACGAAAAAAATGCAAACGCAAAATAATTTAAGACATTGGCGTGTTATTTATACGCTAAATGCCAAGCTGGCTCTTTTGAAAGCATTGTCAAAGCAAGTTGCTTTGTTGTTGTTTTTTATCTTGGCTCATAAAATGACACATGGGGTCTACTTAAATCATTTCATTAGTTCCATTTAGTTTTTATGATTGAATAGAAACTGTAGACAGAAAGTAGGAAAGGAAAAGAAGCCATCTGGTTCATTCAATTGCTGGAACCTTCTTCAAAAGGTGTCTGAGCAACATCTCAGACTCCCAGCATTTTCTTGACCATGTAACCAGGCATGCTGTAGAGGAAAAGAGCCAGCATGGCCAGCAGCAGGAGAGCTGAGACAATCTTGATGGTCAGCCACTTGTACTGGTTGCAGACCAAGTTTTTAAAGGCCTTGAAGGGAGTGAGAAACCACAGAAGGCTGGTGTCAGGGCGGCTGGAAGGACAAAAACAAAGGTGTTCAGTAATACAGACTTCCAGCATTACGGAGCATTATTGTTGCACTCTTTCTAAGACGAACTAAAATGTAAAATATAGCTGATAATATTGAAATTACGATAAAGTAAAAGGCAAGACAGAGAAACAATTTACGGTTATTTTGAGAACTTAAAGATGACTCTAGGTAGAAATACATAAAAGGTATGAGGAAACAGCAACTTACCATGTAAAGAAAGAAGATCCTAGGTATAAGTCCAGAACTTGGTCGAAGTCAATACAAATGTCTTTTCCTCATTTCGGGAAATTGTTTTATTGTTTTATTATGTAATTTTATAATTTTTTAAAAGTTTGCTTATAGTTGTTTTATGCTTGGTTGAGAATTCACATTTTGTTTATGATGATTTATGCTTTTATTTATTCATGCATTTATGCTTTTATTTATTCATGCATTTAAAATAATTTTATTTATTACAGTATTTATGTTGTTTGTTCTGGCCTGTTTTTCATTAGACCAACTTTTGGGATTGAACTGTTTTTAATTGCTGAACAACATGTATGCATTTGTGTGTCTGTGTGTTTATGACAAGGGTGAAAGGTAGCCAAGCCATAGAAAATCAGATCAAAAGAGTGGTCATCAGTAATGTGACCAGTGGGGTGATAACAGAACATCCTTCATACTTGGGTTTCTCCAGTGGCTCTGGTTCGTTGCGTCCTTCGCCAGCTGGGCTTCTCTCTGCTTCCTCTCCTGTCAGGAGATGCAGCTCTGCTTCCACTTTTCCCTAAAAAGACAAAAGAGGAAAACAAAGAGGTTTTTAGGTTTTATTTTTCCAGCTCATAGACATTTATTCATTTCATTGTTAGGTTCAACATTTCGGGTTGCTTTTAACTCTGACCTACCGTGAGTTCAAACTCATCATCTTCATTTCTGGCCACAAATGGCCACCAGCCTTTGATCCTCTTCTGTTTGAAGATGGAGACGATGGGCATCTCCGTTTCATTTGTCACCATCTCAATGGTGCACTGCTTGGCAGTCTTTGCACCACGTGGAAAACGGTTCAGGTCCAGCTCAATTGCACCTATAAAGAGACATTATTTAACTCAGTAAAATGCAATAAAGCTTACTTGACACAGTGGAATAAACAATAAGTAGTTAACAGACGGATCCATGTCTCAGGATGGTCCAGTCTTCAAAAGTGGTATTTGGTCAATAAAGCTCTCAAGTTGCCCTCTGAGCAGCTTCTTTTTTAACTGTGTGGCAATAAAAGTGATTCATCAAGCCAGCGTTATCATAAATGATCATCCACTGCACCTAAGAAGTCATCTGCAGAGAAATGGTCAGCATCCCACACTTGCAGATTAAGACGAGCTGGGATCTTGTATTCAGTCTCATCCCAAGCGAACATGGACTCTTTTTTGGAGATGACGATCTTCTCTTCAGCCATGAGGTAGTCAAAGGGGTAGACGAAGCGCCAGTTGAAGTTGCCCTCTCCAGTGATGGAGTGGTAGTGGACATCTGTGTCCTGCTTGTCCTCCTGCTGCCCTTTCAACCAGCTGTTACAGGAAAAGTTGTGGGATAGATTCACAATCTCGAACATTGTTTTTAATAATTGGTTGTTTTTTCATGTCAATCTAAAACAGATCATTTTGTGCTGCAATTTATTGTGTTTTGGTCTAGTTGTGCCTTAATAAAGACGGCAAAAATATGAAAAATGAAACTTAGAAGTCATGTAGTGTTTATAATTACCCTCGCACAAATATGTCACTGGATTTCTCGCCAGTGAAGATATCATCATCCTCTAGAACAACTTCATCTGTGTTCCAGATTATCACCCTCAGTTCAAACCTGGTCACAAACATGACACAATGAAACGCTAATCAGTTACGACGATGAAAAGAGTGCCTTAAACCTTAACATTTATTTAGATGAACTCCTCGGGCTGCTGGACTTTTTATCAGCACTGTTTGTAAAAGCTGTAAACGGACAGGTTTGAATAGAGAACATACTTTTTTGGTTTCCTTGGTGAAATATCGAGGGCAGGGCCAGGTGCAGTCATATCCTTAGGGAACATATCCACCCACATCTCAATTCTTCCCTAAAAGCAATTGAACATAAGGAAATACGGTCTTAAAAAGTGCACGTTATAGTATAAATTGATTTGATTTAAATGTGTAGTAAGCTAAAGTTGAGCAATCACTTGTTCAATTCCTGGTTTATCAGGATGGAGCAGTGGTCTGGTCTCCACATGTTCTGGGACAAGTTTGCAGCCAACCCGTGGGATTTCCTCCCAGTGCTTCAACACGGTCAGAGCCAGATGTTCCTCGGTCTGCTTCTTCAGACCTGACACACATCATCAAATTCCTTTTTTTTAAGTAAAAATATGATTACGGTAGGAAATTAGTCAAATTAAGTGGGACAAACAAAAGGGAATGTACCATTTTCATCCTCTATCTCAGTCTGTGCCATGAAGACACGATTCTCCACCTTCACTCTTCCTCCAGGGCCGTAGTGAGGCCCATCCAGTTTGCCTTCCTTACACAGCTTAGCCAGGATCTGTGTGGGTTTCATCGGGTCCCGCCACACATTGTAACCATGGCTACGGAAAAGAGCAAAAAACAGTCACAGTTACATAATAAACAATGCATTATACTGTATAAACTCATGATATCCCTACAATGTGTAGATCAGATTCTGAAAAACATCTAACATTTCCTGACTTTTAATGAGCGCCTGAATATCTTGGACATGTTATTACAGGAAAACTGACAGATGATGAAGATATTTATAGGAAATGCCACATGGTGGATGCGCAAGCAACCTCCTGTTATGCACTACAGATGGACTGAAGATGTCTCTGTTCAAAGACTACTGTACCACTCTACTGTATACTGCACACTTGTGGTCAAACTACGGGAGAGCAAGCTAACGGAGACTTCAAATAGCATTGTGCAATGAGAATATTAAGTGCCTGCTTTTAAACCATGTTTTCATATTGTGCTTTTGTGTGATTCATTCTAAGTGATGTCTTTTATCTGGACCCTGAGTCTATAGTAACATTTTGATTGATTGATTGAATATGTAATAAAAGCAGCTTCAATAAAAGAGGTTAGGACATTAAATTAAAAAATCCGACATATACAACTATGAAAATGTAAGTATTTTAAAGTCAATTTCATGCTCAATTCTGACTTATGAAACCTGAATCTTCATCATACTTCACTGATCCTGTAACCACTATTTTTACACAATCTACCACTCTGCGACAGGGAGTTTGGTATTTGACACTTACATGGCGTAGTTACATGTAATACCACATGTTGCTCTGTGTTTGCTGTAGAAACGGTTCTCAAGGTCAACTTTGGTTTCTCCAATCAGATCATCGGTTCCCACCAGGTCCCAGTCATAAATTGACACAGTGAGTGTGGAGTCCATTGGGAATGTGACCTCCACGTCGAATGATCTGAAAAGAAATGCAGCATTTGTCAAGTTATTATTATCAATATTCTCCAAATTTTTAAGGATCGCATCAGAAATGAAGCATTTCCACTTACTTGCCAAACAAAGGGTTCAGCTGTTTTGAGATGTAGTTCTCTTTGTCTTTGATCTCTGTCTTTCCCAGTTTTATTGCAATGTATGGATCAGCTTTCCCGTTAATGTCAGCTGGATGCAGATCAGTTGCCTACCAAAAGAAATTGGATAATTTATGAGTGAAATGGATAATCTGAGCGTCTCCAATAGCATCCTCATTAAAAGGCAGTAAATCTACTACAATCAAAGTTTTCTATCCGCACTATAATTTCACATTACACTGATATTACACATTGTAAGAGACACTCACTTTTAAAGGTGCTACTCAGCCCACACCACAGTTTCACACCGTCTCAGCACATGGACACCTGCACTAATGTTTTGAGGATTTAAAAACAACAAAACCTGACCTGGAGTAACAAGATTGAGCTCGCCTCTCACAAAACTGGGACCTGGCGCCTTGTCGCAGGAACATCTAAACTAAATAGCCTGCTATCTGGTAAGCTAACCTACCCCAGCCTACCCTCCCTGGTGTGTGAAAGCAGCCCTTACCCTCTTCAGCTCACGCCAAGTTAGGACTAGTGATAACAGCCTTAGCTTTAAACCCCTTGACCAAACTAAACTATACCAATGCAAATACGCAACTGTATATTCCTTGTAAATATAATGTAGTTTTCTGTTTTATTGCCTATTTTATTGTTCACATTCTGTCATTCTGTACAGCAGGGTGGGACCTACAACAACACATTTCTTTGTGTGGTCCTGTTTTATATATTGACAATGATAAATCCTTGAATCCTTAAAGCGCCAAAGGTGTAGCCTACCCTGATAACGTAGATGCGGACGAGGACATTAATGGGGTCGTTGTGAGGAATGTTCTGAAACATTCCCATGTTGGAGTCGAAGCTCATGTCTCTGGGCATGTCATCCGACACTTTGTACATGCACAGTGAGCCCTAAAGGGACACAGTCAAACAAATGAATTGTTATACTGCAAAAAAAACAAAATAACTTGCAATGTATTCTGTATGACTGTCTACTAAAGTCTTATATTAGCTAAACAAAAGATAAATCTATGACTGTTTTCAATAAATGTCAAAGGTTTATACAAACTATTGATGTAATTGAAGGATACAATTTGTGTTGTACTCCTAACATTTTGTTCCTACTTTGAATTTTCCAACAATTCTGTCCTCATCCGTCACGTTTTGGTCGTCATCATCACCACCTTTTCCCCTGAACAGGTTAAAGCTATGGAGCCAGTCTTCAAAGCTGTCAAAGTCACTCTCCAGTTCCTTAGGGTACACCTTGGTCGAGAACACGAAACATAAATTTGGGTTTGAATGATCTCTTTTTCTGAGAATGTGACACTTTTTCCAGGTTATCCCATCTTCTCAAGTAAGACCATATTTTTATTTATATATATATATATATACATATATATATATATATATATATATACTAAACAGGCTGAATGCAGACTGCTCTTAGCTGTGGTGTAGGTGCTGAGTGCGGTACCTTCAGTTCATCCAGCTTTGGCTTTTTCTTCTCGAATGGATCGAATCCCAGCTTCTTCTTTTCCTTCTTTCCTTTTCCTCTCTTGGTGCCTTTCACAGGAGAGTCATCAGGTTTGATATCTGAGTACAGGTTTGCGGTGAGGACAGAGCGAAGAGGGAGAGTGGGGGTGGGGGTTGGAGAAGCAGAGCACTCGAGACATGAATTCGACATGAAAGTTGCCAAAAACAGTTGTAAACGACAAGCATACCATTGAATTGTATACTACAGAAGTATACAATTCAATGGGGATACTTGGTGGTGTGACAGGATCCTCCAAGCAGGTAGCTGTGTAATCTCTGTATAGCTCATTGAAGCTCTCACTTATTATCATCCAAAGTCAAGTCATGTCAGTAATATGTACCATATAATGCAGTGTATTTATAATATTTTGTCATAAATATATAAATATAAATAGTTGGTTCTGTGCAGCCTGGTAAATGATCATCATGTCATCAAATTGGACTGTCTGTGTGTTTGATTGACTGTAATTTTTCATTGACAACTTTCATGGTAAGCATACGGCTAATATGCATATGGGAGAGAAAAAGCGGTTGTCCCACGTAAGGAAATTTGGATTCATGTCAGCATCTACATGGAGGCATTCTTGGGCTACGAGGTTCACTACTGCACTGTAGAAGAAAACAATCAGAGTTAGTCAGCTCATAATAGATGAACATGCACGAACACAATATGCACGGTCAAAGTGCAAGACGGGTGGTGATTTCTGCCAGAGAGTTCAGATAATCTAAGGATTAGCATCTGACTGTTTTATATTTAGTTTTCCTCTGTTTTATGACCTTACCAAAAACACCACAGCTACTCCACCACATTAAGACAAGGAGTACTTGTAGCTACTACTTGGTTTAGGGCTGACGAAGAGGTACACAAAATCATGCTGGATAATATAAAACTTTGAAATGGATTACATAAACAAACACACTGGTCTTGTTTGCGGTTTTACCTCCACCATCTGCAATGTCCATGTCATCTTTGTCCTCTGAATCTGAGAGAGCAGCTTCTTGAGCCTTGAGAACCTGCAGGAGCAGATGGTCATTGCTCAACTGAATTTATCAAGACCAAAACTTTCTTCAAGATACTTAGGTTGACCAATTAAAAAAAAACAATATAAGAGCATTTAGCTGCCGTCATACTTTATGGCCTAAATGTATCCAACTCTGCAGTCAAGTAAAGCTAAAGAAGAACTCAAGAGGGCTGTGCTGTTTTCCTGTTACTCACCTCTGTTAAAGTTTCAATGGAGGCAAAATATTTGGACCACCAGTCCAACATGCTTTCGTCAAGTTCCTCCTCCTCAATCTCATCACCCTTCTTCCTCTTCTTCTTTTTACCCTTTCCATCCTTGTCGTCATCCTTTTGATACAATACGCAATAAATATATTGTCAGTCAAAGCTTTAGGGTTTCTTTGCAACAATATAACATCTTTCAATTTTTAAGAATAAAGTGTAAAGCACTTTGCTTACCTCCACTTTGACCACAGCATCAGAGCCCTATGTAGAAAACCAGATCAAATAATGTGACGTTTGTTAGTTTTTTCTAGCGTGCAAATGCTGTCTGTTGATTATTCATTATTTTTCAGACTGGGACTAATTCTTTTAATAAAGGTTAGACAAAATGTACAAACTTACAGAGTCCAGTTTGACCACGGTGTCCATCTTTTTAAAACCAGGCTGAGATTCCATGTTGACAACAATGATTTCCTCTGAAAGATAAACAAAGACTGTGAATGTGTATATCTATATAACTGGAAACTCTCATTGGTTTTGAGCTGGCAAACACATACTGTAGTTTATCTTTTCAGTTGTGATTACTGTATGTTGTTCAAGTAACTGATGTAAAGAAAATGCACTATGATGTAATGTGCCTCCAGGTTTTAGTTTATACCTGTAGTGGACCAGTTGTTGGCCTGCTTGTCTGTTGCCCTGTAGATGAACTTCCGCAAGCTGGTGACGGCATTGGAGCCAACCAGAGTGTAGCGGCCAAAAGCCCTGCAGTCCACAACTCGGATGTTCAGTGGCGGGTGAAGCAACTCATTCTCAGGCAAATCCTGACACACAAAATCAAGAATTATTTTAATTGATAATAATAATTTTACATTGAATTATTTTTTTAGAATAGTTTGTTTCTACTGTGCATGGAATGTAAATTTGACTTAAATTTAATAAAAAGGGGGTTAATGTCATTTAAATGATGATTACCACTTCAAACCACTTGACAAGGGTGCTGAAGTTGGGGTTTTTCTTGTAGTTGGGGATGAGGGCGGATTGTACACCCTTTCCGGCACATTCAATGTCCACACGAGGCCGATCCACCTGGGCCAGATTCACCCTCTTCAAGTCCCTCAAGCCCCAGAACAAAACCTGAGGGACAGGGAGGTTCGCTGATTTCGTTGTTGTTTTCCTTTCCTTTTCTGTTAATAAATAAATAACACTGGTAAAGTTGAAGCAAACACAAAGTCTCTCACCTCAATCCTATATTTGCTGAGCACTGGTCTTATCCCCAGCGGTACTGGCAGGATCGGGCCACGGTCCATGTCTGTGGGACCGTCTATGGGAGGCAGGTCAGCTTTCCCATTGGGGCCAATCTAACAGACAACACAAGGAAAGCATTATAAATCATTTATTTTAAATGTACTTTAAACACTACCCTCACAGCAAGATGGTGTCTGTATCTGAGAGTCTGACCTGCAGCAGTTCAAAGGCTGCCAGCATTTCTCCGGCGGTGCAGTTCCCACGGTAGATCTGATAGTACTCCAGTTGAGGAGGGAAGCGTGGGGGACCATAGTGCTCGTCGGCCATCTTGACCACAGGTTTGGCAAATGTTCTGCCCATGAAGTCAGCTTTACCCTGGAAGCACATAGTAAATTTGTATTTCAGACTTAAAACATGAATTCTAGGTTGAATATTTGATAGAATGGTCTTTTTAGCCTACCATATCCAATCCATCAGTGTTCATAACACACATGTATATATTTTAGAAAAGGTCGATTATGGTGTAATCATTCATTATTGGATTCGTTCTATCAGTAGGAAGAAACATGGCTTGAGATGCACATGTTTCTAGGCAGACTCGATAAAAAAACCATTGAAGGTAAAAGTGAACAAAAGCAACATACCTAAAATAACCAGTGAACTGCAAAACAGATGAATTTATGTAATTTATAAGATCATTGAAATATGACTTAATGTTTAAATAATAACAATAATAATATTGAATCTCTCTTGCAGTTAGTGGTTATGAAGAGTCCAAATTATCTGTTGGCCACATACAAAAAGCACAAAATGTTACTTAAAGGAATGCAACAGGTATAAGTTCATATATCTATCCATCCTTAGGGACATATCTTATTCCTCTTGCATGCCTTTCAATACAATCTACTCTGCACACATTACAGTGCTTCTACAGTACATCAAGCCATCAGAATCCACACTCTACTTATCCAAAGGGTCATCCAAAACAATCGTGTTATTGTCAGGAGCAAATATAGAATTGTCAGTCAGCAAAAGCATTCTTTCAAATATTATTCATATCAGGTTCTTAACGATAAACACATGTATTGAGGGCATATCACATACTGGTTTTAAACTCATGAAGTGACATGTTTAGTCTTACATTTCAAGTGAAAGACAGGCAGACTCCGACTTAAATTATCAGAATGATAAGGACGGAGGAGAACGGTTGCTATCTGGTAATTGAAGCTGGGCAATGGTAGACTGTTTGCTCACAAATTGAAAACAGAGAGGCGTCTCTATTTCAGAGAAACCCTTACCACTGTGTCTTGATCATAAAGTTCAATGACAATAATAGGAGGGTCGTCTCTCAGTTCGGTAGCCTCTCCAAACAGCTCCACATTCTCAAAGACCAGCAGCTGGTCCCATGTCGGGCACAGAGTCTCAGCCAGCACCTGGAAGAAGAACATTTGATAAAGATGCAGGATGTGCTTTTTGATAAATCATATCCCTTTGAGTGTACTCACCTCAGTGACCTGGCTTTGTGTTGAGAAGAAAACTCTTGCAAAGGGATCGGACAGACCTGTGCTGTCAGCAGCAAACAGGCTGCGAGCTTGGTACATGTGGACCCGCAGCTGGAAGATCTGTTTCACTGTAGACAAATAAAGACCAAATGAAATCAATTATTTTAGTCAATTTTCAGATCATGATTATTTAAAATTACTCATCTTGATTATCTTGTCTTTATAATCGTTGGAAGACAAAACTTGTAATTGAAAATAAATTTGATGAATCGGGCCGACCCTACACTAAATGTGTGAGGGTATTTTTTTAAATATTGGATAGCTCATTTTATTATTACAGCCTTTGTTTCAGTGTAAATTTAATATAAAAGAAATATTAAATTGGTTGATGGTCTTACTCATGTAGGTGAGGCTGATGGGAGGTGTGCACGGCATGCCGGGTCCTCTGGACAACTTATTTTCCTCAAATCCATTGGGCAGGCCGTTCAGGTAGTCTTTGCGCTGTTTAGTCAGACCCAGCCACAGATAAATCTCTATCTTGGACTGGACTGTCCAGCCAGCAGGTCCAAAACCTTTCTTACCAGGGATCTTTAGTATATGAGAGAAATAACAATCAGAAACAGAAGGTGATCGGGAACTTGATGCAAGATAAAAAAAAACAGATGACGGATTCGATTGACTGCCTTTTGATTAATTTACTATATTTAGTGAAAACTCACCCTCAGAAAGATTGTCTTGACTTTTCCACAGTCCTTTCCCATCTCCTCCTGTGTACTGGAATAAAGGATGTCTTTGGAGGGAACACGTGCATAAGCAATGCGCTTGCCATTACTTATCATCCATATGAAAACATCAGGAACGCTGTGTTGAGGCTGCAGTAAGAATGCTCACATTAAACATGAAACGACCCCAATGAAACGAACATGCACGACAAAGAAAATCATTTGTAAATGGTAGTTATTATGTTGCGGCTCTCACTTCATCAGCCAGGAAGCGCAGCCTTGTGAGGAAGTTCTGAGCCAGCTTGATTTTATCTCTCACTGTGCTTTTCTTCACCTGTGACCTCATGGATTTAGCTTGCTGACCGATGCTCTCCTAAACCAAGAAAGCGCTCAAGCATTTAGCAAGACAGTGCAAATATTAACAAATAACGTGTAGAATGAAACACATAGCTCATTTGTAGTTGACATACCACTTCTGACATGCACAGCTTCAGTCTCTCCCTGTCAAGTTTGGTTCTGCCAGACTGATTCGGGTCCTTGTTTGCCAGCGAGAGAAACTGACTGAAAGAAGTGGAGCTCAGTCAGAGGCAAAGTATATACTCATCTATTAGACTTAAAATTAAAAACTACTAGTTTTAAGTTTACACACTACAGACCTGCAGCCCTGGCTGAGTTCCTCAAGGACGCCTCTCAGTCTGCGCTCAGGATAGGTCTTCTCTGTCTTGATGATCTCTTGCACATCATTCAGTCCGTCCTCCTGTAGGAGCAATAGAAAATGTTGAGATTCATTCAGCAAAAGTCAGTATTCAACTTCCACTACCCAAATGAATACTATGTTCTATTTTCTTAACACTATGCTCATCTGCTTATTGGTAAAGTGCATGACTTGCCAATTTATCTGCAATGTTGTCGATAATGTTGGCATTGTACAGCCTCCTTCTCTGGTCCTGCCACCAACTCTTGATGTAGATGCACGGTTTCCTCTCAAAATACGGCAGGTGGAAGTAGTTTCTGAGGATACGAATACATTTCATCAGATGGAAAAATACATTCCCCGGCTGGTTAAAATGTGATGTTGATCGAGGAGGCTCTAGGTTTACATTTCAAAAGGCATAAATAATACTGGTCTGTACTGTAAAACAAGTATAACTATTCAATCTAAAAATCACAATAAAAGAAACAGCTAGGTATCAGTGTTTTTGTTTAAGTTAGCTACGTTCATGAATCCCTTCCTAAACAGTGGATTAATTGTTATTTCCATGTTCTCGTTTTCGCTCTGACCGGTCTGTGATGACAGGTTTCATGGGAGGAGTAGTCGCCACTGAGGTCAGGTCCCCGTCATCATCCATCTCCTCATCACTGGAGTTGTGGATCAGTTCAGTTTCCTCTTCGTCACCATCTCCTCCCCCTTTCTTCCCCTTCGTTTTAGGCCTGGCAAGCCCATCAATCTCGTTTCCATAGTAACCTGGCACACAGCATCTAGGTTAGTAGTCACATCATTAAATGTGCAGCACCTTCAACTCCTGATGATAACTTGGTCTCCAAAACTCCTTGCTATCATATGAACTACAGCAACAACACCATAATGTTAACAATGTGTGGTAATTCCTTAAACTGCTTGATGCAACTTTCATATGCAGCACTAGAAGTTACTTTTACTAAAAATTTGAAGATTTCTCAAGAAATGTTCTTAAAAAATCAAACTGAAAATGAGTTTAAGTATCCAAAGATTTGAGACTCAAGAAGTAAATGGAAAATACCTATGGTGACCTCAAAGTTCATGGGCTTGTCACCAATCTTTCTGTCAATCATTGTGGCCTCCAGGAAAGACCCAAAAAGGAAAAATTCCTCAACCTTCCCGGTAGCGGTCTGTGAAATAGACAAACAAGTGCGACAATGTGAGTAAACTCTGTCTCACTTCTTCACTTTTTCTTTATTATTATTGCTTTAGACACTTGATTTCATCAAATTTTGAAAGCTGTCACACTTTGATGACATATAAAGAAACGTAGTGGTCCTGACAACCCTGTAACACAAGCTGTGGGACAGTGAGAACTAAATCCCTAAGGACCTGGGTTTACGATCTCACCTGTCCTCAATTGAATTTGCTGTGTGACTTACATTGTCCACCAACAAAAAGAAGCCAAATTAATGCAAACATCATGTTAATAATGCACCAGGTGGGCTAAATGAAGACAATTAATAATTCACAACAACTGCAGCACAATGAGTAACAATTGGCTTCCTCTGCATGGCTGCCCAACCGAGCAGGGACCCACCTCTGAGATGTTGGGTACTCCCTCCAACTGCACCTCTGTGGAGTTTGTAATGTCAGGCGAGGAGGTGTCCAGGATCTCCACACCCAGGCTGATGAGCAGACGGGCCCTGAAGGACACTCCCTCTCCGAGCCCTTCGTTTAACTCCTGGTACTCGTCCATCAGGGTGTAGGTACGTGTGGAGCCGTACATGTTAACCCAGGCAGGTCCCAGTGTGGGAAGGAAGCCTGAGATGTAAAAAAGAAATGGAATTTGTATCTGATAATTAGCAAATTATGGATGGAATGGTAGTACCTGATAACTGCTTTGAACAGCACTGAGTAGATCTGATTGCAAGGTCAAAAAAAACTGCATGCTTGATGTTAAGTGTGCTAAGTGTGTAAAAGTTGCTCAAACTGTTCCCTTATTTAAATCAATTCTTCTGCAGTTCATTGAATAACAATGAACCTTCATGATGTTTTGTAAATGGCACCACCCACTACTTTCTGTCCAGATCAAAACAACATTTCAGACTTTCTTTTAAGGAAACATTTCTAAACAGTACATCACCTTTGTCCCCATCATTGGAAATCTTCCGCAGGTCCAGGAAGTGTGTCCCCATAGCAACATCATTCACTTTATCTGAGTCACGGATCTGGATCTTCATGCGCTTGCACAATGGTGGGAACATCTCGGTGAAAACAATTTGCTCATTCCAGATCGGTTCATAGCAGCTCTTTTGAACTGATGTTTTCCCCTGAAATCATACATTACAATCACAAGAAGAATCCGACAAATGGACAGAGGGCAATGAATGTTTGGGTTTCCTGACTATTACTCACTCTCTGCCCAGCAAACAGTACTTGGACATAAGGATCCACCAGGTCCTTATTTTCTCCTATGAAGGCCTTTTTGACGTTGGCCATGATGCTGGTGTTCATTCTGGGGAGTCCCTCGGCTCTGTAGATCTTCAGGTAATAACGGGCCCACTGTCGCTCTGCAGGCACCCCCTCTGGTATCAAGAGATTGCTGAAACAGAAATGGAACACAATAAAGTAAGCAAACAAAAAAGATGCGAACATCTGAGCTTGTCGTCTTAAGGCAAGACTGTACAGGCAAAAACATTGTTTTCTCATGCACTGGTTTATTTTCATTACTACTGATCTACCTTCAGGCTAGTGTAAAAGAGAATAACCGAAATATACATTTAGGTGTTTATTTTACAACTCTTTGTCTATTTCCATTTGTAGATTCCCCTATTAACTTATTCCTATCTATTTTTTGAAGGTTTTTACTGAGGGGTTTGTTCATACATCATTCATAGCATAATTTATATTTTATGCCTAAAACCATAGGAAGAAAATGACTTTTTTATGTCTGTTGACAGTATTTTCTGATTTATGGAGTGATAAAAAGAGATTAAAAAAAATCCGCTCTAACATATCAAGAAAATTAAACAAGAATTTTGTTGCAGTTTTCTGTTCTGGATATGTAAGCAGATTATTACATATTATTTAGTAATGCCTCATTTGCATATTCAAACATAACATTTCACTTGTAATACAAAAATAGATGTTTGAATGTAAGTAATAACCAGGGGAAGTTTCATGGGGATATCTAATAGTTACAGTTTCACCCTATTCTTATATCTTTAAAATCAGAAATCATGTTCAATAAATATGTAGTTACCTCTCTATGTCATCTTCATCTGACTCATTGGCCTTGTGCGGAGTTTTTATGGTGTCTCCTTTGGCCACAACTGCAATATCACACTTAATGTAGCCTTTACAACCTGCTGAGATGTCATCTGGGTCGGACAACAAAGCCCACTTGTGGTAAAACTGATGTTCTGCAGGACAAAAGAAGAGAAATTAATTAAAATATCAGTAAAATAGTTTCATAACAAAGCCGATTTTCAGTGATTTTTTACCGGGCTGGGAGTAGATTGTGCCAACATCCAGTTTAAAAGTCCCAACCAGTGTTCCACTCCGCAGAAGATTTTTGGAGTGGATTACCTAAGAGTTGGTTCAGGGAAGTTAACACTGCAATGTTAAATACACTTGTCTTGTAGCAAACAAGGAAGGATATGAATCTGTTTTACAATGTTATGAATCAAACAACTTACAGACAACTTCAAGATTTTGTCGAACATAACATCTGGAGGGACGTGGAAGTCGAACACAAAATACTGGAAAGAGAAAAGAGTTGTTGGCGATTTTGTTAGTGTCAACCCTGTTTTTAACAAGCTTGACTGAAAGAAATATGAATATAAATATAAGTTGTAATGGCTCACTCACTTCATTGTAGTATGGGCAGTTGGTTGATTCCTTCATTGAGGTGTACTTTTTATCTTCTCCAATCTCCACACAGACCATTGGATCCATGTTCAGTCCAATCAGCTGTCTGGCTTCAATCACTGTCACACTGATCTGAAATTAAAGGATCAAGTCATTGACAGCTGAGTTAATGATTTTTTAAGCGACCGATTATTTGCCAATTGTGTCAGACAAAAAACATGCCTGTGCAAGAATAATAACATTCAAATAACTGGTCAGCAATGCATCAGGACACCTAAGAGAAATTACACCGGGCCAATAAAATGATAATAAGATCTATTTTACTTGGTAATCGACTGGTCTTCCAGAACTGGGCTCCATCTTTATGTCTGGCTTTGATCTGTAAGACAACAAGGTGTCAGACATTAGTGAGAATCTGACAGAGTCACATGATTAAATATAGTAATACATGTTTTTTTTTGTTTTTTTTAAACGTATCCAAATGCACCACAGAACCATGCTCGCCTCTTATTTGATACATTGGTGGTGACGGCAGTGACTGAGGCCAATGAGATGGTGTCGGGATCTGGGCCTCCTCCCATGAACATGCCCTGACGGTCCAGGTTCTCCGTTTCCAGAATAGCTGGCTCATCTGGAGATCGTATGAAAGACACACAATGAGGACAACTTGTTGTTGCACCACGGAACAACCTGCTCAAACACTTTTCACCCTAGGGGCTTTATATGAAAGTCAGTGACAAGTGATAAGGGTCGTGCATGACAATTAAAAGCAGAAAGAAGGTGTTATAATGTAGTTGATGAAAGCATTTTTGTCTACTGCAGCATTAATTAATAAAGGCCTCAAAAGCTACAAATCCATTTACAGCTCAACAAGATCAAAATATGTCAAGTGAAGTAAGTTCTGCATTTGTATTTTTCAGGATAAGAATAAATGTAAACTGAACTTTGGTTTGACAGAATGTTCTCTTGTGGCCTGATAGGGTTAGTAAGCAGAGAGGAGTTTGTAATGTCTTCTTTGACCTAATCTTCAGTCATCCATCTTAGCTACTCGTACCTCCATTTCTGTCCTCCTTGTGTCCACGGTGCTTACTGCGCTTCATGGTTCAAAACAAACACTTTGTGTGCTCTGTGAAAGCAATTTAAAGAGATTCACTATGTCATAGACAATACGTTTGCATATTTATGAAGAAAACATCATGTGTACATTTTCTTGATGCAATTACTTAAACATCTGTATGCTCGACTACTTTCACTTAATTAAAACCAAAGACGTTAACATTTTTTATTAATGTTCTGCAAACTCTGTCTGAAAAGCTGCAACAGACTAAACTGTGACACAACATCTTGTAGGCCAACAACTAATTGCTCTCAAAAAGAAGTCCAAAAGCAACTGGAAAATGCCTTAATTACTACGAGCATTTAAAACGTTTAATGCTTTAATGCATTTATTTAAAACCAAAACATATGACTAAGGAAAAATATCTCAGAGTGCCATGACAGAATTAAAGTGCAGCATGCATGCTAAAATTTTTAAAGGGTTGTCCGTGTGTGCTACCACACCCTGGATTAGCCTTCAAAAGAGGCTTTTAATTATTCACATCAGCTGACCTTAATACATCAATTAAAGAGGATACATTTCACATGCATTGTGAAAAATAATACACTTAAAATTAGGTGAATTAAGGGTATTATTAATCAGCAAAGATGTGATCAAGTGTGTTAATTATTTCAATTATGGTATACACAAATGACCTAAAGGGCTGACACTTTTTCTTCCTGTTTTGTTTACGTTTTTTCTAATATTTTCTCTACATTTTTAGATCTGTGTGCAGTAGTTGATAACCGAGAACAAGTGCAACACATCACAACTCTGCACCATATATGTTCAACACATTACAAAGCTTGAAACCTAGTCAAAACCAAGACCTCAGCAAAGTAATGAAACACACTCATGAGATGCATGTTTCAGACATTTAAAATAACCAAAAGGCATGCAATTAAATACAACTGCAAGAATCAGAGAATTCATAGTTCTGGATATTTCTGCTATCTAAAAAAAGAAGTCAGCTCAACATTTTAACAGAGCTGAAAACATTTAGCTTTGTTAATTATATCTCTGCTATTAAACTCTGCTAACAAGATAAATATAATAATACATACCATACAAGAAAATAATGCTTTTGTCTCCCTCCTCTGACTAGCTCCAAGAGGTATCCTGAAAGGGAAACGGCAACTTCTTATTTGGACGGAAGCACTACATAAACATTTTAGACATTTACACAGCAGTAAGAAAAGGGCTACAAAGCAAAGTTGTACAGAAAAGAATTGGGTTTGTCTGGGTCTGAAGTTGGGCAGGAGAGATGTGATACACCAATGAATAGTGCATGAGCGTCGAACCTGAGACTGGTAACTATAACTAGGGGCCGCTGAGAGACGTCACTGTGAGCAGAGTCTGCCAATCCACATAGGCTGTGCACAAAACAAAAGAAATTATGAAACGTATTATTTTTCCTTGAATTCTAAATCCTCCTTTAAGATGCTCGCTGAAAAGAGAAAAGGGAACTTTTGCGTACAGGGCAACAGGCTGTTGAATTAACCCAACCTTTAAATTGTAATTATAAAGTGATTCTGCACTATGGAGCCCAACAAAGCACCATCCTCAACTACAGGAATGAATAGTGACAAAGTGCAAGATGTAACCTTTTGTGCTTTTCAGAAGTATTAAAGTGTCAGACATGCTACAAAGTGAAGAGGAACACACAAATTAAAGTCCTTGTTATATACAATAGTGTTTGGCAATGGGCATCTACTGTCATTGTAATATATAATACGTGGGTGTAATATATGCTGTAATGTATATCAAAACAGTACTTCGCTGGAAAAGCTTCAAAATGTGTGAGGATACGGTCGTCACTATATCGCCATGTCACGAGTTATAGAATTTCACTGAAGTAAACAAAATGTCAGGCCAGCCTAGTTGGAAGAATGCTCCCTTTTAATCTTTAATAGAGTGCTTTTCCAAACTGCCTCTTGGTGCAGACACACTCCCCTTTGTCATGGAATAACCTTTCTGCAATTCACCTTGTGTTTCAGTTTCAAATAATTTGGGTTTGAGACTGAAGGTTTAAAAAACTGACCTCACTTTTGAGTCACACAAGCGCTGTTGATACATTTTTGCATACGGTTATTTACTTGAATAAATAAGGATCGAATTAGGAAAACATTGTTGTGACGTGTTTCCCAACAAAAAAAGCCGTCAAAACCAAAGATTAAATTGCATTATTTTTGCTGTGTTGGGGCATGCTTTAGCAACTTCTATTCAATGCAACTTCTATTCAATGCTGAAGTACAACTCATCGTCTCATCAATTACACAAACCAGCCAGTCTGTAAGCCATACGTCAAAGTCTAAAGTTGCTGGTATCCGATGAAACAAGGCTCTAAATTATTTAAGCGCTCCAGTCAGGGTTGCATGTGGCCATCCTCATTATGTGGAGGTATCAATGTTCACAACAAAAGAAATAGATTTATCTTAGAAGGAATAACAGGGATACATGTTATAATTATTATTGATTTGGGAAATTATATTTGTTTTACCCACTTAAGGCACTTTTTGCGATCTATGTTCAAATACACATATATAAACCAATGTTTTGTAGATGTGTATCAAATAAAACATCATGCATAAAGTTATGCAAGTACTTTCCTTGTCTTTACCTAAAACTGGAAAGAAAGCATCCTTTTCCTGTCCACTGATCTAAAACTGTGTGGTACTCTCAGTGACACCAACCTGACCACTCTGTTGAGGGATTCTGCCCTTAATTACATGACTCAGTACCGACTACAGGTAGTTGAGGAGATCCTAGTTCCTCCAGGATGGCCGGTAACCATGTCAGCAATGGTGCAAAGTTACTGGTTGCCCATGTAGTTTAATATACCAACCTCAGTCTCTGATGGATGTTGTCATCGAACGAAACTTTAAACACTTTGAAGTTGACAGCAGCCACCAAACCACTGTGCCATGGTTGACTTTTCTGATCTGATAGAGAAGAAAAAGTATTAAATTTGATTTTTTTTTTTTAAACAATTATATGCAACCTTACTTTACATGAGAGAATCTCTCAGTAGAGACAAACTTTCTCTCTCTGGTGCAAGATATTAGCTTTAAAACAATTCCAAGGCAATGAAAAAAGGGTTATTATGTGTATTTTGGATGAATATTTAGAATACATTAATTAATATGCATGAGCAAGCAACCAAGCCCTTAAATTGACACCTTTGACAATGTCGTCTAGGGTGAACCACAGAATGACTTGATACCAACCGTGAAACCTTATCCCATGTAGGTCCAGTGTCCAACCTTTTTTGGCTGTTGGTTGTAGACCGGTTATCACCATCTTGTCTGTGCTCCAGTGAGTCTGTGGGCACACCACCTGACAGTGGTGTAGAGTATCCTTATGACACATTTATCTCCAACTCTGGATGGTGGAGTTTGGCAAGCTTCATCGGGGAAACACAACCGGAGGTTATTGTTGGTGCTGGGAGAGGGGACATTGTAGGCCTACTGAGAATCGAGCACGTAGGGTCTGACCTCAGTTGACCCCAGGTACTTTCTTAAAATTACTCAAAATCCAAATCTGCTTGGTTTATTATATGGATTTACATGTCTGTGTTCTATATAAACAAACCCTTGCAGTCTATGTTACTTAAATGGACAAAAGGTTTAGCCTTTCCGTAGCACAATCATGAAAAATATACTTCCTCCAGTGGCACAACACAAGCAGTCTGTCATCCAATGACATAATATAGTTGGGTTAGCCGCTAGCAAAAACACAGTCTACCATATTTACTGTAACGTTACATGGGGTATCTGGATAAATGGCTTTTTGGGCCGATATTAACCAAACCTGCAGTGGACAAAAATGCATTCAGCAGGTTTTTGGCTAAATTCTACCAAACTTTCTGTTTAACCTACAAATATCAATGATGACGTAACGTTTAGAGTTAATTTAATGGTGTTTAACTAAAGTCTAACTTCTTATTTTTCTAACCAAATATCTTCTTAACGGCCTAATTTATCTTTGCGTTAACAAGAGTGGTCAAAAGGATGCTAACACCGGTGAATTAGCCACGTACTCCTCTTGGCCCAAGTCGGACACCCAGATCTCCTCGCCATAAACACTGGGAGATGCTGGTCGTTCAAATTAGCATCAATGTTGTCAAAACATCCGTTACCATACTAAAGTCCTTCACAATAAAATGACATGCTTTAACAGCTCCAGAATATATCGTAAAGTCTTCTTCATTTAAATTTTTAATGTAAACCACCACCTGAGCCACCGTCGCCCAAACGTTCTTACTGCTTTCTCTCATCAAGGTCACTTTATTTTACTAATTTGATATATAAATGTTCATGTACAAATATGAAACTTCACTTGTAGATTTGTAGAAGTGTGTAAATTAATTCTACTTGCACTTCGGTGGCGAGCACCCAGTAAAAGCAACGCGAAAAGACCGAAAACTGCGGCAGACCAGATCCGGCCGGATAGGGATAATACCAGCAAACGGCGTCCGGCTGATGATACATTTCCCATAACGTTACAGTATTACACATTTTTTTGTGCTTATAAATTTCATGTATGGCCCCAATCGCTTATCACTCGTTCCAAATATGTCATGTTCGTTTCAGTGGTAGCTGGAAGGCAATTTAAATAACTTAGTTTACCTGTATAACTCAAAGTAGACTCACTGTGCACGGGTGTGAAGCTATTTATAACGTCTACGCTAAGCTAGCTAGCTGTGACTGCCATGCTAAAGTAACTTCTTCGGTTAACGCTATATATTGATAATGTCCAAACTTGTACTTTCCCCAGAAGTCTTTGAACAAACGACTTATGTTGCAGAAGTTTACGAATATAAACCTTAACGTTATAAAACGTTGGCTTAGCAGTTAGCTTAAATAGCTAGCTAACGGTGGCTGTCCCCCGCGCGTTAGCGTTACCATAGCAACCACACGGAAAAAACAATTTACGATAAAGATTTGTGTTTTTATGACTTACCACAAAAAGCCTTTTGTTAAAACTTAATGCATAGGATTGTTAACACGCTTTTGAAATAATTACATTTAATTTCACAAGCAGCATGAGGACGTCAATGAACCTGTTCCCCAAAGGTCAGAGGTGAAAGGTCATCTGTGGTTCAGCTTCGATTGTGTTATCAATGGTTTATCAATAACAGAAAGTGATTCAGTCAGTTATTTTGTAAAATATGTAACCATATTTGCAGTAGTTAACTACGTCATTTTTCTCTAATGTTTAGTTTTATTGAAAACAATTTATCCTTTAAACTAGTCGCAGACTGTTGACCTCCCATGTGCTTGTTTTATAAATAATTGATCTTCTTAACTGGCTATGACCTTTTAGAGGATGTTGTTATTATTGTTGTTATTGTTAAGTAGTAATTATTACTTCCAAGTACCAAAATTAAAACATCTAATTGCTCTGAATAAGGGAAGATGGTCATTTTGCAAGTCCTCGTATTCTTGATTAGACATAATTATGGTTACACATCAGAGAACTATGATTAGACTTGATATAAGCAGCAGCTTCTGAAAAATTACCCAGCATATTGTTTAGACTGATGATTGTATAAACATCTGTAGTGATGCTTTGCTGAAGCCAGAGCCATTTTGAAACATCACCTTCTCATTTTGGTTCAGGACATGTGCCTTCTCATGTCGAATATTCCCATCATATGTCGAATGGTATTTTTATTGTGTTGAGTGATTTTCTGCAGTTCATCTCTCAGATGAATGAGGAGGTGGAGGACATGCAGAGCGCAGTCCTTGTTCTCGAGTTGGCCCAAGCACAGCCACCCTCTGCAACCCCGGGCCACACAGAACCTGCACACAATAAATGTTTTGGAAAGGGTGAGGAATCGGCTCGCAATAAAAGCTCAGTTCATAGGAAAGTAACAGGTCCTTCTGGGGAGATGGGAAGCACAGAAAGTGAACACTCCACTTCTAAAGGATGTGGACCAGCTTCTCATTGAAGCCTGAGACCATGGACTCATGCAGGTAATGAAACCTCCCTCGCACTGACACAGACTCAAACTAAGAAACATTACACTGCAGACTCACATCATACCCACAACAGGTTGAATGTTACAGCAAAGGGCCCCTTTAAACATAAGCTTATTACACCTTTAAAAAATATTCTAGCACATTTGTAGAAGATGTGAATATTGACTGTATTCAGGATCCTGAACCCGTGTCATCAAAGACGGAAATCAAACTGTATTTTCTGATTTCTTGTTTTCAACTTGGCTTATTATTCAGTTGTGAAGAAATGGGTTTGGTTATACATAAAAAGATAATTTTTGGCCTTGAATGAAAGTATCACATTTGTATTTACTTGTTAAGTCTACTTGTAAAGGCAAGACCTGTTCTCCAGAAAGAAATACCTCCATCTAGTGGTCATACCGTTTCATTCATCAGGGAGGAATCATGGGTAAAAAATTAAAAAAAATGCCTGTCTATTGAGAACACTGACTCCATCTGTGCGAATGAATGTCCAAGCAATGTGTGTCACTGAATATTATACCACTGTTGTCATGGTAATTGTTAATGAAGACTGCCTTTGCTTCCATTTTTTATCTCCCCTATACTCTGCCACATCCCTTTAGCCACATCCAGCCGGCAGTGTGGTGGGGGAATTAAAGTGACACAGCTATATTATGTGAAAGTAAAGCAGAGCAGCTCACAAGGGTGATATCTTTAAAGGGGGAGTAGCCTTTTTATAGACAGGACTCATTGAGGATCAGAATCTTTCTAGACTTCTATAGCCTTAAAGGAGACAGGAGTACATTATTGGATAACCTATATTGTCACTCTAACCCTTAAAAAGGGGTATAACTGGATGCCCCCCCCCCCCTCCCCTCTATTGGTTTAAAAGGCACAGATGAACAAGCAGCTGGTACAGAGGGCAGTTCTCTGCACAGCGCACTTGGAAAGCAAGGACCCGAAGGCATCTTGAAATAGAAATTCAAAAGAAGAAAAGGAGGAGGAGGAGAGAGGAGGGGGATTTAGAGTGAGAGCATTGGTATGCCAGGCTCAAAACCTAGCATGGCTGTGCAGAAGAAACACAGTGACATCCCTCCATCGCAGGGACCACTTTCTACACGTACCATCGAGAGCCAGAGGAAGAGGAATGGATTTGAAAGAACAGGTTAGCAGCTTTTATCTATGCTTTTGTTTGGTACGTTGGTTGATTTCTATGATAGCCGATCAAAACCTTTCCTTGAAGCAAAGCCAGAATGGCTGTAAATCACAAACATTGGATCATCTTATGTTCATGACGCATGAATAGAAAAGAATGAATGGGTCACATATTCCCTTTGAGAAATCATTTATAGTTTTGCAATTGATCATTGCCACCATGAACATGAGGAAGTCAGGAGGCATCTGTGGACATCACACACATAGAATAATCATCATCATGTTGTTCAACCCTAAAGGAATACGTCCACGTGATTTTCTTTTTTTGCCCCTTGTGCTTTTATACAAATTACTCATCAATTACCTCTGGTGCCTCTTATGTCTTGACTTTTCTTGTTGCTTGTTTTAGTCATCTCCATGAGGACTGATCAGGCGCTAGCATGTCCTCTTCACCTTTTATACGCAGGCAGTTTATAATGGCTCTTTTATTTGCTGAACCTAAGGCCATCCCAGGACACAATAGCCACTATTTGGGACAGATTTTTCAAGCTGATTTGACATGTATATGTAACAGCCCCTTCACATCATCTGCTGTACTAAAGGATGTTTTTACAGATAGAATATCCAAATTATAGGAATAGTGTGTCAGATTTTGAGAGATAAAACCTGAATAACATGCTGTTTCCCTCCCTCACTTTTAGACAGTGGTGGTTGTATCAAACCAAATTCACAGGCAAAGAAAGCAGCCTGTTCTGTCAACAAGCCTGCCCAAATCTGCAACACTCCACGGGCCACTGCAGGTTTGATACAGCTCTCACATTAACCCTTTTATCAGGTGGCTGTCATGTCATTATTGTATTGGATAATGACTTTCAGCTTAACTTCCTTTAACAGAATATAGACTTTGGTTTTAATATTTAATAGAACTGGCAGTATATTAATGTAATGTATGGCATCAAACCCTACAAAGTATTATTTTGACATTCCAGTGGCCAATGGACTCAATGTTGATGAGAGGCTGAAAGCGGCACGGGAAAGAAGAGAGGAGCATCAGAAGTTACTGGGTATGTGACACCGTTAATGCATTGTCCTCAATTTCTAAGAAGATTAACATACTGTCATCTATTTATAGTGGTTGATTTTATTTCCTCAGCCTCTCGGGAACAGGGCAGGTTGGAGCGGGAGCAGCGGGCCAGGCAATACCATGAACAACAACTGCAGGAGCGCAAGAGGAAACTCCTGGAACAGAGGCTCAAAGAGGAGAGGAAGCGTGCTGCAGTGGAAGAGAAGCGCAAGCAAAGACTGAAGGAGGAGAAAGTGAGTTTTTTTTAATGGTGGAAATTAATAACTTTCATTTTTTTTAATGAGGCTGATGCTTTGGCAGTTTTGAGTTGAGATACATCAACACTGAAGTTTGTTTTCCCTGAATTAAGGAGCGATATGAGTCTGTAGTACGGAGGACGGTGGAGAAGAGCCGAAAAGCCCAACAGAGCCTCAGTCAAAACTCAAGAGGGAGGAAGCTCACCAAGAACGGTAAGGAGAGACGAATGTGCTTTCTTTTTTCCTTCTCTTTTCACATAATCTTTCTCATAACTCATAACACCATTCTTAACCGTATCTGTTCTCTGTGTAACACTGCTTAACAATTCCTGGAGTGCCTTATCTTTTGTTTTTGCTGCACTTACAACTTTATACTGATCAATATGCTAGTTCCACGTCGCTTGCCACTGACAACATGGGAGAAGAACTTGGTCAGTCGCCTGCTTACTCCTACATGCTCTTATCTGGCCAGGAGCAAGAGTGCTGTTTGTCAGTCAGGAGAAGAAGGTACTCTCCCTAATGATAACAAATTGCACCCTGCTTTCAATATTATGACAATGCTAATTATTTGTAGTGCATTTGTACGAGACTACTACAACTAACCAACTGCTAATTTTCCTCTCTATTTATGCGCTGCTTCATAATTCCCTCATTGTTTCCTCCATTTATTCACATTTCTTCCAATGTCTCATAATTATGGCACAAATGACTGGCTCAGTTGTCCATGTTTGTCGCCGTTCAGTTTCATTCCACTCCATGAATTCCACCACCAACACCCCTCACAAACCCCAGCACCTCTCTGGTCCAGTCCGCCACAGGCCATCTGCCTCCCCCAGTCCTAACAACAGCCAGCACAGAAGCATCAATCTGGGACAGGTAATTTTTGCTCTCCCTTTGGTTTAACATAATTTTTTAAGGATCATCGAGCTGTCTCTTGTTTCTGTTTTTACATTTTCAGTATTTTAGACTATTCAGGAGAAAAAAATGTTAAAAATGTTCTGATTGTTTATTTTTTTTTGTTCAGATCAACACAGCAAGACAGCAAGATGCTAATAAGAGAAACTCAAATACTAGATCACCTGCCAACTCCAGAGTGAAACCAGCCAAAGTTACACAAAGTAGAACAACCTCCCCCTCGCCTGAACGGTAGGTGAAATGTTTGTGAACAAAAAAAAACGAACGGCTGTACATTTATGACATAGTAACAGTGATCTGAACAAAGTGGGACATCTGCTCTCTTCTACTGGATCTTAAAGGACCCCCCGAAGATCAATCAGCAGACATTCAACCCCACTGCAGCTTGAGCTCCCATCGGTCCCTGAGGAAGATGTTGCTGTTTGTAGCCCTGCCCTCTCTCCTGGTAACTCAAGGCCTGTGACGATACCATCTGACAATCAGCGAGAGAAAGTGAGAGATGAAAATTCACCAGAGGCTCCATGTTCGAACCTGCCCGACAAACAGGCAGCAGCCATAACCAGAACAGCAGGACATGACAGTAAGCAAGATAACTGCTTAAAACAAAGTGCCGTATTTAATGTGTACTGAAGTGTAAATTATTTCTCTTCAGCTCCTCCCCAAACACCTCGTCATCCAGCTCCTCGGCCTCCTGAAGTCGTGTGCAGGCCTTCAGCCGGGACTTCAGACCCAGGAGAAGCCTCACGTCTCCTGGCTGAAAAGAGGAGAGAGGCCCGACTACAACGGGAGAGAGAGGAGCAGGAGCGCCTGCAAAAAGAGGAGGCCGAAAGGTAAAAAGCATGTCAACCTACAAGATAGAAGCACTGCGGTAGCAGGCCATTAAGACTGTTGAATTAAAATTCATGATTATTGGGCATCATTTTATGAATTTATGTTCAGGCGGAGTCGTGAAGAACTGGAACGCAGGAGGGCAGACGAGCGAGCACGACAGCAGGCCGAGGCTCAACGTCTCATAGAGGAGAAGATGAGAAGGGAGGAAGAGGAGCAGAGACAAGCTGAGGAAGAAAGAGCTCAGGCTATGAAGGAAGCAGCCCTCCTGCAGAAACAGGTGGGAGATGCAAACATTACTCAGGGCGTGAGGGAATTTGCAGAACCACGTCTTCACCCACAGGCATCTTTGTGGATGCTTTTGTTATTCTTTTCCTCATTTATCTTTAATGGATAATCACTGTCTTTCCTTTTTAATCAGAGAGAAGAGGAACAAGCCAAAGAGAGGGCAAAAGCAGAGCAGATGAAACAAGAGCGAGAAATACTCGCACAGAAAGAGGAGGCAGCTCGCCAAGCAAGAAAAAGGGTAAGTTTGATTAAAATAAAGGTTTGATTACTATATCCGTAAACAAGTATCAAATAAATATAAAAAGTTGTCTAATATACTGAGACTGAATGGTTTCAAAAAGCCTTCTATGACAGCATTTCAATAAAAGCTGTTTTCTTTTCCAGCGACTTGAGGAGATCATGCGGAGAACCAGAAGGACAGATTCACCAGATACAGTGAGATTAACTGTTCAGTTTTTTTTAAAGCACATTGCCCCTGGACTCTTATGATGCACATTCTTTATCCACTAATAACTAAACAGCTCCACTTCTAAAAGCTTGTCCTTGACCAAATTGGTCAATCCTTTTGAACACAGAAATCTGTACCAGGGAAGATTCTGCCAAATGAAGCCCAACCAAAGGAAAACACAGAGCCTGTGCACAATGGCACTATAGAAGATGTCGTTAAGCTGCCACTGGGGACGAAGACCTCACAGCTGGGGCTGAATAATGAGGAGGACATGGTACCTGTTGTGGCCTTCAAAGAACGCAGGTCCCTCAGGACTCTCACAGGCCTGGAGGAAATCCAGACCCACCAACGAGCAGGTGAGACGCGACCAGCATATCACTTTAGAACACTAGGCCTCAGGGTGGGAAATTAAAACCAAGAAGCCAGATTCTGAAAACTTCTGACTGGACTTCTTAGAAGTCAAGCACCTTATGAACCTAGAAACTTACTTATATGATTCATCATCCATCGTGAAGATGTAAGCAGGCATATCGGTGTTTACAGATACAATTAGGGCGGTTCATTCATCTCAGACTGTGAGCTGTGCAAGCAGGGTCCCTTACATCAGCCTGGAAACTGTATAGAAATCCATAAAAGGTTGGTAAACACAGGGACGCTGGTGCATTTTCAAGTCCAGTTGTCATTTAGATTGGTAGAAAAGAAAGTTTCCTACCCTGTTGGACTCTATGTAGAGTATTCATATCAATTTCGTCCTGTAAGATCTTGACATTAGTCAAAGCAAAAAAAGGTCTTAGTGTGTTGACAGCCTCTGCTTTTCCAGTATATACACTATTCCTTAATGAACAGTCTAAAAAAGGTATCATAAATGTTCTACTTATTCTACTTATTAAAAATTTCATATAAGATCTTTTTTTGTGCATTCCTCAGAGGTCATCTGAGTACCTGCAAAGTGGGCAGACGTTAACACCGCTGCAATTTCTCTGTGAAACAGAGGAATTACTGCAGTACAGCCATTGCGCTGCCCTTCAGCACCTTGACAGAGCATGCAAGATCACTCTCACTGAGGATGTCAGCATTTCATCACTTCTCTGTGTGTAACCAGTGGCACAAATATTGGGCAAGTTATTTATTACTTTCTTCAGTACAACAGGTCTCTGAACTAATAATGACTTTCCAAAAAACAGTAGATGTAGACAGTGGTAATGATAGTATGCCGGCGAGTGTTGCCTCTGTGAAATACTAGGAATAGCCATTCTAACAATCACAACATGTTAGCCATATGCTTTTTGCTTATTCCTGATGTTTCTTGCAATCTAAGCACTTTTCCTTCCTCAGTTTTGTCACTGTGGAATTAGAATAGCTCAAGTGGCTGTCTGCGCTGTAAGAACACAGGAGTTTAGGTTATTGGTGAAAGTTGGATTCCTACGTAACTCCCTGTCTTACCTTCTTAGCTTTTGATTCTGTGAGGTATAGTAATCAGATATTTCAAAGCTGCTAAGGAACTTTGCTTCCAAAAACTGCTTCAGTTCTGTGGGTGTCGTCTTAGAGATTACAATGCACAAAGCCTTTACTGCACTGACTGTTGCTTTGTTTCAAATGCGCACTCATCACTTTACAAAGTAAAGTTTGAAGCATAGAGGTTAAATGAGTTTATTATAATGAAAGCATATAAAAACAAATGTATGTGATCAGCAATATTTGATCGTATAGTTTATGTATTGCTTATAACTATCACTTGTTAACATGTTGAAATATATGCCATATTTCATTAAAGTTGATACTATGCCGCATCTCTGCCTTGTTTTTCACTTAATTTGTTGACTGTAAACATAAAAACTCTGAAATAAAATAAAACACATTAAAACACAATATAAAAATTCTGCTTGTACATACAGTGCATGAATGTTAACACCGCTCACAGTGCACATCTCTCAATATTTGTGCTGAGAAAGTCCAGGATCAACAGGAGATGGAGAAAGGGGCTGGATCATCTCCAGCAGTCGTCTGGTTTCCTCTGTCTGAGAATGCACCTTCCAGAGCTGAGCCTCCAACTCACTGTCGGCCAACAGAGAGGAAAAGTCTCCATCTGCAGAAGAAACGGGACAAAGCAGGCTTAGATCTTCTGAACTGCAAAGTCTGATGATTTTTTATTTGCTTAGGGACATCTAATGTGATAGGATCATTTAA
This sequence comes from Echiichthys vipera, assembly GCF_963691815.1. Lineage (NCBI taxonomy): Eukaryota > Metazoa > Chordata > Actinopteri > Perciformes > Trachinidae > Echiichthys > Echiichthys vipera. The sequence goes on from NC_139837.1 coordinate 7,370,697, forward strand.
AATGGCTGCAGCACCCTCAGTTGCTTAACAAGTACAAAACAAATACAAACCTTTCTTGAGGTTGAATATTGTCACTATCCCAAGCTGCTGGAACTTAACATCTTTCTTTTGAAGAAACACCAACAGGTACTCCAACATGGTAATGTAGTGAGGTCTCAGTAACTGAGCCATATCCCCTAGAATATGAAAATACAATATAACAATGTAATAATCTGAAACCAGACTGATTTTGTAATGTTTTCTATCAGCATGTAATACTTGCAATTAACATTACCTGTCATTTCTAGTTTGCTGATGATGGCCACGCTGTTGTATGACAACTGAGGATTTTGTAATTGTCCCGACAACTTCACAAGTCTTGAAACTTGCTCTGACGTTATTGTCACCAACAGCTTAGCCTTAAGTGGTTCTGAAATAGTGACAAATGGTGACAATTGTGAAATGTGTTCATACAAAAATAGGTATGTTAGGTATTGTATTGTATTCCACATCAAAAAATCAAATGAGAACAGACAAATACTTAATTCATGTCCAGAACACTCACCCCAGGTCATGAGGTGATGTAAGCAGGATGTCACATGTAGCATGCTCTCATCCGACAGGAACGGAGACAGAAAGACTCTGAGGAGTCCTGGTAGACACAGATTTTCCACCACAGCCTATATAACAACGATCATACAGACTTTAAGAGTTTACCAATCTTAGGCACCATGCACAAACAGATCATGTTTTTACTACAAACTTGTGACATGAAATCACAAATTGTAGCCTTTGTGTACCTGCTGACCCGCGCTGGAGCAACACAGGTCGGTGATTATCTTGCAGCTGTGTGTGATTATGACAGAGCTGGATGTGTGTTGAAGCAGCTGACCGATTTCATCCAGTAGTTCTTCACTCACCAGGACGTCCTGAAATCAAACCACAGAAATATAAATATTGCTATGTAAACAAAACAGTTGCCTCATATCTTTTATTTTTGATATCCAGCGATTACTAGTTCAAGGATATAAAAAGGAACGCCCTAGTAGAATTAAATTATTCTGAACCGCTTCACCGCTGTAACACCACAAATAGTTCCCAGCTTCATCATTATTACGATCCTGCTGTGTGGAAAAAATCTTACATTGTTCGGTGGGTGTGCGGACAATGCAGACAGCAGTGTTATGGCCGACTCTGTCCACACAGGAGAAGAGGTTTTCAGCAGCGCCTTCAGAGGCAACACACAGTCGAGCTCCATCAGCTGCTCCTGGATCAGAACTACACACAACAACAATTAAAAACAGCTTTGGATATGGTACCAATCTCTGGTTTCACTGTTTATAAGTACCATTCTCTGAGAGAGTCTGAAGGCATCTGCATGCTTGTGTTGAATTCTAAAAAAAGAAAAAGAAAGGTTTTTATTGAAAATTGTTGCTGATTTACCTTCAAACTCAGCCACAGAAGTTTGTGCTTACTTTTTGCACAGTGGATGACACGAGAGTAAGAAGAGACTTCAACAAAAAATGTCCCCCAATGCTGAGCAACTTTGTGTGATGCTTCTGGACAGCAGCGATGTTGCACAGAGCGGTGCAGCTGTGAAACTGAACCACTGAATCTGAGGACTGCAGCAGAAGAACCAGGACAGGGATGGCTCCTGCTTGACATAAGATCCCTGTGGACCAATCTGGAAAAATGAATACAACGCACTGGTTTCCATGTTATATTCAAGCAAAGAGCCACAGGCAAGAACATGGAGACAGCTGCTCCTTCTGGTTTTTATAAAATATGGGAACATTGAGATAGAAATCAAATGATCCCACCTGACTGTGTGAGATGTACCAGAGCCCAAGTTGCGCTCTGTTGCACCTGTGGGTCGTACGATTTCGCTAAAGCCAACAGTGGCATGATTCCTTCCATCATGATAGTTTCCCTGTTGGATTCTGTTTAAAAAGAATAAAAAACTGCACGTATGCTCAGCTGATCTTGACAGAACTACCAATGGTATGTCTGCAGCATTCATATACATGGCAGAGAGTCATTTTATGAAGCAACTTTTTTTAAATCTCACCTCTCTGAGCATCTTAATCATTTGTTCCCATGCCACTCTCTGACTATTCCTATTTTTCTTGCAGTACAATCTCATACAGTATAAATGGCAGCGTGCAGAATTACGTATACAATACACTGTTATCTTTACAGAACAATTAAAGAAAAACAAATATACTTGCATGGTCAAAGCCCTACTGTAACACTATATACATATTAAATGTATTATTTTTCTTTCTGTTCTTAAAAAGTTACACAGGTGTGAGAAATATTAAACAATTTAACGGCTATCTGTACAAACCTGAGGAGGCCAACATGATGACGCAGGCACACGAGTGACACTGAGCAGTGGCATCACCAGACCGGAACAACTCCAGTATGGGAACCAGCATCCCCATTTCAATGATTAACTCTTTGCACGCTGAAATGGGATTACATGGGCAGTAATTGTGACCATCTGATCCACAGAAGCCGTGATTAACAATAAAAACGACTTAAATAAAGAGGGGAGGTGAAGGGTTATGAATCAACAGAGAAAATAATTAAAATCCCCAAATCTCTCACCATTATTCTTGACTAACAGATTGACCAAGGAGAGGGAAATAGTCTTTTGCACATCTAAGTCTGTTGATAAAAGCAGAACCATGACTGGCTCCATGAAGGCGTCCGGTAGGGCTGATGTCACTGTAAAGAATAAAAAACATTCAATGAAGAGAAAGACTAAAATCATATTGGCTGAAGAAGCAGAGTCAGTTAAAGTTTTGCCATCAAACATACAGTATTTTTAGAACAGAGCAACAATTATTCCCTTTTAAACTCCTGTCCTAACAGAAATATATCACCTGCGTTCTATCAACCTCAACCAAGTAACACGGGAATCTGTCAACTGCCACGTTTATGCAAAATATAATATGTGGTCGCGCATTTGCATCGAGCTTATCAAGACAATGACCCCGACAAAAGAGAAAACTGGACTACTAGTAATCCTCTACGAGCCATTGCTTTTTTAGTTACAGGTTCATCATAATAAAGGATATCACTGTGTATTTATTATGTCTTGGTTATGACACTAAAGCTCACACAGGCTGGACTTTATCTGTCAACCCTGGAAAAGAAATACAGTTGAACATTTGCATGATTGCAGTCATGCCCTAGAGGGCTTATCCGGACAGTGAGTGAAACCTGAAGTGCATACAATAGTCTCATTCTATGCACCACTGATCTGGAAACCATTGCTATAATGAGGATAGTCAAGCAACATAAAAATCTGTTTGATTTGTTACTCACAATGATGACTGAGATGTAAATAATACACGGCTGCAGTCATTTGCAGATCTGTGTCTTCTGAGGTTGCAAGTCGGCTCAGTGTTTGTAGACTTTCCTGATGAAATAGTTGAGTTTCATCATCTAAGGGAAGAAATCAGGGAAGAAGAATTCACAAAACTTGGTGGTTGATTTTGTGTAAAAACAATGCACAGGGGTCATCTACTTTAATGAAATAATACAACACAAACACAACAAACTCTTCCAAATTCAACTGGGTAATTTGTATCACAAATAAAAAATAAGTCTACACAGGTGTGTTTGCTCTCCACCACAGTGCTGTCTACAACAAAGAAAAGTGAGTGGCTACAATGCTCCTACCGTGCAGCAGGTGTAAAGAGGGCAACTCTTGAGTCGTCCTCCTCATGAAAGTCCTCTCGGGTGTAATCCTAAAGCAGGTGCACTGGGAGAGTTCCCTGAAAAAGTCCCTTATTTTTTGCTCAAACTCTCTGCAAACTCTCCTCAAATAAGCAGCAAATGCTTTGAGCAGTTGGGAGCACTCTTCACAGAAGCCAGAAGCCATGACTCCATCTGCAGCAGAGAGTAGGGATGTGATGTTCGCGAACGAGCCGGCTCGAAAAACCGATTCTTTGTAGCGAACGAGAAGATCCGGCTCCCGTTTGGTTCAGCCGAATCTTCAGCTAATCCTGTTTAAGCCATGCTGGCAGGGGCGGGGCTTTATTTTGATAGGCACACCATGCGGCCAATCAGGAAGAGCCATTTAGGAGCCGTAAGTGCCGGCTCTTGTAAAGGCCCCGAGCCAAAAGAGCCTGATCTTTGAAAAGAGCCGGACTTCCCATCACTAGCAGATGCATGGCACCTGCCTGTTGTTGCCTAACCTGCACATGGACACACCTCCTGGGACGCCACATCACTAAGGTAAATACAGTTCTTTGTTACAATACATTTCATTGTTCAGACCTTCTAAACAACTCCTATTTAAAAGCCAGATCCTGAATTTAGGTCTTGAAATTAGATTTAAATATGCTAAAAGAAAGAGTTTCAACATCACTCCAAAACTTCTTAGATATATCAATAAAAAACGGATTTCTGTATTAATTTTACAAAAAGTGCAGGAATCATCAACATCTATAAACTTAGCAATGCTATTACTCACTGGGTATATATTATACAGTATTTTAAAATGTATTCATTTAGCCTTGTTAGATATGCAATATTTTTAGGGTAGAAACCAAGCTCTTCTCCAGTTTATGTCCTCTATTATGGACCTCCAATAAAACTAATCATCCTTTAAAAATATATATATGTTTATTATTACACTTTCTATCTGTTAGTTCGCTTCCACTCAGCATCAGTACGGGTTGACTTATTTTATATTCACTGTAACTCTAATGTTTTTTTTAATAAGTTGAATTAACTGTATTGGAAAAGCATAACAGATGTGTTACAGATATAAATTATCTGGAGGGAACAGGAAAACTGTGTACAGACATAAAACATTCATGAGATAACATGTTAACGGCATTATCAAAATATCAAGGATATAGATGATACATCTTTCTCTTTCTCTCTTTCTCTTTCTCTTGGGCGGCAGTAGCTCAGGCCATAGGTGACTTGGCTGGGAACTGGAGGGTCGCTGGTTTGAGTCCCTGTGTGGACCGTGAATGGAGCGTGGACTGGCAGCTGGAGAGGTGCCAGTTCATCTCCTGGGCACTACCGATGTGCTGTTGAGCAAGGCACCGAACCCCCAACTGCTCAGGGCGCCGGTCACTGGCAGCCCCCTCGCTCTAACATCTCTCCATTGGTTGCATGTATATAGGTCCTGTCTGTGCATGTGTGTGTATTTCGGGCCTGTGTGTGGGTAGAATGAAAAAATAGAGTGAAAATTGGATTTCCCCATTGCGGGATGAATAAAGGAATTCTTCTTCTTCTTTCAAACCCTTTTAGTAAGAATATTGATTTGTTTCTTATAAGAATATTGCTATTATTCCAAAGGAAAGCCCTGTGGATAGTTTGATTGGTAATCTATTGGGTAAAAAAACACATTTCAAAAGAAAGAAAAGACCTACAATTTTATTAAACATGTAGTTTGGGGTGAAAAGACAGATAGAGTCAGGGTTTCTAAGACACACTTTCATCTTTTTTTCATCTTTTTTTTTATTTAAAAAAACTTTTAAAAACTTGGTATTCATTACAAATATGGAAATATGAATATGAAAAAACGATAATACATCAAATATTTTTAAGTAGATAAAAATATACAGAAATATAAAAAAATATACAAAACAAACAAGTGGAAAAGCAAAAAATTAACAAAAAATATAATTGAAAACATTAAATAGAGAGCACAATCTTACAGTTTTGATGATTTTTGATGAAGTAATTGTCTTAAAATAACACTATTTCTTTTTTGAACACATTAAAGTGAGGTTTTACTCCGGAAAAATTACATTTATGAATGTCAAACTTTGCAAATAATATTATGAGATTGATAAGAAACTATTTTTTCAAATATCTTGGCGCATTTTGTTGGTATGTTTACATCTCCAGATACTTCCATCTTGTATCCATGGTTACGCTTGGGGGACATTGGTACGTCACATAAATGTTCTGAAATCTGATTGGTGGGTTTGTTGTTGTTGTCTGTACGTCACAAACATGGCCGCCACCAGGCTCCGCCCTCGCGTCCACCCCTGTTGTGGTTGACTTGGAAACCGTCGCAGCGTCGTTGGTGAAGTTGGAGGACGGCACAATCACTGCAGGGTAGATACTCCTGTCCACCTTTTTATGACACATCTGTGTGGAATTTCGTTCATATGGAGGCTCAATATATTTTTTGTAAAAGCTAAATCCTACTGTAACAAACGTAGTGAGTTAACAAAGCTACCTATGCTAGCTAACGTTAGCTCTTAGCAAGCTAACGGTTAACTGTGTGCGTTTCACAAATGCTGCTTTTTCTAAGATTGATCTAGCAGGGAAAACACGATTCGGGTTTGTTCTCCTTTTTACTTTTTATTATTTTTCATCCACATTGCTAAACTATTGATTCCCGTTATAAACCCACATAGATCGTGTGTGTAAAGTTAACAACAACCCCCCCCTGTTTGTATTTACAGGATGAAAGCCTTCCTCCCTGGATTATTCTTCCTTTGCACTCAGAATGAGAGACATAACGGTGCCTGAGGATGCCAGCAGGTGAGTTTCCTGGTGTCCCCTCGACTCACTATTTTGGTAGAAATAAAAATACACCACAGTAAACAAACGTCCTATTATGCATTACAATTGTGCAGGAGTAACGCTCAAGTATCACTAGTAAAAGTTCTTATAATGCACAAAACCTAATTTCAGAGTCTTAAAATGTTAGATAATATTAATGGAGTATTATTTTTTATGCATTCAAGTGTAAACATGTAAGCATTTTTAGTGCTCTGGTTCTCAAACTGTGGTACTTGTGGTACTGGAAAGAATCTCCCAAATAAAAAAAAGGAAACATTGATTACTAAATAAATATAATACTTACAAAATACTACAACATTTTGAAAGAAAATAATTAAACTTCTAAGATCCATGAAATGTAATTTAAAATAAGTCCAGCATTTCCTGTAATAATTTTGTTTCAATATCAGCCTGCTACCTAACCGTGTTCATGAGTCATGAGCTCGACTGTGATGGCAAGAGAGTCAGCAGAGGTAAAATGATTAGTTTAAAAACACTGTAATGGTGGCTCCAAATGGGAACTATTAACTATTAAGTGTGGATCAGGAGGATAATATTTAGAGCAGTCCTTCTGAAACTGAAGTCATGGCTGAAGACAGTCAACAATAAATAATCTTCTGATTAGGATAAAGAATAGGATAAACTATCCTGTCCGTAGCTGAATAGTGTCAACCCACGCTGCTGTATTTTAACATTGGTCTTTGTGGTGGTACTTGAGAGAGCCTGATATTTTCTGAGTTGGTACGTCATGTACATAGTTTGGCTAACTAAATCATTTTCTACACTTTAAGGTAGTTTAATCTATTTGAAAAAAAATGCTCCTTTATTTGTTTGCATCTAAATAAAAGTAGTGAAGTAATTAAACAATACCTTGAAATTGTATTCAAGTACATTAGTAAGTAGTAGTAGTAGCAGTAGCAGCAGCAGCAGCAGTAGTAGTAGTAAATGAACCCTTCACCACAACAACACTAATCTCAATGTAGCCAGCCCAGTGCCACTTTGCCTAGTAATGATAGAGTAACTTTTTTACAGGTGCGAGTGAAGATCGGGCAAAGACCCGGGAAAGATTTAATGAAGTGTTCAAGAAATACTCTGATTCAGGGAAGAAAAAGTTGAAGAAGAAAAACACTGGAACTCAGGAGACTATTGTGGTATGTTAAAGTTTCAAATTACACCTGGTTGTTTACTGAATCTCCTTTCTAAAGAATACACTGCAAAGTAATACAAACCAATTGAAATGGTCAACATCAAATTAAAGTCAACTCAATTTATATATATATTGACATTTCTTCGCCCACTTTTCTTTTAGCTTCAGAATCTAAAAAAGAATCTCAACCTTGAGAAGGACACAGAAGATGATGAGACCGTCCTCCAGAACACATATCATCCCGAACAAGGTAGCCCTCGCTTCACCAAGAATAAACGAAGAGAGAGGGAAACGGCGGAAAAGGTTAATATCAACAACAGTAGAAACCAAGAGGAAATTGAAACATCAAAAGTCAAGAGGAAAAGTAAGAGGGAGCTTCCCCCCCTCCCTTTACCCGAGGACACCACAAGTTACATCGAGAAGGATGCAGAAGCTTCCAAGTCTGAGATTGCTTTGGAGCCAGATGATGTAGAAGGTGGAAAGGAACCAAAGAGAAGAAGTAAGAAGGGTAAAAGTAAAGGAGAAACTGAGGCCAAAGCACAGACTCACGTAGAGGATGCAGAGGACGAGCTGCTGCATGAATACCAGCAGCAGATTGCACAGGAGGAGGAGAGGACTTTAAAAAAAACAAATGCCAAGACTGTGGAAGAAAGTGTTGTCTCCCCAAAGCTTTCACTAAATAATGATGTTGGAAAGAAGAAAAAGAAAAAGCTGAAATCTGTAATCACACAGTCGGAAGTAGGGTGTGTATATCTATTAGTTTGATATAGATTTACTGTTGCCTTACATTTAGTAATAAGGCTACAGTTTTTAGCGGCATATTGACTTTATACTTTTTGGTCCTGTAGGGGTGAAGATGAAGACGCTGACCAGGATGCTGATGTGGAGAACGAAGCAGAATCTAAAGAAAAGAAGAAAAAGAAGAAGAAAAAACATGGTAACTGGATATTAACTGTCAGCCTCACCATTGTCACGAAAAATTCCATTAAAAAGTCTTTACAACGTTGAGGAATTTCATGTTTTTTTGTTTTTTGATTTCCCATTTTTCAGTTGTCAGAGAAGAGAGTGAAACTGAGGCAGAAGTACCACAGCAACCAACATTCGATGACAGCCTCGTGTTGGGAGTGTACGTCCACAGGACAGATCGCCTCAAGACGGACCTACTGATCTCACACCCCATGGTGAAGATACATGTTGTTGATGAAACCACTGGACAGTATGTGAAGAAAGAAGACTGGTGAGAATGGATAATCTCACTGGAATTAATTTCAGTTTTCATACTGTTATCTGCTTGTTAACAATTGTGTTTCTATTGCCTTTTTGTTTTTTAAATTGTGACATTTGGACAATAGTTATTTATGTTTTAGTTCAATCCAGGCATGCTCCACAGTTACTTTAATATCTAATTTCAAAGGGAGTAGAGGGTGGTAAATCCCTTAAATGAACATGAAATATACTGCAACCCCCCCCCCCCTTAACCGTATGGCGTCAGTTTCGATATTTTTACAGTATATATTTGCTTGAAAATGAAATGTCTTTATCTTGTTTTTCATAGCCATCGGCCAGTCTCCTCCTTTTATGAGCAAGAGAAAGTTGACCACATTCTCCCCATCATGACTCAACCTTTTGACTTCAAGAAAAACAAATCCGTCATCCCTGAGTGGCAGGAACAGATCATCTTCAACGAACGCTTTGGTTACTTTGTTCAACAAAATGAGGAAAGCCCCAGAGTTATGCTCCTCTTTGAAGTAAGAGACACTGCATTTAGACATATGTGGCCAATTTCAACGTAGCTGTCGATAACTGTTTTTATTTCAATGTTTGGTAAAGATCCTGGACTTCATAACCATGAAAGAAGCAAAAGCCATCGTTGATGTTGATGGCGGATTCAGAAAGATTGCATGGGCATTCCTCAAGGTACTATATGTAATCCTGGTCAGTAAGAATTCATTTGTTTTTAACTGTTCTTTTTAATACTTACTTTACAAATGTCCTTTAGCTTGTCGGCACGAATGGTGTGCTGAATATCGACAGTAAACTTCGCCTCCAGCTCTTCTGCCCTCCAACTCGGGCAAAGGGTCATCATAAAACAATTGAGGTTGTCGAGTGGTGCAGGAAGTACCCCCGGAACAAATACACATCCACCCTTTATGTCACAGTAAAAGGCATCAAACTTCCTGAGCACGTAAGTTAGTTGTTGCTTTATAGCTGCTTTAATTTCTTATAATGAATAATTCCGATAGCTGACGTGTTACATATTAGTGATACTGTAGATAATGTTTCAGATATTCTGGTCAAGCCACAAATGTTGTAACTGAGATGGTTATTGTTCTGCAGGTGGACCCCGGTATTCGGTCTATGATGGCACTGCAGGAGGAGAGGGGTAGCACCTCCTACAGTGACCTACAGAATGAGGTCACCAAGAGAAGCCTGACACAACCTGTAGACAGCAAGCCGCCCGCCTTGAGATGGAGCAGGCTGCCTGGACAGGTTGGCGAAATTAGGAATTTCTATTGGATAATAACATGCCCCTGCAAAATATAAATCGCAGCCATAGCTGCTCATTCTTATAAGCTGGTTATTTTTTGTATACTATTCTCTCTTCAATAGAATTACAAACCATTCTTGTGGATTGTTTTAAAGCAATGCATCATGATGTATGGGGATGATCAGCAGGGTTCGAATGGGTGCTTGAAATCCTTGAAAACACTTGAATTTTAGTGTGGTGTTTTCAACGTTTGAAAAGTGCTTGGGATTTTGAATAAAGTGCTCTTTTCAAGCTTACACTTACATGAGGCTTCAGCTCTGTAAATATGGGCATGTCAGTGTGACTGCACAAGCCTTACCAGTTTCTCTGTTAAAGATCTGTCGGATTCCAAACAAGCCCATGCTGTCATGTCATGGCGGTCATATGGGCTGCTTCACGGTGCTCTTCTCTCATACCGGGACCATACTGGCCACTGCTTGTGCTGACAGAGATGCTTTTCCTGTAATAGGTAAGCCTTGCAACAACTAAAATTGCTTTAAAAATACATATATAAAAAAAGATAATCCATTCATTTACTGTTTCAGTGTATGAGATTCCATCTGGCAAGGTTTTGGCTGCCTTCAATGGCCATCTCAAAATAGTCTATGATCTCTGCTGGTCCAGAGACGATCGGAGCCTTTTGTCTGCCTCCTCTGATGGAACTGTCAGGTACCTTTCTGTTTGTTTGTTTGATGAAAAACTAAATACAAGTCAGCAGGAGTGAATGAAAGAGTTGGTGTCGCTGCTGGTGAGTGAATTGCTGTACTAGCAGTTTGCTGTAGCACCTCTAGGGGGAGTAAGTAGCATTTGTGATAAGTGCCTCGCTATGTCTTTACCAGTGACACAGCATGTTTTGGTCTGTAGGTGATTTTGACTCAAGAGTGTCATTTAAAGAACATCCTTTCTTTGCACAAACGAGCGTTCGTATTATTCAACAATTCTTGCTCTCCTCCCTCAGAGAGTGGAACGTGGAGAGGCTTCAGGGAACAGCCCAGAAGGTGCTCCCTCATCCATCCTTTGTGTACTGTGCTCAGTACCACCCCACAGTCCAGAACCTGGTGGTGACCGGGGGCTACGACTCCCTGGTACGAGTGTGGAGGCTCGATGTCGATGATGTGAACGGCCAGCTGCTGCAGGAGTTTGAGGGTCACAGCAGTTTCATCAACTCAGTTTGTTTTGACTCTGAAGGTATTGTGTGCAAGCATTATCATAAACTGGCAACCTGTCCATGTTGTGTACCTCTCAGCCAGTGTGAGCTGAGATAGGCCCACAGCCAACTGCTACCCTGCACAAGATAAAAATGAATGCCATCTCTTGAAGAATTATTGCCCTACCCAAAATAGCATTTTGGTTACAATATGAAGATAGAGGAGATCCTCTGCATGCACATGTTATAGATACTGATTGATTTAAAGTATTTATATAGGTTTATTTTATATCATGTCCTGGCTTACCTGAGAAATGCTTTCATTCAAGCCTTTACACCTGAAGGTTGTTGCTTGCCTTAGTTGGTGAAGTATTTTCTTTGTTATGTAAATTGGCAACCGAGATTGATACAGATTTCATAGTCATGAACCAAAGTCCACAGGCATTTAGAGGAATGGAAAGCTGCTGTCCAGCTATTTCTGAGGACCCGAGAGATCCCTCAGTACTAAGCTCATTTAAAAGAAAAAACATTCCTTTTGTTTTTACCAGAGCTTATCTATTAATCATAAGCTGCTGCTGCCTTTACAAACACACACACACACACACACACACACACACACACACACACACACACACACACACACACACACACACTTTCGAACCACCACAAAGTTTCAGTCTATATGTGAACATGCACATAGACTGAAACACGTGCAATTTCCATACTTTTTTGAAGGGAATTATTTTTACGCTCTTTATCGCTATTGTGGTGCTCTGGTAATAAAATGTGAGGCTTGGCTTCTTTTGTAATTTAAATAAGGAATGTTATTTTTGTGCCGTCTTATAGCTGCTGTTCCTTTTGTTCTCTTTGTTGTAATTAGGACGGAGAATGTTCTCTGCAGACAATTCCGGCTTAATCCTCGTGTGGAAAACTACAGTGAATGACAGCAAGCGACATCAGCCGTGTCATCGCTGGTGTATAGAGAAGGTACAGGAGATTTATCATGCATGATCTTCAGTTAAAAAAAACAAAAGAGGAAAGAAATGTAAAACTCTACATGTTTTGTTTTGGCAGAAACTTGAGGAGAGTGACCTCAGAGGTGTCCCCATCAACATGCTGCAGCTCCATCCGAACGGGCGGTGCCTGCTCATCCATGCCAAAGACAGTGTCTTGAGGATGATGGACTTGAGAATGTAAATAAAACCTAACTTAAAAAGTACCATATGTGATTACAGGAAAGAGTGACTTCTGATCTGCTTTTTGAATGTTACTGCTGGTTGTGCCGCTGTTTGCAATATAACCACTTCAGTTACAGTGCAAAAAAAGCCCTGTAATGTTTTTTTTAATGGCATTAACTTACAGTATTTGCCCTGGTAAAGCACCGGCATTAAGCATTGGCAACACATCAGAAAACTTTTCACAAAGTTGACAGCACACAGAGCAACTATAGTTAAATTAGGTAGCTTGAGTTATTATTGAATTCCACAACATTTCTTGGTTTACACATGGATGCATTTTTTTAGAAGTGTTCCTTCATAACCAAAATACAGACTAAAATGGGCTCCATAACACATCAAAACAAGTGGCTGTTTCTCATGATTACAGATTGCTTTTTCATGTCAGGGGAATGTATTATCCAAAAAAATGTATGAAACATTTTGTGTTTCCCAGAAAAGTCCTTGATACATTTTTTTTTGTAAACTATCCATCTGCTCAACAATATATTTTCCCCTTTCAGCCTGGTTGTAAAGAAGTACACCGGAGCCACGAACTACAGAGAGAGGATCTATAGCACTTTCACACCATGTGGGAACTTCATCTTCTCTGGTAGCGAGGACGGGATGGCGTATGTGTGGAATACAGACACAGGTGAGAATCATGTTTATATTCTCTCAGTTTTGACAGTATTCTGCACAGTGGCTCCAACCGTCAGCCGTTCTGTCTTCTCAGGTGACCAAGTTGCAGTCTACTCTGAGCTTTGTTACCCCACTGCTCTCCACGGCGTGTCGTTCCACCCTCACGAAAACATGGTTGCTTTCAGTGCCTTCGGTGGTCAGAGCCAGCCTGTCAGCGTGTACGTGTTCGATCGCAAAGGTTTGTGAAAACTCCTGACAAGTGACATTTTTTTTCTTTGGCTGTAGCCCCTGAATCTCTCATCCCTGGTCGCTTTTTCCAGTTCTGAAGGTTATTTCAGTCAGCTGAGCTATTTGATTCACTCGATACATACAGACATTAAAATGCAAACTAAGCTAAGACTTTGTTCTGCTGTATCACACAGTTTCCCAGCTGGAGGTGCACAATATAAAAGCTGCAAGCAGATCAGCTTCTACAGACACCAGAACCATCAGAAACACACCTGACCTACTGGCGTTACAGGACACATCCGTTGCTTCAACCATGGACCAGTTTGCCCAAGCAACAAGACTTGCATTGAAAATGCAGTGTGTTAAGGAGCAACTGGATTCAGTACTTGTAAATACTCCTCCTTTATTACTTTGAAGTATATATAGAAATACAGAAATTCAATATACATCAAAACTCACTTTTTCAAATGATTTTAGGAACCACATCAGAGGTCTTCCACTTCCGGATACATTTACGAGCAAGGTACTGTATCTGTCTGAGATCTGAACTGTTTCATATAATGAGCATGCTGTGCTGCATTACAGCTCACAGTTTCATCTGTTTTTGCAACACTGCTTTCCCTGTATTCACAGCATTACTCTATTTGTCTTGCAGACAGAATGAGCATTGCTCACACAGGGAGGAGCTTCACACTAGACTCTGGCACAGTGAGTTTTTGATCAGTGCTCCTTTTGTAAACACACGCTTGTATACTGAGGTTTTGATCTCTATCACCTCTTTCTAACCCAGCTTGTTCTTGAGTTTCCTCTGCAGAGTTAAGGAAAAAACATACCACATAGGAAGGTGTATAACGTTATAGTGTTTCTAATAATAAACTCAAATCTTGATTAGCACAGAAGTGCATTCATTTCCACTGCACTGTGTGTCATCCAGGTAATCCTGATGGCTGCCATTATCTATTTTATCTGATGTCAAATGAAACTTTAAGGTTTTCAATTAATCTCGACCTTAAATTGACCTCTGCACATGAAATGAACCACTTTGCAAGGAACATTACATTAGCAGGCCTGAGCAGGTCCACATGAAAAAGAAAGTAGTTATTAAATTACTGCTTTTTTGTGGCTACAAAATCAATCCAGCAACATTTGGAAAGGATAAGATGTCCTGAAGGGCAGACTCCCACAGTATAGTACATTTCACAACTTACTCAAAGAAGTTTGTGACATGTACATGGTTTTGTTTAATGTTATTTAAGGAGTTTATGAGAGATTTAGGAAGATTAAGAGACTGTTAAGAGACTTCTAGACTTATGCGACCTATCCTCCTATTCTTAGATTTAGAACTTTTTAGTAATTTATTGTCTTTTAATCAGTATATACTCATTAATCTTATCTTTGTCAATTTTCTATTTTATTTTAGTATTTATTGCGATTTTTCTTAATTTTTCTTTTTAATTTGGTAATTTTTTATACAGTTCTGATCTCAAAAGACAATCTTATATCGAAAAGAAATGAGCATTGGCAAAACAATAAACTGCTCAATAAAAGTATTTGAAATAAATTGCTGACAACTCAAGTCCAGCTTTTTCTTTTCAGACGGGATTGAAGGCTTCGTTACCGCCTCCGTCTCTCCTGTCGCCGCACTCCAAGCTACAGCTCTCTGGTTCTCTTGCGGAGCAGCTTATCCCCCAGGCTGCTCTGAGCACCCAGAATCGTGAGTGGCTTGTACAGTTAATCACACTGTTATTTGTTTTCAGCCAATGAATGACTTAACCGCCGCTCTGTGATATGTGAGGTCAAATATTTCTCAAGAAGATTATAGCTACACGAAGCATGTGGTGGCTAAGTGCTTCACGCATTGTGGTTTAGAGTCTCCTGAAGCATGTACACCATACACAGAGACAAAGATGGGCCGCTTGTTATTTTCACTTGTGTCTGTAAGTGTAAACATAAGTCACTGCATTGTGTTACAATCCAAGATGAAATATTTATGCCTGCTTTTGTTTGTATTCTTGTATTTTCAGGTGGGTTTAGTCCAGTTGGTCAGCGTCTAAAGGGAGCTTCATCATTCAGACTACAGACGGTAAGCATGTTAACAGTTTTATAAGTGTACCTCTTCATTTGCTACTCTTTGTCATGTTTATTTTCTTTTCAGTGCTACTACAGGATTAAAATGATGTTCTTTTCCTCCATCAGAGCCTTCCTGACCACATTTCTTCAGGCACCCACATGGAAACAGATCCTGGCCCTGTTCAACAAGTAGTACGTTTTCATTGTAGCTGTAAGCTCAGTGCCATGCAGACTTTCCCCCCTCTCTCGTATTTAACGCTCTCCACCTTTGTGTTCCTCTTAAGGTCGTTGCGCTCTATGACTACAGAGCTAATCGGTCTGATGAACTGACCATACGCCGCGGTGATGTCATCAAAGTGCTGTACAAAGACAATGACAACTGGTGGTTTGGGCATCTGGCCAATGGGCAGCAGGGATATTTTCTAGCTTCTTATGTAGCAGATCAGAGTAAGTGGAATATATTTTTTTTGTCATAGACACTTTGTGGATAGTATATATGAAACTTCCAAATGTGGTGCAAGATGCTGGGTTATTTCCTATCGTAGGAGATTTCAATGAGGAGGTGACTCAGTCAGTTGAGGCACACGCTGAGGGGACTGTTGAGAGGTCAACACCTACCAGGGTAAGACAGAATAATACAGTGGCGTCTGTCCTGGATTTGAATTCTATCTTTTTTTTCATCAGTAATGTGTGTCGGCTAAAAGGTGAACAGTGTGGTTGTAACGGGCTTTTACATTTCTTGCACTCCATATGCAGGTCTTCTCTCTCTTGTGTTTATGGTGCCTTTGTTTCTCTTTGGTAAAGTGATACTCCACCTCAAATTTCCTTATGACCAACAAACAACCTTGTTCACAAATCAACACTAAAGCACTGCTGTGTCAATGTACAGCCTCACAGAGCTTTTAGCGTGGCTGTGGGACTCTGACGCTGACATGTTTTCATGACAAAGTGTCATATCGTCCATAAAACATGTAAATGCTGAGTATTTGACAAATACGTCTACTTTGCCATATTCTTTTGGTGCATTCACATGCTCCTTGGGTGGTCCCATCTCCCGAGTTGGGACGTTGTTCTTCCTACTTAAGTGTTTTCATGAGCTTTAAGTTGTAATGTGGAAACAACATGGAAGCTACAGAGAAGATTTCTTGTATTTTATTGCTCAGAGCATTTATACAACAGCTGATAGCTGTTTACAGTATGTCTTTGCGTTTTGAAACTTTATATTAGTGATTTTTGTCCCAGACTTCACCCATACATTACCTAAAACCACTTAAATATTACTTTACCTGAAATGTTATCAGGGTTAATGCTGTTAAATAACTTTTTTAACTAATCCAGGTTACTCTATGTTGACAGCAACTAATGCTTACAACCTAATACCATATTACAAATACATGTGAGGAAAAAAATGTAGATGCAATATATGAATTAATAAAGAGTTTATTATCATCAACCCAACATTTACTTTGGTCCACCATGTTTTATCAATGCATTATGTAAAACTCTGCAAGTCATGTGCCAACCTTTTTTCAATTTTGATGCAACATGAACGGGGCAATTGTCACATTTTTCCGATTATTCCGACACCGCATGAATGCAGCGTATGACAAATCATGAGGCACTAATCAATCTATAGAGATTTAAAAGACTGTGGGGTTTAAGGAGAAGTATCACTTTATTGTACACCTTTAGTGCGTTAAAGAATACACGATGACTGTGGTCTATATTTCAGACGGCTTTTCCTGTCATTTTATCTTTTCTCATCCTTACTTCTCAAAGGTATCTGCTGCAATTAGTTCTTCTGGGGAGCTTAGGTTTCTTTCTGAGCCGACACTCTCTGACACCGAACCTGAGGTGACTGATGCCAGGTGAGTGGCTCGCCGTGCTTACATCCTCCCGACTGCATTCACAGCGTCACGGTTACTGAACACTGCACGAGGCTCCGAGTGTCAGGTTTCTCCAACAAAAGCAAGACGACAATACTGAATGATGTTTTTCCCGCAGAGCTAGAAGGAAAAAGAAGGTGAAAAAGCCCGGAGTCCCTGCACCTTCATCTCAAGCCACATTTTCCGATGCAGATGCCCCGGAGTTGACGAGCACCAGGAGGAGAGGCAGATCAGCGGACAGACCTCTCCCAAAGAGACCGACGGGCCGGACTAATGGTGCCTTCGAGCCTGATACATGAACTCACAGACACACGATTGTTTTCAACTCGAGTGCTTTCACCTTTATTCTGTTTTTTAAAATACGAAACACATTTTTGTAATAACCGTAAACCTTGCAGGTGTATTTTTACCAATTTGTTTTTTTATATTTGTCTGTTGAACAACAGTCAGTATGTTCTGAATTGTACTGTACAGACTGATTAATGAAATGTTAATGAAAAAATTGTCTTTGCATAAAGAAGTGTCTTGTATGTTTCATATAATTATCGATGTAAGTGTAAATTTACTATTGTGTACATTTTTACTGATGAGATAGGAAACAAAATGTAATATTTTATTTTATTAGCCTGTAAGAAAGTTTGTATATGTCATAGCTACATAAAAATACAGATTAATTTCCAAACATCTTCTTAATCTTTCTATAAATCACCTACAAAGTCAGACACTTGATATCTAACTTTATTTTTTAAATAAATATACCAAAGGGCTATTTTGATAATGTATGCATTACATTTATTGGAAACTATGCAAATATGATACCAAATATTCTGCTTATTGCTTTTATGTTAAATAATCATTCAAGTGGAGTCACCTATAAATTAATGTCAATGTGTGGTGTTCATTAGCATGTAAAGATTTTAAATAATGTCTAAATATGAGCTTTTTGTCATTTCAAGATTCTAATATCAAAAGGTTATTGATGATGTTTGTGAAATTATTTTAGAATAATGTTTCAGTGGACAGGTTAACTTAAACATCATGACACTTGCACGGCGTGCACAGGCTTAAATAGATGCATGTAATGAGTGACTGAACGCGCAGATGAGTGTTTTTTCCATTTACTCTTTTTATTCAAGTGCAAAAACTTGTTCAGTCAAATAAGAAGGCCCTTGCGTACAAAATCACTAACTGCAGTTTGACACAAAGCCTGTTATACATACGAGATTCACTACGACCAGTATAACAGGTGTTTGAAGTGTGAGGCAGTGAACGAAATATTACGTTAGTTATCAAAAGCAGATTGCATAGAAAAGCCTAAATGTTGCCTAAATTCAGAGATCCAGTAGTTTGGGGTAATTAAGCTGTTTTCCCATTTCAGTCAGAAACTAATAAATGCCGTTAATACTTAGGACAGAGCTTTTTTTATGTATTTGGTGAAATCTGAAGTTCTGTCAAACAACAATATTAGGCTGTCTGCTCATTTGATGAGTGTCTATGTATCAAACAACCTAATCATGACCTCAACAACACAAGTATACTAACCACTTCTTCAATTGTTATAATTTAGTTATTTCCTTTATGTTACAATGAGTGTGGTCAGCAGCTCTTGACTTGTGCAACTTCTAACATGTGATTTAGATCACTAACATTAATACAGCGATGTGTGATCTGGACTTTCCAGTGTTTGACTATTCATTCATCATCCTGTACAATATGAAATAATCTACTTAAAGTCTCATAATACAGTTTAACTGCTTTGTTGTCAGGCAACATTTTTTTAAATAGTATTTCATAAAAAGCACCTACCATTGCATTTAAATATTTTCATGACCCAAGTAAATTACAGCATTACAATCTCTACTCCCCCAAAAATAATGAGAATAAAAACTTTTAATGTATTAATAATAACAATTTTGTCCGGTGTGGCGTCCTTCCACATGCTGCTGAGGGCTTCATTCAGTCAGGAGAGGAGTGCTTTCTTCTGTTTGTCGACTTCTTTCTCGAACGCTTCAGACATAAAAGCGAGTGTTATACCCAGCATGTTCTTAGAAAGTGCACAAATAAAGTCTTAACAGCCTTCCACATAATACACAGTATATAAATATGAGATATAAACACTCATTTGAGGTTAATCATTACCTTTGTTGTTGTGGAGGGTGGCACAGGTAATAGACTGCGAGGAGAAAGGCCTGAGGACAGAGTGGTCGTTGAGTTTCATGTGTGTAACTGCTAAGAAAAGAGAATCACACGCTTCTTTCTCTATCAGTCTCCTCAGTTTAAGCCCTGAATGATCATCGGGGTGGGAATAACATTTGCCTCCACCTTTAAATAAATGCCATGAAAGTCAAATGGCAACTTCCACAGTCTCATGCTGTCTCTGTCACTTTTTACAGGCTTGTAAATCAGCAGTGGGACCTTGAATCCATGAGTAGCTGACCATTTATTATGGACGATATCCCCATAAACTGTAAACACGGATTGTTTCAAATAATGAGAAGACAATAAAAATGCTAACATGCAAGTGAGATGTCCATTTTCATGGCTTAGTGCGACCTTTTCCGACACGGATTGTCATGCACCTGCACAAACTCATACTTACTCCCAAAAGTGCCAAGCTGCCCTGGATTGCAGCAGCCCACTCAAAGTTCAGATGTTGCGTGATAAGCCCACCCACTATTGGGCCATAAAACATCCTGTTAAAAAAACACAAATTTTCTACTTTAAAATCATAATCCAAACATTAAAATCAAAGTGCGACAGGAGAAATGGACCTTTTTCACCGTGTGTGGGAACGTGATAAAGTGAAAGAGTTTTTGGGGGAAATTAAATAAGCTCTGGAGATTATATTCAGCTTAATACATTTAACATTTAACCCAAAGCTTTTCATTCTAGGTCGACACCCTGACAAAAAAAAAAAAACAGTTATCTCACTCTCTCGGAAGAACACCGGTAAACCAAAGTTCATTAATTGGACCAAAGAATTATCAATAACTCTGACTCTGGAAAGGATTACTTACATTATTAGACATAAACAATCAACCTTTGTGAACATTTGGGGTCCTTTTATATCTAGAGAATTTTAAACAAAGTAATGTGATAATTGAGTGTGGCAGGCGAGGTGTAAACTTGATTTTTTTTCTCCATCCAATCCAGTAGGACTTACCCAGCGGACCAAACTGCGCCAAACAGTCCAGACACCATTCCAAGAGTGCTTAGTCCCTCATCAAATCCGTTTTCACTGCAAGTAAGAAAAGAACGTGACGTGTGTGTTTCACCTTGCATTACAAACTCCAGCTCATGAATGTAGGTGTGCGTTTCACCTTGCATTACAAACTCCAGCTCATGAATGTAGGTGTGTGTCACCTTGCATTACAAACTCCAGCTCATGAATGTAGGTGTGTGTTTCACCTTGCATTACAAACTCCAGCTCATGAATGTAGATGTGTGTGTCACCTTGCATTACAAACTCCAGCTCATGAATGTAGGTGTGTGTTTAACCTTGCATTACAAACTCCAGCTCATGAATGTAGGTGTGTGTTTCACCTTGCATTACAAACTCCAGCTCATGAATGTAGGTGTGTGTGTGTCACCTTGCATTACAAACTCCAGCTCATGAATGTAGGTGTGTGTTTCACCTTGCATTACAAACTCCAGCTCATGAATGTAGGTGTGTGTGTCACCTTGCATTACAAACTCCAGCTCATGAATGTAGTAGTACAACATGTGAAGCCACTCACTATGCACATGTGATGATCTCAGGGAACGTGGGGATGGCAGTCATGCCCAGAGAAAACCCGATTAGACCGAGCATGACGATGAGCACCCACAGCTGACTACAAATACAAACACACAAAAACATGGAAAGAAAAACATACAGTAAGTCAGTAGCGTTAACATATACACATATACAATACACCTGGAGTAGTATTATCTGCTGATATTGGCCCAATAACAAACATATCGGTACATCTTTAGGTACCAGCATGTATATTTTCCGATAAAGTGCAGAAATGATGCTTGGGTTAAGAATGGTGTCATTTAGCTATTTATTTCATTTCTATTCATTCTTGATTTAAATTGTCGCAGATTAACTGATGATGTTTATAGAGCTATTTATTCTATTTCTATTTCTTCTTTATTTTCTAAATGTTCATTTCTAGAACTGGTCTACAGTGTAGTACATTGTATGCATATTGTATAATAATGTTAAATATTCTATAGTTATTTGTTTAGGAAAGCAGCTTTTTGAGTACTTTTGCGGAGTCATTTTGGTGCAAAATCGGTGCACAATCCACGCAGAAAAGGACTATTTTACTCCAACTCAAAAATTCACTACATCGGTAATTGGTTAATTAACTAAAACTAATTAATTAATTAACTAAAATGAACTAATTATCTAATAACTACTGAGTACTGCTAGTGTTGGAGGATGTACTGTGGTTGAGAGGGAATCAGCAATCCACCTAAAGATCTTCTGTAAAAAAGACTTTTATTCTTGATAAGTGGAAGCTGAGTTTAGCACCTGGATCGTGGTTTCTGTTGTTGAATTTGCAGATCTGGTCTGACGTCGTACACTGGAACATTTATTGACACTCGATCGAGGAGATTTGGGATTAAGCAGTAAGGGTCAACTACAGTATAGCGTCGTGTTGTGCCATCCCAACCCCGGAGGTTCCTGTACTCATGCTGGACACCAGTCAGGGCAGATGGCGTCCCACCATAGTCTGTCTGACGTTCCTGCCACAGGAAGGTTTTCGTCGCCACTGTGTGCAAGTCGCTGTTTCTGATGTTGCCGCTATGACTTACAGTACGCTCATGAGGGAATTGCTGGGTCTCTGCAAATCAAAGAATGTGGTCTAGACCTACAAAACAGACCTGGGATAGCCTTTGTTATTATCTGAGACTGTAAATAAAATTAAAAATGATTGAATCTAGCCCTCAGTAGATTTGGCAGCCAAGCCCTCGGCGACCTGAAGTCTGGCTGTTTTTCTGCCAAGAAGTGTTTTGTTACGTGTTTTTCAGAAAGAGAAGAACTCGAGGTATGATTCAGCCGGAGCAACACAGAACCCTTGTTTTCAGTCTTTATGCTAAGTTAAGATAACAGGCGGTAGCTCCATATTAAATGACAGATAATAATTAATAGAACAAGCTCTTTTTACCGGGATATTGCACAACTGGAGCTTTCTACAGCACAACTACATGATGCCAAAACACAAAACATGATCTACTGGTCAAAGCTACTACAGAAAATAAGTGTTTTATTATTTATGATCTGTCTTATGACTGTCTTTCGTGTGTTTTGCTTGCTTGTTGACTCATTCAGAATATTATAAATACTATAAAAACATGTCATATACATTCTACATCTACCTCATCTACATACACATGTTACGTACACTCTATTTATGTATAATCTATTTTTGTGGAGGAAACTATAAAGGGGTAATTTAGAGCAAGCGCATCATTATTGCAAATTTTAATCATCCTGAAGGGGTTTCATTTATAATAATGACCTGCTCTATTTATTTATTTTAGTTTAGTTTTAGAGTATTTATTTAGAGTATTACAACTGTTATTTTTTATTTATTTAATTTTATCTATTCATACAATAATTTATTCACTTGTTTATTTATTTCCTGACTTTTTCTCTTCCTCTATCATCATTTTCTTTAATTTGTCTCTAAATTAATTTTAACTATACTATGTTTATCTGCTGGGGCTGGGTGCCGGAGGGATGGGGGTGGGGGATTGGTATCTGTTCTGGGGTATGCTGAATTAAAATCTGTAATAAGAACTCTATTGTTGTTTCTAATATGTAAAATTCAATAAATAGACTGTTAATAAATAAATAAATAAATAATGACCTGCTTGCTCTACATTATCCCGCTTATTACCCAGCTACTTCACAATCAATGATTTGACACAAAATGTTTATTTGAAAATGGTCATCCAGAGTCTATGATCAGAACAAATACATTTATTAATAACTGTGTCCATAGCAACGGTCTGTTGTTAGGAAATAAACCAGTGGTGTGCCATATAGGATCGAGTATCCAACAAAGCCGCGTAATAAGCATAATTATACAATTTCTTTGTGTCTGAATGCTGTTAGTTTATGTCTGTAATGGTCATGGGATTCCTGTGTGTGTGTGTGTGTGTGTGTGTGTGTGTGTGTGTGTGTGTGTGTGTGTGTGTGTGTGTGTGTGTGTGTGTGTGTGTGTGTGTGTGTGTGTGTGTGTGTGTGTGTGTGTGTATTTTGTTGAGAGTATTGGGGTGTTTTGGGTGGACTGATGGGAAACAAGGGAATTGTTATTTATTAGTTATTAAGTAATTTATTTATTGTATATCTCCCTTTTATGACTGTAATGGTGCTTCCCTTAAGATAATAAGATAACAATAATAAATAGAATAAGTGTATTTCCAAAAATGTGGGACTATTCTTTGAAAGTAAAGAGTCTTTGCTAGTTTCCATCTTTGCCACGTGCTCACCTCGGGATGTGAAGGAAAGGGACGGGACCAAGCATACAGAAGCCAGTCGCTGTGGCGATACCTCCTATCACCATGAACCAACACCTGGTGGACTAAAAAACACAGACGCACACAAGGGATTTAATTCAAAATGACAAACTTACAATTCTGAAAGACCGATCCACATTTGGTTTCATACTCACAGGATATTTATCCGTGAAATACCCAATCAGCGGTGACGCCAGACAGTACGGTAACGACAAACCGAGCATGATGAGTCCCACGTAGCCGGGTGAGAGATTAAACTGGATACAACAAAAAGAAAATAATGATTTACATGAAGCACAATAAACTTTTTTCTTAACAGTAAACTGACTTCACGAGAAGATAAGGAAATTACCCTCTCCATAGCAAACAGGGACAACGTTGCATCCAAGAAGCCCAGACCTGCACTGAGCGTGAATATCACATAACACATCAGGAAGATTTTCCCTTTGGTGAGAAGTCCAAAGAACGAATCCTTCGAGGGGTCTGACTCTGAAGCACAAAATACACATCAAGGTTACGATCTGAGAAAAAAATGAATTATTTTATTTGAAATGACTGGAAACGAGCAAATAATATGTTGAAATTCCAGACTACTACCAATGTTTGGCAAGACGTATATGTTGAAAGGAACCATAATGAAAAGCAAACATCCAAGAAGCATAAAAGGGACTTCATATCCAAATGACTGGTAGAACCACCCTCCGACCGGTGGCCCCATAATAAGGCCGAGTCCTGTGAAAATCTCCAAACTACCCTAAACACAGAGAATTGCATCACGTTAAAATATGCACGCAGAATTTGAGCATTTCTTCAGCTTAAAGACATGAAGTTATATTTCCATGACACTGGGAGAGAAAGGAAATACAAAACAAACCTGACCATAATGCTTTTTTTGTTTTTCTCGTGATGCTGACGGATAAACAACATGCCAGTTGCACAAGGGTTGTCTACACTCACCAAAACAGTCGCCACATTGTTTGGGAATATTTTCGCTGTCATGGCAAAAGAGGAGGTCATCGCAGCGGCGAAGCCTAAAGCGTCTATGGACCTCACAACAAAGCACAGAGTAATGAAAGGAGCTCCTGCAGGAACCCGATTGAGTAACCTGCAGAAACAATAACTTAATGTCAAACAGGAATCAAAATAGAAACAACAAATTTAATACACTAAATTCACTAATCCAGGATTTATCCACATTCAAATAAAGTGGAGAATTACAATACCTTTACAAAAACACATGTATACATTCAAACCAATACTAGACTGTGCCAGATTTTTTGACCTTGTAGATACACAAAATAACCAAATTATACACAGACATTACATCTATTCCTCCTGAAGATCTCATCTCATCTTCAACCGCTTATCTGGGGTCGGGTCGCGGGGGCAGCAGCTTTAGCAGGGGACCCCAAACTTCCGTTGCCCGGGCCACATTAACCAGCTCTAACTGGGGGATCCCGAGGCCTCCCCCCAGCTGGACGTGCCTGGAACACCTCCCTAGGGAGGCGCCCAGGGGGCATCCTTACGAGATGCCCGAACCACCTCAACTGGCTCCTTTCAACGCAAAGGAGCAGCGGCTCTACTCCGAGTTCCTCACGGATGGCTGAACTTCTCCCCCTCTCTCCAAGGGAGACTCCAGCCACCCTCCTGAGAAAACGCATTTCGGCCGCTTGTACCCGCGACCTCGTTCTTGAACATGCTTTATTGTGACACATGTTATTATCCAGATATGAAATGACCTACAGTATATCAGGATAGAAGATTATGGTCACATCGTCCAGCCCTACACAGGACCCACACTTACCCAAACAGAATGGTGCAGCATGACGACACAAAAAGCCCCATAACCAGCATGAACTTTGCCCCAATTTGGACAATCTGAGACGACAAACAGAGAGTAAATGACCATACATCTGAACACCAATTCCACTCCATATACTGATAAGATACTGATACTCACATATCTTCCCATTATCAATGAGCCAATTAAATTGCAGACAGCATAGCAGCCAAATATGAGACCAATGACAGTTTGACTGGCACCCTTCTTTACTGCCTGTGTAGAAATAAGTAAGCGATTAATACATTAATCAGTGACTCAAATGACTGATCAGTGGCTTATCATATGTTTTACTCCACTGTGCCCTAACCTTTGCTTGGCAGTTATTAGACATGGGGCCAGGTGACCTTTCCCGAGACCAGTGAGTATAAGAGAGTCACTCAATCACTGGCCTGAGGGCGACTTTCTGATGTCCAGCATGTGATAACTCATTCACTGCACTCAGAAGACACTAGTACTGAGATGTTAACGGGAAATGGTGATGGCTGCCTGATCTACAACCTTGTTTACAGAATGTGATGATTTGCAAAACATTGAAACCCCATTTGTTTGATTGAAAGTAGCACAAACACGACATATCGAATGTTGAAACTGAGAAATTCACTGTTTTTAAAAAATTATACGCCCATTTTGAATTTGATGCCAGCAACATGTTTCAAAAAAAGTTGGGACGGTAGCAACAAAAGACGGGAAAAGTTGTCAAATGCTAAGAGAAAACACCTGGTGGAACATCTCACAATTAATGAGGATAACTGGCAACATATTAACATCACTTTGTATCAAAAGAGCAGATCAGAGAGGCTGAGTTTTGTGGTAAACCCTTCGCCACAAACACAACACTAAATTATTTTCCTAGTTTGTCTCAAAAATACAAATATTATCTTGAGTCACTACAACATCCTGCAGGCTATGTCGTTTATTTCACTGCAGTTTGTTTTAAATAATCAGTGTATTTGTTTGCATCTTGGAGTGGACATTTTGTATTTAACCTTTTCTGTTAGTAATTTAGTGGCCCATGCAGATGCAGAATATACAACGATGTAAACTCTTTTATTTGGGGAATGCATATGACATGTATAACTGATGTCTTTAAGGCCTGCTTCATTGCTGTTGAACATTGTCTTGACTTTGTTCAGTGTTCCTCTGTGACTTTGTCTCGCTTCTGCTGTTTGACGTTACACATCACTTGTGTCATTTGCATTTTCTCACAGCCTCCAGCAACAGGAACAGATTCAAGTCCACATTAAACAAGACATTAAAATGCTGATGCAGGTTACAAAATAATGCTGTAAAATGCCTGTTTTCACTTTCTTGTATGGCACCCTATAAAAAAAATGACTTTTAAAGATCAGTTCTAAGCAAATAATAAGACTTAGTGAATAAGGGAAAAATCTCTTTCCCTATTGGGCTAATTTGACGATATATCAGAACAAAAAACAATTAAAAGAACTATTAACAGATGAGTTGTTCTGCATTATAGCCAAATAGAAGGGTTAAACACTAGCCAATGGGATTTTTACACAACCTGTAACAGATCTATAAAACTAGGTTAAAAGCGAACTATGTGACTTGGCTGAACAGAGGCAACTGAAATGCTTAAGTTGAGTTTGGTTTGTTTGGTTTGTTACTTGACAGGGACTGAAAATGAGCCAGAGTTAGTTCTGATGGTAAAAAGACTCCTCAATAACCGAATAAAATGACAAAATGATTGAACTTTCTTAGAAGTATATAAGTATACAAACGTGTAAGTTAGTACTAACTTAGTGTCAGTTCTCTTTACACAGTGATGTCTGTGTAAAGTTTGGCATCATAATCCCCCATGCAGGTCATATCAGGCCGAGTCCCAAATTGTTGTGTTTTATGAATTAAACTTTTCATTCAAAAGCGGAAGAATGTACCGTAGTATTTCTAATTTGATCAGACACGTGGTGTTGCTTAAAATAAAGCCAGTAGTTAACACTGCATTAGCCTCAAAGGGGTGTTAAGTGGTACTCGAACCCGCGAAGTCTGTGTACCCCGTCTTACCTCATTGGGGAAAAACGGGCCTAATATTGAGTAGCAGATCATTGAACTGAAGTTGACGGATGCAACTGATATTAATGTGAGAGCCTGCAGTCTTGTCATCCTCGGGGGAGGGTCTGATGATTCAGCTGGGGTGCTGGTTTCTGTTCAATGAATTTAAAAAAATAATTTGTGTAAAGGAACATAAAAAGTGGGGTAAGTGATGAATATAAAGAGCATACAATTCCTGATTAAGTTGATCGCATTAACTCTGATTTAGAACAGTTCATTCCCTGACAGGAATTTATTACAGTGTTAAAATAAAAAAAAGAAAAGTCCAACCTGTTTGCTGAAGATCAACTTGCGAGTCCATTTTTATATTTTGAGGTTTTTGTATCCGGTCAGTCAGGACAGAAAGTCAGACGGTGACATATCGACACACAGAGGAAACCAGGAAACACCAAGAGCAGACTAAAACAACCAGCTCCTGACTGTGTGTCCAGCCTCCACACACCGCGGTCCTCAGGAGACACAGAGGGACTCACGGCGAGGATTTCCTTAATGAAGTTACCCGTCAGCAGGCGCAGAGAACGCGCTTTCAAAATAAAAGCCCAAGTAGGCAGTTTCCTGTACTACCTGTGTGTGTGTGTGTGTGTGTGTATGTGTGTGTTTGAGCGTGTGTGTGTGTGTGTGTGTGTGAGCGTGTGTGTGTATGTGTGAGCGTGTGTGTGTGTGTGTGTATGTGTGTGTGTGTGTGTGTGTGTGTGTGTGTGTGTGTGTGTGTGTGTGTGTGTGTGTGTGTGTGAGCATGTGTGTGTGTGTGAGCGTGTGTGTGTGTGTGAATGTGTGTGTGTGAGCGTGTGTGTGTGTGGGAGCGTGTGTGTGTGTGTGTGAACGTGTGTGTGTGTGTGAGCGTGTGTGTGTGTGGGAGCGTGTGTGTGTGTGAGCGTTTGTGTGTGTGTGTGTGCGTGTATGTGTGTGTGTGTGTGAGCATGTGTGTGTGTGTGTGTATGTGCGTGTGTGAGCGTGTGTGTGTGTGTGAGCGTGTGTGTGTGAGTGTGTGTGTGTGTGTGTGTGTGTGTGTGTATGAGCGTGTGTGTGTGTGAAAGTGTGTGTGAGCGTGTGTGTGTGTGAAAGTGTGTGTGTGTTTGAGCGTGTGTGTGTGTGAGCGTGTGTGTGTGTGTGTGTGTTTGTGTGGTGTTCCTTATAAAAAAGTTAGACTAAATCTAAAAATGTGTAACACTGCCTTCTCTGAATCATTCTACATTTAAGCTGTTCCAGTTATGTCTCAAATTAATAATCAATTAAATCAACACAAAATACACAAGCTACACTATTTTATGATTTATTATATAATGTAATTTGTGGGGTTGTTTATTCAATTGCTTGAATAAATGTGTTTGTTTTGTTGTGTTTTTTCTACATTCATTGGTACAGGAGTTTTGTGAAGATGATTTATAGATTATGAACTTTATATCAATTACTTTATTTATGAATTCACATATGAGAATCACACATGTAGTATAAATTTTTTCCATTTAAGAAATATTTTCTTCAATGTATGCATAAAGATCCTTAAATTATGTAATACTTAATAAATAAAACATATTCAATTGATCCCTTCATCACTGCAAAACAAGTGGACTGAAGGAGGAAGCTTGTGGTGTGGGCTTCTGGGATCACGAGCTTTGCATCAGAGAGTAAAAGAACTGTAAATGAAACATAACAAAAACATGCTGAACAATGTATTTTTATTACATGTCGGCCAGCCTATAGATCCATGTAGACCTATGGTCACATCATATTTGTTTCCTTCACAAAATAAGAGAAAAAAAAAAATCAGGCAACCAACTCTTCATCAGGCAGTATTGCTGATAACTGAAACACAAGTCTCTGAAGCTGCATGAAATGAAAAGCTCTTAAATCCAAACTCTCTGTCGCTTCTCTTAAAATACTTTCTTCATATACTTTAAAATCTTCCGTCTTTGAGCAACTGACAAACGTCCGGACGATTCCACATTTGTGTCTTTATACATTAGCACCAAATCTACATAAATCTCACTCCTACGAACAGTAAATCGTAACAACTTGAATGAATATGTTGCTATTTCTTTGCAAGTTTTTTGTTCTCATTCTTTTTTCTACAAGCGAAACATCAAAGAACTTTTGGTACCATGTTAAAGCAAAGGTGAAATTACCGAAATCAGCAACATATAAGCACAATTTTCTAAGCATATAATGATGTTAAGTCACTTACTAAATACACAGCGCAAGCAGCTTTGTATTTTCTTTTGCAAGTACAACATCAGTTCTATGTAGGCAGCGTTATTGCACACAAGCTCTATCTATCTAAAGCAGCACTGATTCCCAACGAGGCAAACTACTGATGTAGTAGCGTCATAAACACCCAGAGACAACAACACCGAGCCAACCAAGTTTGAGATTCTCTGACAGGATCTCTGTGTCTGTGGGGATGGGGACATTTTCCTACACCTTCCCCGCTAACTTCAACTGCGTTTGACGATTCTGCACGTAAACGTATTGTCAACCATTACTCACTATAGTAGAGGGGAGTTTGGAAACGTAAAGGAACGTGTACATTTACGGATGAAAAAATGAAGGATACATTGCCAGATCTTAACGACTCTGACTGAATCATGATTTGCGGCCAGGAGAATATGATTTACTATGTTCATTGCAACACTTCATAGAAGCGTCATGAATAGAAAATATACAAACTATGGTAAACTGTTGTCAACGCTTCATGTTGCAGTCGCAGAATCAATATATTCTTCTATTGCATGTTCAGCAATTTGAACATAATGTAGATATTTAACAAACAAAACAGACTAAAACTTGAACAAATGGGAATTGAATAAAGAATAAAGACACAAATAAATGTATCTGGGGAAAAAAACAATAACAATCAGTTTCATATCCACAATAAAACCTTATTATTCGTTTACTTAATTAAATAAACTAAAAATGACTTAAAATAGTGCTGTGTTTCATCAGATATGGTATGGCTTTGTGAAAATGTATTTGCAATTTTGAATGCCATCGCACCTAACAATGTAGGTATTTGTTATGTATACATTTTTTATTAACATCACAAACATAAATACAATATTTACTAGTTTGAAATACACTGAACTAGCCATCTTTTTAAGAGAGGGAAAATGTCTTTGGCACCACATACGGCACTAAATCTCCACACTGCTTTTTATCCAGGGAAGGTTGACAGCTTTTACTTCACTAAATAACATTTGAATAATAAATAAAATCAGCTTGAGTACATTCACCATATGAACTAGAAACGATGGAGTGACTGGTGTAGTCTCCATGAACACCTTGACAGACTGATTGTAAATCGTCTGCGTGTGCAAGACCAACTTGTATCTTAAAAAGGAACCACCACAGAACCGACATCTCGCCAGCCCGAGCCCCACACACCGGGGTACTCGACCGTTGTGGCCTTCTTTTGAATTAGTCAACGACAGCACAAAACCTTTTCACTTCAACCTTTGAGTCACGTTGGCCAGGGCGACAGCAAATGCCTGCACTGCTGAGAAAGGATACTGGAAATCCAAGATATAGCCATTCCCGTCAATTCGCCCGAACTGCATCACCTAAAAGAGACAGAGAAGGTGAAGGCGTTTCAGGAAGCACGAATCAACCAACAAGTAAAGATTATTGGCATTAAAGATTTAGTAATTTTATGATTTTCTTGTCTGAAAATACAGAAAAACGCAGACCACACTTTTCCACAGAGGTGAGATACTTACATTTCTTGTCTGACCAACTCAAAGATATTCAGAATAATTTCAAACAAGAAAAGCTGCACGTCATCACATTTGAAACCATGAAACAATGAATATTTGCTACATTTGAGTACAAAAACTGTTTTAGGAATAGTAATAGTAATATAGTAAAAGCAGCAAAATCTTCTGCCATAAACTTAAAGAGCAACTGACTTCTCATTGCAGTCGGGCTGGGCAATAAATCAATGTAATCATAACGTGATGAAATCATATATTGAGACATCGTGATACACCATTACATTATCCAAACAAGCACATACTCACTCAATTTTTTTTTTAACTGATGTGAAATGATTTCAGTTTACATTTTGCACTGAAGTTGAAACTACTCAGTACTTTTCATTTGTTTCTTTATTTGAAGTCTACAAAAATAGGCTTTACCATGTGGTTATTTTATATAGATTATTTATGTATTGAATTACCAGAGAACATACTATATCGTGATATATCTTGTTATCGAGATATAAAATGACCTATATCGGATTAGAAGATTCTGGTCATATTGTCCAGCCCTACATTTCCAAATTATTTAGGATTGCTTATCTCATTACCTGTCGACCGTCCAGCTCAATTTGAAAATTCTTTGCCGACTCCTGTGTGACTCGTCCTCCAAAATCAAGCTGGTAGACCTGGGTGGCTTCATTCCACAATGGTTGTTTATTGGCCATAACATAGACGAATCCTTGGCTTCCCAAACTACGGTCCTCTCTTTCATTTGCCTTGCGGCACTTGATCTCCTCCAGCTCACTCGCCATACGCAGGCTGCGCTTGTTCTTCCAGCTCTTCTTACTACTCTGGTTCTGGTTCATGAGCTCATCCCCGCTAATGAACAGCTCTGGCTCACTCTCTGAGCTATCCTGGAACTCATTTGTTGTCCTGCTCATCTTCTTGGTTTTGTTGAGTTGCTCTCTCTGCCCCTTGGGCTTCTTCTTCTCTCTGCTGCCAAGCCTTGGGCTGGAAATAAGAGTGTTGAAGTCAGAGAGCGCACGCCCTTCCTTTCTCGATTTGCCCTCAGAGACGGTGGTCATGTTGGCTTCCTCGGCTCTGCTGTCCAGTCTTTTGCGGCTCTTCCTGTTGAAGCGCTCTGACTCATGTGGCACAGGGCTTTCATTCAGGGATGATGGTTCTAGAAAGTTGTTGGCAGATTCTGCTAGATCCTCTGTGGCACTTTTGGATGGTGGTAGCTCAGTAGGTGGAGGAGGAGGGGGGAGAGGGGGTGGTGGGGGTGGCCCAGAAGGAGGAGGTGGCGAGAGAATCGGCTTCTCTAAAATCTGATGAGTTTTGGTGGGGAGAGGAGGTGCTGGAGGGTCCTGCAACGGAGGCGGGCAGGGATACGGGTTCCATGGGTGAAGGCTGACAGGGTGCAGCTGAAGTCCGGCACATGAGCTGGCTCCTGGATACATTGGAGGGAGAGGGCAGCAGGCCAAGTTAGCGAGACTTGGAGGATAACCTGGTGGTAAGACCAAGTTGGGTTCCTGCTGAGCAAAAGGGACTGAACCCACCACTTCATTTGGAGAGCACTGTGGTGGTGGAGGGTTCTGTAAGGTCTGAAGTGGAGGACCCCCGTGACCCACACTCGGAGGAAAAGGCGAGAGAGATATCTGGTAACCTGATGGGAAAGTAAGAGTGCTCGTGGTCTGACTGGTTGGAGGTTTAGTCGTGAGGACAAATGGTAGCCGAGTCATGTCCAGATGCTGCGCTTGACTGATGATGAGCGGAGGCGGTTTATGAGGTCCTGGTGGAGGACCTAACATGGTTTGTTCTGGAGTGAGCCAGAACTCCTCTGTGGTGGAGGTGTCCCACTGGTAAGGCGGAGGGCGTTTAACTGTCAAACTCACATCGCCGAGTGTCAGCTGACGGACAGATTTTTCAAGGTGACACTGCTGATTTAAAGTCTCATCTTCAGTAAAGGCAGAGTTAACATACACTGTTCTGTCCCTGCTGTTATCAACAGCACTCAGCAAACTGTAAGATGAGGCCATAGGTGTGGTACTTTTGGAGTGCACGATAATGGTACTGTGATGTGCTCCTTTACCTGGTGGAAAGTCCTGCCTTACCACCGTGCCACCTGCGATGCCACTACTTGTAGTTCCACCACCACTGACGCTGACACTAGTGCTGCTGCTGTTACTGCTGCACTGTGTGCATGTGTACAATGCAGTGGGTACCCTCTGTTGGTAGGTAAGTGCTAGTGCACTGTTCATTTTAGCCTTGGTGGGTAGGGTTCTTGAGCTTTCCATCATCTGTGGCACTTTCAGTCCCACGTCCCTGCGGTCACGACGTAGAGTGGCATGGATCAGACTGCTATCCATTCTCTGGGGAGGAGGAAGTGTAGAAGTTACTTGATTGGCTGGATCAGGGTAAGGAGGAGGGTCTCCACTAGGTATTGAGTATCGAGGAACAGAGAGACGACTCAATGTTGCTGAGCTGTAGGGAAGCTGGATTTTTTTATTCTCAGAGGAAGTGACTTTGAGTGTGGCAGAGCCTCCGATGCCATGGACAGCATATGCATTTTGGTTACGAACGAGGCGCCTGCGTGGCCGACAAACCTCCTCCACATTGCCACTGCTGTCAAAGGTCGTGATCCTC
Organism: Echiichthys vipera; assembly: GCF_963691815.1. Taxonomy (NCBI): domain Eukaryota; kingdom Metazoa; phylum Chordata; class Actinopteri; order Perciformes; family Trachinidae; genus Echiichthys; species Echiichthys vipera. Next base: position 7,404,850 of record NC_139837.1, read on the forward strand.
TCATACCCCAGAGGTGTTGGGTACTGTAAAGTGACAGGGTGAAGCAAAAATTCATCCTTCTTCAAGCAGGGGTCTGGCGCCAGGACACTTGGGCTGTCACAGTTTGTGACAAGAGTTTGAGGCGTAGCAACGGCTGTAGCTGTCGCTATAGACACCACAGTGCCCGGGTATGGAGGAGGGGGATTCACCTTCCTCATCTGTAGCTCCACAGATCCATCCATGTCACTGAAGGGAGGTAAAGTTCGCGGGAGACTTGGCTTTAAAGTGTGTCCATGCTCCCCCCTGAACCCAGGCTCAGTGGTGGGTGGAGGAGGCAGAAGATGAATTTGGTGTAATGAAATGGTTGGATAGCCAGTTGGAGGAGGGGGCAGCGTCATCTGCATCTTCAGTTGCTGCTGCATTTGTTGGTGCTGCCTCTGCATCTGTTGATGTTGCTGCTGGATCTGTTGATGCTGCTGCTGGAGCTGCTGCTGCTGCTGCCTCATCTCCTGGATCTGTTGCCGGATCTGCTGCTGCTGCTGTTGCATCTGCTGCTGCTGTTGTTGCATCTGTTCGTGCTGCAGCTGCATCTGTTGTTGCTGCTGCTGGATTTGCTGTTGGTGATGAATTTGTTGGTGCGTTGGATTTTGTTGGATTTGTTGGTGTTGCTGAATCTGGTGTTGATGCTGCTGCTGCTGCTGTTGATGTAGTGTCTGCAGTTGCTGCAGCTGTTGCTGCTGCTGCTGTAGCTGTTGCTGTTGCTGCTGTAGCTGTTGCTGCTGTAACTGTTGCTGCTGTAATTGCTGTTGTTGCTGCTGTGCTGACTGATGATGGTGTTGCTGCTGCTGTTGCTGCTGTTGATGATGCATTTTCTGTTGCTGTGTCTGCATTTGCTGTGATTGTTTGGATGGCAGTTGGCGAGGCTGCTGTGAATGAGACCGCTGCGGGTGAGGCTGTGGTGGGAGATGGTGGGGTGGAGGTGGGGGAGGAAGAGTACCAGGAAGAAGAGGACCCATCTCCAGCCCATTGAAGATCACTTGACCCGGGTTTGAGTATCTAGTTGGCACTGGATACGGTGATGTAACTGTGTCCTGTCCATGATCAGTAACAGGGACAGAAGCTGCTGCCGCTGCTGCAGCTGCAGCTGCTGCTGTGGCTGTAGGGTTGGTCAGGACATCAAGCTGGATGTTCTGATTGGCCAGAAGAGACTGAACTAAGCCGATACTCTGAGTTGGAGACATTGCCTGAGCCGGGCTGTGGATGGGAGCAATGGGAATGTTGACTGTACAGGGAGGATTGTCTCCTGCCACTCCAGATGGCCCCATCACTTTATAAAACACAGAGGGGAACTGTGTAAGTGACCTTTAGTATAAATATATATAAAAATAAGACTGGTACATTGAAAATAAATGTGCTTAATATCCATTCACACCTGGTAGGTCATCCTCATCCTCACTGAACACATTCGGGTTGAACACAGGGAGGCTCATAAAGTCATGAGAAATCTTTCGCACTTCTGGAAGGTAGATTGTCATCTGTCTCGGTTGCAGATGAAGCAAACTTGTCTTATAGATGACTGAAACATAGAGAAAAGTCCTGGTGAATGTTAAACTAATCAGAGTCCTCAACATGATGTGTATGTGTGGTCTTTGTAACATTTACCAGCTCCAAGATTGGCAGGGAGAAAAGAAGCAAGTCCAACAATTTTAAACTTTGTCCCCCATATGTTGGACGTGACTTGAGCAAGGTAGTTGTGCTTTGCAAAGGAAGCAAAGGAAACAGAAGACAGTCATTGGTGGGGGACAAATGAATCAAGAACTGACATGAGCCTACTGTTGTGATATACTAGGTAGTAAAAGAAAGGAAATACTGTACACACACACACACACACACACACACACACACACACACACACACACACACACACACACACACACACACACACACACACACACACACACACACACACACACACACACACACACACACACACACACACACACACACACACACACACACACACACACTTATATTTGACATTTCAGTAATTCATTAGTGGAGGATGCAGACTCATACCTCTGTGATCCCATCCATAGAAAACTCTCGACGTGTCAGACTGGGAGACCGAATTGGAGGCTTCTTTGTTGGTAACCTTGGCGAACGTTGGCCTTCATGATTGGTGCGTGAAAGTTTTGGAGATTTTCTCGATTCCAGGTTCATCCTTTGAAACAAAGAGGCACATCTTCAATTATATTTTCCTTTAACATATAGGACATCTTCAATTTATGTTAATTTGTGACATGTAGAGTTTAGGTGACCTGTTTCCTCTGGATAACTTTGGTGACTTCTTCCCGACCCACTCATCGCTCAACTCAATGTCACTGGAGTCAGAGCAGTTACAGCTGTCAGTGTAGGAGATCATGGGATTCACACACACCTCCTCTAGAAAAACAAACAGGAGAGTTGAGTTTCAAATGAATCATCCCGCACACTAGCATTAAACTACCCCTGCAAAACAATATTATTAAACTCAAGTAAATATTGGTGGGACCACGGGCTAAAAGCAACGTCAGTGCAGCAGGGTCATGATACAAGCTATTCCTGTATCAAGCCCCAGACCATGTTACATCAGAGAAGAGCAGTCATCACTAGAGTCTGTATTTGTGCTGATGTGCAGTTGTTTTAAAATGGAGCACAGGTTTAAAGAGATGACCCAGGCTTATATAATTTCAAGATGACAAGGAACAAAATGTCTGAACTTGGATACCATTTGGATTTTCTAAAGTGGTTTTAGTACCTTATTGCTTCATTCATCAGTATTTCACCTCTTTTAAAGAACATTTTTCTTCTTGGCGATAGTTTAATGACATTAATACCACTCATGTTTGCCCGTTACATATAAATCTACCGCTAGCTGATTAGCTTAGCCTAGCATAAAGTCTGGAAGCAGCAGGCTCTGTCCAAAGTTAAATTCATTAAAAAATATTTTTTCCAAGTTATAATACTTTATGCCATGTTAATTTAAGTAGCAAAACTTAAGCTAGCTGTTTCCCTTTGCTTACAGTGGTCAAGCTAAGTGAACTTTCTCCTGGCTCTTTGAGCATACAGACATGAGTGGTATCTTTTCATTTAACACTCAACAAAAGGGCCAATCCTTTTATTTCAAAGGATGTGAAACTATTTATTGAACTAGTCAGCTTACCCAGATTACACAAAATGTATTAGGACTATCTCATCAACCCCCCTTGTGCTCAGAGATGACAGCGGATAAGGTGGGCCTACTACTAGGTAGATGGGTAGGTTAGATAGGAGGAAGTGGGTGTATACTTCTATTGAATGACTGACATGTTGGTATACTGTAAACTGCCAGAAAAAGAGGCAGGGTTACCCCGTATACCTGCATATACCCTCCACTACAACACCACTGTTTGTGCTATCTGAACATGTTTATGAGCTGTGGTCTTGAGATATATGCCTACTAAACACACCAATACAGGAGAGGAGGTAATGTTTCATTTGTGGTTATTCTGGATAATCCACAGACATCAATGTAATCTCTTTTCAATGCAATTTATATCTATCAAAGAAAGTGTCACTATGAGACTGTAAGGTCGAAGCCCACCTGCTTTGCTGTCCATCTTTGGATCCATAATGACAAACTCGGGCCGGAGTTTACTGATGCGCCTTCCTTTGAGAATGGGCACCAGACCTCCTAAATATTCTAGGTAGAGAGTGTAGCAGGGTCCGCCTGACTCAGGGCTGTCCTCTGCTCGCTTCATGGTGCAGTGAAGCCTCTCGTTCCCAGCAGTGGGATAGCTGACAAAGTCGCGGATGTTGTTGGGGTCAGGGATTGGGGGCTAGGACAAAGAGAGGAAAGGGCTGAAGGATTTCTGGATACTCAAATGAAAACATGTCTCAGTCAGCAGTTTTGCATTTTGCATTAACAAAGTTTGTAAGAAGCTGTCTATGAGATCAATGCACCTTGATGGTTGGTATAAAAGCAGTGGTGACATAAGAGCAGAGCAGCGAGGGCATGTTCAGTTTCCCCACATCTTTCTCCTCACGCAGGGCGCTGGCGATGCCCTGCTGGCACAAAAGTTGGAGGCTGGCCACCCTGTGCTCCACACGCACCACGTACAACGCTGGTCCACATGCAAGGAACAGACGAGAGTCTCTGTGTCCCCAACAGATGGTGGTGATGGGTCTCTGAAAAACAATTTTCAGAATAAAAGCATTCCTGAGTAATCAGTTTAGATTTACTGC